>NC_135322.1:43347041-43961586 GCF_048772815.1 Callospermophilus lateralis
TGGGATTAAGGACTAGAACAAGAGAAACTCCTCAGATCTCCATTCTTCGGATGAACTTTACAGGTTTATGGATGTTACATTTAGGAAGTCCACTGGAGTTCATGAAGGAAAAGAGAGACACCTGTGAAATATGCCATTTATAATGATGGAAACAGCAACCTATTCTGAGGGGTCAATGCATTGATCCTCAGGGAATGAGGGCTTTTCTCCAGTTCCAGCCCCATCAAATTCATGTCTCAATGGGGAAGGAGGAGTCAAATGGGAAAATTACCTGGAGTGGATAACTGGTGAAAATTAGAGCCTAGAAACATGAGATCATTAAAAGAATAACATATAATCATAGGATTGTAATGCTTTCCCTCCCTGATAACTTGTGACCATACCAGCATGCTCCAATTTAATAGTGGATCACAGTAAAAGATCTGCAGAATGCAGCCCCCTCTGAGGGGAGTTCTTAGAGAAGTCCAGTGACAACAGAATAGGGCAATTTGAAGATTCTGGCAATCTCCAGTAAACATTAGACACAACGTCATCCCTAGCCGTATAAGATGAAACCCCAAAATAAAATCATAACTACATGAGCTCCTCTTACATATTACTTTATGTCCAGCATTCAATTTAAAAAAATACAGAGCATATCAGTGGTCAAGAGAAACATTCTCAAGAAACAAAACAAGGATCAGAACCAGATCCATTGTGATAGAGACTTTGTAATCAAGCAGGGAACATAAAGTAGCTATGAATAGTATGTTAGGATGGCTGGGGATGTGGCTCCAGCGGTAGCCTGCTCCCTTGGCATGCGTGGGGCGCTGGGTTCCATTCTCAGCACCACATACAAATAAAGATGTCGTGTTCACCGAAAACTAAAAAATAAATATTAAAAAAAATTCTCTCTCTCTAAAAATATAATATGTTAAGAGCTCTAATGTATAAAGTAGACATTATAAAAGTACAAATGGGCACTGCGTTAACTCAGGCTTTTTGTTGCTAAAATAAAATACCTGAGAAAAACATCTTTAAAGAAGGAAAGATTTATTTTGACTCACTGTTTCAAAGGTTTCCGTCCATGGCCAGCTGGCTCATTGCTTTGAACCCGGGAAGAGGCAGAACATGATGGAGACAGGAGCATGGGGCAGAGGAGGGTATAAACCTCAGAGAAGGAGAGCAAGAATATGGTGGCCAGGAACAAGATCTACCTTTCCAAAGCTGGCCCACAGGGACCTACTTTCTTCTAGTCAGCCCCACTTTCTACAGTTTTTACCACCTCCCAGTGATAACATCAAATTATTAATCCATCAATGGATTAACCACTGGTAACATCAGAGTCCTCACTTTCCATTTCTGAACAGTGTTTCGGATGCAAACCACGGCAAGTCATGTAAGCAAAGAGATAGAAACTCTAAGAAGGATTCCAAAAGAAATGATTGATATTAATCAAGACAGCTAGATGGTTTGCAGCTACAAGACATTTGAGAAGCACCCGTAAAGAAGCAAGTTTGACGCAAGCTCAAAAATGTTCTATCTCATTTAATCTCTCTTTCAAGGGGGCTATCCACTTGACTTTTCCTCTTTTTTTTTCAGAGCAGGAAGTCACCACTCATTATGTTTTCTACCTTGAGTAAGAGAGAAAAAAAAAATCATAGACTGTTTTGTCTGAATAATTCCAAGGAAAATTTAACCTGGTATTCTCCTTCTAAATGAATTTCTGCTGAGATTAGGGTCACCCTCTTATGACTCCTTTTGGCATTAGCAAACTGTGGTGACATTTTCACATAGAGAGCTTGTCCCTGGTTCTGCACAACGTGGAAGGATGAAAAGGCTGGATTATAACACTTTTGAAAAACATGGTAAAAATTTTACCATGATCTGTGGGTTCTTTTGTTTTTAAGAGAGAGAGAATTTTTAAATATTTATTTATTTAGTTTTCGGTGGACACAACATCTTTATTTTATTTTTATGTGGTGCTGAGGATCGAACCCAGCGCCCTGCACATGCCAGGTGAGCGCGCTACCGCATGAGCCACATCCCCAGCCCAATCTGTGGGTTCTTAATGCATAACAGATTTGTAATATTCTGACTACAACAAGGAGTACAAATCTGGTAAATTTTCTTTATCCTCACAGTTTAATCCTCCTCCTTTATCTCATCATCATCATCCCTGTTTGACACTGCCGTGGTAGTCAAAAAGCAAGTTAAAACTCAATACTCAGAGTTGATCCTTGCAAAACCCTGTAAGTTTGGAAGTTCAGGATCATCATTCCCAATCTTCAGATGAGAAAATGGAAATCTGAGAGCAACTTACTCCAGGGGGTTTAACAGAAATTATCTACAGGAATATTCAAATAATGTTTCATCAAGTACTAAGTGGATAAATAGATGAATGCAGAGTATTTTTATTTAAAATATGCTGCAATGTAAACTAGAAATATTTTAAAACATGCATTAAGAAGCCAAAGAAGCTAGCTAGCTTAAAAATACATCTGCTGAGATCCAAAACTCTGTGTGTTGGAAAATAACACTGTATTCTTCCTACAATAAGGTTGTTTCCCTTAAACTATCCTAATAAATTCTGATAATTGGAGATAAAGTCCTTTGAAAGTCAAACAAGTTTAAAATAAAAAAATAAAAAAACCCCAAACACACAAGAAATATTTTTTGGCTATAACCATTGAAAATGTATTGTTCATGAAATAAATTTTACAATGAGGCAATCTCCTTAGGAAATGCTACAATAAACCCAATTTTCTTTTAGGAGAATTTTCACTGTTTTAAATCTCATTTTCTTTTATTTTTTCTAAATTTTTTTATAATACAGCTCAGGAGATTGGTGACAAAAACAACATAATGAATTTCTAGGCTGCATAATTTATGACTTCATACTCATAGCAACAGTTTTAACCTCCACTCGTATTTACATTTGCCCTCTATTTCCCAGATTCAAATGGTCTTTCTAAGGAGATTGGTTTCATGCAGAGACAGGATAGTAATCAGAAATTTCTATCTTACTCACAATAAATCAGAGTGATTTCTGTCCACATTTGTGGCCACCATTGTAACAAAATACACCTCTCGCTGGGGGATGCATGCAGGCTATTAACTGCTTGAGTTTTGATTTCCAATAAAGATACCTTTTCAATTTGTTTAATGCTTTTAAGATTAGGGTGTGGTTTCCTGGTTTATTAGAACAGTTTAACTGCTGAAGTCCTGAGAAGTTCATAAAAGCATGCACAAATATAATTATAGCAAATGTTTATAACACAGAGAAGGAAAAATAAGAAAAATGGAAGCAGAGATTTATATATTTTATTGATACTTAAAGAACTGAATTGTAAACACAATCACCTTTGAATTCAGACTCTTTTACTGAAGCAAATCAAAATATGAAGCTTCCTTCCCATCACATTAAATAGACTATGTCACGTGAAGGGATTGTGGCAGAAATGCTATCAACAACAGCAAAAGATGCATAAATTACTTGAATATTTGAGTCAGAAAAAAATTGACATTTGAAAGACTCAGGCATCCCAGCTAGTCCATTATCCATTTAACCACATAACTGACTCAGACACAACTGCCTGATCATTGCTGGCCCAGATGCTTTTGCTAGAAAACAGCAACAGCCAGGCATCTGGATGCAGCAATTGTTGGAATGTGGATAAGGTAATTTACAAGAAACCTTAACAGACAGGAATTTTTTGCTTTTCCATGGAGAACCTATAGGCAAGTTACCAAAGTAGCACACACTGCATATCATGGTGTTCAGTTAAGAGCATGCCGTGTGTCAAGATCTATAGACAGTTTCAGAATTAAACATACTCGATGTTCTTGAAGTTTCTTAATACCATGTAGTAAAATGCTGATAAGGATGCTCTGTACTGTTTGTGTTATTAGAAATTGATCCAACTCTTCCTAATTTCCATTTAAGACTCTGTTTGTTTTTTGATTCCCAGTCGTCTTGTTTTTGAAGATGTAATGTTGTAGACAAAGATGTGAAAGGAAAAACCAACTCATGTCATGAAGGGAAAGAAACAAATTTAAAGGATATTTGTCCATTTGACTACATGATGACAACATAGCTCATAAATTCTGGTAGTAAATAATTTTAAAACAGCAAGCTAGAGATTCAGGTATGACTTGCAAAACAAAGGGCACACTTTCCATATTATTCAGTTATTATATAGGCATAGTTATTCCAGCAGGTAGAATTAAGTATTTGCTACAAGGCCATATGAACTGTCATTTTTGAACATGACACACATTGCTTTACTTGTTCACTTAGCCTAACATGTAGGACAAGATTGTTGACTTCAGGAAGATTCATTAGGACCTTTACTAGGAGAGTAGAGAGTGCTAGATATTTTCCCAAAGACAGTTGCACTAAGGTTATTCACAAAGTGAGTTCCAAAACCATGGGTCAGATTGTAGAGCCACAGTCAAAACCACAAAGGTGGTGCAGAATAGTCATTCATTCACTTATTTATTCTGTAGATATTCCATGAGCATCCCTGGGTAACCAAATTTAATAAGAATGAACAAGACAACCTCTGTTTTCTCAAGATGATCATTTGACTGGTGATTGCTAATGATTTTTAAAACCACCATTTCTAGGCTCCATGTCAGCCCTACTGAATCAACTCTAAGTAGCTTGAATTTTTCTCAACCTGCATATAGTCAGGCTTTCCACACTGTATTAATCAAATTAAAATTTGACAACTACTGGCCTAATGAGTTTGAGATTGCTAAACTCTCAATTCCAAAGCAACATCATGAGCTTTAACCCTGACCCTTGTTCTATATCAACTCTTTTATGATTAAAAAAATTATATTAACAAGTTGTATGCTATTTGTCTTGATCTAAGATTTTTTTCTAATAAACTAGGTTAGTACTTAAATCTAGTTGAAGTTTACCTTATCTAAAAGAAATTTTGAGGGAGTATTCATGAGATCATAGCTTATAATTCTATGCTATAAATATCATTTACATCAATTTATTTCTAGAATTCTTTTGATTACTTCAGGAGTTGCCCTCTTTTTGCTTTCCAGTTAATCCCTCACCTTACCATGTTTGAAGCTTTCACAATAAGTGGAGATAATTTAAGATCCCAGAAGAATCAGAGGAGTGAGATAGGAAATGACTGCAAAGGCATTTGAAGACACTTCTCATATCGGCTTAAGTATATAAATCCATAAGTACAAGAAGCTGAACGAACTACATTCAATAAACTCAAAAGAAATCAATGCCAAAACTCATTATAATGAGACTTTTGGAAAAAAATAAAATTCTTGAAAGCCACCACAGTGAAATGATATTTTTCCTAGAGATGGAGACTGATTTGAAGGATTTTTCAAAGTTTATTCTTTAAGGAAAAAAAAAAGGATTAAATGCAGAGTGTTGAGGGACCAGGAAGAAAGAATAATAGTAAAAAGTGATTTGTAATCAAATATAATAGACAATCCTCTTCATGAGTTTCCTAAATAATATATGATGGTTAAAATTAATATGAAACTATCTGTACTCAAGACAATGATATTGAGATGTAAGGATGATAAAGGAAACTAAATAGAAGAACAACTTCCATAGTTTATTTAAATTGTGATAACTCTCATATATATGGGTGAGTTATAGTTGATATGTAGAAATATATATGTATGTATCACATTTAATACTCATAGAAATTATTACACAAATATTTCAAAGAGATATTCTCAAAAATAGTAAAAAAAAATAAAATGGAATATTAAAAATTGTTCATGTAATCCACAAGAAGAATGAGAAACAATGAATATAAACTGAAAAGAAAGGTTGATTTAAGTAGTGACATATCATTAAGTTCAATATAAATGTTCCAAAAATACCAATTAAAAGGCAAATATTGATGGAATAGATTTAAAAATATAACCAAACTAGGAGCTGTGGCTATAGCTCCAAGGGAGAAAGGTTGCCTCATATGCATGAGGTCCTGGGTTTAATCCACAGCACAAAAACGAAACAAAACAAAAACCTAATTATATTCAACTTAAACGAAATTCCCATTAAATTAATGACATAATTCAGTGGAAAATAAAATAACAGAAAATTAGACACAATGAACACATTAATAAAATAGGAGAGATAAGTATATCAATATAAGACAAAGTAGACTTTAGAGCAAAGAAAATTACTTGTGACACACAAGGATACTGCATGATGTTAAGTCAATCCATCCTTCAGGAAGACATGAAGGCCTTAAGCACTTTAAGTAACAGAGGTTCAAAATACACTAAATAAAAAGCTTAGTTGAAGAAATATAAAAATTCACTAATATGTTGGGCTATTTAACATTCTTATCATCAACTGATAGAATTCCAGACAAAAAGCAGGGACATAGGGGATCTAAAATACATAATCATATATATATATATATATATGTGTGTGTGTGTGTGTGTGTATTTCTAGTTATTATATATAAAGTACTGTATTCAACAACAGCAATATACATTTTTTCAAAGTATACACAGAATATTCACCAACATAGACTATGTTATGAGCCATATATAGCAAACCTTAGCCAATCTAAAATATTGAAATTAACTCATACATAGTATACTCTCCGACCATAATGGAACCAATCCAGTAACTCAGGGTAGAAAGACAACAAGAAAAGTTTTAAACATATGGAAATTAATCAACATACTATAGTAATCTGTTTTGCATAGATGAAGTCTTGGTGGCAAAAAAAAATTACATAGAACAGAATGAGAATGGAAATACTGCATGTCAAATACATGAGATGTGGATAAAACAGTGTTGACATGTGAATTTATAGCACTAAATACTTACATCAGGAGAGAGGAAAGTTCTCAAATCAATAATCTAAATTGCCACATCACAAAACATAAAAGCAAAATAAATTGAAAGCATGCAAAGAAAATAATAAATATAAGTGGAAAAACAAATTAAAATTGCAAAGCAATAGAGAATACCAAGGATAAAAGCTACTTCATAGATAAAATATTAATTTTATAAACATTTAATAAGGCTGAAAAAACAAAAATAATGGATATATCAGTCAACAATATGAAGAATGAAAGAGGGGGTAGCACTGCAGATTCTGCAGGTATTAAATGGATAATAAGAAAATACAACAACTTTGCACTCATAAATTACATAATTTAGAAGAAATGTTTCTGTTCTTTTAAAACTACTAGCTACTATAATCCAACCAAACTATAATGAATTATCTGAGCCTCCTAAAATAGTTACAGAAAGTAAATTCTAAATTTAAGGTATGTCTAGGCCCAAATTGTCACTGACAGAATCTGCCAAACATTTAAAGAAGAATGAGTACCAATTTTCATAGTGTTTTTCAGAAAGTAGAAAAGAATACTTCCCAAGTCTTTTATGAGGAGAATGTTATATTGATACTAAAACCAAACAAAGATCATTTTAAAAAGAAAACAAAGTATGCTACAAACCAATACAGACTAGTATCACTTATGAATGTAGATTCAAAAGATTGCCTACAAATCATTAGTAAATAATATTCAACAATATGTAGAAAAGAACATTCCATAACCAACTGGTATTTATTCTAGGTAAGTAGTTGATTGAACCTTTTAAAGTTAATCAGTGTAATTCACTCTGTCAACAGCAGAAAGAAAAAATATCCATATCATCATATTAGTTAACACAGGAAAAGTATTTATCAAAATATTGTATCCATTAAAAATTTTTTTTAAAGTGCATTCAGAATAGAGGAGAGCTACCTCAAATTGATGAAGAGCACATTCAAAGTACCTTAAAACTAACATCATTCTTTCCAATAACAGTTTGAATGTTTTCTTCTAAGATGAAGATCAAGGTGAGGATAGACACTCTCATCACACCTTTTCAACAGAGTACTAGCAGCTCTAGCCACTGCAATAAGTTAGGAAAAATGAAGCTATAAAGATTGAAAAGGAAGGCAACCCCCCGCCCCAAACCAAAAACACTTGTCTGCAGATGACATAATTATCCATGTTGAAAATCTAAAGGAATCTATCAAGAAAAAAAACCTACAACTAATAGATGAGATTATCAAGGTTACAAGATATAATATAAACAAATAAAATGAATTGCATTGCTACATACTTGCAATGAATATATATAATCTCAAATTTAGAAAATCGTTACTGTTTAAAACATTGAAGGAGATGGAAATACTTATTACCCTGGTCTAATAATTACATATTGTATACATGTGTTAAATTATTGCACTATGCCCCCAAATATACATAATTAAATAAGTAATATATAATTCTAAATGTACCATTTATAATCACTTCAAATAAAATGAAACACTTTGGTACATCTTAATAATACATATGCAGGATCTATATTCCAAAATTTAAAATACTGACTTAAAAATATTAAAAAAGATCTTAATGAATGAATATACATACTATATTTATAAATTAATACCTCAATATTAATGTCAATCCTCCCAAAAGGGCTCTTAAAGGACCAAAGTAATTCCTATCAAAATCCCAGAAAAAGTTATTTTGTGAACATGAAATTGTTCCAGAATTTTCATGGAAATACTGTTATCTTTGGATCTGTGATATTCCCCAACAGCTAGTATATGAGACAATGCAAGAATGTTCAGAGGTAAAATGGTTAGATTATGAGAGCTGTAACATAATCAGGGGTTAAATTCACTAATATGGTTTAACTAGGTGGTAACCGTAGGCAGGTAAGGTATGACCAGAGGAGGTAAGGCACTGGGAATGTATCTTCAGTGTATATATTTTGTCCCTGGTGAACAGAGCTCTCCTTCTTGTTTCTTGTTGCTATGTTATGAGCTGCTTTCCTCTACTGTGCCCATCTGCCATGATGTTCTGCCTCACCTCAAGCCCATATCTATACAGTCGACCAACCATGGACTGAACTTATGAAACAATAAGTCAAAGTAAACTTTTCCTGCTCTATGTTGTTCTCATTGGACCTTTTGGCCACAGTGATACAAAACTGCCTAAAACTAATACATAAGCCCTAGAATAGCTAAAACAATCTTGGCCAAGAAGAATAAAATGACTTTATCTAATATTATGGCTTATACTATATTTAAGTTAAGCAAACAGTATGATAATGAAAGAGGGCTGGAAATGTAGAAATTGAGTGGAATAGAGCACCCAGAAATAGAACCACACAAATATGCTAAGTGATGTTTATTTTTTACCAAGTTACAAAAGACATACAATGCAATAGAATAACCTTTTAAATCCAGGATTTTAAGCTTAAAACAGGAGAAAATACTCATGATCTAGTTCTAGTAACCCATAAATTTGCATAATTATTAGATCTTCAACAAAACTTTAAAAAAGATTTAAAGAGATGGAAAAGCTAAGTATCCTGATTTGCCCATTACATATTATATATATGTCGAATTATCATACTGTACCACATATGTATGCACAATCTTTTTAGAAGCTAGCCTATGAATGTAAGAAAATTTAGGATGAAAATAACATGCTTGACTAATAAAATAAAACAGAATGCTTTTATAATCAGTTTAAAAATAAATAAATCTTAGGCTAAAAATATCCATTAAAGGAACAGATAAATTTAACCTGATTTAAATCAAAACCTTTGCTTAGTTCTAAGAGTGGGTGGAGAAAACTGTGTTATCTTGTTACTCTATAACACAACTCACCAATAAAAGAAATGAAATGTTGATGCATGCAACAATTCAGTTGAATCAGACACTCATATTAATAATTGATTATCTTCATATTTTGTGAAAGCTTAATTTATACATTATGACACAGTGCCAGTGCCAGTTTTTCCCTTAGCTTTAGGGATATTACTTAGTCCAAAGATACAATTTGTATTCCAATATTATGCCCATTGAGGAGTTTCAATGGAACATATTTAACACAACCTTTTAACTGGGTGGAATTTGAATTTCAGTTTTCCCTTGCTATTGACAATAACCAAGACCTCCGGTCATATTTTCCAGCTTCTAGTTTTTGCTTTCTGAGAAGATTCTTTGAGCCTGTATGTGCCTGAACAATCCTAAAGGTTTGTGTGAGATACATGTGCAGAATAAAGACTCTACCTGCCATGATTGCCTCCTTGATTTCTAAAGACTTTGATATCCTAAACTCCATTCTCTGACACCTCAATCCACAGAGAATATTATAGGTTATTTCTGCCTCAGTTATAGCTGCCCCACACAATGAAACCAAGAGAAAGGTCAGGGAAAAGACTATTAAGAGAGATCTTATCTAGTGATGTAACGCATTTTCTATCCAGAGTTAAATTCCTTTATGCTGTTCTATGCTCTTGACTTCAATGCATGCAGTGTATAGCTGCCATCTATAGTAAAATTATTCCTGTACAAACTACTCCTCCGCTCTTATTTGAACTGGACCTTTACCTGGGTGCTTCGGAATTTTAACGTTAATGATTTTTCCAAAGAATCTCATAGTATTAATCATATTTTCCTTTTTCTTTATTTTCTGATATTTTGACTTTTTTGTGTCCTTGTTAATACTTGGAGGACTCACTCTTGCAATGGTAGCTAGTTTCTAGAGATGGCAAACAGCTTACTTGTGGGTACACATTTCACCTCCTGTTTATAGGAATCTTGGAGTAGTATAAACTTTCCTCATGTTGATCATTTTGAGCCTGCAGGGCTTACCATGCCTGATTAAAATAAATCACTTATTTAGTAGATATGGTCATCTATTGGATCAAAAATTTCCTAAGTTATTTCTTTTTCTACACAAGCTTCAGAAACTATGGTGGACATAAGCCACTAAGAAGGAGGTAGAGTCTACACTAAATCTTGAAGAGTAAGAAGGAGCTAGGTTGGTGGAAAACTCCAGAGAGAAATAGCAATGTGTATTTAAAGAGAAAAGAATGACAAAACAAAAAAGTTTGAGATATAATTGGATATAAAGTTGTCAACATTGGGAGCTAGTGAATTGGTCCATTTCATGATAGCCTAATAAATATTAAGGAGGTTTGACTTTACCTAGTAGTCTATTAGGAATCACTGAGTAATTTAACTTGAGAAATGATATAATCAGGCTGTGTCTAGATCTTTGGAACCCTTGTTCTTTTTCTCTTTTTAACATATTATGTTGTCACCTCATTAGAATTACTACCTAATATTGTTCCTCTTGCTATCCTACACGGCAAAGAAAGAAAGTACAGATGTTCCACATGGGCTATGATCACAGCACAATCAGTTTTCAAATGACACAGCACATTTTTTTTTTTAGGCGAGGCATGAAGAGAATTAAAAATGAGCTAAATAAAATTGATTGAAATCAACAGTAGCTTGGGAAATTCACTAAGCAGAAATATGTGCTTTTAAATAACAGGTAGGTGACAAACAATCTATAATCAGCCAAGTGGAATCTGGATGTCAAATAAAAGCAAAGCCAGGGTAATCATGGTAAAGCCACGTCTGATGGCTAATTTGGAAAGGACAGATGCCTATGACATTGACTTTACTGCAGAGACAACAGAACAATATTTGGAAGATGAAACATAAAAATGAACATTTTGTTTTTGTAGTGCAAAGCACATTGACCATGGTTTTAATTGTTTTTCATTTTGTCTTGTTTCCCTGCTGGGGGAGATGTCACAGAGATATGTGCAAAGATTAAATTGTAACATGTTGAGTCAATGCAATGCCACATAAACATTGTGAGAAATTTTTGAATTACATTGGTTCATGCAACGAAATTATTTGATACCATGTAAACAAAATGTGAGTGAATAGGCTCACAGAAGAACAGGGGTTCCTGAAGCTCATCAATCCAAAATTCCATTGTATTATTTTTAGATAGTGTCCTTGATTCTGTTCATCATATAAGGGCTAACATCTTTCACTCTTGCCTTTAAGCCTGTTTAATTTCTTAGAATTTGCTATAGGTAATATTAATCTACTAATGAAATCAAAATTTCCTCCAAGGTAGTGACATTTTGTGTTTCAGTTATCAGTGTGTGCTCAATTCTTTGCGTAGATTAGATTTTCAATATACAACTGACATTGTACAGATGAGTGAATGAACAAATAAGGGAATTTTTATTGAACATGCAGGTAAAGAAATAATAATAGTGAATGATTGCTTATTATTTACTATGCTTGGAACTTTTTAATTATTGGTAATAATAATTACATGCATTGTAATATTAAGTTCACAAACAAATATCTTGATGACTGGGTTGTTATTATTATCATTATAAGTGAATATATTGAAGTTCAGAGATGTAAGTCTGCTTATTCAAACTGGATAGAAGTAATAGGAAGCAGCAGATTCAGAGTTTGAGTTCAGCCAGTATTTATTTATTCAAACTGGATAGAAGTAATAGGAAGCAGCAGATTCAGAGTTTGAGTTCAGCCAGTCATTATCCCCAACTGATATAATCAAAGCCAGATTCAATCAGAGGGAAAGAGACAATTAAGGATGTGGTGAATTAATTGACTGACTTTGAGTAAATTGTTTTATCTCTTTTGAGTTAAATTTATTATCCCAACTGTCAAATGGACCATAAAGATGTTTTAGGAAGTTATGAAACTAGGTAAGTAGCGTATGTAAGGTTCTTAATACAGTGTGTAGTGATTACAATAATCTTGCAATAATAATGATAATGACAATAATCAGGTTAATAGGTAGTGTGTGACTTTGGAATTTATTTAGTTTTGGGTGCTGAGAGGTTAATACTAGCATTTCTCCTCCATATAGCCACAGTCCTCTTCTTACCTAAAAAAAAAAGGGATAAAATTCAAAATTGTAAGTGAATAGTTTATTGACTATGCAAGGCGGGACAGGTGGTACAGAAATCACTCAATTGCAATTTTTGTTAAGGTTTGAGGATTTTCCACTTTATTACCATTAGCTGTCCAGGCTTTCTCTGGGTCACTCTTCTGATTTCTCAATCCTTAAATATGTATATTATTTCTCTAGGCTAATATTGCCCATGTGAGGAGAGTTAACTACTTTATTGATCTTGAGTTCAGAATATTTTTAGATGCCATTTAGAAAGGTCAATACTTAGATCAGTAGTCTTTAAAAACTCCTCTGAGAATTTTAGCTGTTTATAAGAATATTTCACAGACATATTGTTAAAGTATATGTTAGATCTTAGCATCTCATATTTCCAGATTTCTGGCTGATAGTAGGACAACAGCTCCTAAGAAGGTCCAAGAGGTTTAGGAACTTGCTAAATTGAAAGCAGATTGAGCAACAGAAGTCATTCCCTTGACTACAGTACTTCAAATGCACACAGAGAATTAAATATTTGATAGATGTTAACCAATGTGGTTTTGGACTCACTATATTTGGCTGAGAAAAACTACCAAGTGATCCAAATGTGATTGTCT
Organism: Callospermophilus lateralis; assembly: GCF_048772815.1. Lineage (NCBI taxonomy): Eukaryota > Metazoa > Chordata > Mammalia > Rodentia > Sciuridae > Callospermophilus > Callospermophilus lateralis. Next base: position 43,360,400 of record NC_135322.1, read on the forward strand.
CCTAGCTATTTTGAGTCATGTGCTAACAAATGTTAAACATACAATATGGACTATTATGGTTGTTATTTTGCTAAGCAGGAATTATGGTGATCATGGATGATAACCAACATGAAGAGACGAACCTCTAGATGAAGTCTCTATTTCAATGTAGTATGATTTATTAATTTTAAAATAGCTTGTTTATCATCTTTTAAGGGAAAGATTCTGTGCTGGTCAGAGGAAAAGGAAAACGGAGAGAGGTGGGTCCCTTGATCAAATGACTCACAGTAATGGAGAAAGAGACAGAAAATGGATTTTCGTTCAATGAAACTAAGTTTTTCTACTAAACTAAAACCATATGGAATGTGAGCTGTCAAATTGTTTAACCTCTTGTGCACCTAGTAACTTCAATTACAAAATTATATTAATAATAGTACACACTTTATAAAATTGTTAAGAAAAATCAGATCATTATTATAACCCCCTTAGTATGGTGTCTGGTACCTGGGATACTTTGTAACTCTTGGGTTTCATTATTATGTAAGTCACAGATGGAGATGCCTCTAACCCAGCTGTAGGGTGCTGGATATGGAGGAATCAGGTAAGCTTGCAAAACAAAAAAATGCTATTTGAACTCATACTGCCCAGTTGAGCTTCTAGCGCTTTCATTTGAACCAACAACTTGTAACATAGATGTGCAAAAATGATTTTCTTCAGATGTCTTTTGTTCTTCCTTTAGCTACATTTTCTAAACGCTGTAGTTCAAAAGTAAGATGTGTTTGAACCAACGGTCCCTATTAACTTTGTATAGTGATGAAAAAAAATTGACTGTTTTTCACACTGGAAAATAGGAATTACTGAAAGCTTTAACTGACATTGATTCTAAGGTTGGCTCTGTTCCTATGTTTGGGCAAACGTTAATTTAATCGGAGCTAAAATCTGCCTGTAGCAAGGACCCAGCAGCTTGAGGAACTGAGCCTTCTGGTACCCTCAATTTTAAATATCTCATTTGGAATTTGTGATATTTACATTATTTTATTGCAGAGACATGTCTTATATATTGCATGTAAGCTTATGTTTTATAAACATTCACAATTATCACCATTTGAATGACAGGACGACACTGAGTTTATTAAATAAGAAAAAATTTTACTTTACATATGACATGAAAATATTTTATATTATATAAGATAGCATATTAAATGTCATGATATATAAGCTGAGTTACTTTAGGAAATTCTACTTGCCTTCCCTGAGTTTCAATTTCTTTATCTCTAAAACACCAATAACAACTCTAGAATTATCGAGGATTGAATTGTATGGTATGCATGTTCCAAATCCAGCATCTGCTGTCCCGATTCCTATTTGATAAATGATTGGTCGTGTTATTATTATTTAGTCTAATTCATTGATTTTTACATATAAAGAGACTGAATGTCAGAGACAGCAAGTAAATTGACCAGGGAATTGTAGTTACCTGGTGCCACAGCTGAGATTGAAACTCTGGTCTTCCAGTGCCCTCATCAATATTCTCTTTAGTTTGAGCATAATGATAGCTGAAATTGAAGATGGGTGAGCTAAGCCTCCAGATTGGAACAAAACAAGTATTGGAATAGGGATGCACAGGAAAGAAGAAATACGTATAACTGCATGTCTGAGTCCCATTGATAATTTCTAGGAAGGGTCCGTTGTTTCTGACTCCCTTCATTTATATCTGGTTTATCTTGACTTTTAAATAATCCATATGTTGTTCCATAAAGAAGTGAAGCCATAGCAAATAATAGCATTCTGTACTTTTCAGTTATAACTTAAAATCAAAGTTATAAAGTTTTCAATATTAGAATATCAAATGTCAGGATAATTTCAATTCACTTATTGTTGTTTTTCTTGTTATAATTAGTTGGGCATTAAAAACATTTGGTAGGCAGAAAAATGACCCCTAAAGATGCCCTTGGCCTAATAGCTAAAGCCTGTGAAATATGTTAGCTATATAACAAAGGAGGAATAGGTTGCAGATGGGATTAGGGTCACTAATCAATTGACTTTATTTTATTTATTTTTTTTATGGGGTGCCAAGGGTCGAACTCAGTCCTCACACATGCCAGACAAATGCTCTGCCACTGAACTATAAGCCCCAACCCTCAATTGACTCTAAGTAAGCAGATTATTCTAGATCATCTACAAGGGCCCAGTGTAATCACAGGTGTCCATAAAAATGGAAGAAGGAAGCAGAAACTCCTAAGACATCATGGAGTAAATCACAGATGGAGAGCTTACAACCCAGCTGGAGGGTTAGAAGAGAGATTCTCAGGGAGTATGGGATGAGAAGAAGAAAAGATAGTTTAGTCTTTGAGTCAGAAAGAAAGAATGGATTGAACAGAGACAGGTATGGCTAGTTCTCTGGCAGCTGCTGGTAGATGGGGAGATGCACACTTTGATTTATGGAACTGCTCCCAGGAGAGTGGCAAGGACTTCATACAGATGGCTCAGACAGGTGCTTCAGGAAGACAGGCACTAAGCACTAAGCCTCTGCAGATTCCTCTCTTGTAAATGTGTCCTTTAATTATCTCAGCTTCTGACTTTAAGTATAAAACAGTGAGTGTTGTAATAGTGACGGCTTTGAATGTTGACCTATGCTTAAGCAAGGTGGCTTTGCAAATTTGTTGAGTATGTATCAGGGGCAGGGGTGTCTGTATATGTGTGTGTGAGTGTGTGTGTGTGTGTGTGTGTGTGTGTGTGTGTGTGTGTGTGTATGCCTGTATATACACAAGCACACAAATTATTGATATTAAAATTATCACTAGCCTGGAGGGAAAGGACCTCAGAGTCAGATTTAGACCATTTTCAATGAAACAGTCACTCCCTTTTTTTTTCCATACTTGGCATTGCATATACAAATACACCATAGAATAAAATAATATAATTGAATGAGGTTAAAGGAAGGAGCTTCAGAACTATGTGTCTGAACTTGAAAGAAGAATGTACTATGTACAAAAGTGCAGAAGAAAATATGTAACTACTACTTTGGCAGAGTAAGTTGGAAAGAATTGAAATAGAAACATATTTCCTTTTATCATGTAACCTGCCTAAACTTTTGTGAGTATTTTTTCTCAGTTAAGCTATATATTGTCTTCTTTCTCAAGTTATAAAACACATTCCTATATAATTCCAAGCACTCACACAGTCATGCTTTTTTGTTTGTTTGTTTGTTTGTTTTGTTTTTGTTCCAAAAAATGACTCTGACCCTTTTAAAAATACATAGAGTTAATTAAAAGAAAGGAATGTTGGTGATTTGGGATAAGACTTTTCTATATCTTTTCAAGTTTCCAGACAGTTGTTTGGAAACCAAGAACTCTATAACAAGATCAATTATCTTGAATGTAAATCTTGATACCAGTTACTAGCTAGGTAGTCTTATCTTACTCCTCCAGTATTTACTGTCTGCTAAAAGAATCTAAAATATTCTGTTTAGTAGCACCACCTGGTATAGATTCTTTACAGTTTACTTATTGGCCTGTCTATACTACCTGTCATTACACTCAAAAATGAAAATAATGGTGGAGACAAGTTTGTGTGTGTCTGTGACTGTGTGTTTATATACAGTGCTACATTCCCCACCCCCAGTTTTAGTAGGCAATTGTATTAGCCAACTTTCATTGCTATGACCAAAGTGACACAACTTAGAGGAAGGAAACTTTGTTTTGGCTTAGGGATTCAGACATTTAGTTCATAATGAGCCAACTTCATTGCTCTAGAACCAAGGTGAGACAAACCATCATAGCGGAGGGGCATGGTAGAAGCCTGCTCACACATGGCAGCCAGGAAGCAGAGAGAGGGAAGTTGTTAAGGGGCCACAGGGCAGATTCACTCTTCCAGGCAAAGCCCCCAATGACTCACTGCCTCCAGCCATGCTCTCCCTGCCTACAGTTACCCACCCAGTCCTTTCAAACTAGGATGGAAGGATTAGTCCATTCAGTGCCACAGTCCTATCATTTCACCTCCAAACATTCCTGTATTAATATGGGAACTTTTGGGTAACCCCCCATATGTAAACCTTAGCAGCAATCCATTAATGTTTCTTGATTAAATGAATGAATGAATGACTCTGATTCAGACTCAGTAAAATTGCTAAAATGAGTTTCATGTGAATTCTGAAATTTTGAATAAATACTGAGTAGGGAGTGATAAATATAATGCTTTTGGGATTTCAATAATGACAGACAACATTCTATCTATCTCTATTTATCTATTTATTTATTTACTTACCTTTCTTTTTTTTTTTTACTATGGATTGAGCTCAGGAGCACTTGACCACTGAGCCACGTCCCCAGCCCTATTTTGTACTCTTTTATTTTAGAGACAGGATCTCACTGAGTTGCTTAGCACCTCACTTTTGCTGAGACTGGCTTTAAACTCAGGATCCTTCTATCTCAGCCTCCAGAGCCGCTGGGATTACAGTTATGTGCCACTGCACCCGGCTTATTTAATTTTTTAAGTAAAAGAAATAGCCATAGAATGGCTTCACTACAGACTTTTTTTTTTAAAGAAACAGGTAAAATGATTTTATAGGGAAAAAGGATAGAACATGGAGAAGGGTGGAGGGAGGGACGCTGACAGATTGGCAATATAGCTAATGAACACAGCACATACTGTCATTCCTAACAGAACTCATTTTAAGGATGTGAATGTCTGTCTCTGCCTTCTAATATGGTAATTGCTATCACATGTGACTATGGAGCACTTGAAAGAAGAATAGTGCAACAAAGGAACTGAAGTTTTGAATTTTTTACCTGATAATTTGTAACTGACTAAATTTAAATGGCCATGTGTGGCTAGTGGCTACACGATGACAGAGGACATTCTGAGCAGTGGTTCCCAAAATTCACCTAAGTGGAGACTTACTCAGGTGCACTCCTTAAAATATAAACTTTTAAGTGTTGCTTTGCAATTCATTTGCATACACCTGGAGGTGAGACATAGAACACAACCTCTTCAGGAATCAATTTTGAGTTATTGATGGAGCCAATCCAGGAAGCACTCTTTGAGTTTGTCTTCGTGTCAATTCCTGGAGGTCTCCTGCTTTTATTCTCTCCCCCTTTCCCTTCAGTTCCATTCACTCTGAATCTTGTCTGTGGTTTTGTCCCAGTAGTCCAGAAATAAAATCGTGTTTAGGAAGCAGAATGCTCCTTTAATTCTTTTGATGCTATTTTTAAATGTGGGCTGGCTTGTAATTCCATTATCATCATTCATTTCTAAATTTAACCTTTCTTATACTTTCTGAGAGTGAAAACTTCACTATAAGTCGGATGAGGAATCCTGGTGGCTGCATCGTTATACCTAGACTAAATTTAGTAAAGCCCGTTTTTCGAGTTTTTCAATATTTCCAAAGCCACCTATGAAAAGGATAGAATTTTGGAAACTCTGAGGAGCTCTCAAGTCCTACACTTTCATTTTCAGATGGTAAAACTGATCACCAAAAAAGTCAAGGTCGAAGAGCTAATCATTATTGTTTCCTTTCCTATTCCTGTTCCATCCTTGGAGGTCAAAGCCAAAATGGTCATGATCAAAGGTTAGTGAGGATTCAATCAATCAATGAAGAATTATTGATCCCCTGTTTTCTGTGAGGGATTGTGTTCCTGAATCTTCTCGAGAATAGAGGTTTTTACTGTCATCTTTCTGCTGTAGTTGTAACAATTGGAACAGAGATCAGTTACTGTGTTTTAGATTGGAAAGAAAAGAAATGTCTTAAAACCTGAGAAAGCCTAAAATGGCTTTTCTCTTTGGTCCTATTATGCTCTGCATATTGTTTTTCATTCCCAGCCTTATAATTCCTGGTGACAAGATGGGTGTCACAGAATCACAGATCCCATGCCCATCACTTCCAATGATAGAATGGAAGAAAGTCTGATAATTCTTAGGGGCATCTATCAGGGAGGGAAATTGTTCTCACAAAATAATTTAAGCAAACTTTTTCTTTTTGTTTATCTCATTGGCCATAAACTTGAAGTTTGATAGTTCTGAGCTACAGACAAGTTTTGGAAAGCAAGCGTCTTAACACTTTCTCTCTATGATGGGAATCAGTTTCTTCCAGAAGGACAGAAACTGTTGTTAGTCAGACAGTTTCTTCCAGAAGAGGATATGGACTTGCTATGGAGGAATTAAAATTTTATAGGAATCTAGAGGTTGGTTATAAAGATATTCCCATCGTGGAAATTAGTACAAAAGACTAGTTTTCCATTGGATGTTATCAGGGAAATTCTCCCCATCCTCAAAGTGTGGAGAAAATAAAGAAACGATCAGACGACAGAAATGAACAATAAGACAATAAAAGAGACCTGAAATTAAATAAAACAAGGATTTAACATTTGGATCAGAAAATAATTTAGGGAAGGAGTATAGAATAAATTCTTTATAGCTCAGTCTGATATTGAGCTGCCATTGAATAAGATAAACAGCCTACTAGTGTGTGAGGCAGAGAAACACAACGTGAATCAAAGCAGGCAATGTTAATGCTTTCCAAGGCAGTGGTTTGACTAGACGGAGAGTACTATATCTAGTATTTGTCACTATTTCTTAGATGGGGTATAATTTCTCCTGAAGGACTATTGCACTGAGTCACTTAATGATACCAAGCTTCTAAGATTTAAGATGTAAAGGTAGACTGTTAAAAGTTGTGCATTTGTTCACTCGGAGGTAAAAGCTAGTTTAAATTCTTATTTAGGCTTTGCAATTTCCATCACTGGCAAAAACTATTTCTCTTCCTCATTTTATTTTCTCTTTATTCAGTGCCAGTCCATATTCCAATGCTGCTTCCTTTGCTCACCACTTTAACTGAAGCACTTTATGTGAAGAGCACAACTAAAGTGAGGAATCAGTGTTGCTCCATGAATCATTCGTCAGAGGGAGATTTAAATGCATGTTTCTTACCTGCCTCGAGGTAAAGGCAGTAAGTGTGTGTGGAGGCAGGAGAGAAAGTTATATGTTGTTAAGAGATGGCATATTTCTTGGGACCTAAACAGGAAATTGCATATTTGCAGGTTGACAACCATGATTGGGTAGAAAGATCAGCTTTGTCCACAGGCATGATGACAAGCAGGGCTCTAGTGTGTGGCTCATCAGGACAGTTAGTAAAACAAGGCAGACTCAGGTTAATTCCCTGCCTCTGTGACTTGTTCACTTTCCTCATTTGTAAGTTGGGAGTGAAGATAGTACTCAAAAAACTGAGGTTGTGATTGCATTAAATGGGATAATACTTATAAATTGTGAGTAGGATGTAATATATAGAAAGTGTGTAGTGCATGCTTGCTATGACTCTTACAATAATACCAAAAAATTAAAGTAGACAGCAGATATTTAAAAAGTACCTTTCAGCTAACAGAAATAAGAAGTTCATAACTATATAAAAGTAAAATTTATGAAAAATTAATTCTTAGAATTCTAGTTATTGGAAATTTACCTATAAAAGGCTGAATAGCTAGCAAGACTTGTCTCGATATAACAGGGCTAAATGCTTCTCTCTATATTAGCAGAAACCCCCAACTCATGTAATAACACTAAATTGGTCATATTTAGTCATTTGGCATTAGTGGTTAGGAATATGGGTGTTGCCTCATGAATCTAGGTGGTATAGTTAAAAGACATCTGACTTAGGAAAAACTATTCAAATGCTCTATGTGACTAAAATTATTTCCTTTGTAGAGAGGGATCAGTCATAATAGCTATTCCTTATGATTGATATTAAGGATTACATGGACTTATTTTGAAAAGCACTTAGAATAGTGCATGGCATATAGGAAGATTCAATATAATTTAGCTTTTATCAATCATGGAAAGAAAGAAAAGTCCATGAGTTATAGGAGAAGTGGATGAATCCCAACAATACATACTGTAACTTGGAATGGATGTTCAACTTAAATCACTTTGGGAATAGAACATGATCTTATTCTGCATATATTAGGATTTGGGGCCAAGAATAAGAGGAGCTAAAATAAAATGGGCGCTTATCTTTTTTTCCTGTGAAGTTGTGCAGACCAGGAGGTTTAGAAAGAAAATTACTCAAAGGGAAGAGAACATGCCACTTCTAAAACTTAGAGAATTGACTCTTGTTCGACACCATTCCTGAGATGTGACATCTACTTTTTAAGTATAAGAATGGTTGAAAAGCTTTATTATTTCATTGTTCAACCTGCATTTCACAGGCTGGACAGCCACATGTGGCTAGTGACTACTTTATTAAAGAGTGCAGGTGGAGAAAATTTATATTTTCACAGCAAGTTTTATTGGTCAGAGGTGCTACAGGATTTCCTTAGGATGACCCCTGACCCCACCACCCCATCCACACACAGTTCTCCCGTCCACACCTACTATATTCTTGCAAGGTTTCCATCAACTGGTGAGGAATTTGTGTTCAGACTTAATGTGAAACGAATTCCCACAGAGAACTCAACTCACCTTCTCGTTTTGGATTCAGGAGCTAGAACTATTGGAAATAGCAGGATTTGATGTTCTTTATTTTCATGAGATTTTTTTTCTTCTCATACTTACACTCCATAGATCCCATTCTGGGTCTCCCCTTCATGCAATGGTGTAACTCATCTATCTAGTGGAAGGCAGTTCTTGCTGCTGCTTGTCCTGTGCCATAATCATATTTTGGGGTTGTCCAAGCAATGTCCTCTAAGCAAATACCTCTTCAGATAGCAGTTTTATTAAACTGAAAATCATGTAACCCCTCCTTCACCTTCCTTCAGTGAAAATTCTTGGGTGCCTTTGGGTGTTTCTTTAGAATATGGCCAATAGCATGGAACATATATATTTGGTATTTTACCTCAGGTCAATGTTGTTCCATATGATATGATTACTTACTTAATCTTCAAAACCATTTTAGGAGGTAGTCACTCAACACCTGGCACTATCCTGACTCAGGGATAGATGAGGAAACATGAGCAAAAAGGGATAACATTCTCAAGGTTATCAGCCAATCAGTGACCTCATTGGTATTGGCAACTAAGAAGACTGGCTTCACCCGAGAGCCTCATGCAGCATATAGAATAAATCAGTCCCTACACCTAAACCTGTGAGGGGTAAGCCTCAGAAGAGATGGACATTTAGATTTCTTCATCTGAGTGTTTAGAAGGAGAGACTGAAATTGAATACATGTTCCTAGTATTGTTGTATTTATTTTTGTATTATCCTGAGTTATGTAGTCCATGCTGGCATTAAATCTTGAAGGAATATGATGAGCAGAAGAATAATTCTCAAATTATTTATTTGAAGCCTCTTATCTCCCAGACTCTTTACTAAATACAAAGAAATCTCAAATGTATGAATCACAGGTGCACATATTATAAAGAAATGCCATGTAATGGAATCCCAGTTGACCATACTCTCAAGTGACTGAGATCTTAAACACTCTTGCATTTTGCATAAATAAAATTTCATTGTATGAAAAACCCTATTGCATGAAGCTCATTTCTTTTTAAATGTTATTCTCTAAGACGGTAGCAGCCTGGCACCATGCAGGCAAGCATAAAGCCTCCATTAACTACTGTGCCCAAAGTTTCATAGCTGTGGCATAACAAGCTTTGGAATTTATAGAACAATTATAGAATTATAGAACAATCAAAGCTTTGTATAACTGCCACAACCACTAGCTTCATCACCACAGGTAGGAGCTTAGGAAATGCCAGTGCTTCTATCACAAATGTTTTTAAAAGTATTTTTGTTACTTCTCATTTTGCCTTTTTAAAAATAAGTGTGTATTTTTTTATGTGTGTGTGTGTGTATGTGTGTGTGCATGTGTGTGTGTCTTTGATTGTTTCATTTTGTCTGTTTCTGGGCTAACTTCATTCTCCTCCTTTTCATTTTTATCCTGTATAACATTTAAAGTTACCTAAATATCTATCCATCTAAATAAGTGTTTAAACACGCCAGTTGCTGTAACAAAATTACAGCCTTCAATTCTCATAATAATCTTCATTTGAGAGATGGGAAAATTGATGCTCAGAGTGATGAATAAATTGCTCAAGGTGAACCAGCAAATAAATGGTGAAGCAAAGTCTCGTAGTCTGATTTTATTGACCTGCAAACTTATGCTTTTAACACACTTCCTTTCTGGTTTCTTCATGCAAACCCTCATTTTATGTATCCCTGTCCTGGAGCTGTATGGGATAATTTTTAAAAAAAAAACTTGACATTAGGGTGATCGAGTTTATAAATAACATCCTGGAAAAATAGTTTGTGTTTTCCAGTCTTTTTCACTCATTATAATTCAAGATAACCATCCTCATTTTTAGCTAATTCTTGGAAAATAAAATGAGATACCCAGTGGACCAGCAAAATGTCTAATTCATAGGTTCCAATCTTTCTTCTTGCCAGGATAGGGACAAAGGGATATCCTTAACCAATTTTTTTCTTTGATGAACAACACTCTGTTTCTGTTTCATTCTCTGCTGACCTCTTCTTTCTTCTTCCTACTGTATCTTATCCTTTCTTTTTTTCTTTCCACCACTTACTTATCAATGCAATTAAGAAAAAGTCAGATGATGTCTATTTTAGATCAGGGCCTAGTGGTGCTGCTTAATTGAACTGAAGGTTTATGCAGCATTTGAAACTTGAATCTATAAAATATAAAGGTATTCTCAAAGACCCTTCCTCGAACTTCTATTTTATAATGCTGAAAATATTTCTTTCAGACCCTTAGGCATTTATAAAACTTTATTTTACAGGGCCTAATGTCCCTATATTTCCTGACTGCTGTACCTTTCCTTAATTTCCTAATCCTTTATCTACCAATGGCAAGTCATTAAACATTTGAAATGGCATTAAACATCTTGCTCCATTGTATTTCAGTTCTCCATCTGGCTTTTGCAATTGGAATTTAGGAGCAAATGTGATTTCGAGCTTTGGGGGGCTGTATGCAAGCAAGAAATACGGATGCCATCAGCCCACATGTCTATACAAGTATGAACTTTGTAGCCTCCATCATTTTCTGAGGAACAGATGGCAAAGAAAATAATCCTGAAATGCCCCAATCATGAAAGCAAGAGAGAGAGAACAAGTGAGAGCAAGTGAGCCACAAAATGCACTTTCGCAGTTATTGGTTTGAAAAGAAGGTCTCACTGGGAGAAAGATAGCCTTTGCCTTTTGAGGGAAGCATTGTGATGTATTATAGGAAAGAGTGCTTGAATCAGTGAGGAATAACTTGTTTAAAGTCAAGGGTATGAAAGAGGACGCGAGAAGTACCACAGAGGGAACTATAAAAGAATGTTTATCCTCTTATTTATTCTGGTGACCCAAATCATTGCTCCATAGACATGGATTCTGTTTCACAATTTAAATCAACTCTAGCAAAGCCTTTGTAGGATGATAGTACATGTGAAATATCAGACAGGCCTGGATTTCATCCGAGATGGTGATCTCCAAAATTCAGAAAGTACAAAATGGAAAGGGATATGGCAAAACTCAACTATATAATGAGACACTCTCAATCCATCCATTGTCTTTAATGGCAGCAAGAATTTGGGGGTATATTTTTCTGCTCTTGCTGTGAACTCTCACCTGCGCGTGTGTAAGCTGACTAGTGGTTTGCTGATGTAGTCTGGATCTGATTGGACCTTTGTGCTTCAAGCTCTGCAGTCAGCTGGGCTGGCTTCTCACAGCACAGTAGATGCAGATTTGCTCTGTGTATTTTAGGCCTTGTGTGTAATAACAGGCTAGAAAGAGCATGTTCCTATTCTAGCAAGGGCAGTAGCACAAGAAAAATAAGATGAGCTGTGTAAAACCACTTAAGATTTAGAACTACACATCGTACACATTCACCTCTACCCATATATCTATAAGCCAAGGCAATCACATGGTTTTCCTGGTTATCTACTGCTGTGAATCAAGTACCAAAACTTATTAATATAAGATAATTGTTGCTGACCCTGCAAATTACTGTTGGAGAGTCATTTGGAAAGAGAATAGCGTGGATATTTGCTTTTGTATGAGGGCTAGTGCTCATTTGGGATGGCACAATAACTTAAATAGCTGGGTTGGATTCTAAGATAATCTATTCTTTCATATTTCTGGTCTGGCTTGGAATAATTCTGGAACAGACTCAGCCAAGACTGTTGAATAAAATGTTTAAGGATGGCCTTTCCAGCCTCAAAGTAGTAAGTAATAAAAGACTTCTCACCTGACAACTCACAGCTCCTCAAATAAATGTTTCAAAAACCAGGCAGAAACTGGATGACTTCTACTAATATGGCATCCGCTACCCCTTGTGTCTTATAAATAATCTATTAGCTATAAGCTCATCATTAAGGCTGTCTGAGCTTCTAGGGTGGTGGGAGCGGAATAGTCCCAACTCCTTGATGGGAGGGGTTTCAAAGATTTCTGGTTCTTGTAAATCATTATGCAAGGCTGAGCTCAACTCAAGTATCAGAGAAGCATTTTCTTTCTCAAATTAAAGGGATAGCAAGGCTATGTGGTATAAAACACGGACTTTGGGAGTTGAGAAGAACTAGAGAGAGTGAATCAATAGCATCAAAAATTGGTGAAAACCCACTGGCAGTCATAGGGGATGGTGTTCTTGATGGCTAATATGATTACACATGTGAACCGTGGAAAAGATAAATGGTCCTCAAGGAAGGTGAGTGAATCAGGGTCAGTCATGTTTGTAGCATGGACTCTATATACACTGGAGTCCAAGTTTAAGCCAGTGTAATACTAGGTAAAAACATCCGAAGCGAAAGAAGTCAGGTTCTAAGAATTGCACCCAAATGATGCGAGTGGTACCATCAATTACCAGATCTCAAGTAACCAGACTAATATGAAATCCAACTTCCCCCAAGGAGCTCAACTTACATCTCTGATAATATGTTTGAGCTCTGGAGCTGGGGTTACAGATCAGCATGAGAAGTCATCAGTAGCTCTAGCAAGAAAAGTAGGGGAAAAAGTAGGTCTAATATGCTCTAACAGATTGAAGATTCCTAGAAGTATTTGAACAACATATTTGAAGCACCAAATGAAGATTTGTTTGTTGAATTTCAGTGTTATTGATCAGAATGTCTTGTACTAGCTTATGAAATATCTTCTACAATATTTCAGAAACTGGAGTTTGTTAAAAGTTGTTTTATTGTCAAAAGCCATCCACTCTTTGAAAAAGTAAAAGTGAAAATATTCAATATTTTTATCTCCTTTGAAAGAAACAGAAATAATCTACTGATTTAGACGTATTTTCACACAAATCAACACATTTGTTTTAATTAATAGAGTACTATAAATTAAATTTACCAGTTCTAACAACAAAACTGGGGAGGTTGGTATTCTAAAACTCCAAATATGAGAGCCAAAGTAATGCAAAGAACTTATAATCACAGATTAAAATGAGAGTGCTTTCAAGGCACCTTTGCCAAGGTTTTAGGATATAAAAGTGGGATATGACAATATTACTCAGGGATCATTACTATTATTATAATTATTTTTACTGAAACAAACTGGTCAGATATGAACAGAAGATTAGCTGTGAAATCAATGTTTTCTGGTTGCCAAAACAAACACCATGAAGAGTTAATCCACAGCAAGGCAAATTTGTTTAATAATAATAATCTCAGTACTCTATTAATTATTTAATAACAACTGTCATTCTTGTAGGATCGGTGGAGATGTATGTATGTTTGTGTTACCTATCCATCCGTCCATCTGTAACTTCTCACAAGGTACCATCCTATTTCTTAAGGAGCCTTTGATCTTTAGGGATCTTGATTAAAAGATCTTGGCCCTCTTAGGCACAAACATCTGAATCAGATAACTGTTTTCCGTGCCTGGAATGTTATTTTTACCACAGTGTTTGGATTATATAAATGTTGCGAATTCCTAAATTTGAAGTTCAAATACTCCTTGCTCCTTAAAGTGATTTTGTCCTCTGCAATGAAAATGATCTAGCCCCTCCTCTGTAAACCACCATGGTCCTTCCTATGTACCGGTGCATGACACTTGGCACATCTCAGACTCAGCTCCCTTCTCATTTTTTTTTTTCATCTTTCATACATTTGATTCAAGTGAGTTATGCTTTTCCATTTTTACCCCAAATACAAATTGCAGAATCACATCAGTTACACATTCACAATGTTTACATAATGCCATATTAGTGACTGTTGTGTTCTGCTGTCTTTCCTATCCCCTACTATCCCCCCTCCTCTCCCCTCCCATCTTCCCTCTCTACCTCATCTGTTGTTGTTCCGTTTTCTCCCTCCCCCCCTTTCCCCTCACAACCTCATATATGTGATTTCGTATAACGATGTGGGTTTCCTTCCGTTTCCATGCAATTTCCCTTCTCTCTCCCTTTCCCTCCCATCACTCGTCTCAGTTTAATGTTAATCTTTTCCTCATGCTCTTTCCCCCTGTTCAGTTCTTAGTTGCTCTCCTTAAATCAAAGAAGACATTTGGCATTTGTTTTTTAAGGATTGGCTAGCTTCACTTAGCATAATCTGCTCTAATGCCATCCATTTCCCTGCAAATTCCATGATTTTGTCATTTTTTAGTGCTGCATAATACTCCATTGTGTATAGATGCCACATTTTTTTTATCCATTCATCTATTGAAGGGCATCTAGGTTGGCTCCACAGTTTAGCTATTGTGAATTGTGCTGCTATGATCATTGATGTGGCAGTATCCCTATAGTATGCTCTTTTAAGGTCCTCAGGGAATAGTCCGAGGAGGGCGATAGCTGGGTCAAATGGTGGTTCCATTCCCAGCTTTCCCAGGAATCTCCATACTGCTTTCCATATTGGCCGCACCAATTTGCAGTCCCACCAGCAATGTACAAGTGTACCCTTTTCCCCACATCCTCGCCAGCACTTATTGTTGTTTGACTTCCTAATGACTGCCAGTCTTACTGGAGTGAGGTGGTATCTTAGGGTGGTTTTGATTTGCATTTCTCTGACTGCTAGAGATGGTGAGCATTTTTTTCATGTACTTATTGATTGATTGTATGTCCTCTTCTGAGAAGTGTCTGTTCAGGTCCTTGGCCCATTTGTTGATTGGGTTATTTGTTATCTTATTGTTTAATTTTTTGAGTTCTTTGTATATTCTGGAAATTAGGGCTCTATCTGAAGTGTGAGGAGTAAAGATTTGTTCCCATGATGTAGGCTCCCTATTTACTTCTCTTATTGTTTCTCTTGCTGAGAAAAAACTTTTTAGTTTAAGTAAGTCTCATTTGTTTATTCTTGTTATTAACTCTTGGGCTATGGGCGTCCTATTAAGGAATTTGGAGCCTGACCCCACAATATGTAGATCGGAGCCAACTTTTTCTTCTATCAGGTGCAAGGTCTCTGATTTGATATCAAGTAGGATTCATCCCTGGGATGCAAGGCTGGTTCAATATACGGAAATCAATAAATGTTATTCACCACATCAATAGACTTAAGGATAAGAACCATATGATCATCTCAATAGATGCAGAAAAAGCATTTGACAAAGTACAGCATCCCTTTATGTTCAAAACACTAGAAAAACTAGGGATAACAGGAACTTACCTCAACATTGTAAAAGCTATATATGCTAAGCCTCAGGCTAGCATCATTCTAAATGGAGAAAAACTGAAGGCATTCCCTCTAAAATCTGGAACTAGACAGGGATGCCCTCTCTCACCACTTCTATTCAATTTAGTTCTTGAAATACTAGCCAGAGCAATTAGACAGACAAAAGAAATTAAAGGCATAAAAATAGGAAAAGAAGAACTTAAATTATCGCTATTTGCGGATGACATGATAATATACTTAACAGACCCAAAAGGGTCTACAAAGAAACTGCTAGAGTTAATAAATGAATTCAGCAAAGTGGCAGGATATAAAATCAACATGCATAAATCAAAGGCATTCCTGTATATCAGCAACAAAACTTCTGAAATGGAAATGAGGAAAACCATTCCATTCACAATATCCTCAAAAAAATAAAATACTTGGGAATCAACCTAACAAAAGAGGTGAAAGATTTATACAATGAAAACTATAGAACCCTAAAGAGAGAGATAGAAGAAGATCTTAGAAGATGGAAAAATGTACCCTGTTCATGGATAGGCAGAACTAACATTATCAAAATGGCGATATTACCCAAAGTTCTTTACAGGTTTAATGCGATGCCAATCAAAATCCCAACAGCATTTCTTGTAGAATTAGATAAAGCAATCATGAAATTCATATGGAATAACAAAAGACCCAGAATAGCAAAAACAATTCTAAGCAGGAAGTGTGAATCTGGAGGTATAGCGATACCAGAGTTCAAACTGTACTACAGAGCAATAGTAACAAAAACAGCGTGGTACTGGTACCAAAACAGGCAGGTGGATCAATGGTACAGAATAGAGGACACAGAAACCAATCCACAAAATTACAACTTTCTTATATTTGATAAAGGGGCTAAAAACATGCAATGGAGGAAGGATAGCATCTTCAACAAATGGTGCTGGGAAAATTGGAAATCCATATGCAACAAAATGAAACTGAATCCCTTTCTCTCGCCATGCACAAAAGTTAACTCAAAATGGATCAAGGAGCTTGATATCAAATCAGAGTCCCTTCTCATTTAGAACCCAGCTTTATCTTTCCCATAGAACTCAGTTCGTGAACTTACTCAAGGGAGAAAATGACTACATAATTAAAAGGTCATTCTAATTAATACGTCTTCACTTCTAATGAGCACAGCATCATATACATTCTCTTGGCAGCGTCTTCAATGCTTGCATAAATACACCGTGCACTTAGGATTTGAACATCTTACAATGTGAAAAGTAAGATTCAGTTAACACAAACAAATACTAGGTTAGTAAGAAAGCTAGCCAGTCCCTTAGAAGGTATGTGGCCAGGTATTTTTACACTGTGACCTGGAGACTTCTAAGTCTAATGTTTCCATTCTGTGCTCTTGTTTTGATATACAACAGAAATGTAACCTAAGAAAGTAGGCATGACCTGGAGAGGTAGGGCAATAATTCTCTGATCAGAATTGTGGGTTACAGTTTCTCAACATCTACTTGTTTAAATAGTAGATTGAGTCTATCTTCCAGGGAGATCTTTCCAAAATATAGACTTCACCAAATCATCATCCTTTTTAAGATTCGCTGTGTCCTCACTACCTCAGTTATAACATCCAAACTTAGCATAAAGGCCTTCAAGCTACAACCACAATTTCTTTTCACAAATTGCCTCATATTTGCCTCTCCCTCCAAGCATTTTAGCATATGTTATTTTCTTTTCCTGCAAGGCCCATTCCAATTTTTTATTTTGTTTTATTTCTTCAGTTAATTCTCTCTACTCTCCTTTTACAATTCAGCTTTAGCAACATCTCTTTTGTTTTTAAGACTTCTGAGAATACTTCTACAGCTTGGTCTTTTACAAAGACATTTCTTTCCCAAGGATCCCAGAGTAACAAATAACATCATAGTGTCACTGAGAGTACTAAGTAAGACAGTAGTTGCAGAGCAACTAATAGAGCATTGACACTGATAGATACTAAGCAGTTGGTATTGTTTTTCATCATCACCACATATACAATGTCTTATTCTCATGCTTTGTTATAAACTATCTTTTTGTTGCTCAGTAATTACCCCTGATAAAATTTAAGTTCATCAAGGATAGACTTAATCTTTAGCATATTGAATAAATACACATTGGAAGGGATGATCAGGCAAAGGTATCAATTGTAATACTGTTTTATTGGGGAAAATTATCATATGCTTTTGGATGAAATTTGATATTTGAAGAAATTTTTTATACACAGCTGCATTTTGGATCAAGTATAAGACTTTGTTAAAGTTAAGGAGCTTCCTTCTGGTTACAGATCTTTTACCTTGATAAATAATGTCTATTGGTTAAAATTGCAGGCAGAGTCTTTTCTCCAGAGATACAAACAAATTATGTTACTCGAGAGGAAATATAGGCAAAAGAGTATAGTTATTCTTTCTATTACCCTTTAAGGAAAATTTTGTAATATAGTAAATTCTATTTCTTAGTTTTATTCCTGTGTATTTGGGGGAGTTTGTAGGACATGCATAACAATGTTCAAAATCCTGCAAATTTAGATACCCACGTGGAGGTGAAATATGGCAACAATGAGTAAGAACCTGAAGATAGATGGCTTGGATTTCACCTCTAGCTGTATACTAATAGTTTGACCTTGGTCAGGTTGATTAATTTTTCTATGCTTTAGTACACCTTTTTATATAACAATGATAATATTAGTACTTATTCTCCAATATTACTGTGAGAATTAAAAAGGATATAATGGCTATATCACTTACTATGGTACTACTCCCCATATGGCAGGTACTTGATGAGGCTGGATCATTTTTATCTTGAGATTCTTTGGAGCTTTTCTCAACTTCCTGACACTGAAGTCACATATTTCTGGATAGATGATGAAACCAGACCTTCGTATTTTGACCCTTTCTTCATTCTTATTGCTGTAGCTCAATTGCAAGGTCATTTTTTTTTTTTTTTTAAATTACGGTACAAAAGAATTCCGTGCTGGGGCATTAAAACAACACATTCACAAACATATACATGCCATTTTAGAAGCCTGTATTTCTTTGCCTATTTGCTTGCAAGCTGCTTGTTCTCTCCTCTCTCTTCCAGCTGGAAGTTGCTTATAGCCCCTCTCAGAAGGAATTGTGAGTACAAACAATGCAGATTGCAAAATGAGAAAATCCGAAACAAAAGCACATGCTCAAATCTCCAAGGTAAACATGTTTCACAACTAAATCTTTTCTTTTGCAGCCTTTTGTACCAAGAGAGTGATTTTCGCCTGTGGTTCTAAACCATTCTGAATCTGTATTGTGTGAAGGCAGATCATTTGTGGGAGGAGAGTGGTCGACATTGGCATGATTTCTGTTCCCACAAGACTACTTCATGTATTTACCATTCAAGCTACACTCTACAAGGAGCCTCTAATACATGCAATAAGTTCCTTGAGCAACAGAGCACATGAACCAACTTATAATATGAAGGGATAACACAAGAGAAAGGGTCTGTCATAAGATTCCAGTTTCTAGGGACATACTTGGTTCTAAAACTAAGCTGATAGAACTGGTATCAGAAAGCCCGTGCTAAATCTGAGCATGAAAGTAAGCAACAAGTGCTCAAGTTCATATAAGTTCCACATAGAGAAGTCAAGACTTCTATTGGGCCACACTGTCTCTAGAGCTTGTGCCTTTAATGATTAATGATTGTCTACTTTTGTCATAGAAACATGCAAGAGAAAGCAGAGAGAAAAAAAAGGAGAACTGGAAACTACTTGTCTTCCTTTCACTATCTAGCAGTGACATATGCGTCTGATACTCATGTATAGGACAGCCAAAACATGAATGAAAGCAAAATGATTCTTATCTGTCGCATTATGGAATATGAATCTGTGGACAGAGAATTGTGTGATGGCAGGGAATAAATGTGGAGGAGGGAGAAGAGACTGGGCCATTGTCATTGTGCTGGTCACTGGGCAGAAAAGGATGTTATGTAAAAAAAAAAAAAAAAAAAGGGCTGGGGATGTGGCTCAAGTGGTAGCGCGCTCGCCTGGCATGCGTGCGGCCCGGGTTCGGTCCTCAGCACCACATACAAAGCAAAGATGTTGTGTCCGCCGATAACTAAAAAAAAAAAAAAAAATTAAAATTCTCTCTCTCTCTCTCTCTCTCCCTCTCTCGCTCTCTCTCACTCTCTCTTTAAAAAAAAAAAAAAAAAGGAATTTTTTGTTTGTTTCTTAATTACCTGGACCCAGGTGTTGGAAAATAGACCTTCAAAATTATGGTCACCATGCATGACTACTCACTTTAAAATAACTCTTTCTTCAGGTACAATTCCATTTTTGGTCAATTTCCTCCACCATATGTATCCAGGACATCATTACCTTTTCCACTTATCATAGCTATTGTTCTTTTCTACAACTCTCTTTTAATTACTTGCATCCTCCACTCTCATGGTATAGCAGTAGAGATTCCTTTAGTTTCTTCTAACATAATATTATATCTGCTGAATATTGACAGATAACCACTACCTAGTAATTATCCCTCCAAAAGAATAGGTTAAAGAATAAAATTCATTTTGTCATCCCCAAGCCTAGTGCTTATTAGAGAATACAGTAGTGGAAACCATCATCATTTTAATGGTGAGGGAAGATGACTGATGGGAAGGAAGGACAGGCAAACCAGAAGAAAGAATCAGAGCATCAAAACAGCAAAAATAAAAATCAAACAAGAATGCTGGACTAAAGGCTTGAGCCACTTGGTTAAAAGAATAAACATCATTATATGATTCAGTAGTCTTCTCTTCAACCACGTTAATACATCACTATGTCAGATGAACTCTTGGGGAATAGTTGAGGATTTTGTAAAAATTGCATTTTAATAATGGCTCTAGTTGTGTACCTACACATACAGAGAGAGAGAGAGAGAGAGAGAGAGAGAGAAGAAAGAGTAAGTGATAGTTGTTCTTATTATTTTTTTATATAGATACTTTTGAGCCAGAAAGAAAAAGCAAATTAATACATAATAGCTATACCTAGTATCTCCTTCAAACTGGGAAACAAGTAAGTTCATCCTACAAATGTTGATTTGAGAAGTTTCCTTTTGCACATAACCCCCCAATTTCTCCAATATAAATAGCTTTTGTTGCATGCCACAGTGCTGAAACCAATTCAATAATATTCCTGTTAAATTCCTTCCCTCAGCTACCAGTTGGAAACATCTTTTTGTTTTCTACAGAGTCTTAACATCAAGAGACAAATGATACTTAGCAAGAAAACAATTGGATCCTTACCTTTAGAATGAGAATACTAATTCCTAACTCACAGATATAGTATCCAAGATATAAGACTGCAGTGAATGTGCAGTGCTTAGACAATAAATCCAGTTAGACCCAGCCATAACACACAAACTCCTATTCCCTCCTTATATCCACTGAATCACGTTCACATATGTACTGACACAAAGCCCAAGGAGGTCTTATTTTAAAAGATGGAAGGATTCCTGTCATGTCATCTAAATGGACTTAATATAAATGTTGACACTATCATTTTCAAAGAGCTGATATTTGTTCCTGTAATTTTGTCATAGCAATATTCTTCTTGTTGTTATAACAATAATAATAATTATTATAATACTGGGGATCGAACTCAGGGGCATTTTGCCCCTGAGCTATATTCTTAGCCCTTTTTAATCTTAGTTTGAGACAGGGTCTCACTAAATTGCTTAGGGCTTCACTGAGTTGCTGAGACTGACCTGGATCTTGTGATCCTGATGTCTCTGCCTCCCTGGTCAATGGTAAATTATCATTTAGTACCTTGTCTATAGAGTGTTTCAATTTAACTGATACATGATATTTACTTGAATATATGAAGATTGGTAGATATTTTATACATCTGAAAACACACACATATGATTCTGAAACATAAGCATTTGGGACTATAGCCCTTTAATGAGATTGACTGGTTTATAACTCCAGCTCCATGATGCAAAGACATTATAACCCTTGGTATACTGTGTCTGTGCTCTTTGAGCCTCTGCCAAGTAGGAATAACAAGTTTACAATTAGGGAGAGATTATATACCAATAGCATTAAGAATGGGTGTATGATACGAATTCAGTAAGTCTTATGAATTTTTCAAGTTATAGCTCTGACTGTTCTGTGCTTTGTGACTGCTTTTGATTTTATCATTGTGGTTGCCTGTATTTACTAGACCAAGTATACCAATAGCATGGGTTATGGGGGGGAAACAGATCACAATTTAAATCTTTTAATCCTGTTCTGAGTTTAAATTTCAACATCTGTGAAATGATAATGTTGACCTTACAAGACTGTTGTAAGATCTCAGAGAATTAAATATTGTGCTCGTTAATTTTATGTGTCAATTCGCTTGTGCTAAGGACTGTCCAGATAACTGATAAAAAATTTTATTTCTCAGTGTATCTGTCAGGCTGATTCTAAAGAGATTAGCATTTGAATTAGATTTGAATCAGTAGAGTGAATAAAGAAGATAAGGGCCCAGAGAGAACATAATGCTGAGAAAGGGAGAATTCAGTCTCATTCTCTCTTTCTCTCTCTCTCTTTCTCTTTCTCTCTTTCTCTTTCTCTTTTTCTCTTTCTCTCTCTCTCTCCCTCTCTCTGTCTCTCACTCACTGAAACATTCAAAGTGTCCTGCCATGGGACATGAGAGCTCCTGTTTCTCAGGCCTTCAGACATAGGAACTCACATCAGCTTCTCTGTCTCCCCCTTACTACCCTTCCATAATCTAGGCCTTAGAATTTGGATTGAATTCTACCTCTCACTTTCCTTTTGTTCTAGCATATAGTTGGCATATCACAGGACTTTTGTCCTTATGATCTCATGGGTTAATTTCTATAATAAAATTTCTGCTATTTATTGATGCATATCTCACTGATTCTGTTTCTTGGAAAACATTGATTAATACACCTCCAGAAAGAATTTGCCTCACTAAAATAATGGCCATGTATGAAAATCTCACAGGGAATAGTATATTCACTGGTGAAAAACTGAAAAGATTTTCCTGTAGACCTGGATCTAATCCAGGATACCGATTCTCATGACTTCTGTTCAACATGGTACTGTAGAAATTAGATAAGAAAAAGAAATGAAAGAAATTAAAATCAGAAAGCACAAAGTAGAGTTATCTGTAGAGGGAGTGGTATTTTAGGAAGAAGACCTAAAAGACAACACTACACCCACAAACACACACAGGCACAAATTGTTAGAATTCACAAATTATAGTCATTTAAGGGATACATAATTAAAATTTAAAACATAGTTGCATTATATATATGCACAATAAGTGATCTGAAAAGGATATCAATAAAACACTTCCACTTACAGTAACATCAAAGGGAATAAAATAATTAGGAATAAACATAACCAAGGAGGCAGAAGACTTAAAACCTGAAAACTATGAATAATTTTCTTTCTATATTTTTATGGGTGTATTTTAACTGTTCACAATTGTGTTGCAATTTGTTGTTACATTTTCCATGAATCACTTTTGAAGGAAATTAAAGTAGACTCAATCAATGTAAAGATACCCCATGTTCATGTTTAGAAGGACTAATCATGTAAAAATGTACAAATTGACCAAAGCAATATATAAGTTCAATGCAATCCTTAACCAAATCCCAATGACAACTTTTACATAAATAGAAAAAAGAAAAAAAAATATGGATCCATACAAGACCCAGACTAACCAAAGTAGTTTTGAGCAAGAAGAACTAAGTTGAAGACATCACAATTCCTGATTTTAAAATAAAGTACAAAGCCACAGCAATCAAAAAAGTATGGCAATAGGATAAAAACAGAAGATAGACCCATAGAACAGAAGAGAAAGCCCCCAAATAAACTTATTTGTGTAAAATCAATGGATCATTGACAACTGTTCCATTTTCATAAAGGGAAAAGATAGACTCACCAATAAAGGGTATTGGAAAAACTGGATATCCAGTTTTTGAAAAAATGAATTGTACTCTTGTCTTCCATTATACACAAAAACCAACTCAAAATAGTGAGAAGATTGAAACATAAGACCAGAAACCCTATAAATCCCAGAAGAAAACATAGGAAAATTTTTCTTGACATTGCTCTTGGCAGTGCTTTCTTGGATACAACATTAAAATCACCATAACAAAAACAAAAATAGATATGTAGGACCATAACAAAATAAATGCTTCTGTACAGCAAAATAAATAAAGGAATGAAAAGCAAATCTATAATATTAAAGAAATGCTTCCAAACTATATATCTGAGAGTATTAATCTCATATATAACTTCTATAGCTCTGCAGCTGTGTGTGTGTGTGTGTGTGTGTGTGTATTTTTTCAATATCCTAATGAAAAAATTGAAAATGGTGAAAAGAACTCAACAGGCATGTCTTCAAAGAAGATGTACAAATAATCAACAGGTATATAAAAAGATGCTGGACATCACTAATCATTTGGGAAATGCAAATAAAAAAAATAAAAAACCACAATTAGATGTCACCTCACTCCTGGTAGTTTTTCTTAAAAAAAGAATAAAAAATAACAATTGAAGCCATGTATTTCTGAAATCCCAGCAATTCTAGAGGCTGAGACAGGAGGATCCCAAGTTCATGGCCAGTGTCAGTAACTTATTGAAACCATAAGCAACTTGGTAAGACCCTGTCTCAAAATAAAAAAAGAAAAATGATGATGACTGGAGATGTAGTTCAGTGGCAAAACATCCTTAGGTTCAATCCTAGAACCAAAATTTTTTTTAAAAAAATTAAAAATGATACATACAAATACATGGTCAAGGAGTCATTCTTCTAGATGTACATCCAAAGGAATTCAAATTAAAATTTTAAAGATATATTTTAACTCTTACCTTCACTGAAACTTTACTCATAATGGTAGAGCTAAAGATAATCCAAATGTCTATTGATAGATAAATGGATAAAGAAAATATACTAAGATTACATGGTGGAATATTAATTAGGCCTAAAAAATGAAGTAAATCTTATCATTTATGACAACATGGAGATAATCTGAAGTTCATTGTGTTAAGTAAAATAAGTCAGTTACAGAAAAAAACACTATGCAATACCATTTAAATGAGGAATTTAAAACAACAAGTATCATAGACAAAATGGATAGAATGGGGGTTACCCAGAACTGAGCATAGGGGGATTGGAAGGTATTCATCAAAATGAATAAAGTTTCATTGTTTCAAGATGAATAATTTCTGGAGATCTACTGCATAGCCCAGTACTAAGAGTTAACAATCCTGTATTGCATAGCTAAAAATCATGATGAGAAAGTCTATTTTATAGTAAGTGTTCTTATTTCACACATACATACATACCCTCAAACATGCACCCAGATAATAGTAATAAATAAAGAGGGTGTGAGAAAGCTTTTATAGGTGATTGCTATGTTTACAGAATTTATTATAGTAACAGTTTCATGATGTATATACACCCAAACTCATCAACCGTATACATTAAATATGTAGAGCTTTTGGTATATCAATCACTCCTCAATAATGTGGTTGAAACCCAAAACAGATTATTGAGATAAATAAATGATTTTTTATGTACAAAGTAAATAGCCTGGACCCTGTCACAATGTATACACACACATTTTACTTCGTAATTTTTATAGTCATGTTAATAATATAATATCAATTTGTGATATATATAAAATGAAGCACATGGTTTAAATACTTTATAGTTAATCAGATTCCTAGGCTCTCCTTTCCCTTTGCAATGTTTTCTATTCATCTTTTTCATTTCTGTGAGTGCCTAATGGGCATAATAGCTAGACAGTAACACAAACAAACCTCAAAATCTATACTTGATGTATATTTTATTTTTGAAATGGGAGAGGGAAAAGAAAAAAAATTCTTTATTCTCTTGTCTTCTATCTGTCTGCTTCTATCTATCTAGAGTCAAATGCTATTCTTTTAGAGAACAAAATATATCTTTGACATGATTGTCCAAAACAAATAGTTTTCCTTGAACATTAATTGGAAGTGTTGGTGGCAAGAAAATTCCAACATCAACCTATAGAAACGTTTCTTTGTTTTTCTGTTCAACTCTCAAGAACATGGCCTGTTAGATGCATTTGTATAGAATTTTTAAGAAAAAACTTTTGGAAAAGTAGGCCATCTTGTTTTTCTAACAGCGGATATAGCTGCTGAACAACATCTGATTGGTGAAGTACAAGTCAATAGCATTCAATGAGCATGGGATGTGGGTGAAACACAATGTTAACTCTGTAAACACAAAGTTCATTCAGTTCATGTGCAGAAGAAGTTTAATTTTAATAAAAAGGACTCCTAAGAACAAATAGAAACAATAGGGGAAATGAGCTAAAAGATAAATGGATTAATAACAGAATAAAAGGATCATAATGCTACCTAGGGGTAGTCAGCCTCTTTCCAAACACATTGACTGGTAAACAGGACTTTGGTGCTTTGCATATTTTAAGTATACAAGATAAGAGAAGGATGTTGATTGGATAAAGATTCTTTGGGGCAAAGTTTCAGAAGCATAAAGTGACCTGGTAGCTTTAGGCAACTATATATATTCTTTATTTTCCAACCTTAGAATTCTAGGATGAGAAGAGAAAACAGAAGATATAGGCTAAAGCAAGAATCAAAAACCTGTACAAAGACTGTTTTTCTTTAAGCCATAACTGGTAGGATGGACCGTTATTGTTGTTGATGCCTGAAAGTCAAAGAAAATTTCAGCAAAACTGTAACCTTCTCAATATGGTTTCATTGGTGTTCAGATTTTGTTGTTTTGTTTGCAATGCATAACAGAACTGCAGCTTTTGACAAGTTTCCTCATAACTTTATGCATAGCTTCTTGTCAGAAAACTATTCTTGGCTGCCTCTCCTACAGTGTTTAACAGGGCAAACCAAATCTTCCCACGTAGAAGCAGATATAGAACGTGGTTCACAGCAGTCATACTAATTTTTGTTTTGTCATTGACGGATTAATTAACCTCTCTAAATTTTAAATTGGGATTTATCATCATAAGTGTTCAGTCTTCCCCTTATATCTTTCTCATCCTTTAGGTCTCACTCTCTCAGAAGCGTTCCTGGCCTCTGTAGGTAATTACTCTCTGTCTCTCACATACATCTGGATTCATGGGAATGTGATCAGTGTAGTTACACAGGACTATTCTCTCAGAAGAGTTCTGTCTATAGGGTTTGATGTTCAGTTGATTTCCTGGAATTTTCAATAATTTTGTCTATAAATCCATGCTTCATAGGTTAAGTTCAAGTGAATGGTGGAAACTTGGAACTTTGGTTCATATGTAATGTTACATCATCTCCCTCCGATGGGTTTTTCACCTCGTGCCCTGTCTCCTAGTTTCTTAAGCCCATTTAGCTGCCCTCCTACCCCCAATTTCTTCACATTCAATTACCCTCCTACTGGCATGAAGGGTCATAGTTGGTCACATCTGGCTCCCTGGTATTTGGGGATGGGACATAATAGAGTCTGTCCCTAACTAGGCTGACAGAGTGTGTGGCACCTGACTGACCAAGGGCTGCATCTCAGCAGAAGATACTTTTGACTCTCATGATCCAGATATGAAGTGTTTTCCTGTGGATAGGATAAAGACCTTAGGGTTATCCAACTTGTGTGGGTTATGATGGTAAGCCTACAGGAAAGTGGGGCATCCGACCCCACTCTCAAGACCCCAGCCCTGGCCAGCACACAGCAGCTCACTTCATTAGCTGGTGTTGGACCTACCGTTTTGCTCAACAAGATCTGCCATCACAAAGTTCACATCTTCCCGGCACATGGTTGTAAAGTGCATTTGCTGCATAAGTTTGCAATTAAAGATGTAATAAAAAGAGTGATAGGAGCAAATCAAGAGGGCGGAGGGACATTATTTTAACTAGTGGAAGCGCATTGGTCTCTTTGTTCTTCAGAGTCTCTTTATTCCCGCTCTTTCAACCCCTTTTTGAATTCTTGTGATGCCTTTCAGGTCTCTGTGTGTATTTATTGCTTTGTTCTTCATGGAGTTCCTTTTTCCTAAAGAGACCTCCTGGTAGCTCTGAAAAGTTGGGAGAGGTTATTCATTCCCTGGGCTTGCAGTGTAGTCTTGGGTAAAACTGCTCATAGAGCCCCAGAGGAAAGTAACTGGCCAACTGAATGTGAGACATGATGTCATCGTCCCCTCATGTTTACCATCTCTGCATTTCAAGTTTACACTCAATTGCTTAAGTTTGCATTTCTGCTCAAAAACTTGAAAAATCCTTTCATATCTATTTGGAAGACATTCTAGAAAGAGTGTGTTCCTGTTTTGTAGATCTTAACTCTATTTCAATATGAGTGAATTCTTCTTTAAGATAATGAATACAAAAGGATGAACACACGTTTGGATGAGAGAAAGCATGTATTTGGAATGAGAAATCACAACTGGTTCTAAATTGAAAAAGTTAAAAATACTGCAAGATCCAAGTGAATACCATATTTTTAAGTTAATTAATTTCTTAGAACACTTTAATGGTACCTTTTGTTTCTTAAGTTATTTGACGGCTGAGCTAGATTTGTGTGGCTGTGATTAAAATACCTGACCAGAACAACTTAGAAGAAGGAAAGTTTATTTTGTCTCATGGTTTTGGAGATTTAGTCCATGGTGGGTAACTCCCTTGTTTTAGGTCCAAAGTGAGACAAAGTGTCATGGTGGAAGGACATGGTGGAGGAGATCTGCTTCATTCATAAAAATAGGGAAGCAGAGAGTGGGAAAGTGAAGAAGGCTACAGGGAAAATGAACATTCCCAGGGCACATTTCCAGTGACCAATCTCGTCCACCCATGCCCCACCTGCCTATACTATCACCTGATGAATCCATTCAAACTAGGATGGAATGATCAGTTTCTAACTCTCATAATTCCATTGTTTCACTTCTGAACATTCCTGCTTCAACACAGGAGTTTTGTGGGAACACCTTAAATCCAAACTATAATAACTGCAAAATCATGTTTATGTTGCTATTAGTGCATTATAATTATACATAATAGTGGAAATCATTGTTACATAATCATACATGCATATAATATAATTTGCTCCAATTCATTCCCAGTACTCTCCTTTCTCTCCCCCTGGTACCTTTCCTTTACTTTAGTGGTCTTCCTTCTATGTATATACTTTTTTATTTGGTGCATTATAATTATACTTAAAAATGGAACTGACTATGATGTATTCATACATGCACACAGCGTAATTATTGACTACATAATCTCATGATGATTTTGGATTATCATGTTTTCTAGAGTGACTAGAAAGTAAATTTTAGTCTTTCCTCCAGCAAGTTTGACAGTTGGTCTTTTAAATTTTTTTTAATTGTCAACTATGTTCTTCATGAGATTAAAAATTGTGATTTGAACAGGTCGCAGTGAAAAATAAATATTTTCTTTAAAAAGCCACATATACATATCATTTGCAGATTATTCCATAGATTAGCTTTAAATTTGAAATCTTTTTTTCCCCTTCTGCCACAAAATTCTGGTACTGGGGGCCATAGGCCATTTTTGTATGAAGATACTACCTATCTGTGTGTTGTTATGGGGTAGATAGGCATTCATTTGGAAGTCATTCCTACTTTGAAACAGTAAGCTAGATTTATGAGTAAATATATCCTGATAAATCCACATAGTTCTAGTCAAGTTTTATTTTAGCCAGATCCAAAAATTGTTCCCAGAGTCCCTCAACTCCAACTAACCCACGTGAGGAATGAGACATAGGAGTTGGGAAGGGAAAATTTCCCTTTGTTAATTGAGGTTAAAATGTCTATATTTTAAATAATACTAGATTCTAGACTAATAAGAGAATATAGTAATATAAAGTAATATTTTACCTCTCAGAGTAAGGACGGACTGCATGCTATGCAACAATATGGTATCAAAGGTCTTCAAACTGTGATTAGTTGTTTATAACATCCCCTGAGGTTGTCTGTCTTTAGTTCCATCATGTAAGCAAAAATGTTTAAAAAAAATAAAGTTAAGTAAGTGTATTTCCCCAAATTCAATGTGGTAGAACTGGCATTTTCAGTACAGAAATCTGATTTGGCAGTTATGGTTATTGTATTCTACTTCTTTGTTGTTTCTTCCTAAATTTATTATAAATAAATATACATATTCATTCTCTATAATATAGGAAAGACAACCCAAGTTGTTGGTATGAGACCAAGTTAAATTAATTTTCCCTTTGAATATTATTACTTGAATGAACTAGTTACAGGGTAGTTGTTAGTTTTATTTACATTTTTGTTTCTCATCTGCGGAAAAAACTATTTTCACATAATCTACATGGTACTACCTTTTTCTGAAGAATGGTTGAGTTAATGCACAAAACAACTTTTAGTTCACTGAGAAAGTGATGCTTCTGAACTTCAGTTTCTTTACATAGTAGCTATTTGAGGTTGGGAAATCCATATTCTTTATGTGCACAATGAAGTTACATCATTTACTTCCACTAAAGAGAGAATAGAGTAGGAAAAAAAAAAGAAGTTAGTTCTAAAGAAAATATAAACAATGTATTTGTTACTAATCATTTCTATTCATTTTCATAAAAATGATTACCATATTAAATTGACATATGTAAATGGCTATTAACTGTGTGTGTGTTAAGTCTTGACCAAAATATCTGACCAGAACAACTAAAGGGAGGAAAAAAAAATTACTTTGGATTCCTGGTTTCAGAGGTTCAGCCCATGGTCAGCCAGCTCCATTGCTCTGGGCCCAACATGGAGCAGAACATCAGAGTGGAAGGGTGTGATGGAGGAATGCTGCTCAGCTCATAACAGATGGGAAACAGAGAGCACGCAATGAGCCAAGGACAAATATATAATCCCCAAAGCACACCCCCAATGACTCCCACTCTCTCCAGCCATGCCCCACCTGCCTACAGTTACCACCCAGTAATTTGGTCAAATTTTTAATCCATAAAATGGATTAATCCACCAATCAGGTAATGACTCTTAAAATCTAATGATTTCACCTACTGCATTAAAACAGGCACTTTCGGGAGGCATCTCATATCCAAACCATAGCAAAGTATATGAGCAGAAGGTATTTAAATAAACAGAGAAAACTCATGCTTGTGCCTGTCTTTGAGGAGGCAAAGGAGATAGGTAAAGATTTGTTCGATCAATCAAAACAAATTCCTGGTTGTGTAAGTTTTCCTGGTTTTGACATGCTGTTCCCATAGGTGGTGACCATAGATCCTAGTGAAAAAAAAAAATATATATATATATGTGTGTGTGTGTGTGTGTATGTGTGTGTGTGTGTGTGTGTATGTATTTATATATATATTTATATATATATATATATATAACTATATATATACTTTGTTTTTGATTAACTAATTTATTAATTTGTTAATCAAACAAATTAGTTATTTGTTTTTGATTAACTAATTTGTTCTAATTTGTTACACATGACAGCAGAATATATAACTAATTTTATTTTCCTACAAAGAATCTGCCTGAATTTCAGTAATCAAATTTTAAAGAGTAGACAATAAAAGATAATAATACACAGTTGTTTACACATTGATGTAACTGCATTTCAGACATATTCTGCTGTTACCCTTTCTTATTTATTTATGCTAACGATCACATTTTCTTCACTGTTGCTTTAAAAATGTAGATGGTATACACTGAGCAAGAAAAAAGTCAGTTCTTACATAGCACACTGACATGCATTATACTAATCAATGTCTTTATGGGTCTCGTTTATTGAATTCAGATGTCTTCCTGGGAATCTCAATTTATTGTGGATGAACTGTCCCACTTTCTACTTTTACTTGGACTGGGCCCCATGAAAAACTGTGAGAAAAGGCAGACATAAAGAAAGATGGACATGGTTGTTAAATGGAGAGAGGAAGCAAAATAGCCTCTCTTGTTGTTAGATGTTTCCAACTAAGGATATGACATTTGCAGAAGAGCTAAAACAAAACAAAAAAAAAAATCAAGGACACCTTTTCCATTTATTTAATATTGGTATATTCATGGGTGTTTACATTAAAAGTGCAGATAAGTCAACTAGGGAACAGTGATTTGCTATGGATAATTATCAGAAAGGAGTATGGAGGAAGTTCCTAAAATGCCAAGGTACAAAAAATATTGTTGTGGTAAGATTAATAAGCTGGGGGAGAAGTACCCTTCAAGTAGGCCACATTGCCAAGTATGGTGTCAATCTACTGCACTTGCCACAGTTTCTTAAACTCCTTCTGATGCTGAACTCCACTGTAAGATCAGAAAGGCAAATGAGTACAAGAGCTGAAGTTCATTGTTCTTAGGAATTAAAGTTTTCCCTAGTGGAACTTATGGACCTCTAATTGCTGCTGCCAATAATGGTTGGCCTTCTTACTTGATCTTCAGTCAGTCAAGCTCCTCATTAAATGATTTGAGGTCTGTGAAAGCAGATTTCAAACAATCAAGGGTCTTTATGAGAAAGTACCTTTCTCAGGTCTGATATGTGTTCTGATTATCTCTCTACTACCCTTGAGTGCTTAGTCTAAATTAGTTTTGGTTTTAGACATTTTTTTTTTCTCTCTCCTAAAGCTTCCCTGTCATTTACTCCTTCATCATCTTTCCCTGACATTCAATATTAGCAGAGGAGCATCAGATCAGTGTATTATTCTCTCAGATCCTCTTTCTTATGGTCCAACAAAAAATGCATATATAGCTCCTAATTTATTTTCTTTCTTTCTTTCTTTCTTTCTTTCTTTCTTTCTTTCTTTCTTTCTTTCTTAAGGATTACATCCTAATTCATAAGGAAAAGGCAAAGGATACGGACAAAAATAAAAATTGAGGCAGTGGCAAAATTTTTAGAGTTATATGAAGTTATCCACAGTTTGTGTCCTTAGACTGATTTCTAACTGTCCTCTGAAATGATAAACGCACCTTTCTTTTCAGTCATATTCTTCATTTTCTCCCCCTGTGCTTTTGTCCAGCCACATATTTCTTTCTCTTACACTCTCAATACCTTGACGTGCATTTTTACAGCCTTTAAAATGAATACATGCCATGGAAGCATACAGACCAGCATGAAACAAGTAGCTTCCTTATTCAAAAAGTTAATTTGCATAACTGAGCACTGCAGCTGGGGTTAGATTTCTTTTACCATACATTTTGTCTAAGAATGAATGAATGAATGATTCTTGCCTCCACCCCCTAACACAATTTTTCTCAGTCCTGGGTCCAAGTCAGGAAGACATTTAGGATCCTCAAGTTGGTGATTTCGTACTGAAGCAGTTAATCATTGCTACCACCTGGTGTCCAAATCCTCTCCTATCTAGTAACAGGTAACTGCATCTTTTCCCCTTGCCTTTTAAAATACTACCCTGAGTTGGGACCATCCCTTAACACACACGCCACACAGCATTTTACCTGTGGCATAGGAAGTGAACATACTGCTTAGAAGATTTGATGCACACAAAGATCTCTGGTCCTTGAAGGATTTATTTTTTAGGGTCCTTCAACACTCCCACTAGTCCCTCCTGGATTACCTCCTAGGTTTATCTATGTTCACAGGTTCAGCTTCATCTCATAGCTCAGTGTCTGAAAAAACTG
The DNA here is from genome assembly GCF_048772815.1 of Callospermophilus lateralis. Taxonomy (NCBI): domain Eukaryota; kingdom Metazoa; phylum Chordata; class Mammalia; order Rodentia; family Sciuridae; genus Callospermophilus; species Callospermophilus lateralis. The sequence continues at coordinate 43,393,458 of NC_135322.1, forward strand.
GACCAAGAATAATAACAATTGATTTTTTTTTTAAATATTACTTCTGCAGGCCATTGTATAAATGCATTAAAAGCAAGCCTTTGAATTCCTCTTAGATGAGAAAATGCAGTCTCAAAGTTTAATTAATCTACCCAAGGTGTCAAGCCTATTAAGTGACAAAGAGTCAGCTCTCAAAATGGAAGCCTTTCTAATGTCTCAAATCCCTATTCTTAACTTAATGTCAAAGCTGTGTTAAAAATGCTTGCTTATTGCAAAGCATTCTTGAAGAAGAGACTGTGTTTTTGATTCCAGTCTGGGAGAAAAGAAGTCACCTCTGAATGCCCAGCAACTAATGTAGTGCTTGAGACATTGCAGATGCTCAAATATTTAGTAAACTACATGGTTTTCTAATATTAAAATAGATTGGAAAAAAAATTTGGAAACTTCCAATCTCCCAGTATTCTGTTAATCCCTAAATAATCAAGCACTGTCTGAAAAACCAGTGGCCTGGCTCCTCCAAAAAGCTTGTTAGAAATGCCAGATTTCAAACCTCACCTTAGAGCCAGAGAAGCAACATCTGGATTTTAACAAGATCTCTCAGATAATTTGTATGCAAATTGATGTTCCAGAAGCTTTGGCCTAATCTTGGTCAGAGTTCACTGAAGCAGAATGGCTTTGAATATCTCTCCTCTAGATAATGGACTACCTCCTGATTTTCTGCTGATTGAGTACTCTCCCTCAGTTAAAGACTTTGCTGTCCATGACTACTACCAGTCACAGCCCTTTATAAATAAAATCCTACCGGAGAAGCTGAACTCATCTTTCTTTGGTAGAAAGTTAGAATTTTTGCTTTTTGTGGTTTAGCCAAGGAACTCATGTACAGTCTTCTCCTCTAATGACATTAGAGAAATATATCTTGGCAAGGCACATGCAATCCCAAAGAGTGTTTTATTCGCATACATTTTACTGATTCTCTCCTTCCCGAACAGTAACAAAACAGTATCATCACAAACTTGTGAGTAATTATGGTATATTGGAAGAAGAAAGCATTGGTGAAGGGGAATTAGCAATTTTTTAAAAAAATCTTTATGCCGTCTCAAGTTGTTAGATGTCTCATGTTTTATGATGTGTATTATTAACTTTTCAGCTTAGAGATCCCTCTTTTAAAAACTATATTATAAAATAAAATAGGGAGCCGATAATATTCTCCCATACATGAGGCTACTTTCCTTTGCATCCTTATTTATATGACCTGAGCAATGTAGAGAACATTGATAAGAATGCGTTTCTTCAAGGAACTTGTCTTTTTGTTGGTTTTTAAACTGCAAAGCAATTAAGACTACAAGAAATGATTACTTAAGTTGTGTTCAGTGCCATTAGGGAAAAAAAAAAAGTACCAGTAATCTCAGTTGGAGTTATCAATAGTTGATAATTGGTTGATAACTCAGTTGCAGTTATCAATCCACCAAACTGTGGTGACCTTGAGTTGAAACAGAAGTGGAGAATATTTTCTGAAGCAATGCTCAATTGATAATATCTATCATCCCTAAAATAATTTTGCTAGATCTAAAAATGTAAATTTAGTTCTGACTATAATTCCTAAAAATATTATGGATGAACTGGAATTCTTTCAATTATGAAGAATCAAAATGATGAAGGGAAATTTAAGGAATGATCAAAGAAACTGGGCTTCTTTCAAGTGGAGATAAATATTCAGGGAGAAATGACTATGTGGCATCTAGCATGGAAAGAGAGTAGAGATCTGATGAGAAGCCTCATGTTATAGACAGTCTAGTTGAAAGGAACTGATCTGCAAAAGAACTACCTGAGAAAGTTTCTTACTACAATTAGAGACCAAACAACAGGAACATCCTGGTGGTGCTGGGGAGCGGTGGTTCATCTCTGTATCCAAGGCTTGGTATTCAGTGGAGGACCAAGAACTGTTTTAATGCAAATTTGTTATTTCTTGCTTCTCTAGATTTGTATTTAGTTCCCTAGTATTAGTTCCTCCTTCAAATCTCATTCTGAAATTGAACTAATAGACTCAGGTACTTTAGTGCTTCATCTCCTTGTCCATACATGTACGCTCTTTCTCAAGTTCAGTAATTATATTGCTCCATCATGATTGTCACAATATCTATGTCCAGTTTCTTTTCTTTAAATCAACTTTTTTTTTTCTTCCCTGTGGTTCAAGGGATTTTAACACAGGGAGCTACATCCCCATCCCCCTTTTATTTATTTATTTATTTATTTTTATTTTGAGACAGGTTCTCACTAAGTTGCTGAGGCTGGCATTGAACTTGTGATCCTCCTGCCTCAGCCTCCAGAGCCACTTGGATTACAGGTACATGGCACCATGCATGGCTCAGTTAACTTCCTTTGAAAGGAAATAAGTGTCTCAAATGTAAACCTGATATTCCTACATAGGAGAAATTGACAATTATTAAAAAAGTGTCCAACACTTTAATATAAAACTGAGATTTTTTTAAATTAAAATAATTAAAATACATGAAGAAGAATGGAAAAGGAAGTAATTTTATCAACCATTCAGTGGCATTCATTTCATTATTAGTTTAGCATCTGAATATTTTTATAGTATTACTTATAATTTTCTGTGAAATGTTGTATGTCTTAAGATAGGATGTTCTTTATACCCAATGAACTGAAGTCTTTGGATGGGTATCTAGCTCTAAAAGCAATTCCTGTTCTGACTTTTACTCTGAAGCTTTCTCCTTTCACACCAAACCCCTTGGACTGTGCTCTGCCTGCACTAGGAAGGCTTCTATTCTATGCCCTGTGCTGTGGTGTTTGACTTAAACTGATGACTCTTTACTCCTCCATCTCTTCTGATATGAGAACGTTTGATCCATTAACTAATTTGGGTGATAGCTTTTATTTCCCACATTCCCCAACACCTCATTCCACTTAAATCACACTATTGATGACAAAATCTTAAAATTCTGTTTCCAGTACTTGTCTGCTTTCTCTGGATGCCTTTGACTCATTACGGGTAATAAGATGGTTAGGGTAGAAGTAGAGGTGATTCTGTCCTGTGTACTCCAGAAACAGAGCCATCATTTAAAATGTAAATTCCATTCCCACGTGATCCTGGCTTTTCAAATCTTGTGCTGTGTATGAGAAAAAGGCAGGATGATTAGTGGTAGGATGTCGCCTGCAGAGGAGGATCGACTCTTTGTGCTGAACATTTTGGTGATAAATTCTAAATCTGACATATGTCTGTGATTTTTACACCATTAAAGTTGGCGTTCTTCAACTTCTGGGAACTGTGTGATATTACAAAGAACATGGGCCTTTGAATCTGACAAGCTTCAATATGTGTCTAAACTCTCTACTAATTAACATTGAGGCTCTGGGCTAGTCTTTGAACCATTGAGAGCTTTATTTGCTTTCTCAGAATAAAGAAGGAAAAATGTCTTTTTGCATGGTCAAGAGCCAGCTTAAAACACGTTCCAGTGCCCTTCAAGTGAATTGAGCTTTAAGGCATGTAGAGAGATACTGTGTAGTCTCAAACCTGCATATCTAAGACCAGGGTGGCATACAAAGAGTAATGCAAAAGGATCTTGGAAGTATTGGTAAATACCAGATAGCTCACACCATGCGCATAGGAAATAAATGACATTAAGGAAGTAACTCCATGTGAAAAGTTAGGTCAATTTTCATCTATTTTAAAACATGAAGACAACTAGACTTTTCAAAAAGGCTGTATTTTTATTGATTACTACTATTTATATAACATATAAATTTTATTTTTATATCATCCAAATAAGATATCATATTTTTCTTTTACATTTTCTATGATTTTGCCTTTCTTGACATTATTTAGCAATATATAATCCTCAAGACAAACATCCTATGAATTAAATTAAACTTTTGAAAGAGTTCATGTGCATGCGTTCACCTCAGTCTCACACACTACACATGCACACATACAACCTGCAAGAATGTTCTGACACTGAAGAAAAATGAATGTGTTTAGAAGTCAATGCTTAGTAGTTTAGAAAATAGAATTAAAGATGGGTTTAAACAAGGCAATAAAGACCTTTCAACCCTTTTTCCTCTTGCTTTGTAGTTTCTTTTTTTTTAAATAATCATTTTCTTGGCTCAACAATATACCCTAGACAGATATCTACATGTTTGACATAATGAAACAATGTCATTACTCTGTTGTAACAATTCCCAGTGTGATAATAAGCCAAATCACTTCTTATTCACTACAAATACCTGTGTCAGAAGAGGAAAGAGAATCACATAGACTGGAGTTATTTCCCACTCCTCACACCTCGATATCTTGGTGTCTTTTTTCATAGCTTAAGCTATAAATTGAATGGCATAATTTGATGATGGACATAGAACTGTGTATTAGTTTTTATTTTGACAAAATCATTAAACATCACATGGATTGAAAAATGAATCACGAGGCCCTAAGCCTGCCTTAGAAGATTGCACTTCATAAACTGAATTGCTCACATGGGCAACATTTTGGTGCAAGTTATAGATTTTCTAGCATATCTCTGATAGATAGGACTAATATAACTTCAATAAAAACTCTGGATATGTCAATATAAAATTTTCCCTACCATTGAAAGATGTAAGATACTCCAACTAATAAATCGGACGACAACCTATTCCTTGAGGTATACTAACATACATATTGGGTTACAACAAGCAACAAAATCATTGAGGCAATAAAACTCAGTCACAGAGGAGCCATTGGAGGTTTCTCTCCTTTGCCAGAGCCCAGCACGATCGCTGCAGATGTGAAATATCCCCAGAATGTTAATTTTCATTAATCCTCTCAGCTCTACGTGATAATTCCGAATTAAATATAAACTGTACCTGAATATCATATATACTTATGACACTTCATATGAATTATACCACATGAAATAGTAATGAGGCACCAATCCTCTTTGGGCTATTAATTGTGAACCATATTAGTAATGAACTTTGAATTTAATGTAACGGTCTGTGCATAGTACATGAAATCAGTACTCAAATATCTGATTCATGGTAGGGAAGGTATCATGAAAGATTTGTTTGGGGAGGGGCTAATCAACTTAAGCCTGCCATGGTAGGTAGATAAAAACAAACTTAAAAAATTATATATTTATCAACAATTTTATGGTGGCTTAAGAGTTTTCAAACCCTTTTATTATATAAAAATTGAGGTTGGTAATGAATATCTATTAGGGAAATTATGAAGGCTAACTTTGAAGCAAGTAGCAACATCCTTGGCAGCTAAAAGATGTTGGTTTCTTGCCTTACCCTTGAGGCTACTTTTCACCTTTATGACATATGCTACTCTGGATAGAATGCCTTATCTGTGATCCATTGCTTTCCTTTCTGTTTCATTTATTTCTGGAACATATATCACTCCCTTTGTGTTTGTCATTGGTGACTCAAGTGATTATATAAGCTGGCAAGTCCAAAATCTATAGTTCAAGTTCACACACGTTCTGTTGTCAGGATTCCCGCTTGTTCAAAGGAGATCAGTCTTTTGCTATGTCAGGATTTCAGCTGATTGGATGAGGCCCACCCATAAGGAAAGCCATCAGCTTTCCACAAAGTCCATCCACTTAAATGTGAATCTCAATCAAAAATGTCCCCATAGTAATATTCAGAAAAATATGTCAGACTGCACATGTGGGTACAGAAGCTCAGCCAAGTTGCCATATATAATTAACCATCACACTCTTTCAACCCAAAACAATGTATGTCCATGTCAAACATTCTTCTTTGTCCAGAATTTCTGAATTTCACACTTAATAAATTACATTAATTATTGTACCCCAGGGAATAAAATGATCAGTTAATATTTTTAATACAAATGGCTACAAAATGCATTTAGTAAAAATGAGGTAGATTTTATTTTTAATATTTGTAAACATTAACACAGTCATATTGATTTTCAAAGATTCAAATTAACATTATATAATGTATCTTAAGATGCTCTAAAGATATCAGTTTTATTATAAATTACAAAGTTTTTGATAATTTTCTAATTATTTGGCAATGAGACATTTATTTAATTTAAATTTAGTATGTGTCCTTCGAAAACAGCGCAGCATCATAAAACTTAACCTATATATTTACAACATATTAGGCATTTTATTGTTGTTGTTGAAATGAATAACTTGTATTATAAGGGTAATTTAGATAAAATTTTTATGATGGAACAGCTCGTCCAGGTCATGAGACAGATTGGCACAAGCATGAATGAACAATCTTTCTGTAACAAAAACAAATTGCATGCTTTCCTGGGGTTTCCTAATGAAAGATGATAAGTGCAATTTCAATGAGGTTTTGCTTAGTTTCTTCCTACATTTATTATATAATTCAACTGCCTGTAAATTACTAAGTGCAGCATTCACTGTGCATCTTTAAAAATTGCAATATCTTTTTAAAGTTAATTTTTCTATTTGTTTTAATTAGTTATACATGACAGTAAAATGCATATGTGTACTTTGATATATCATACATAGATTGAATATAATTTCTCATTTTTTGAGTGTACCTGTTGCAGAATCATATGGTCATGTAGTTATACATATATACACAGTAATAATGTCTGTTTCATTCTACTATCTTTCCTATCCCCACATCCCTTCCTCTCCCCTCCCATCACTTCCCTCTACCTAATCTAAGGTAACATTATTCTTCCCTAGTGTACCTTATTGTGAATTATCATCCTCATATTAGAGAAAATATTTAGCCTTTGGTTTTGTGGGATTGGCTTATTTCACTTCACCTGATATTCTCTAACTTCATCCATTTACTGGCAAATGCCATAATTTCACTTTTCTTTAAAGCTGAATAATATTTCACTGAGTATATATGCCACATTTTCTTTATTCATTCATCTATTGAAGGACACCTAGGTTGGTTCCAGAGTTTATCTATTGTGAATTCAGGTGCTATAAACATTTACGTGGCTGTATTACTATAGTATGCTAATTTCAAGTCCTTTGGGTATAAACTAAGGAGTGGGATAATTGGGTCAAATGGTGGTTCCATTCCAAGTTTTCTGAGGAGTCTCCATACTGCTTTCCATAGTATTCGCACCAATTTATAGTCCCACCAGCCATAAATGAGTGTACCTTTTCCCCCGCATCCTCACCAACATTTATTGTTTTCTATATCTTGATGATTACCATTCTGTCAGGAGTGAGATGAAATCTTAGTGTGTTTTGATTTACATTTCTCTAATTGCTAGAGATGTTGAACACTTTTTCATATATTTGTTGATCTGTTGTATTTCTTCTTCTGTGAATTGTCTGTTCAGTTCCTTAGCCTAGTTATTGATTGGGTTATTTGTTTTTTTTTTTTTGTTTGTTTGTTTGTTTTTTGGTGTTAAGTTTTTTGAGTTCTTTATATATCCTAAAGTTTAGAACTTTATTAGAGGTGCATGTGGTAAAGATTTTCCTCCCAATCTGTAGTCTCTCTCTTCATGTTACTTATTGTTTCCTTTGCTGAGAAGAAGCTTTTTAATTTGAATGCTCCCTATGTATTGATTCTTGATTTTACTTCTTGCACTTTAGGAGTCTTGTTACAGAAGTGAGATCCTAGGCCAACATGGTGAAGATTTGGCCTATTTTTTTCTTCTATGAGGCGCAAGGTCTCTATTCTACTGCCTAAGTCTTTGATCTACTTTGAGTTGATTTTTTTTTTTTTTTGCAGGGGGAGAGACAGAGGTTTAATTTCATTTTGCTGCATATGGATTTCCAGTTTTGCCAGCACCATTTGTTTTATAGGCTATCTTTTCTCCCAGTGAATGTTTTTGGCACCTTTGTCTAGTATAATATAACTGAATTTATGTGGGTTTGTCTCTGTGTCTTCTACTCTGTATCATTGGTTTACAAGTCAATGTTGTTGCCAATACCATGCTGTTTTTGTTACTATAGCTCTGTATTATAGTTTAAAGTCTGGTATTGTGATGGCTTCTGCTTCACCACTACTACTACTACTACTACTACTACTACTCCTCCTCCTACTACTACTACTACTACTACTACTACTCCTCCTCCTCCTCCTCCTCCTCCTCCTCCTCCTCTTCTTCTTCTTCTTCTTCTTCTTCTTCTTCTTCTTCTGGTGTGTGTGTGTGTGTGTGGTGCTGGGGATTGAACTCAAAGCCTTGTGCATGCAAAGCAACCCACTTCACTGTTCTTGCTAAGGATTGCTTTAGCTATTTTGGATCTCTTATTTTTCCAAATATATTTAATTATTTTTTTTCTATTTCTATGAAGAATGTCATTGGGATTTTAATAGGAATTGCATTAAATCTGTATAACACTTTTGGTAGTAAGGCCATTTTGACAATAATAATTCTACCTATCCAGGAACATGGGAGATCTTTCCATCTTCTGAAGTTTTCTTCAGTTTCTTTCTTTAGTGCTCTGTAGTTTTCATTGTAGAGATCTTTCACTTCCTTTGTTAGATTAATTTCCAGGTATTTTATTTTATTTTTTGAGGCTATTATGAATGGGGTAGTATTCCCAATTTCTCTTTCAGTGGATTCAATGCTGATGTATAGGAATGCATTTGCTTTATGGGTGTTGATTTTATATCTTGCCCTGCTACTTTGCTGAATTCATTTATTAGTTCTAGAAGTTTTCTTGTGGAATTTTTTTTAGATCTTCTAGATATAGAATCATGTCATCAGCAAAAAGTGATAGTTTGAATCCTTCTTTACCTATTTGTCTCCCTTTAATATCTTTGTTCTGTCTAGTTGCTCTGGCTAGACTTTCAAGGATGATGTTGAATAGAAGTGGTGAAAGAGGACATCCTTTTCTTCTTTCAGTTTTTGTAGAGAATGCTTTCAGTTTTTCTCCATTTCGAGTGATGCTGGCCTGGAGTTTAGTATATATAACTTTTACAATGTTAAGTATGTTCTTTCTATCCCTAGTTTTTCTAGTGTTTTTTACATGAAGATGTGCTATTATTTTGTCAAATGCTTTTTTTCTGCATCTATTGAGATGATCATATGATTCTTATTTTTAAGTCTATTAATATGATGAACTATGTTTATTGATTTCCATATGTTGAACCAACCCCGATTCCCTGGGATGAACCAAACTTGATTGTGATGCACTATCTTCTTAATTTGTCTTTGTATGTGATTTGCCAGAATTTTACTGAGAATTTTTTGCATCTATGTTTATCATGGATATTGGTCTGAAGTTTTCTTTGCTTGATGTGTCTTTGTCTGGTTTTGGCATAAGAGTGATATTAGACTCTTAGAATGAGTTTGTAAGGGATCCCTCCTTTTCTATTTCATGGAATACATTGAGGAGTTTTGCTGTTAATTCTTCTTTGAAAGTCTTGTAGAACTTGCCTGAGAATCCATCTGGTCCTGGGGTTTTCTTCGTTGGTAGGCTTTTGATGGTGCTTTCTCTCTTATTACTTGAAATTTATCTATTTAAATCATGTATGACCTCCTCATTCAGTTTGGGTAGGTCATATGTCTCTAGAAATTTGTTGATGTCTTCTATATTTTATATTTTACTGGAGTATAAATTTTCAAAATAGTTTCTAATTATCTTCTATATTTCAGACATGTCTGCTGTGATATTTCCTTTTTCATATTGTATTTTAATAATTTGAATTTTTTCTCTTTTTCTCTTCATTAGCGTGGCCAGGGATTTGTCTATTTTATTTATTTTTTCAAAGAACCAACTTTTAGTTTTATCAATTGTTTTAATTGTTTCTTTTGTTTTGATTCCATTGCTTTCAGCTCTGATTTTAATTACTTCTTATTTTTTACTTCTTTTGGTATTGATTTGTTCTTCTTTTTCTAGGGCTTTCAGATATAGGATTAGGTCATTTATTTGTTGACTTTTTATTCTTTTAATTAATGCACTCAATGCAGTAAACTTTCCTCTTAGTATTGCCTTCATAGTGTCCCAGAGATTTTGGTATGTTGTATCAGTATTCTCATTTACCTCTAAGAAATTTTTTTTAACTTCATTCTTGGTTTCTTCTACTATTCATTCATTATTCAATAGTGTATTATTTAATCTCCTTTTGTTATAGTAGCTTATATTTTTATTTTATCATTTATTTCTAATTTTATTCCATTGTAGTCTGATAGAATGCAGGTTATTATTATTATTATTATTATTATTATTATTATTATTATTATTTTGCATTTACTAAGAATTGTTTTGTGGCATAAGATATGGTCTATTTTAGAGAAGGATCCATGTGCTGCTGAGAAGAAAGTATATTTGCTCATTGATGGATGAAATATTCTATATATATACCTGAAGTCTAAATTATTCATTGCATTATTTAGTTTTATAGTTTCCTTATTTAGTTTTTGTTTGGAAGATCTGTCCAGTAGTGAGAGAGGTGTGTTAAAGTCACCCAGTATTAGTGTATTCTAGCCTATTTGACTCTTGAAATTGAGAAGGTTTTGTTTGATGTACATAGATGCTCCATTGTTTGGGGCATAAATATTTATAATTGTTATGTCCTGTTTATATATACTTCCTTTACGAAACATGAAATGTCCTTCTTGTCTCTCCTGATTAACTTTGGCTTGAAGTCCACTTTATCTGAAATGAGAATGGAAACCCCTGCTTGTTCACACAATCCACATGTGGGATAAGTTTCTTCCCATCCTTTCACCTTCAGCCTGTGACGTCTTTGCCCATGAGGTGAGTCTCTTGAAGTCAGCATATTGTTGGGTCTTGCTTTTTAATCCAATCTGCCAGTATATGTCTTTTGATTGATGAATTTAGGCCATTGACATTCAAGGTTATTATTGAGATACGATTTGTATTCCCTGTAATTTTGATTTATTTCTGGTTTTTGATTTGTCTTAGTTTCTCATTTGGTTAAATGTCCCTGTAGTGTAGCTCCACCCTTTGCTGATTTTCACTTTTTTTCCCACTTCATCCTCATGGAATATTTTGCTGAGAATGCTCTGTAGTGTAGGCTTTCTAGTTGTGAATTCTTTTAATTTATGTTTATCATGGAAGATTTTAATTTCATCTTCAAATCTGAAACTTAATTTAGCTGGTTACAAAATTCTTGGTTGGTATCTGTTTTCTTTCAGAGCCTGAAATATATTATTACAGGACCTCCTAGCTTTGCGGGTCTGGGTGGAGAAGTCAGTTGAGATCCGATTTGGTTTCCCCCATATATAATTTGATTTTTTTCTCTCACAGCCTTTAAGAGATTTCATCTTTATTCTCTATGTTAGAAATTCTCATGATAATGTGTCTTGTTGTGGGTCTGCTGTAATTTTTTTTTACTTTTGGGGTCCTGTAAGCCTCTTGTATTTGATTTTCCATTCCATTCTTTAGTTTGGGAAATTTTCTGCTATTATATCATAGAAAAGATTGTACATTCCTTTGGTTTGTATCTGTTCCTTTATCTATTATGAGAACTCTTAAATTTGGTCTTTTCATGTTATCTTGTAATTCTTGAATGTTCTGTTCATAGTTTCATCTTCTCTGCATAGTCAACTCTACTTTCAAGATTATATATTTTGTCTTTATTGTCTGAGGTTCTGTCTTCTAAATGGTCTAGTCTGTTTGTGATAGTTTCTATTGAATTTATAATTTGGTTTATGGATTCCTTCATTTCAAGGATTTCTGCTTGTATTTTTTTTTTATCATAACCTCTAACTCTTTATTGAATGGTCTTTCACTTCCCATACTTTTTCCTTGATTTCACTCCTTATACTATCCTTTACTTCACATATCAATTTAACTATGTACAGTCTGAACTCCTTCTTGGACATTTCTTCTACTGTGTTATCAGTGGCTTCTGTTGTTGAAAGATCTTGGTTTGTTTGGGGCACTTTATTCCCTTATTTTTTTTTTCATGCTGTTAGTGTGTTTTCCCATCTAGAAGTATGGATCTAAGTCAGCATAAATTCTACCCTGCAGACCTATAGTATCACTGAAGGTTTCCATCGCTTTGCCTTTAATGGTGAGACCAATATCAACAGTATCCAGTGCACAAAATATAGCCTTAAATCTAATAGCTCCCACTAAAGCATCTACTGCTTTCTCCTACTAAACAAAAAGCATGAATTCAGTAACTATAGTACAAACACAAAATTTGTTAAAACAGTTTACAATTTCAAATGGTGGATGAGAGAACAGAGGTAGTGTAATATGTGATATTTATGAAGAAGGAAGAGAGAAGCTAGAAGTAAAAATTCACAGGAAGAGTGGAAGAGGAGCTGACAGAGATTGGCTGTTGGTTGGAGAAACATTGGAAAGAAAATCCAAGAAAATAGATAAGAGAGAGGAAGAATATAAACAAAGTGGAAAAATTAAAGATGTAATCATACAGCAAAAATGAAAAACACCATTCATATATCATTGTCCTCCACACACTGATGCATAAAAAAAATCCTGTTCCAAATATGGTAGAGAGATTAATGAATTGAAAAATAAAATAAATCTGGCTGGAAAGTCAAACTGTCTCTGTCAGTGTTTAAAAGGTTCTTAGCCCTGTCTCTGATGTCTCTTGGGATCACCAAACCCAGATCAGCCTTCACAAACCCAATCTGTATTCTACTTATCTGGGCTTCAGATACCTCAGGCTCGTCCACACTGCAGTCCCAAGATCTCAATGCTGCTCCTACTTGCAGAAAGACTACCAGGGATACACTCACGCAAAGGAGCAACCCCAAGATGTAGCAATAAGACAAGGGCCACTAGCACTCTCAGCAGGAATACTGCAGGCTCCTCCAAACCTGTAGGCACCCCTATACTGGACTTGCAGATCCTGGCTGGAGTTCCCAGACAGACACTTTTGTGATGGTAAAAGTGCTGGCACCCAGACCCCAGGCCCTGATTGGTGTCCCGAAATGGGTACAGCTACATCCACCCAAACCTAGAGTCTCCCTTAGAGCAATCATCTAGGCTGTGGTGGCAGAAGTAGTGGTTTTGGTTGTTGGCAGCAGGCAGTGGGTCAGCAGCAGCGGCAACTGCAGTAGCAGCTGCAACTGTAGCTGTGGGGGCAGCATCACCAGGCAATCTCTGAGGGTCATCATGCAATCTCTGAGGGTCACCAAGCAATCTCTGAGGGTCAGCAGCAGTGTCGGCTTCAGTTGCATCTGGGGCAGCAGTGTCTTCTGTGGCAGCAGCACCCAGAAAGAAGACATCCAGGTGACCTCAGGCTGGCAACAGCAGAATCAGAGGCAACAGCCATCACGTTAGACATTTTATGATAGCAAACTTAACAATTTATTGCATTGATTTAAAAGTTATTCTAATTTTGTTGCTTGAAACTTAAATAAATTAACAATTTACATTTGTTCTTTTGCAGCTTTCATGTTATTTACCCTCTTTTACCTAATCTGTTTGAAAATTGAAGAATTAATAATTGCTAGGGACCTTGTGGAGGTTAGCCTTTGAAACAAGTGGTAAAATGATTTTAATCTAAAATGTTTTGTTCCAATTTTCTCAAATCAGAAGATGTTTCATCTCGCAGAAACTTTATTTATTTTTTTCTTGATTTCTGGCTTTTTCTCTCAGATCTGTGGAAATGAAATTTTACAAGATGCTCTTGTTATAGGTATTGTGACAATCATGATCAGTGGAGGAACTCTAATTTTTCTGAATTTAAAGAATTTGTTTATGTTTACTGTTTCCATCCTTCATCATAGTCCCCAAATAAACACAACTCTCTGCCCCTCCAGAAACTGAGAACATGGATGTTATTATCTTAATGACTACTCTCTCCTCTTGGAAAAGAAGGTATCAAGTGGGTTTATCACTCTGATGCTGTATGCTACAGTCTAAACATGTTCATGTGAGGTAGAAGATGCACAACACTAACCATCTGATCCCAAAAACAATCTTAAAATACAATCAGGATTTAAGATAAGGGATTTAATAACTTTTTCTTTTCTTTTCTTTTCTTTTTTCTTAACAGCTACCATAGGCTCTTTCTTCTCACAATTTGGACTGCATCCTTCCATTTGAAAAAAAGAAAATCCTTGATTATATTTCACCTTTGGCAAAGCCTTTGGTGGAGTTTCTGTCAGTCTTGTCTTACCTGCCAACAAAGTTACTTAAAAAAGTAACTTGTGTATCTATTACATCTAATACTCTGCCTCACTTATAGTTTGGCAGTCTCTCTCAAAAATTTTAAGTTCCATTTAAAAAATGTAAGTTGTGCTTAATGTTGCAGGAATTAAAAGGTGATTGAGAAGTCGAAATATTTTCACATATCTCAAACTAGAATTGAAGAGTTAAGATTTCAAGGTCCTCTGGGATTCTAAAATTTGGGGGAAGAGGTGAAATGAAACCACAGCAAAACCAATATGTATAAATTTATATTAAATGTAAAATGTAAAGTGGTTTGTACACTCACACAAATATAGTGGAAGAAATTGGTTTCTACGTGTAGTATGAAGAGCAGGGTTTCCTCAAGGATGTCTGTATCCTAATCCTCATCCCCCAAAAATTTGAATGTATTACTTACATGGCAAAAGAGACTTTATAGATGTAATTAAGCTAAAGATCTTCAGATGGAAGTTTATCCAGGGTTATCAGGTAGGCTTGATGTAATTGCAAAGAGGTTTCTAAGAGGGTCAAAGTCAGGGAGAGAGTTCATGTCAAGCTGCTCTCTGAACAGTGAGGAAAGAGCCTTGGTCAAAAGATGCAGATGATCTCTAAAAGATGAAAAAGGCAAGGAATTAGATTTTCCCTTAAAGTTCAAGAAGAAATAAAAAGCCCTGCCAATACCTAGTCCAGTGAGGCTTGTGATCTGTTGAAATCTCTGAGAATAAATTTATGTTGTTCTAAGCTAGTATTTGTTGTAATGTTTTGCAGCTGCAATAAGAAATAAACCATTATGTTAATCAACTTTGCATTACTGTTACAAAACACCTGAGATAAACAACTCATGAAGGTGTGAAGTTTATTTTGGCTCACAGTTTCAGAGGTTTTAGTTCAAGACCAGGTGGTCCTATAGCTTTGGTCTTATGGCAGCACAGTACATCATGGCAAGAGCACACAGCAGTAGAGTTCTGTTTACCATGTTGCAGCCAGGAAGGAGAGAGAGAGAGAGAGAGAGAGAGAGAGAGAGAGAGAGAGAGAGAGAGGCAGCAAAGGGCCGAGGTCATTATGTCTCCTTCATGGGCATACACCCAATGACCTACTTTTTTCCCAGTAGGCCGAACCTCCCAAAAGTTTCAACACCTTCCAACAGTACCACAGGTGGGCAACAAAGCCTTCAACACATTAGCTTTTGGGGAACACTTTAGATACAAACTATACCACCATTCAAAAAAACAAAGAGGGCCAGAGGTGGTGGCACATCCCTGTAATCTCAGCGGCTTTGAAAGGTGAGGCAGGAGAATCAGGAGTTCAAACCAGCTGCAGCTAGTGAGCAAGGCTCTAAGCCACTCAGCAAGACCCTGCCTCAAAATAAAATATATTAAAAAAAACAAAGAACTTGGGATGTGGCTCTGTGTTTAATTGCCCCTGGGTTCAATCCCTGGTACCAAAAAAAAAAAAAAAAAAAAAAAAAAGTAAAAAGAAAGAAAGAAAACAAATAGAAACTGGCCTTCTAGGTAAGTTTTCCACAAGGAAGGGAAAAGTCTGCCACAAGCTATGAAGGAAACTATGGACTCTGCTATCAAACAGCAATATGCTTAATAAATCCCAAACAGTACAGTGTGGATGTTAGTAGAGATATATCTTTTTTAAAATTCACATTTATTACATAAAAGCCAAAGAAGAGAGGTTTTACAAGTATAAGCCTGCACACACACACACACACTGCATACACTAAAGTATGCAAATTTTAATATAACCTACATAAAGACTATGTAAATGTTCAGTTGTTATTGATTGCTTTGTTATCATTATAAATCCTTCACTGGAAGGGGGTAGCTTTTGTGTTGTTTTTGTTGTTACCATTCTCATTGTTATTAAGCAAAGGAGCGCTTTCAGTCAGTATTAATAAAGGTGAATAGAATTCTGGAAATTTCATTCACCATCCTGGGGTCATAAGGACAGGAAAGAAGCAAAAGTCAAAATATTTTATAGCCATAAACTCCACTAGGTTTGTTTGTTTGTTTGTTTATTTTGTTGTTGTTGTTTGGGCTCATTGTTTTCCTCATGTGCAGAATGAAAATCACAAAGACTATCTGAGATGTTTGCTGTAAACATTAAATGATAAAATGCACAACTTGTTACAGAGATGGGGCCTTCCAAGAAACTCAGGCAATGTGAAGACCTGCCCTTGAAACTCCAGTGTGTGAGATCAGGTCAGAAAGATTTCCGACATGTTTCTCAGGAATGAAGGGATAGGGAAAGGGAAAGGGGACAGTCTCAAGGGAGAGAGTGGGTCCTCTCAGAGAGGAAAGGGACAACATGCCCCTCCTGTACTCCAGTTTTATTGGGGATCCCAAAGAAGTTTCCAGAGAGTCCCACCCAGGTCCACCTCCAGACCTTTGGATTGACAGCAGATTTTAAAGTCCCCAGTGCCATGGCAACTCCAAGTTAGCTTGGCCCATGCTGACCAGTTCTTACAGACATTATGATGAAGATTGAATATCCTTATCTCCAGAGTTTCAGGACCTGGTCACAAAAGTCTCCCTCCAAGGTAACTTGGGGTCCTCTTATTGCCATTATTTGGGGCCTATATTTCTCCTGCAATGAGCGGGTAGTTTGCTGAGGAATGTGACATCTCCTGTCCACTTAGGCCAGGCAGGGCTGCAGGTAAACTGCTTCTTGGCAAAGAAAGCATGTAAGGGTCAGCACAGTGGGCCCATTTTATAGAATTATTCTCTTAACCTCATGTTCCCATCATCCTCATTTGTCTGTTCTCAAACAAATTTATCACTTTCAAAAAAATGTGGCAGGAAGAGAGACAGGGATACAAAGTGCTAGCATCCATTAAACGCTTTCTAATTCTATGACTTGCGCTATGTTCAGTTAACAACAGAACATATTTTTGATAAAATTTACCCTCCTCTGTCTCAAAAATCCTGCTCTTTTGAGGTCTTGAGGAATGACAGAGTAGCTGATTAGGGAAGTATGTCTGTTGTCAAATAGATGTTCCATTCTATGACTGAGACTTCATCTCAGTGAACAAAAGAAAAAAAAAATCTGTTAAAAACAGCATCACAGACAAAAGCTCCAAATTGTGAGGGTTCCATACAAGTCTATAAAATAATTTATTTATCACTCTAAATTTCCCTAAAAGAATGACTTGTTGGGCTGGGGATGTGGCTCAAGCGGTAGTGCTCTCGCCTGGCATGCATGTGGCCCGGGTTCAATCCTCAGCACCACATACAAAAAAACAAAGATGTTGCGTCTGCCAAGAACTGAAAAATAAATATTAAAATTCTCTCTCTCTCTAAAAACAAACAAACAAACAAACAAACAAAAGAATGACTCGAAATTTCTACACAGCTGGTGGGGATTTTTTTTTTTTTACATCATATAGTTATTAACAAAACAAAACCATTAAGAATTACTTGAAATAACCTAAAATAAAGTGAGTTACGAAGAGATAACCCTGAGAGTGTGTCTAAGCATAATACATGACATAAGAGCAGAGGGCATTCTAATTCTATTAAACACAGTGGCTTCAGTGGGAAAATTGAGCGGGCCAAGACTCGTCAGATTGTATTAAGTGAAAGAAGATGGTTAATGACATGTCATGGAGATCGATGCTTGGTCCACCTCTGCCCACCTATTGGCATGGCTTCCCATCATGGTGGACAGATGTGTAAATCACAGGAAATTGGAAAGACTAGTCAACTGCTAAAAGGAAGGTTTGAGAAGCAGGTTTCTTTAAAATGGCCATACACTACTACTGTGAAATCTTCAGTATAAAGATTTTGCAAAGCAAAGGAAATTATCACTGCGCTTGCATAAATGTTTGCATTTCAGTGCTTCATCATATAAGCTAATTTGATACTGATACATTACTTAAGTGTATACAAACTTAGTGCATGCAATATATGTGTGGAAATATTAGATATTAATGCATGGGTCCTGGATAGTCATTAACTGATAGCAAATTATTATTAGCAAATTAATACTGGAAATTCCTTCCATTTTCTTTGAAAGTCATTGTGTCACTATATTCTTACAGAAACTTCTGAAGATGACAATATTTCAATTGGGGTAAAGAGCCCCAATTAAAGTCTTGTGTAAAGGCCAAAGCAGGAGACTAATTCATGGACCCACCTAAAGGCCTTTTTCAAGCAAAAACCATGAGGTTTACCTGTGGGAACACTCCAGCCAACTCCATATTCCCAAAGAAGGAAGGGATGAACCTGAATAGGAGTTAAAGCAAAAATAGAAAGGATTAAAACTCAAAGGCTAAAGGGCACAACCAGCAGCCTTGATAGTTTTTAAAGGCCAGTTTTACATAGATTTTGGTCAATGTTCATCTCCCAACACCATATAAGCCCTTAGACTAAGCACACTAAAATGGAATTTTTATTTATTTTTATTTATTTTTTTGATCTCAGTTCCCCTCCTGCTTGGAGTGAGTTCTCTCTCTCCTCTACTCACTTAAATAAATCCTATTGCACCCACTCTTGCCTTCCTCTATTGTCTGGGGATTTTATTGAGACAATAACCCAGAAGGAAATTGGTGAAGCAGGCAATCTGGTTTCATCTCAAAATTCTGGTTTCAATTCTACAGATATGAAGGCTAAGTTGTAGGGAGTTTGATACTTTTTGAGGGTCAGGCTGCTAAAATGGTAAGAACTTGAGATTCCAAACTTGGTTCAGCTGATCCTAGAGTTTAAGGTTTTTTAATAGCCATATGCAAATGCACATTCACAACACAGAACCTATCCTGTGTGTGTATGTGTGTATGTAGGAATGTATGTATGTAACTATGTATCAATTCACATACTGTCAGTGGGAATTGTTTTCATATATCTTTCAGAATTGTCCCTCAGCAGAACTATTTGGGAAAGTGATAGGCACTATCCTTCAGGTGAGAATAAAGTGGCCTTGGACAAGGAGAGCATACAGGTAACAAGGAAATACAGGAAGAAAGAAAAATTGCTAAGGTTTATTTCCACTATGAGAAGGTAAAACGAACCAAGGTTGCAATTTAAAACCCCATGTATCTTTTCAAGCATTCAAGAGGCACATTAAGCCAAAGTGAGAAATTGATATGGGATCTTACTGAAATAGTCAGAATTTTTAGATTGAGGAAAATAAGCTGACAAACCATTTTTTTTTTTGGATATGCCAATATCTCATCTTTTACCACAGAGAGCATTCTGTTTAAATACAAAAGCAGTTTTTATGAATATGGTAGTATTTGTTTTTCACATAAATACTATTCAAGTGTGTTATGAATATAAGTCAAGATACATATCTCTGAAATATAGATAGATGCCTGCATTTCCTGTAATGCAGAGACCTACTGACAAAAATATCATTGAAGTTCTGTTTCTGACAGGAATTAGCTTTGGGTTCAAATCCTCATTCTTAATAAATACCATTTGCTTTATGAAAATGAAAATAGTATTACATACTCTATAAGATTCTTACCCCAAAATTATGACATTAAAATACACATAAAATCACACAATGATTACAAGTCTTCTTAGGGCTTCAAAATGTTTGTTTTTGTTGTTATTTGCTTATTATTCTTATTCTCAATCTTATGCAAATCATATGGAAATTTTAGGTGATATATGAAAAGATTTTTTTGGTCTAATTTCAGACTTTTAAGTATATGGTGATTCTTTGCCCAAAATAGCATTGTACACTGAATATGTGTTTTCATCTGTTTGTACAATAAATTACATCTGACTTCTATTGTGAGTTGAAATAAAATGCAACTATGTCTATCCCTATGCCTGACATATGTTAGACAAACAATACATTGTAATTAAATCTACATTTAAGTTTTAGTGGACATGTGCAAAGTCCTGGGTATGTATAGAAAAATAAAATATTATTCTAATTCTTGAGAACCTCAGAATGTGGGCAGTAACAAAGATAAGTGAGATTCAATATGAAAACTCAATACATTGTGATGAGTATTAAAATAAAGAATGAAGTTTTTTAGGAGGAAGCTACTATATCTTTTGATAAAATAGGATAGATCATTTTATTCCTCAAAAGTTTCTGCAAAAGCTCATTAATTTATTCAGGGATAAATCCCCAATCTTCACAGTAGTTTGCAAGGCACGACAGAAACTTTTTTCTCCATTTAGTTTTATCATTCCTATCTTCTACTCCTTTTCTCTGCTCACTCCAAAACAACCTTTTACTGTTCCTCAAACATGACACATTTACTTCTATCTTAAACTCTTTGTTGCTTCTCTGCCTAGAATACTCTTCCTTAGTTAGTCATTTGATTCACAGAGTCTTATATATCAAATTAGCAAGGTAAGTTTTTATATTGGGAGGATTTAAACAATTTTAAACAGAAGTCATCATATCAGATGCATCTTTAAATGTTAGCCTTTGGATATTGCTAGGAATAAGGATACTCGGGAAGATAGTGATTTGTACTAGATTAGTGCTTGTGAAGGGGATGAGAATTTGACAGAAACAAATGAGACTTCTGATGCAGATTTAGCAGAATTTGGCAATTCCATGGATGCAGGAAACAAAGGGGAAAATTGAATTGAGAAATTACAGGAGGTTACCTTGGCTAACAAGACTGGGTTAGGTATCTAGTAATATTTGTAAATAATACAGAGAATATAACAGGAAGAACAATGGGCTCAATCCCTTGTGTGGAATAAATAAGGCATACAGCAGAGGAAATGAAGAAGACAATTGGAATAAAATTCTGAAGCTCTGGGGAAGGACAATTTGGAAAAAAAACTATAAAAATTAATTGGTGGATGCATGGCAGATAGAGTCATGGACATAGAAACAGTCAAATGAATGAGAGGTAGAATTCAGACAATAATCAGAAGACATTTCTGGAGAATAAAAAACTAAGCCCTACGGTAGATTTACCTGTACTGACTCTTGGAAAAACAGAGGGAGGAAGGTATAATGCTAGTCTGTTGAGGAAAGTCTTCACAGAAGAAGTTTTGAAGTCTTGGAAAGGATAGGAATTTTGCTCAAAGAGCATTTTAGGAAACGACATATAATTATGGTGTGATATTATGATTTGTTTTTTGTTTTTTTGCACATGGTTTCTGGCTTATAAGTTCCTCTTCAAGGAATCCCAGAAACTTTAATCTTACCTTGCCTTTAGCTGGACATTGAAAAATTCTCTGACCTACTTGGCTTGATAGTTATTCATAAGACCCTTCTGCCCTACCCTGCCAGATAGTAGTTCATAACACCCACCAGAGGGGTCCTACCCCATACCCTGGGCGATGGAAGGCGGCACAAAGAAGCCAATAAGGATCCAAATGGAGATGCCCTGCTGTGTCTCCCCACCCACTGTATTGGCATTCATGCCTCTGCAATGGAGTCTCCATAAAAACTCAAAAGGGCAGGGTTTGGAGAGTTTCTGGATAGCTGAACTTGAACTTGAGCTTGAAACTTCTTGAAACAAGGCTTTCCAGGAAAGGGGATGGAGGTTCCATGTCCCTTCTGTACCTCACTCAATGAGTCGACTATATTCCATAATATCTATTATAATTAGCCTACTCATGTCAGTGTTTCTCTGAGTTCTATGAGTTACTCCAGCAAATTAATTGAACCCAAAAAAGGGTTTGAGGGAACCCTGATTTATAGCTTTTTATTCAGAGGTACAAATAAAGCAACCTGAGGTTTCCAACTGATATCTGAAGTGGAGAGGCCCAATCCTCAACTTGTGACCTCTGATACTTCCTCCCATTAGGCAGCATTAGAACTGGATTGAATCAGAGGACACTCAGCTGGTGTCCACTGCTGCAGAATTGCTTGTGTGCTTGGTGGTAGGAAGAAATCCCCACACTTTGGGAGGTCAAGAAGTGATCTGTGTTGTGAGTTTATAGAAAAAACTTTATATAGCATGAAAATATCATATAATAACTTGAAAAGAGTTTACTGTACTTTTAATTCCGATTTGGGCATAGTTATGAAGATGGGGGAAATTAGTCTGATTTGTGAAACCTGTGCACAAAGTAGCTGCTGCCAGAACTGGAATTGACCTGGTAGGAATAAAGAAGGGAGGAAATGAAATCAACTACAGCTTGGCCATTTTATTGGCTAGATGTTCCATTTATTAATGTCAGAATAAGTGAATTTCAAGTCCATTACCACTGGGCAGATATGGAGAATTCTGGATTAGTCGTTTCCACTAGCTAGAAAGAACTTGGGTGGGCCATAGGAATTGTGCAACTTTAAACCAAGATATTCTTACAGCTTGCATATGACAAGCTGGCTTAATACCTTTATCAATAAGACATTTGTCCTGTAACTTTTCATTTAAATATAATTCTTGTGAAGTTACCTAAAAGAAGCTGAGATTTGTATAGAATCCCTAAATTCTCAGTAATTTTCATGGTGTAGGCAGTTCATATTATTAGCAATTCTACTTATACCTGAAACTTCCACTTCAGGCTCTGATGATCCAGTATTACATCAAATCTCTCACCCAAAACAAACATGAAAGTGTTTGGAGTCACCAGAAAGGAAAGAAAAATATGAAAGAAAAGGAAAATACAATGGGACAATGCTGTTACTTACACTTACATTTATATATTGCTTTTTCTGAGCATTTCCTTATTCTCAAGTTGAGACTTATATAGAGAAAGGTATGGCTTAGAGTGTATAGCATTATTCCAGGACTGGAGACACACAGCAAAATACCCAAAGAAAAAGTGTTGAGTTCCAAGACTCATGGACTTTGAAGGGTTAATATCCCTGCCAAAGAAACACAGAAAAGGCAAAACCTTATTAGTTTAGTTGGATCACAACGTACATGTCAACATATGAATTTCAAAGAATAAAAGGTTAAAATTGTATAAAATTCTGATGCCTAGGAGATAAAAGGCTCAGCAGAATGGTAACTTCACAATGCTGAAGTCATGAAATGATGTCTCCCAGGGCCCAAGAACCATGGTTAGAACATGAAGTTTTCAGTTAAAACCTAGAAGCACTCAACTCCAAGACTAGACCAACAGGAAGCATAATAGCCTAAAACTCAGCCTCAAATTCACCCAAATATTAATTCATTCGAGGTAGTTAGGCCACATTGCAATTGCCCACTGGACAAAAGATCAATCATCTCTGGAAGAAGATAGCATGATTTATACTCTGTACATTTTCCATACGCATTGAGACATTCAATAAAAAATCACCAAGCTAATGCTTCTTTTTAGGATGCACACAGTCACAGGAGAATGTGCCCTTGCCTTAGTGATGAGAATAAGTCCATAACCTGCAGAATCATGTTCATAATTCCCAGCAGAGAGCTGAGAATAGGAAGAAATCTAATGAACTGAAATTGAGAGAGTGTTGAGCCCATCCTAGGAGAGAACAAACTTATGGCTGCTGTCACCCTTTGCAGAGCAGTGGGAAAGGAAAAAACTGCTATAGATATTGGAAAGAAGAAGGAAAAAAAAAATATATATATATATATATATATCCAGCATGACTTCTTTTAATGAATTTTCAAAGTTCAAAGGTGAGCTGACATGTCGATTTAGAATCCCTAGGAGCCACAGACAGAAGAGAACAGCTGTACCAATATGGCAACTCTTTTTACCACGTGCCTTCAAGACAGGAGTGGCAAAGACATTGCCAGGTATAGGGTGCATGGAGGGTTTCTTAAAGATGGTCCGGCCCCCACAATTCTGCCTGTGCTTTACCAAGTGCCACTTTAAGTTATGTGACATTTTACCGGTCCAGGATACATCTGCCCTCATGATAGCATAAGTCTTTGTTCTACCATTTTTCAGGAGAAACTGAGGTGATAGCAATGAATGAGGGATACTCTTCAGGCACAGAATATAAGACCTTTAAAGGAAGACTCATGATTCAAATAATTCAAAAACTGTACTGAACTGATCCTAAATAATTCAAAACAAAACAGAAAAAAATATTTTTATAGATTGATAAGTACTCAACACTAGCAGTTAAATAGGAGAGGTGCGTTCTTTTCTGGATGTAAATGTTATTTATACAAACTGAATGATTCTTTACCACAAATATACAACATTCACCACAAACTGTTAGATAAGGGACTTCCTACTAAAGTAGCCAATACCAGGCTACAAAGGCCAGTTATCCCCGAGATACAGACAACTAGGTGATCCTGACAATTGCCCAATCTTATCTCTTGTAAGAAGTTTATAGGGATGTGAAGGGAAGAAGGGGTTTAGGAAGACCCTGCCAGGATCCCAAAGTTGAGGAGGGCTGAGAATCTGGAGAAACAGAGGAAGTCCAAGTGTTTAAGGCAGAGTATCAAAGAGGAGAGGTTTATACTAATATACAAGTCCAGAGCTGTGCCCAGGGTGCCTTAATTATTCAACTGACTACTGATCAGTAAACAGATGCTAGGAAACTAAAGACAGTGGGAAAGAACCATTCCAAAGATACAGAGGGAGCCATGCCTGAAGACCCCATGGAACCAGGCACAAAGTCTATCATCCCCAGCTAGTGGAAATCCTCTTATTATACATGGAGACCAGCCTGGGGTCCTTGTCTCAGTAAAGGGTGACAACTAACTTTAGAATAAAAACTGGCTCAACTAAAAAGCAATGTCTGGCATCCAATAGAGATATTCAGGCACAGGAAGCAGGAACCTATACCATATAATGAGGAATAACATCAATGGAAACTGCTCAAGATATGACATAAACCATACTATGTTAAGTAAATATATGAAACTAGACCAAAATCAAAACTTTAGAGGGGCTGGGGATGTGGCTCAGGCGGTGGCGCGCTCGCCTGGCGTGCGTGAGGCCCGGGTTCGATCCTCGGCGCCACGTGCAGGCAGGGATGTTGTGTCTGCCGATAACTAAAAAAAAGTAAATGTTGAAGATTCTCTCTCTCTCTCTCCTCTCTCACTCTCTCTTAAAAAAAAAAAAAAAAAAAAAAAACTTTAGAGATTAAATCCATGATAATTGAAGTAGAAAACAGGCTGAATAGAATTATCAGCTTATTAATTTTTGCAAATGTAAAGAAGAGTGAAATTGAAGATCTAGCAAAAGAATTTATTCAAAAAGAGAAAAAAAGGTGAAAATAAAGTATGGGATCAGTGGGCCATGAATTGGTTTATTTACCAACTCATGTATTTTAATCTGAGTTTATTTACTGTATTTTACAAGGAGGAAGGTACACACAAAAAAATGCTTGAAGAAGCATTAGCAAATTATTTTTTACATTTGATGCAAATTAAAAATTTATAGGTACTAGAAGCTCAATGTGCCCCTCATCAGAACAATAAAAGCAATGGAAATTATGAAGATAAATTTTAATTTTTACTTTCTTATCATCTATAGTTGAAGCATATCAAAATCAAATTGCTTAAAACTAATGAAAGGAAAAAATTCTTAAAAGCTGCCAGAACAAAATTATATATATATATATATTTAGATGGGGTAGAGAGAGAAGATGGGAGGGGAGGGGAAGGGGTATAGTAGAGGATAGGAAAGGTAGCAGAATACAACAGTTACTAATATGGCATTATGTAAAAATGTGGATGTGTAACTGATGTGATTCTGCAATCTGTATTTGGAGTAAAAATGGGAGTTCATAACCCACTTGAATCTAATTTATGAAATATGATATGTCAAGAGCTTTGTAATGTTTTGAACAACCAATAAAAAAATTTAAAAAAATATTTTATACAGAAAGAAACAAAGATCAAGATGGCAAACTTCTTATTGTAAATAACCCAGTGTAAAAGACAGCAACATTTTTAAAATACAGAGGGTTGAGGAGAAGGTCCAATAACTTAGATCCTTTATGTGGCAGTAGTATCTTGCAAACATGAAAATTCAGTAATTTTTTTTTCAGAAAATGGAAGAATTGAAAGTATTTATCACTACAGACATGCACTATAGGGAATGTTTTTAAAAAAATCCTTATTGTAAAATAAATGTCCTAACAAGTAGAAATCAAAATCTATAGAAAAGAATGAAAAGCATCAGAAATTGAACTTCAGGAGAAATATTCATACTTAATTCTATATCATTCATATATATATACTTTTGTTGTTGTTTTTGGTACCTGGGATTGAACTCAGAGACACTCAACCACTGAGCCACATCCCCAGCCCTGTATTGTATTTTAATTAGAGACAGGGTCTCACTGAATTGTTTAGCTCCTTGCTTTTACTTCGGCTGGCTTTGAACTTGAGATCCTCCTGCCTTAGCCTCCCAAGTCGCTAGGATTGTAGCTGTGTACTACTGTGCCTGGCTCATTTATATATATATTTAAAGATAAACTAAATACTTAAAATAGAGGAGATTATAACATTTATGGAAATGAAATGTGTGATAACTATTGTACAAACTTCTCTTCTTCAGGGAAGAGAAGTACGTTTTCATAGAGAACTTTCATAGCAGCTGAAGAGACATAGCATCACATAAAATTAGACTGTGGTAATTAAATGTGCATACTACAAACCTTATTGCAACTGCTCAGGTAACTCACGAAAGAGATGTAGCTCATAAGCAGCAAAGGAGAGAAAATGGAATCATTAATATAAAATAAAGGAAACATGACAAATAGAAAAAAAATACCCTCAAACTCAAACTAATTGAAAGAATATCATAGATTCAACTATGTTAATAATCACTTTGAAAATAAATGACTTAAAAATCTCATTTAAAGAAAGAGATAGATTTTATTTTTTTTAAAAAAAGCAAAGCAAGGTCTAACTAGCAATGCTGCCTAACCTTGCTATTACCGCCTCACTTAAATAGAGACTTAAATGAATTAAAAATGAAAAGTTAGAAAAAATATTTGATACTAGCATTTATTAAAAGAAAGCTAACATGGACATATTAGCATCAGAGAAAACATATTTTAGAACAGACATTATTAGGAATAAATAAGGCCATTTCATTAGCTACCTACAATCCATCTGTATATTGTTCTTCATAGTAATCTAATCTTTTAATTCAGTCAGGCAATCCAATACAAAAGATAAAATGCTTCATCAGGCGTCTCAATATAAAGTCTATCTAATATTATCAGTCAATAGATAAATGCAAATTAAAACCATACAGCACCATGTTATAAACCAGAATGAACCAAACTGAAATAAGACATCATACTAATTGCTGCCACCTATACCCTGAGGGACATGTATGACATGTAATCATACAGTCACTTGGGAACACATATATACCATTCAAACAGGCATTTCCACTTTGAGGTTGTACATGACAGAAATGTAATCAAATATGTATAAAATATATTGATATCAGGTGGTTCAGAAGAATCCAAACTGGAAATGCATTTAAATGTATACATACGGTATAACTAACATTGGTATACATTTTTAAAAGAATTAATTTCTTGAGGCAATTTGTAGGTGTAGTTTCTTTTGGGTGAATCTTGACTAGGATCTAAATGATAGACAATTTAAAATCACAGAGGAAAAGCTACATGTCATTGCAAAACATTAATATCATCATACACCTTTAATCACAAAACTACTTCAGTCTCCGTCCCTCCATTAAATGCTTTAATTTCAAACTGAATAAAACACTCCAACTGAAAGAATTATTTTCCATTTTATGTATGTGTGTGTTTTTTTCTCTCTCTCTCTTTCTTTTACATCAAGTAATGCATAATTTGGGTCAAACTAGTTTTTATCTTTTAAATTTCACAAATAATTTGGGATTGCACTAGAGTTAAAAATACATGCCAACATTAAACAAGAGAGAGAGAGAGAGAGGAATGATGTTGCTGAATGTTTCATGATCAGCGTTTGCAGTTCTTCTTGCATGTAAATACAAATGACACCCTCTGCCTGATTATGGACGATGAGTCTTACACACTTGAACAGCCTTGACTCCTTCATGCTAATTTCTGCCCTGTGTGAAATTCCGTAAATGTCACATCTGCTATAGTCCTTTTCCCAGTCTAGCATATGCCTTCAATAGAGCTGAAGGTTCATTGTTATCAAATGAGAAAATATATGTCAAGTACTTTGGAAACTAAAAATCACTATAGAAATAGATACAGCCCTCTGTAGTGGCTAATGGGGACCTTGTTTTCTGACTTAGCAAATGTGGGCCATTAAGAAGTTTCTCCAGGAGGAGAAATGCCCATTTTTTGGAAGACAAAGGCTTGCTTCATAAGGAGTTCTCAGAAAACTGGGTGGGACTGAGCCATTTCAGGGCTTGAAGAATGTCAGGGTACATCATTTTGTGACATATTCTCTCAAGAGACTGAGCAAGATTTTTTTTAAAAAAAATATTCCATCTTTATTGAGGTGTGATTGACAAATAACATTGAGTGCATTTAAGGTGTCCAATGTGATTAGATATATTCATAAGTTGTCAGATTATTACCATAATCAACTAATTGACATGTCATCATCTCCTAGTTTCTCTTTTTTCCTACGAGAACACAAAATCTACTTTCAGCAAATTTTAACTGTACAATACAACATTTCAAATGTTATTAACTGTAATCACAATGCTTCATATAAGATCCTCAGAATTTCTTCATCTTCTAACTGAAAGTTTGTACACTTGAACCAAGTTTTGAATGTAGAGGAGGAACACGTCCCCACTACCCCCACAAAAGATGACTGTCTCTTATAGATACAGGTAAGAATTTGGGGGGATGAACACCAATAAACTTGGTCAGTAGTGTCAGTTCGGTGGGTTTTAGTTGAAGATAGAGCCGGGATATACTGTGACAACATCATTAGAAGATACATCCGACTTTACTGAAGTTTGAACTCAGGAAATGAGTAGCCTCAGTTTTTTTTTTTTCTCAAAATAGGATCATTCTGTTTAATTTATGTTTCCTAAATGTAAACCTTTCCCTTTCCTGACACCAACACCTTGCTATCCCAATAAATACAGATATTTAACAATCAGGAAGGAAGAAGATCAGGCAATTAAGGCTTTTAGCTATCATTAAGTGCTAAAGCTGTTTCTTCCTGTTATTGCACGCTTCCCGTCTTGGTAGATGAAATATCTGAAAACAATCACGGCGAGGGAGAACTTTAAGTAAAATCAGAGATAAGCAACTAAAATCTTGAGAAGCTCGGAACCCTCATGAATAATTCTTGAATTGTGGTGTGAATGCTGCCTCGCTCAACTCACAGACTCTTTCAAGATGTTAGTTTCATGTTTTATTTAAGCTCAACATAAATGTTAACGTGGTCCTCATCAGATTCCTTTTATCTAACTCTGAAGACTGATATGTTGATGTTGTAATATGGGAAGAAGCCCTTGGGGAAGACTTTAAATGCCCATTCAGGTAATCTGTGAGGAATCACAAATAAATCTCTTTTTTTTTTCCCCCAGGAACTGAGTTATAAATTTGCCTTAGTGCACCTCCTTGGCATACACATGTGCTGATCAGTGTTAATTAGTCTTCTATTGTCAAATTTGCAATCTAGATATATTTTATGGACAGAAAACTAGTGAAACCCCGTTGTATGTGATCTTTCTCTGCAAAGATTCTGCTGAGCAAGTGACAATAAATTGTGCATAACACAAACATTAATCAAAGAGAATACCATTAAAAGCTTACTATAACAGAGTCTCCATTGAGAAAGAAAACTAACTGTTGCCCTGTCTTCGTTATGAATTGTTACTATTATGATTATTTTATGATTGTACTAGTCAATAGTCCTCATGGGATATTTAAGTCTTTTAGTTACTTACAAATTAAGTCTTGGACCTCAAGTTATTTGTAAATCAATTAGCTGTTTCTTAGTACTAACTCTGCTTTGAGCTACAGCATTCTATTTGGTAATTAAGGTCTCTGGATACTCCGATTAGTATATTGCCATTAGTTTTGAATATGGAGGAGAGGAACAAAGAAGATATTTTCATGATTGTCTATAGATGGATCATTCCTACCAAAACATTATTCTATTGATGTCAGAAGTTACTTAATGGGAGCCTGATAAAAACCTTAGTAATTTTTACATGGTGCCTAAATAAAATATGAAACTAATATATATAGAGAAAGACTTTACATTTAGCAAGGCAGCAATCACACTAATTGTCTTAATGGATAATCTCCCCCAAGATTTCCTAGGTTTAGAATCAGTGTCTTACCCTATATATGTATAAAGAAAGTGGTTCAATGGGACTTTGTGCAGTTCTTTTTAGAATACACTTCAGTAGGCTGCATATATAGAATGTTCTATTGGTAAATGGGCAGCCCTTAAATTAAAAACAAACAAACAAAAAACTCTTTATTTGGTAAAGTGACATTCCTATATGCCAGAGGACAACAGTATTGACATACTATACTTATCCAGAATAGGTAGTTTAATAATTTTGTGCAAAAGAAATCTTTTCACCTAGTAGTGATTGTATTTTAGGGTTATTTAGTTCAACTAACATAGGCCTTCCAACTGTGGCCAAATACTTGATTCCCTGTACCATGACTTACAGTTTGGTTTTCATTTGATTGAACTTTACAAGACTGAAAAAGGATTTGAAATCCAATATGTCAAAACAGACCATCTGTCTATGTGTTTTGAAGCCAAGAAGAGAGTGAATCTTTTGGTTTGTATTCATTTATTGCATGAGAATTGACCAGTTTCTTCTCATGCGTCTTCACTGTTAGAAGATGGAGACAGCACTATTATGGAAGATAAATAAATTCATTAGTCCAATCAACTGCATCCAGATGCAAAGCAATGAAAATCTTCTTGTTAATAATAATAATAATAATAATAGCTGCTGAGATATATTGAAGTATAACTTCAGACTGGTCGACTAAACCATTATAACAACAGTATGAGTTTGGAACTATTATTATACAAATTTATTGAAAAAAAAAAGAAAAAGTCAGGCACAGAATAACTTCTCCAAGTTCACATTAATAGAAGTTACGGTTCTTGAATTGAAATTAGCAACATCTAACTTCAGCATAGTGGTCAATCATGGAATCTGTCACTGTCTTACTGCTACTTTGCTACATAGAGCAACATTAGACTTCCATCTGAAATGACTGTGATATTCAAAACCATTTGTTATCAGTAATAGGGTCAATAAAATTTTCAGAGTGTTATATTTGAAGTTTTCTTCGAACATTTGCTTGACTTTTGAGTCATTTGGGTCACAGCATAGAACAAAATTGAAGAGCTGATACTGGGTGGCAGATTCTTTCCTCATTCCTCCTACTAGTTCTATGAACTTAAGCATTTCCTTTGACCTCTTTGGACTGCAGTGTCCTCATCTTTATAAATGAAGAGGGTAGACTAAATTATGTCTAATTCCTTTCCAGCTCTGACCTTTCTACAAACCCATATCCTTTACAATTGCGGCAGACAAAAGGCATAAAAATAATAATAAAATAAATGCGTTTAAATGCGCTTATATATTTGCTAACCTTGCACTCCTTGGATAGCATCTCTATTGCAAAGCCTGGAATGTCATCTTGCATTTTCCCCCCTCACTACTGGTTGACACATGCTAATTAGAAGAAAAATGCTTTTCTAAGTGAAGGGGCCTCTTCCTCTTCTACTTTACCATATGACTCCTAGGCTCAAAGAAACAATTTTATGGGCATTTTTCAAATATGCTACTGTTTTAACCTGTTGACCTTGTCTTAGGCACTTTATTTTCTGTCTTCAGCTTCAATATTCATTAGTAACACCGTGACAAAGAGGAATATGAATGGCATTAAGAAATTGAGTGCCACTCAAGCCACTAAAAAACGATGCTAATGCTTACATGCTGCAATATAGGAAAGATGTTGGAGGTTTCCCTACAACGGGCAGGTTTTCAAATGATCATGAAAATATGCGGAGACTTTT
This sequence comes from Callospermophilus lateralis, assembly GCF_048772815.1. Lineage (NCBI taxonomy): Eukaryota > Metazoa > Chordata > Mammalia > Rodentia > Sciuridae > Callospermophilus > Callospermophilus lateralis. The sequence goes on from NC_135322.1 coordinate 43,425,285, forward strand.
CATGGGAATAGCATATTCAAAGACAAACTCATTTTTAAAAAAAACAATAAAAGCAGAATTTACTTCCCCACCCCAAGCTAGAACGTCATTCTGTGTCAAATATATTATTTGAGACTGGTATGGAGCATGACATACTAAATGTTCTGACCGTTGTAGCATATGCATAGATAATATATAGCTCATACAACTTTCATAACCCTCTCTGCTGATTCTCTTCTAATATCTCTCTAAAGACATTTGCAGTATCATTCTTCATTTATTTTGCATGCTGCTCTCACCCATTGTGGATAAACATGAATAAAAAATTCTGGAGGTATGAAACAGTTATCTTTGCTGATGCTTGGTGAGGTTTTAATAAAATATATATGACACCCGTGTCTGGGTATGTATCTGTGAATCACATAGCAGTGAAGAAATCCAGAGATAATTATGATATTTTATGATGATGGAGGAATTAGCACCTTGGTAATATGCAATGTAAAGTAGCATGGGCCAGAGTCTCCTATTTGCCCTTGAACCATGTGGTATGAATGCAAATAACTAACACATGCGATTCTAATTTTGAAGAACCTGTTCAGCGAAAGGAAATCAGAGGGAAAGAAAGAGGAAGGTTTATATAACTTTAGCAGTGGAAATCCATACATTCGTTAATGATTGTTGTCCAGACAACTAGCAACCAATAACAAAGGGCTCTAAAAATAATCGCTGGACCCTTTGACTTGGCAAAACATTCCTCTCCTGTACCCCCACTTTGCCTGTGTTTCTCAATATTCTCTATAAAATGAAAGTATTCAGATATTATAAACTAAATTCTTTGTAGTTGCATTGGTCTATTTTTGTGCTGTTGTAATAGACCACCTAAGACTGAGTAATTTATAAAGAACAGAAAACTTATTCTCTTGCAATTCTGGAGTTGGGGACATCTAACCTCAGGTGCCAGCATTTGCTATGGGAACTTCTTACTGCATCCTCACATAGCAGAAGGTAGAAGGAACAGCAAGAGAAAATACTTGTTCTCTCATGACAGAGGAGCAGAAAAAGGTGAACTCACTCCTACAGGAACTTTTTATGTCAGTGTTAATCCCTTCATCAAAGTAGAACCATCATGACCTGAAGAAGCCCCCAAAGGCCACATCTCAGAGTACTGTCGCACTGAGGATTAAATTTCAACATGAAATTTGGATGGGATATAAATATTGAGACCATAGCAGTAGCAGTAGATAATTTATGCATGATCTTTAGATTTCTTGAATTTGTAAAACTAAATCAAATGCATGCCTAAAATTTTTGACTTCAGGAAAACAAAAGCCATTTCCAGAATCAGTCATTTCTAGTTAGGTAAAAGATGAAGACATCTGAATCATTTAAGCAAGGCCATGTTTACAGCACTTAGCAGACCAAGAATAGCTACAACTCTGCAGTGGGAAAAGAGATAATTGCATCATAAAATGAGGAGAGATGCCCACTACCATTTTCACTCTGATTGCTTTTATGTCATAGGGACTTCTTCATATTTCTATGTTTGATTCATTAGATACACAACTTCCATTAGAAATTTATAGAAATAACAAAGTTTATTGAAAACAAGCTAAGAGGATTAATGGCAACTCTGGTCCTAAAAGTCTACCTTTCTTTCATTGCCCAACTTTGAAACATTTTCCATTAGTGTATGCTGTGCTATTTATTTACATATATAACATGAAAATATCTAACATGTATCATGTTCTAGATACTGAAGAAAATCTATTATGAATGAACTTAAATCTGCATGGTATCTCTGAAAAAGAAATCGTTATTGTTGTATAGAGCTAGCAAAAATAAACAGAGATTCAGAGACTTTATGCAACTTGTAAGCAGAAGAACAACCTGATCTCTTATAATTCATATCACATCATTTCCAACATTTCTTTTTTTTCTTGGAGGACACTCAAGACTATACTTTTCTTATGATCCCTTTTATGGGTATCTCTAGATGACAGTGTGGCCAGAAATATTAAGGTTACTTTAATGGTTGTTTTTATTTCAGTTGGAGCTTTTCTAAAACTTAGTTTAGTTTATTTGTTTATTCTTCAACTGTTTTACACTGAACTCTAATCTGGGTCCAGCATATGATCATGGTAGATGTTACACAATGGAATAATTCCGGTCATCTAGATTTAGCTTATTTTTATTGTTGTTCCAAATGAATGCATTTCTTCTATAATTAAGTAAATTCTGTCTCTTATAACTTTGATGTTTTAGTCCTAGGCCTATTTATTTGGAATCAGATAAGTGTCTATTGTATGGGAAAGATATTCATTCTATAGTGAGCATTTAAATGTTTTAACCATGACCCTCACCAGATCAGATCCTGCCAGGATATCTGATCTGGAAATAAGCAGACCTGAATTTTTTTATGGATTGCCCATGAGTGTAGGTTTCTACTTACTTATTCTCTCCTTAGCAATGTTAAGAATGCATCATCTGAGGTTGAACTGACTAAACTGTAGAACTGGCTCTGCCACTGTACCTCTGTGACCTTGGGAAAATGACTCTTCCCATGCACCCCCACTGCCTCATTGTAAAATAGAGATTAAAAAATTGCTCTCGCCTCAGAGTTGTCGTTAATATGTAAGGTTAAATAATTTACATGGCACATATTAAGGACTCTGGATGCTAGTTGTTAATATGCTAATTATAATTCATGCCTGCCTCTGCAAAATTCTATTATTTCTTTTTCTTTGGCTCCAAAGGAATTTCTTAAATTAATTATTATTTTAAATTGCACACATTCATGGGGTGAAGTGTGATAATTTGACCCATGTATATAAGATGTACTGATCAAGTCAGGGAAATTAATATTTCTATCTCCTTTCTGTTATCTTGCGTTTGCAGCCTTTGATCTCCTCTCTTCCAATTATATATAAAATACATATAATAAGTTATTATTAACTACAGTTACCCACTGTGCTGTGTCAGTTTTCAAAATTTTCAAAAAACAATATAAAACAATTTTGAAATTGCAACACCCCTTCTCATATTCGACTGTTCCTTAAAACCATCTTGGTCATCTGGGGCATGAAATATTCTTGGAAGAAAAGGAAAAAAAATGAATTGTAGATCTCCCTTCTCTAACCATAAGCTCCATATACAACATACAATGAGATCATTTATACTGTATGTTGCTGTTTCTGGTCTCGATTATATCTATTTAACTCCAAGTCCCTTCAGAGATGAAATTATATCTTGTTTTTCTATTCATAGCACTAGATACATATTAGACACACCAAAAATATTGGATAATCATGTAGTAACTGTAAATGATCATGACTGTTATAATAAAGGGAGGAAAGTAAAAGTTGGTCATCTACTCTGACCTTCACCTTTGTTCCTCTCTTCATGAAACCTAATATGTACTTTTAATTTTTAGTCACATGAAACCAATGATAACTAAACCCTAACTCCTATTGTCACCTGCTACTACAAAAACATTTCATTTTCCAACATGATTAGATAGACCTCGCTAGGAAGTAATGTATTCTCACATGAGATCATTTTGAATAAGGATTAGTTATTGTAAGCTTTTTGAGAAAGAATAGGAAAAGAGGATCTCCCATAAAACCTAAATGGCAGAATGACAGCCAACTTCCCAGAAACCAGAGACATGTCAGATAGTTCTCTTCTTTTCTGAAGTCCAATTTTTCCTACAGTAATAATAAGCAGTCAGAAAAGGCTATTAATAATGTGCTGGCCATGGTGCTGACTGCTTTCAATAGATAACTCACTTAGTTTTACTAAAACATCAAATCAAATCAAAATAAGTAAAAACATGGGATGTAGAAATTGTTTTGGTGTTTTTGCCATGACAAAGTGAGAAACAGTGATATAGCAAATTACTTAAGATTATGTAGCTAGCAAGTAGCAGAACCAAGCAGAAAATTATAATAATTTCTAGTAGAACTCTTACCTCCCTAACACTTTCCTATTTTAGTTCAATTAGGATTACAAAAGTGCAGAGCATTCTTTTTTCTTGAGTTCTTCCTTGAAATCTACTATTTAGTGGAAGTAGTCTCAGCCAAGTAATTGGAGAAAAGTCATTCACATTGTTGATTATGATGAGTATAGTTGTTATTTATTTTTATGTGAAAGCTTTGATATAATTATAGGTGGGAGAAGAATGTGTGAATGGTAAGATGTTGTCATGTAGAACTAAAGAATGCACTTTCTGGTTTTTTCCTACTTATTTATTGTTGGGTTTTTATAGAATGTCCTACTACACCATGACTACCATTTTAAAGCCTAAAGCATGTATGCTACTTGCAAAACCCTATCTGAAGCAAATCGTCTAATTCCATGAATCAGTGGTCTACTTCAGGAGAAATTAGACTTAGACTTTATAAAGTCTAATTTCTTAACAAAACCTTTCTAAGAAGTATATGACCTTTTAATTTTTCCTTTGTATAATTCAAATATTGAATTTGATTGCTTATTCTACTAATAAGTTTTAATAAAGAGTGATATACTTCTAATTTGATACAGACTTGGATTAAGAGACATCAAGTGGCATCAAATTGCTGTGCATCACATGTTATATTTAGTTCAGCCATACTGTGTTTATACCATGTCTTAGACCATTCAGGCTGTTATAATAAATCACCATAAACAGTGAGGCCTAGAAACAACAAAATTTTTCTTTTCACATTTCTAGAGGCTGAGAAATTCAAATCAAGACTTCAATAGACTTGGACTAAGGTTGGGGACCCATTTTTAAATCAGAGATGGCTCCTTCTCTCTCTGAACTACATTGTGGATAGTGTGGATAGGACTAGCAAACTCCCTTCAGGTTTTTTTTTTGTTGTTGTTTTTAATAAGGGCACCAATCCACTTCATGAGGGCAAAACCTGCATGATCAAATCACATACTAAAATGGTCAGTAAATCACATACTAAAATGGTCAGTATACTAACACCTTAGGGCGTAAGAATTTTTATACACAAAATTTTGGGGGATACAAACATTCAGATCATAGCAAATCTTCAGGCCTTTCTGTTCATGGGAGTAAATCTTCTCATAGTCTGGACACAATCAAAATTGTAAAACAGTGATACAATATTCAACTTAGTTATATTATCTTTCACAAAAATGAGCTAAGGTTTATTTTCACCCGTGATGTCTATGATGACAAAATTTTTAAAAGCTAAATTGTAGTAATTTGTTTTAGCATTGTGTTTCTCTGAGAAAAAAAAACACCCAAGAAAAACTACTTATAGGGGAAATATTTATGATGGTTCATGGTTTCAGAGATTTCTGTTCAGGATCAGCTGGTTCTATTGCTTTTGGCCTGAGTCTAGGCAGAATATCATGACATGATGTCATGCTGCACCTATTCCCTTCAACTAGGTTCTGCTTCCTCCAGTTTCTATCACCTTCCAGTAGTCCATTCAGCTTGGAATCCCTCAATGAATAATCCATCAATGAGGTCAGAGCTCTCATAATCACATCCCTAAACCCACATATCTGAACATCTTCACAATGGAGAACAAACTCTAAATGCATTAATTTTTTTGTGGGACAATTCATATGCAAACCATAGAATAAGTATGGCACCTTTCTCGGGTGCTGTTGAGTTATTCAGAAGGGATATCATGGATTCTACTGTAGAAATGAATCAAGAAAAAAAAAAAAAGGAGACCAGAGCAGATGAGCCAGTAAATGAACTCTAAGCAGCCATATGTTCCTTTTTAATCCTGAAATTTTAGCCCATAGAATGAAATTTTGATCAATTTTAAATTATTCCAATTAAGAGCTTTACTTAAACAGTTTGAAACAGATGATTAGAAGTAAAGGTATACACCATGATGGTTCATTGCTATCATAGAAAAACATGTTCTAATAACTACAATCCTTAAGTCCTTCAAGCTACCACACCAATTCTGTTACCCTTTTAGACAAATGACTGAAATAATTGCCTAATCCTTTTTCCTTCATCTCCCATGATTTACTCAATATACTTCTATTTTTCTTGTTCTTCACTAGGTCATAGAGTAGATTGCCAAAGATTTTCATCTAAATTAGTCCAGTGGTAATTAGCAGCTGCATCTCACTTGAGCCTCACCTCATTTGCTACAGTTAATAGCCTCTGCACTGTGAAGCACTTTCTTATTTGGCTTCTGAGGACCATTCTTGTCCTGATTTTTTTTATACCTCCATGAATGCTGCCTTTTGGGTTCTTTGTCATCTAATCTTGATGTCAAAGTGGTGGAATGAACCAGGGATCAATCATTGCCTCTCTCTCTTCTCTAAATATATTCAGTTCCTATTCTTCTTCATATCCATACTGTAAAATGAACCACATGATGCCAATATTCACATATATATTTGTACCCTTAAATTCTCACGTTACCTCCAGATTAACTCTCCTGTTGTCATCCCTCCATTTCTTCTTGGTTATCTAATTGGCACTTCAAACTTAGGATATGGAAAGCTGAATTCCTTATTTGCCCAAATAGACCATCTCTCTATGTTCTCATCTCAGTTATATCTCACTGATATCCACATAGGTGTTTAGACAAAACAGCTCATATCATTCTAGTTTTCACTGTTGCCTTACTCTTCATATTCATATCTTTCATTTTTTTTGTTTTCCACTTTCCCTTTGTAATAACTACCAAAAAGTCACCCTTTCCTCTCTGCTAGACCATGGTTTCTCCTAACTGATTTCTTGCCCTCCATTCTTTGTCTTCTGTTATTTATTTATTTATTCTTTTTGTATACAGCAGTGCAGAAGGAGTGATCTGTTTTTTAAGCAAAAATAAGATCAAGAACTATTGCTGCTCAAGTCACTCCAAAGAATTCCCATTAGAGCTCAAAATTAAACACCTCTCTTTCCCAGGCCTTACCACCTTACCCATTTGGCCTGTACTCTGCTTATGTCTGGAAACCTCACCTAGCAGACTTCCTCCTGTTTACACCTCCCAGTATTCATACTACTCATTGGGTAGGATGGGCTTGATAGTTCTCTTCCTAGAATGACTTCCCTTGGGTATTTACAAGGCTCTCTGCTTTTCACTTGTCATTCTCAGCTGTCACCTCTCATTAGGTCCATCCTGGATAAACCCTTGTAGAAGAGTCTCCTATGCCAGCACACCCAGATATTCACATATAGCCTTTTGACAATAAGCGACTATTACTACCCAATGCCTTCTGGATTGTGTCTGCTAGCTGCACTGTAAGTTCAATAAGGGAAAGTGGCTTGTTTCTTTCTATCTTGATTACTATCACCACACACTAATGAATTTAGGAGTTTCATAAATATTTGTTATTTGAATAGCTACATGTTGGACAGAACACTTGTTAATGTGAATGTTGATAAGCATCATATTAATTTCAGACACAGATGCTGATAAGCCTGTATACCTATTTTAAGGTAAGACATCATAATATAATATAGTTCTATTATTCTAAATACATAGTCTTTTATTTGCTTTTCAACATGTTCAAGCAATTTTAACAGGGCTGGAGCATGTTCTCTTATGTTTCACCTCCAGAAAAATGCCTACCTATACCCTCTTTCTGTAGGCTGGCTTTACAAATGTCTCTAATTATGACAGCAAGAGAGCACCTTCCAGGCTAAGCATTATCTGAAAAAGTAGTTCCAGATGTCCTTTGGGAAAGTGTTTTCAAATATTTTAGAAATCTGTGCAGTATATACACATAAAAGAAGGCTTTATAATTTGCTTTCAATTACATAAGATATTTGAGCAGAATATCAGTATCTCCTATATATCATTATTACTTTAAACATTATTATTTGTCTTTGCACATGCTCCTATTTTTAAATACTTAGAATTCTTTATATAAACTATTACATCAACAAATAATCCTTCTGGAAAAATGAGAATTTGACCACTATAAATATATCCATGAACTTAAAAAAGAATTATACAAATATAGACTATATATGTATGTATGTATGTATGTATGTATGTGTGTGTGAGCATGTCTGTGTATAAAACAATGAGTTAAACTAACAGGCCCCCTCATTTTACTGTATTGATAGCAAAATATAATCCAGGTTTCAAGCTCAAATCCTAGCTTCCATCCAATGATAAACTTTGCTATTACTTAAGTAAGAGAAGTGCTTAATATTCAATGTTAATATGGTATAAAATAAGGTACTTTAAGTGATGAAAAACCCTATCTTTAAAATGAAAATGTTGTGCAGATAATGAAATTATGTGAGAAGCACTTTAGTCTCCTCAAAAGAATATTAAAAGGAAAATACATATTATTAACTGATTTAGAAACAGCTAAAATGGAACTTCTTAAATAGTAATTGCTGTTTTAAAATGCATAAAGGACTCCAGGCATGTGAAATAAGAGCAGAGGAATTCATTCTAGTGTGGACAGCTCTTCATGGTATAAGGTTAGGGGAAAGAGTCCCATTCACTGTCCCAGTCATAATCATTGTGAGAATTTTATCCAGCGACCACATATTCCTGACTGTTCTCATCCGTGGCTTGGAACACTGGCATATGCCTAGCACCACTGAGTAGGTGTTGATATGCCGGGAGGAAAGAGTAGCCCTAAAATAACTATGGATGCAATTTCCTAGGGCATAAATCTTACTAACAGATTTGAGAGAAGACTACTGTTTTGTTTCTTTAATTTAAACTAACATGGCTGTATTATGAATAGAATATAAAATGTATATGAATCTTTCAAATAAATATGGAGACTTAAAAGAAATTCTGCTCTTCCAGTTGGTTGAGAGCCTCTGGAGGTTCTTATTCATTCCCCTCTTGCTATCAGAATAATTCAGAAAGGAAGTTTGCAAAACAGTGCATTGCCAACTCTTTGATATTGCACATTAAATAAAAATAAATTTCTTCCAAGATGACAACTATACATATTCTACATTCTCTTGCTTGTTCCTGCATCCTCAAGGCCAGGTGTAGCCCAAATTTTGTTGTAAAAACTTGTTATGTGGGGAAATCATTCCCTCTTCATCTGCTTCTTCCTCCCTCCCTTCTATCCCTATTTCTTCTACTTCTTCCTTCACACGTTTTCCTTCTTCTTTTCTATTTTCTTTCTTTTGTCCTGTCTTCAAATATTTAGCAGGTATCTTGCATCTCAAGCCCTATGTTTAGGAACTGTGATTATAAAGATGGAAGATGGATGTTACTAGATTGGATAATTCTACCCTAATTCCAGAACAGACTTATCTCTGTTTATTTAAAACTATGTCACTAATGTCTTCCTATAATGTCTAGCATATAGAAGACATCAAAATCACATTTATAAATATACAAATCAAAAAATGCATAGGTAAATGTAGTAAAGTAACAATGTACTAATAAGTTACTATAATACATTATTTTAGTTGATCCTGTTCCTTGAGTCTTGACTCCACTGATAAGTGAGGAAAGAAGAAGAATTGAGCTTAGAACTCAGGTGTCAATGCCACTGTTTCGTGGAAAATATAAATTACATTTAACCTTTGCCTTGGTCTTGAAGAAGACCAAAAATCTGTCAAGGCTGAAAGGAAGGACCCAGCATTCAATGCAGAGGGAGGAGGGAGCATATTTAAAGACAATAATGTAGGATATGGCATGGTGTCTCAACGAGTGGTAAAGCTAAATATTTAATTGCAACTAGTGAAGATGTGATGGGTTTTGGGGTATAAGGAAAAGTGGATTAGTGGAAATAATGGAAAATATTTTAGCAACAAGAACAAAGTGACCTTGTGCACCATCTTATGCATATATGAATCCTTCTTCTCAAACATATCTTAACTGAGAGATGCTAATTTAATTTATCCACACACATTTTCAAAGTTTTATAAATGACTTAGTTATGCTGTTCACTTAAGTGTTTGAGAATCAAATTCTACAGGGACCTTGAAGATTGTGTTAGTGTGTAGGGCTGGTAGGCACATTTTTTTGAAGAGGGTGATTTATGGCTTTAGTGATCATGTACCTAAAGGACTCAACTCCATCTGATTATTTCCATCAAGAATGTAGATAAAGTATTGTCAGATATTTTTATTTCTCCATGCCCAGATATAAAATATGAAAAAATTCAACTGTTGGTCAACTGTGGTGAATTACCCCAAATTTAATGCCTAAAAACAAACTTTCCATCTACAGCTCCCCAATTCAACAAAGGCCTCAGTGATAGAAAGTTTAATTGTCAAAAGATCTGCATTTCTTCTTGCAGTCAGGAGGATTTATAGAGAATTCATTTACTTTTCTTGTGTGTGGAATCTGCCTTGGCCCACAGCCTCGCTTATCCACCTTTAAAGGCAGTAGCACTGTTCATTCCACACCTTTTTCTATAATCAGACAACCCTCTGACAATTGGGACAGATTGTCTACTTTCAAGGATCCATGTAATTAGATTGGTCCCATATGATTAATCTAAAATATTCTCCCTATCTCAGTTCTTAAATTAAATCACATGTATATATTCCTTTTGTGATGAAGGGTAACATGTTCACAAGTTCCTGAGATTAGGATTTGAATATCTGGGAACCAGGTGGAATTTGTCTACTACCCAAATATTTGAGTTTGCCTGTATGTTTTTGTCATTATATAAACCAAATGAAGAATCATAGGGAACAAACAAGGAAAACCAAAACAAAATAAAACTATTCTTAGATGCATAATATTTATAAAGTCAATAACTTTCATTTATCTGAATTTAAATATAGAAATATTTTTGATCTGTGGGCCACAGGAAAAAAAATTAAGAAGAAATAAAATCATGAGAAAAAAATGAAACACAACATAACAAAACTTATGAGAAACAACAAAAGCATTCCTAAATAAGAAATTTGTAACAACAAATAACTATATAAAAATATCAAATATATACTCCAATGTTTCATTTATTTTGTTCCCAAATCATGAAGAAATGGAAAATCTGAACAGATCATCAAAAAAGGAAATTGAATAGATAATAAAAAAATCCCCCATCAAAGATAAGCCCAGGACTGAATGTTCATAGCTGAAGCTACAAAACCTTTAAAGATGAGCTAATACCAATCTCTCTAAAAGGTCTGCCAGCATCTTGAAGTATGGGGATACTTCCAGACTCATTTTATGAGACAAGAATTATCATGATATCAAAGCCATATAAGGATGATACAAGAAAAAGAGAAAGAACAGAAGGAGATGGGGAAAAAGTTACAGCCCAATATGCCTGATGGGCATCCTCAACAAAACAATAGTATTTCTAATTCAATAAATGGTAAAAAAAAATTCTTCAAGATAATCAAATGGATATATCCTGGGATGCAAAGATGGTTCAACATTTTAAATGAATAAATGTGATAAACAACAATTATAAAATCATATGTTCTTCCCAATAGGTGGTGAAAAAGTATTTGATAAAATTCTGTACAAAAACTCTCAAAAGATTAGATACTGAAGGAATATACTTTATAATAATTAAGTCCATATATGTCAAACCCATAGTGATATAATAATAAATTGAAAGCTTTTATTAAGATGAGGGGCAAAACACAGATACTCTTGCCATTTGTTTTTAACATGGTATTTGAAGTAGCAGACAAAGCATTAAGGTAAGAAAAAGAAGTAAATGTCATTCTAAGATGAAAGTAAGAAGAAAATCTCTGTGTGCTGATAACATGAACTTTCATAAAACCCTAAACTTTCATAAAACACTAAAGACTCCATTGAAACACCTGTTAGAATGAAAAAACACAATAAAATTAAAGGATATGAAATCAACATATAAATTTATAGCATTTTAGTATACTAAAAACATACTACCCCCAAAGAATTTTAAAATGTTACACTTACAATATGAATAAATAAAGTAAAATAAAATTAGGCAAATTTAACCAAGGAATTAAAAATTACATAATTAGAGGCTATTAAAATTTGATAAAATAAGATAATGGAAGTAAATATAAATACATTCCACATTCATAAATTGGAAGAATTAATATCATTAAAATATTGATACTTTCCAAAGTGATCTATGGATTTAGTGAATCCTTACCAAAGTACCAATGGTAATCTTCACAGAAATAGAAAACAAAATCCTCATATTCATATGAAATCATAAAAAATCTGAATATTGAACAAAAGAATAAACCTGGAAGCTTCATACTCCTAGATTTCAAAATATATCTTAAAGCTATTTAATGAAAATAGCATTTACTGGTATGAAAATAGATATATCAATCAGTATGCCAAGACAGAGAGCCCAAAAATCTCCCAAGAACTTAGGACCAATTAATTTTCAACAAAGATATCAAGAATACACCATTGGGAAAGGACAGTCTCTTAAGTAAATAATCCTGGGGGAGAAAATTGATATCCATTTACAGAACAGCAAAACTGGATCTTTATCTCTCACAATATACAAAATTCAACTCAAAGTGGGTTAATAAATTAAATATAAGACATAAAAATATTAAACTACTATAAAGAAATACAGGGGAAAATCTGCACAATATTCATCTGAAAAAGATTTTATGGTTCTGACACTGAAAGCACACATATCAAAAGCAAAAATAGACAAATAGGATTGAATTATACAAGAAAGCTCTGCCAAGCAAAGGAAATAATTTAAAAATTGAAGATACAATTCATAGAGTGGAAGAAAATTTCAAAACCATGATGTGACAAGGGGTTAATATCATAACTATATAAGAAATTCTATTAAAAATTTTAAAAAGCAAAAGATCTTAATAGACATTTCTCAAAAGAAGCTATACAGATGCTCAGAAATTTCAAGAAAAATATTTAGTTTCAATAATACTTAGGGAAATGCAAATTAAAAATAATGAGGTATCAACTCATTAGAATAGCTTCTATCAAAAAGTAAACTGGAACAGTGTTGGTGAGACAAGGGAACACTTATACACTATTGGTGGGAATGTGTATTAGTAAAGTCTCTTTAGAAAACAGTTTGGAATTTCTTCAAAAAACGAAAAATAGAATTACCATAAAATGAAGCAATCCCCTTCTTTGTATATAGTTAAAGTTACTGAAATCAATACATAAAAATGTATCTGTACTCCATTGTTCCTTGTAGCATTATTCACAATAACCAAGGTATGGAATCTACCAAGGTTCCCATCAGCATGTTAATGGACAAAGAAAATTTGTATATATATTAGTATTTCATTATATATATATAATATATTTTATAATTTTTTTAAATGAAGGAAATCCTGTCATTGACAATAGCATGGATAAATATGGAGTATATTATACTAAATGAAATAAACCAGGAACATAAAGAGAAAGATGAGATGGTAGCAATTATACATGGAAGTTTAAAAGTTTAACACATAGAAATACAGAGTTGAATGATGGTTACCAGAAACTGGGTAGGGGTATGGGAGTGGGGGTGGGGGGTTGTTTTGTCAAATGGTACAAAGTTCCATTTAGGAGAATAAGTTTTGATATGTGTTGCACACCTCAGTGACTAGCATAAGTTTCTTGATTAAATATAAAGTACTTGATTATGTTATAGTCAGTTATGATGAAATCGATTTATTTCAAAATGTCACCATGAGATCATCAGTGGGAAAACATTCTTCTTTGTTTTTGCTTTTTTTTATGAGACTATATATAATAGAAAGATTTTTGTTGAATTAAAATTGCTACATTCTCATTTTGTATTATTTGCCATGTTTATTTTTCTTGGGCATACAAGAGATGGTATTCTACCTGAATCCCTACAAGGCCTTCCATAATGATGACACATTTCAAAATTTTTCAAGTACCTACTAATTGTCAGATATGAGGCAGATTGTTAAACTTCAAAAATAAATGAAATATGATTTTCTGACTCAAGCCTAAAATTTAGCTTTATACCACTTATGAAGGTGGATTTAATATTCATAAGGTATGATGAAAAATAAGGCATTATTGTCTTTCCATTATTTAGCTGCTGTAATAATACTTCCTGTATATAGACTTCCAATAATAGAAAAAAAAAATGGAAAGGCATAAAATCAGAAAAGAAAGACTCTATTGAGAAAAGCTGAATGTATTAAGATTACAAACATGCCTCAGGAAGTGTTACCAGGTGACAAGAAAGGAAGGGATTTGTTATCAATTCAAAGTAATAAATAAAAATTAATATCTGCCCAGTGCTTCACAGTTTATAAAGTATGTTGTGACATTTAAGCCCACATTTAAGGTATAAAATCCATACTCTGGGACTGTGGAACACAAAGATGGTTAAGAAAAAAAAAGAATAAAATAAATTTTTCTGAAAAAACTAAGTGTAGACAGAGATTAGATCATCAACAAGAAAGAAATTAATAAACACCAGAAGCCAGATAAAGGTGTCTTTGCTCTTTTCATGAGACAAGCATTATATAAACAAAAAGAAGGAATTGACTTCATAGAGTGAGACCAATGCTTTCCTCAGTTTAGCAGCTATCAATTATATCCTTGAGAGAAACCAGAAAAACCAAGAGCATGAACAGGAGTTTGATTGTGTTTATTGTAAGTGTTTTAGTGGAACTGAATGTACCCTTAATGAAAATAATTTTAAAATTAGTATTGTATTTTTAAACTATTTATGCCAAAAAGATTTTTCTTAGTTTAATAAAAATTACTTTAGTCTTTGCAAATTTATAAATTAAGGACCATTATCTCTGTTTTTCTAATGAGGAAACTGGCTTACTAAGAGGTTAAATGACCTATCCAAAGTTAAGTGGCTACTAAGTGACATCAAGGCTCCTTCATTTTAGATATGTTTACAGTGTTTCAAAAATACTTTCATTAAAAATGAAAATAAATGGTTAACTAGCTATTTCCAAGCATAAAGTTTGAAGTCCCACTTACTGGACTACTAAGTGATCTACAGTGATCTAATATGACTTTTGAAAAATTAATGGGTACTCAAAATTGTTTAATGAAAAGGAAGTGGGTTTGCTGGGGAATATGTCTTTTTAAAATAATGGAATATCAGTTGAGCATAAGATGTGATCTCTGCTGTTGATGAGCTTATAGAAACCATTTATGTGCCTCCTTCCACTGATGCCCATAATTAAATATATCCAATCTATATCTAATCTATATAGTTGAAATCCTCTTCCACATATTGAGATATTGCTGTCTACTGCTAACTCTGAAACAGACTACTAAATGCCCAAATTGGTCTCAATAATCATTGTCACTTTTGAGATCACTTACTTACTTTCTACTACATTTTACTTCATATTTCATTCCTATTTTCCACTATCTACTTCCATACTGGTCTCAGAACATAGACATTGTTTTCTTTTTCTCCCCTAGCTGAAACCAACTTTGGAGATGTCACAGAACCTCCTAGGCAGGAGTCAGGATGTCATAGAACCTTGTGCAGGAGTCAGGAAGCACTTTCTGTAGAGGGCAAGTTTGCTTTAGGGGCATTTGTCTCAAACCTGCTACTGTGGATAATGCTTAAACAATTGTTCATGGCTGTTATCACAAACCTTTATTTAGAAAACTGTTTGGTTACAGGTGTGATTTATAGGCTCTGATTTGTTGGTCCCCAAATGTACCACAGCATAGAGAGAGCTCATCTTCTCCTATAACAACAGCAAGAGAATTTGATTTCTTTATCTCTGGTTTCTTTTTAGACCAGGTATCTGTGATCACTGAAAGTATACTCATGCCCTGACCCTGAGGTCAGTGAGGTTCAGAGACTCATGTTTACAATAAATATATAAAGATAAGACACCAACGAGGAGCAGAATTTGGGACAATGAGGTTACTACATCTGTTGCCATTATGGTTGCTTCTTTAAAAACTTTGGACACTATGTCATTCTATTAAAGTGATTTTTGTGTTTCTTCATGCAACTCAGTCTATTGGCTTCACAGGCTATAGTTAATAAAAATATTAAGAAAAAAGATAAATCTAAAGAGTTAGGAGAAATGAAATCCAGTTCCTTATTCTTGGAGAAACAAAAAGTCAGGGAAAAGAAGGATCATGGAGGGAGTCTGGTACCTGGTGGTGGATAATGACATGCTACTGTATTCTGGATCAGTTAATTTGTCTGAATTCTCTTTCAACTATTTATATTCTCAAGCTTTAGAGCAAATGGAGGTATAGATATACTACCTACTGTGTTAAATGGTACTTGCTTTCATTTCTTATAATCTGACCTTTATCAAGATTGACAGGGAGGTGTTCACTTTGCTTCAACAAATCTTCAAATGCCAAATTTGTGTTCATCCTCTTGAGTCTTCTTGTGACATGTGAGGCTATAATCATCCACCCTCTGAGCCATCATCATTCTAGTTAAAGGTCTAATCCTCTTGTGACTAATCCCAGACTTCAGGGACTCTCAAGAAATTTTCTATCTAATTTGAGAATGGAAAAATATTGTTCGGAAATGAAAAGACACAACAACTTAGAGCACTATGAAATCTCCCTCCTTCGGGGCTTGTTGCTACAGGAAGTAGGATCAGTAGGTCACCCCATCATTCCGGGGAAGATATATTTATCTATCAAAACAGCAGACATAATGCTAAGCCCTGGTGACAAACTGGTAAATAAAGCAGGCATTACTACACTTCTTTACAACTTGAGGCCCAAGGAGAAGAAAAAAACAATCTAATGTGCATACTTGGCTATGGACTTATATTTACTATGCCTGCTGCACTATTATTTTGTATTAATTTAATTTAATTTAATTTTTTTTTTGCATTGGATAATATAGCAGGAAGAGTTTCCTGAGGAAGGATATTTAACCTGAGACTTGAAGGACGAGTGGGGATTCCCATACAAGGCGAGGATAATAGACATTCCATCAGAGGCTCTCGTGTGGGACAAGTTGGCAAGAAGTGAGAAATATACAGAGAAAGCTATTAGACGGAATGAGAAGTATGATGAGAGTGGATGAGAAAGCTTTGCAAGAAGGAAACTCGAGATGGAAAGATGAAGCTGTAGATGTAGGCAGGTACAGATCACCTAGCATCTTGTAACTACTTATTATAAAGGCTAAGACAGAATGCCACGGAAGTGATTTGAGCTGGAGAATGACATAGGCAAAATTGCTTTTTTGAATGATGACTCTGTTCTTCAGATAAAAGAGTGGGAAAATAATAATAATTAAAAAAAATCTAAAAGCAGGAAAAACAGCTTGAAGACTACTGCAGTATTTCTGGAAAAAAAAATGGGAGGTGAGTCTAGTCTACACTGTGATATTTGGGCACTGGTGGGAGAGATGAGATGCACATGTCAGGATCTTTAGCCATAATTTGTTATTAGCAAAGCTGAACATAGACAGCATTTTCACTCTTCAACAAGGGAGAATCTTACCCATGGAAGCTTTCCCTTTCTACTCCCTCCTGGGGCTTTGGGAACTAAAGGGCAGTGTCAGCATTTGGGGAACGAGAAATTTTTGTGTTACTTCCATATCATCTCTCAAGTTAAGAATTTTGGTATATAACAGGATCCATTATGATGAAATATATTCAGGAGTAAAATTTGTAGAAGTAGAGCAGAGTTTCTTAAAATTGATCACACAGTGGATCACTTGGGAACCCAAATTAGCTGATGGTTGGGATGTACCCTTAGAGAATCTGATTTAATTATTTTGGAGTCATTGCCAAAAGAATAGGCTTTTTAACACTCTCCCTCCTCAGGTGTTTCTTCTATTTATTCAAAGGTTGGGAATTCCAAGAGTGGAAGACAGATGGAGAAACCCTAGTCTGTTCATAGATTTCTTTCTCTTTTTTCTTTCTTATCCTCAATTCCCCAACCAGCAAGGCTATGAAAAATTCCCATTCTTGATCAGTTTCCAAGTAGTCAATTTTTAGCTGTTTTTCTCCAGGCTTAGGACTTTTTCTCCAAGCACCTCCATTTTTGTTAGCATGTTTTTATTCTGTGAAAAAGAAAAGCAACATTCTAAACATTTGAAAGATGCATAATTCAGTTGCATTTTAGAACATTCACAATGTTGTACATCCATCTCCACTATCATTTTTAAAGGTCCCTTTGAAGAAGGGCAACCAAAAAAATAGATATTTGGAATATCAGATTCCAAAAATGCCAATAAGTATCACTTTTAGACCATCCTTGGCCTCTTCCAATTTGGATGAAATGGGCTAAAATATTCATGTGTACTCTTTCTTTTAGGTCGAGGACTACCATAAGCATATTTATAAATATGTTATCTATATCAAATATCTGTGCCACATTTGTAGAAATGTGCTTGGAAAAGTCCATTCTCTGGGCTGGGGATGTGGCTCAAGTGTTAGCGCGTTCGCCTGGCATGCACAGGGTGCTGGGTTCGATCCTCAGCACCACATAAAAATAAAATAAAGCTGTTGTGTCCACCAAAAACTAAAAAATACATATTAAAAAAATTCTCTCTCTCTCTCTTTAAAAAAAGTGCATTCTGTATCAAATGCCCATATCTTATTTAAATCCCAGGCAACAGATTGTTTTATCTGGAATTACATGCTGAGATGGAGACCTGTGTAGAAGATACTTACCAGGAATCAAACCTATAAAAGTAAGTAGGCAGATGCAAGATTGGAAAAGGGCAGGAATGTGACTCAGGCCTGACAAAGTCTTGACCAGCTCTGATGGGGAGCCCAGATGTGTACTGGCCATCAGAGTTGACCTTCATTGGGTCCAAATGACGGGGCGTTCCTAAGATGCTCCTTCAAAAAGCCTTGACTCACCCTGTATAAAACTTGTTCCTTGTTCCCTTTTAAGCACTGTAAGATTCCGAAATGCATGAGTCTTTTCTAGGCATCTTAATTTTCCTCATGGTATTAATCACACATGACTCCACGTGCAATTCTTCTAGTTCTTCAATCTGTGCTCCAGACAGAGATCACAGAAGTGATCCCTTCGAGCTAACTGCCTCACCATCAAGTACAGACTTCCAGTTATGTACTTCTCGGCCATCTTAAGTGCATACAGAATGAGATACAAAACACCTTCCCTCCCACACAACAGTGCTCAAAATCTTTTTACAAAGAGAATTAAAATATTGCCTCCATGCTTATAATTTCTTTACCTACTCACACATATCTTATATTCTAAAATAGTGGTACTCTAAGCTCTTCTAAACCTTATAAGTGAGCTCCTTCAGGGAAGATACCATTCTTTTCTGTCTTTGTATCTCTGGGAGCTATCAGTGGTGACAACTAGGAAGTTTTGATAATGTGTGTTGAATGAAAACAACAAAATAACTCTCTATTTTCGGGCATTGTCGGTACACAGGCTCACTATCTTACTTGTTCCTGGTAATGATTCCTTGAATTAGATAGAACTAACTTTTAGATGAGAGAATTATAGAAAAAAATATTCTTTTTAAGATTAACAAGTCATATATTAAGGACTACAATCAGAACACCAATCTGTTGGCTCCAGAGTTTTTAATTGCTGGCACTCTTGACCAGTACCTACTTGGTCTGGCGTTTTAGGAGGAGGAGAGAAAGGGAAGATTGGCATAAAGGAGACACAGAGACTAACATTATAGAGAGTGCACTCACCCAGGTATATATGTCATAATGAAAACATTATGGGTGAATAAAACATGAAGGGTGCAGAATATGTGCTACTGCAAAAGGCAGCAGGAAAGTTGTCTCCTAATGCCTGAAAAACAGAGAACAGCCAATTGGGGTTTTGAATGGAACCAAAAATGAGTAAGTAAACAAAGCAGAGATCTGAGAATAGGCATGGAATGGTCTGGGGTTTGAAATCAGTCACTGTTGTTTGAACTTGATACATTGATGGAGAGCAGGGAGGGAGCCTTAGAGAGGAGGAAGCCCTGTGGTCAAGGGGATGAGAGAGGACTCAGCGTTTGATAAAGCAAATTCTGAAATTGCTTCTACTCATGTTATCATTCACTGCTGAGGACTTTGGTCTTATCTCTTCTAAAACATAAAAGAAGCCTAATTCATTTTAAAAGTAGTGTTCCATTTGTCCCTCTGCAGTCCACTCAAGGAGCTAATGTATTTAGAGAGCTTTTATCATGGAGCCAGCTTGATTTCTCCCTTCCCCATACTAAGTAAATTTCAGTGAATTAAATGACAAAAAGCCATCTGCTTTCTATAAATAAGCTCTTCTAATACCTGGCAAATCTTAAAAGTCAAACTGACAATGCATCTCTGTATGATCAATGATCCGAATTATATAATTCATCTTCCTCTGAGGAACTGGTCTCATTGTGGTCAACAGGAAGACGATGTGTCCATGCTTCTAATTTGGAGGTCAACATTTTATAGGAAATTCAATTTCACTCTTCTAATCATTGAACTTGCTCTTCCAACTGTCAGGGTTAGATATGTCCTGCTACAATGTTGGGACAGTACCTGCTCATCCATAATCATCTCAGATGCATCTTCCTAACGCCAACTTCTCTAACTTATTAGTGAGCAATTTATTACTTCCCTGGAAACATCAAGAAACTCATGGGTAAAAGTCATTTTGATCATTTATTATTAAAAATTATTATACTAGCCACTTAGATGTATTATTTTCATTTATTCCTCACCAAAAAATAAATAAATAAATAAAAGAACTTTAGAGATGAATACTAACATCACCTTCATCAACCATATGAGGAAAATGGACAAAACAGTTTTAATAGTTTCTAAGACCACATTGACATTTAGTGATGGAACAAAGCCCGGATCAGGGGAGCTGACTCTTGTATTAACCACTATGCTGTTCATATGTAGGCACAGTGCTTTCCTTATTGTATCTTACATACGTAGGTATGTATTTGTCTACCACAGGAAACTAGGACTATCCTGAGGGAGCAGGATTTTTTTTTTGTTTGTTTTTTGTACAGCTCTTAAGATAAAGAATGACTCATAACATATATTTAAAACCCTTTTCTGAGACTCCGTCTCATTTTTGAGGGGATGTGGATTGATGTCAATAGGTACATACATCTCCGGCATCTTGTGTTTCAAGTCTTTAATCCACAGCATACAGTTGTGATTATTTCTGTGGTTGTGTCTCTTCCTTTCTGCCTTCTTTCAGAAAATATTTATTGAATTCATACTTGTGCCAAGAGTTGAACAAGCCACTAGGTGTGCTATAGTGCAAAACAAAAACGGTCCACATCACTCATGAAGGCTATGAATTCTTTTTGTGTGTGTGTGTGTATGTGTGTGTGTGTGTGTGTTGTATTATTTTGTTTCTGTCCTTAGGGTAAGGATGTGACCTAAAACTCCATATTCTAGTTCAACTTGTGATAGAATCCATAAGTCTGCAGTTTTCTGGGAAGGGTCTTGATTTCCTATCTTCAATCATTGATCATATCGCTCATAAGAATCTTTTATCTTTGTATCCTTTTACACACAGAAAGAGAAGAAGCAGCTGTTGGTAGCCTGGCTTGGGTTTTGAAAAATGCAGTTATTTTGCGAATGGGTCAGTTGCCAAATCTATGAGACAAATGAATTTTAAAGAGGAGTAAATGGAAGCAGATAGGTGTTATTCTCTGATAAGGTGCTATTTCTAGTTGGCAAGAGTTGGGAATATTCAGGAGGCCAAAGTAATATTTGAGGAGAACATTTTCAGACTTAAAAGACCAGGCAGGGAGCTCAACTTTTATAAATACCCAAGGAAGACAAAATCCATCAGTCACTGGGTATAAAATGTATCACTGATACATGGTTTCTGATTTTTCATTTATAATTCACTTCCACACTGCTCAGCAAATGGCTATATGTGAAGAAGGTCAATCAATAAGAGGAAAAAAAATTCAGACTCGGATTGAGAGCAAAGATAGAGAAGACCCATTAAATAAATGCCGGGATTTAAACACAGGGAAAAATGACTGTTAATTTTAGCTCCATCATATTCAAAAGACAGTGTGAATTTGCATCTCATAATTATTACCCTACACTATGTATATGCTCTCTCTCACACACACACATGCATGCACACACTCTCACAGACACACAGACATACACACAGTATCTTCAGGACCTGGCCTAGGGCTTTGATTAACACAGAGAGAAGGACTAGGGGGGGAAAAATGAAGTGATTTTCCCAGGAAAAGAAATAAATCATACTGAACCCACATATTTTGTTTTCCCTTAGGATTTTCTAAGAGATCTTTAGGAAACTCAAACCCTATGACATCATAGTGGGAAGTCAGAAAGGAAATTCAATTTGAGTTAAAAAAAATATTCTCAGTGGAGCAATTTTAACAAAGGATAAAAGAGGACTCAGGAGACAGTATAATGAGAAATCGTAATAACCCTTCCAGCAATCATGGCTCAATGGGTGAACATAATCTGAGATTAGAAGACCCACCAGGGAGCTGCAAAGTTATAGGACGGCTTGATGAAATAATTTAATACCTACTGGCTCCAATAAATAGCATGCACAAAGAATTCTTGGTGACCTGGCAGTCCTACTAACCCAGACATAGAGGGGACCTGCTTGAGGCAATGACAGGTCTCATATTTTCCTAAATTTTCCCACAAGTCCTCTTTATTCCTCTCGCTATTTGATTCAGCTTTATTCTGTGCTCAGCGCATAAATCAGTCCCTGATACAACTATCTGAAATCTCAGAAATAAGATGTGTTTGACAATTATCACATGATAACACACATACACACACACATGCACACACACACACACACACACACATACACACACACACACACCATACAAATTATAATTATTCTCTTTGAATTTGTAATGACATTTTATACATTCGACATCTTTTAATATCAGATGATTTTCTTAACAAAACCTAGGAGGAAATTTTCCAAGACAAGTGTTGACAATAATAATAGTGATTACTATTACTAATTTTATAAAAATACTCACAATACAATTAGTATTATGTGGTTACTTTGTGCCAGACTCTCTCATATTGTCATTATTTTTTTTTTTTAAATTTCACAACTGTCATGAGAAAACAGAAGAACCAAGACTTTGGGAAGATAAGCTACATGCCCAATGTAGAGTTACTAAAGTAGACACTGTATTTGAACTCAGGCCATCTGTCTTTGGGTCATTGCTCTTATACATTCACTGCTTTACCTTGATGACAGTAGACTGGTTAGTTTTTGTCCCCAACTCATGTATGTCTGACTCCAACTCATCTTTCCATTATGCCAATCTTTTACACGAGGAGTCAGTTCTATGCACACTGGGCAGTCAGAGAGTAGGCAGCCAAAGCAACCTTCCCTGAATCCCTCTAGCCTAGAATAATTCCTTTATCCATGGAGCTCAGGACCCTCTAATATACCATTTCGTTTGCAAAGTCTTCCTTCCAGGCAAACGAGGGAAAAGACACATTACCCCCAACTTAATAGGCCAGGTCTTCAGGACCCCGCAGGGTGAAAGTATGAGCTGCCAGAACAAATCTTTGATTTATTTACATCAAAGCCTGAGATAGCCCAGATAAACTTCACACCCGTCATGCCCATCATGGGAAAGCAACTAAGTATAGAGTGAGAATGTAATTCCATTTTTCAATTGTTGGATGCCTCCTTGAAATACCAGCAACTTGGCCAATTAGCTCCAGTTGTTCGGACGGTATTAGAACCCTATCTGCTATCCATCAGAGTGAAACCAATAATTCATTTCACATAGGCACTGCAGTGCCATCAGATAGAAATGGCTTTTAGTTACTGCCAACTTGGGGCATTTTTGAAATAGTGACCTCAAGATTTAAGCTACAAAATTCCATTATCTATCCTCAAGCCAGCCACAGCTGAATTTTTGAAATATCCTATTAAGTTTTCTGCCCTGATAAAAATTCAGAGGCCCTTTCTTATATTAATCTCCCCATGGCAAATGAAATTTGCTGAGTGGTAGATTTAATTTGTTTCTATTTATGTATTACTGTATTTTGGAAAAAAATAATAATTGCTCTCAATATCACTTTTTCAGCATTACTAGGAAAAAGCATCATAAAGATTTAAGTTCTCTCCTCATTTATTTCATTGTTTAGACTCCACACAGTAAATAGCTTATTCTTCCCTTTTTGATCACTTTGGCATTTTAATTAAAATATAATTACCATTCAAAGTGTATTAATGCACAAGTTTAGGTAATTGTCTATGTCAGGTCATTAGGTATATTTCTAAAAGGAAGCCAAAGTAATTTAAAATATTTTACATATTTACCTGAGACAGGTATATTCTAGCATATTTCATTTTTTCCCCAAGGCAACTTTCCCATTTTAATTATGTAATGAAATTGAGAAGGAGTACAAAAGAGAAGGAGTTCCCTGTGGAATTTGAAATAATGAAATATAAATGTTTTCATTGCTGTGGATTTGTAGAAAATCTATAGGCTCTTGAAATAAAAGAAAATTGATGGCTTATATATCTATCAAAAAATGAACAAGGAAAAATAAATGTCTTTTAATAATAGAAGAGACCAAGCGCCACCCCTCCTGCCCCACGGGACCCTTCCCCTACACATTTTTTTTTCATGATTTGGGTATATTCCTATTATTATTTGATTTGGGGAGATATCCTTGAAACTTATGAACATTTTATTTTTCTATTTTGTTTTTCTGATGGAAGTCAGGATGCCTACAGAAGGGAAGAGGGTATGCAAAAACCACACATAGTGCCTCATTATTAGTGGCTTCTGAAAACAAAAGTTTATTTCTACTCATTCTGCCATCCATTGGGAATCATCTTAGACTCGACTTCACATCCTCCCTCTCTGGAAATCAGGCTCAGTAGTTCCTATTCAAACATTACAGGTTACCTTGTCGGGACTCACAAACCAATGATCAAAACCTCCAATCCAGCTGTGACATATGTCATTGCTTTCCACAACTTACCAGTCAAAACTATTCACATAGCTCCATCTGTTCCTCAGGGAAACAAAAATCGACATCTCACTATGTGTGTCCAAAACATAGAGCTGGATGTTGTTAGTTAACATCGCTGATGACTGCCCTAAGTGGTACTGCCTACGTTTTGCTATCCTAATGCAGTGATTAGCTATATCATGATTATACTACTTCTCATTAGACCTGAGATCAGGACCCTTATTTATTCAGTGGCCAAAATGACCTTACTGATTCCCTGAGCTTGACTAAATCTTAGCTTTCCTCCTAACTATAGTCCCATAACCCTTTCCTGAGAATATTTCCCTTAGAAATGTTTGTTTCTCTGCCTCTTTGAGATGTGAATGTTCTCCCAGCCTCTTGCCAGTTTTATAGACTCAGAGATGTCTTTCTTAAGGACTTAGGTGTAGTCTCTTGAAATGTAATCATCATGGAAGACAAGTCCCTCTGACTGAGTTCCTGCGGGGCATGGACAGTAGGAGCCTAACCTAGAACAGGTCACCTAAGCATACTGATCCAACCTGACCCCGCCACATACCAGTATCCTGTCCTTCAGTAGCTTTCCATTAGCTCACCCCAGCACTTAAAAATCTTCCAGCCTTCTGCTTCAGGGAAATTCAGTTCAGTCTCTCTACTCTGATATTCTTTTGTTTTTTAAAAAAAAAAAATCGGACAAATTTAACATATAGAATAGTATGTTTTGATATATGTATAGATAGCAAAAAAATGTAACTACAAAGAAATTATCCTACCCTCACCTTCCAGAATTACATTTCTCCGCCCCCGCCTTTTATGTTAAGAGCAACTAAAATCTAGTCTACAGGTAGTAACAGTATTGGTGAGTGGTGATGGAGGGTCTATCTTCACTAGTTTTCATACAGCAACTTCTAGAGAATTCTATAGTAGAAAGATTCTGGATGATGCTTCCTGTATCCCTCAGCTGTCAGGATCCTCCTGTGTATGCTTCATTAGAGCTCTCCTCTCAAGTTTGTATATATTAACTCATTTGTATTATTCTTCCAATTATAATTTCCATGACATTTGTATTGTAATCCAAACATCTGAGATTCTGGCTAGAGTCAGCACCTGCTGGGGGTAAATGAACATTTCTTTAAAATATGCATCTCTCTTTCCATTGAATCAGTTAGAAACTTCTGCTTCCCTCTTCTTCCTGTTTTAACGTCTTTGTCGATAATTAACATTGATTGCTATTCATAGGTGAGCTCACCTTCAGAATTTGACTTTAGGTAAGCATATTTGACTCATCCAATGAAGGCGCCTACTATTCTCCCGCTAAGGCATGGGCTCTCAAAGAGAAGACAGCCTAATTACCTGGCTAGCTTTTTAAAATGCACATTCTAGGACTCCATCCCCAAGATTTAGAATTAGGAAATCTTTGAAGAGCACTCAGGCAATCAGCAAGTACTTTAGGGTTGAAAACCTACACCCCATCTTAGAAGCTTTGCTGTAAGAGGCCTGATCATTTTCCTTTTGTGTTGATCAGGAAAGTTTTGCCCTTAGACACTTATCTAAGCCCAGACTTGGAGTTGATCGTTTGGGACCTCATATTAAGTTGCTATTCTTGCAAGTGGTACAAAATTCATAAAATTTTTAACCTTTCTAGGCTTATTTCCATTTTTCTTGAAATGCATTAAATTTTATTTTAAAATAAATGTAGCTGTTATTTTGTCCTTTTGAAAATATCTAGCAATGAGCTTGACATGGAGGGCACTCTCTAAGTGGTAGAAGTCATCATATGTTTTGTTTGTTAGTAGTAGTAATTGATTGTATAGCGCCTAGGAACCTCACCATTTAGGCAGGGGTGTAATGTTTGCCGAGATGCCGAGAACCATCCAAGTTATGAACAATATTCTGTCCCCTAAGTCACTGAGCTGCCGTCTTAAAGTTCTAAGTAGGTGATACAGCATCACTCAAGAATCCAAGGAATGTAGATGCCAAGAGAATACTAGTATACTATTTGTATAGTGGAGTCCAAGGAAGGATTTGACTTTTAGTGATGTGATTTAATTGCCTGATTACTTGTGAAATGGGCAGAGATGTCAGCCTCATACTGTTTCTAAAACAACCATGACTAAATCCAGGTAGACTACAAGGCAGTGGTTCTTAACACTTGTTTTCTCTCTAGTGAAACCTGAGAAATCTGAGAAGTAGAAAGAGACTCTGGGTCACATGGTAATTTTATCTGTTGAAATTTATGTGGAGTTTTGGTTTCTATGCAAAATGGCAAAATGAGGCAAGTGTTTCCTGGTCTTCTGAGATGAAGAAGAAAGGGTTTTCCCCTCTCCTCCCCTGTAATTCTTACTTACCCTGGGCTAATTCTCATAGTTTCTCCCCCCACTCCCCATATTTTTTTTTTTTGGTGGTACTGTTGATGGAACCCAGGAGTGCTCTACCACTGAACTGCATCCCCAGCCATTTTTTAATTTTGAGATTGTCACATCCAAGGAAAAAGAAAAAGTGATAAGATGAGAACAGGCTATAAGGGGTGTTAGACATTGAAGGTTAGTGTGGAGAGCAGACTCTGTCCTGTTTGGAGTTACTCCATGATGTACAGAATAGCAGCTTTCAGGCTACACCTAAGCCTGTGTTACTCCATTTTATAAAGCAGTGGTTTGCCATAAGTTACTCCATTTTAAATTTAAGTGCCGAGGTGGAATGACTCTATATCTTATTTATACAAGTAATCAACCAACTTCTGCCTGGCACAACTGATAAATAAATTAATTGTTTAATTAATTGATTAATTAAATGATCACCTGAGAACTTATTAAGCTAATCAGAAGCCCATGGATGGATGGATGTAATGAACTCATGTTTGAACAACCAGGCTCATGAGATTATAGAACCCACCAGACCATCCAGGGCAACAACTCCCTCATACAGGACCCATAAAAAGAGGACCATCCCAAGATTGCACACAGCAGCACCCTGACCCTGTCAGCTAGTCACTTGCCAGACACTTTGCCCAGTAAAATCACCACTGTGATGAATGTGCAAATTTCTCTCCTTTGGCTTCAGTGGAGTGTAGCTTTTCCTGCTTTTGATGACCATACACAGCCCCTTCAAGCTGACTTCCCAAGCTGACATTCCAAACTCACAGTCTGAAACTGCTATCTGTCTGGACCGTGGCCCAGAAGAAGTTCCTGCGGGTTTGGTATCTCTGTGGCTCCAACAAGTTTATCAGTATCAGCTCTCTGCCTTTGTTCTAGGTTCAGTGTCCTGAACTGTTGTGGCTGCCTTAAGCTTTTCTTAGCCTTTCTGTTACATAATTGAATAAGTGTCTTTTGTGACTTGACTCTTACAGATATTAGAAATTATGATTAGTGTATAAGAACTTGCATTTGCCTGGCTTATGACTACCAGTTGACAACCCACAAATATTCAGTGAACTGTCACTGAGGAACGTGGTGTAGCCTGTGAATTTACTGTCGAAAGACAAAAATATGTTTGGTTTATGTCAATGACACAGCTTGCTCATGACAGTTAGGTTTGAGGTTCAGGTGGTTAGAAAAATCTTATGGAAACTGCAATATGTGCTTAGAGACAAAAAAAAATAGCAAAAGTATTTTTGAGTATTAATAGTCAACGAGGAACCGTTTTACATATTTTACATGCAATGTCTCATTTAATTCCAAAGCTATTTGAGCTATTGTGGTAAACAGGTTCAAGGAGAGTCAAAGTCAATAGTTTATGGTACTATGTCTTCCTTTAGGGTACTGATACTTAATACAACCATCTCTGATAACGGGAATGTTGATAATCTACTATACAATATGGTAGACCCAAGAATCAAGTAGCTATTGAGCACACAAATATGGCTACTGTAAATGAGAAAATGGCCTCATGGGGCTAGTGGCTTCCAGCTCTAGAGTCAGAGCACATAACCGCAAAGCAATACAGTCAACTTTTGTGCTGCCAGGTTGTGTCGTCTCCCTGATACTTGTAAGGATACTTGGAAGCAAATGAGAGAGAGAGAGAGAGAGAGAGAGAGAGAAGAGAAATATTAAAAGACTTTAAGAAGCAACGTACCAGACTGAGGAGACAGAAAACATAAATGGAAAAAGCAAATATATTTTTAGAATTATCCTGCAGTTTAGTAGACCCATGTAAAGATTGAAATGTGCTAAGGCTTTGAAGGTTTGCAGAAAACTGCACAGGCAGAAACTTAGCTAGCTGCAAACTAGAGAGAACAACTATTTTCCCCCAAGCATATTTCAATGACTACTTATTTATTTATTTTATTTTATGTTTTATTTAGAGTAACAGTAACAATTGCCTCTAAAAGATATATATGCTCAAACATGAGAGAAGATTATTTTTATTTATCAAAAATGAAAACCAGAAGCTAAGTCAACTCCAAGCAGTCAATTGAGATTATGGGGTGTCTTCTTTGGTGTGACTGTATCACTTTTCAGCAGGACTGTTTCTGGCTCACTGGTTCTTGTTCTGTCTATCAGAAGAACGCAGGCACAACTATGACAAGAACAGGACACTGTAATGGGACTTCTTTTTAAGAAGAAGGGACACAGAGGCTGCTAGGACAAAAGATAGAGCTGGTTTTATTCATGTGAAAGGATGGTAGGGGTGGGTTAGAGTTTGGGAATGCTAATTGTTTTATGTACCTTTCCAAAGGTGTTTTTTCCCCACTGAGCCAAGAACATTAACCTTGGAGGAAGGGTCCTTGGCCAGTCCTCAGGTACCACATGTACACCTCTCGTATGGAGGTGGCATCCTCTATAAACATCTGTGCCTTCTCATAAGGATGAGTGGTAGCTGTTAAGAAAACACATGGGATGGGGACTGGATGAAAACACAAAGTATGACAAATTATCAGGGACTTGGGGATTTACTGTTTAGGTGACTCCTCATCAGTTTTATCCTTTATGTTGCTTGTCTCTGGAGAGTGATGGCCAGGGAATCCTGGCTTTCATGATACCCCTAGTTTCTAAGGCAGATGAGACTGTTTGAGAGTTAGTGACTGAGAGGGCAGGAAAAGGTACATATCATGCTCCTAATAGCTAATAAGCCATGAGCGAAGGTGAGAGCACAAGGAGAAGCACACGTTATGCTTTTAATAGCTAACAAGCTAGGAGTTAAGGCCCACATCTGCAATCCTTTGTCCCTATGGGATCCCTGACAGTTCCAAGCCCAGCCTTCCCAGGAGAGGAGTAAATAATGTCAGGGATACATGTAGACTTTTGTGAGCTATTCCTGGTCATAGTGACTATCAATTCTGTTTCTATTACATGAGCTGGTTACAGGATGAACACAGTAGAGGGTAAATGTAGAATAGTTGTAAATCCAGGAAGAGGAAATGGATTTGGGGCACAGCTATACTCTCAGTCACGTGACTATTGTTAATTAAACCTATGATGAACGAATATTAAGAAAAGCAATTGGAAATACCCAATTGAAATACCACTTTCAGACCAAAGGACATCACGTATGATAATTCATTCATTATTTCTATTTTATGATACCATTTTGCGCTTCTCATGTTTCCAGGCTCTCCAGTTTACTCCCTTTCATATTAGAATTTGGCATTTTCTAATTTATAGCCAAGGTACTAAGGCCACAGGAAAAGGTAAGGAGCATGAATTTACCTTTCAAGAAGCGAGACAGCTGGGGTCTGGAAGTCATGCAAAGTCTGGTGGGAGAATAGAATAGAAGAGTATGTTGGGAATAATTATGGAGAGAATGGACTTGTTTTCTCACCATTATTAAAGCATAATTTTCAGAGCTTAGTTAATATTTTTCAATTGACAAATGCTATTCTTTTTGTTGTTATTGTTGTTGTTTTATGAGTTTGCAAGACTTTAGAGCACAAATTACCTTGAAATGTTCTTGGGACATGAAACAAAGAGTCACATAGAAATGACAGCTGCAAAACAGTCACAGATGCTCAGAGCTTGGAGAAAGTGGGGATTTTTTATATAAATCCATGCACACGTACATATGTATAGGTATTCATAAATACATATGATAGTGGAGTATAATTATTAGGACCAGAAAATGAGCATCCAGAATTTGGTTTCACATTTTTGTCCAACTCCATGTCATGAAACCTTGAAAAAATCACATAAGATTACTGTGTTTCAAATTTGTCATGTGTAAAGCAAGAGTGTAAGATTTACCATAGTTTGTTATTTTGATAATTAAATGAGTTAATATATGTAAGTCACTGAGAACTGGTTTTTGTATGCATTATACACATATTAGACATTACTCTTAATATTTTCAGATTTCAGGTGGGGAACATCAAACCCCAAGAGTTTGAATGAATCATGGTGCTCAAATAGAATTTTTCTGAGTTACATTGCCAACTGTTACCTCCTGGAATATAAAAAAAAAATTAATCATATTGTCTCTATAATTTTAATCTTAATTTAATTTTAACTTTAACTTAAATTTTTGAATTTTAATCCTGGCCCTTACCTGCTAACTGTGTGCTAGTATTTTTTTAAGTTTTTTTGTACATAAAATGGGAAGCACAAAAATAGCTAATTCTTAAGATTGTTTTAAGATTGAAATGAAATAATTTAGATCACTGTTCTTAATGCTTGGCACAAAATTGGCACTGAAATAATATCAAGGGTGATGATGATGATGATGATGATGATTATCAGATGATGATAATTCTGCTAGTTTATTTTCATCATGCAAACAGTATTTCCATTAAGAAAATGATTCAAAATCATTTGAACAAACAACTACATTTCTTAATAATAAGAAGAATGGATGATTTTTTTTACTGTATTGAGGATGTTTTAGATTATCTCTAATTGTTATGGATGATGTTTTTTTCAATCCAATTATATACCACTAAATGAAAAAGAGAAATTAAATCAGTATCAATTCATGATTTAAACAATAAAACATCCAGAAAGTCATTTCATAACATGGTGAATTTCAATAATTAATAACTCATTGATAGGAATAGTGGTTAATACATTACAACTGAGTTCCTGTCTATATTTCACACACATAACTAATATTTAAATATAATATATTATACTCTTGACATTTGTGCAGACAACTCATGAACAGAGCCCATGATTTATTCACATCTGTTATAACACATTCTGATAATTTATTTGGAAGAAAGCAATCTGCATTAATCATTTATTAATTATTAATAAAATATAAGCATTGCATTAAAGAACTGCTGCTCAAAAATAACCTTTCTTCTTAAAGCCAAAGGCCTATTTATTTTCATGATTCATTTTGTAAAGATTAACCATATTTTAAGGTATTATCCTATTGGCTTGGCTCTGTGAGGCTTTTTGGGGAACACTTCCTATTTTCAGATAGGACTATTTCTTCTAGGGTTTGGACTGTGTCCTCCAAGAAAATCATGTCGAAGTCCTACTTCTCAGAAGCTCGAAATGTGATTTTATTTGTAAACTGAGTCAGTACAAATGTAGTGAAGATGAGATAATCCTGGCACAAGATTACCTTTATTGCAATGTGCTTGGTACCCTTCCAAAAATTCAGTCTATGGGAAGACAGAAACATAGGAGAAATATCACATGAAAATGGAGAAGAGATTGGAATGAAGTATTCGTAAGCGAGGAGATGCCAAGGAGTGGCAGCTGAACCAGAGATTAAGAGAAAGGTATGAGACTTGTTTCCATTCAGAGCCCTCAGAATAAATCAGTTCTACCACTGCCTCAATTTTAGACTTCTTGTCTCCAGAGGGCTGGAAGAATATGTTTTTAACATATCAAGCTACTCAGTTTGTGGTGGTACTTTGTTATAGCAGTTCTAGAACACTAAAGCAATATGCTTTCTTTCTGTAGTATGCCCATATATTTTTCCAGAGAGTATATAGGAGACAAGAAAGATGGAAGACAAACCCTTCTGTGATGTGGTTAGAGAACTCGGAGTAAAAATCCCAACATCTGGCATTCACTACATACGTTTTACAGTTTATTTGGTGAATTTGTCTGATCCTAGTACCTTTAATTGTGAAAAAAGAAATAATCATATGCACCTAGCAGGCTGATTGACTAATTGATTTTTAAAAATCTATTTATGGTACTAGAGATTGAACTCAGGCCTTGCACATTCTAGGCAAGTATTCTACCACTGAGCTTCACACCCAGTACTCCCCTGGCAGAATTATTATATAACCTAGAGGGTTTATACAGATTGCTTTGTTTAATTCTATATCAGCTTTTTAAAAGTATTTTTTTTTTATTTTGGTGAAAATCATAGTAGTACAATATTATTTCTGTTTGTACTGGTAGCACAATAGTCTTTATGTTGGTACTAATATTTTTATATTTCTCATGCCACTCACAAAAAGATAGCCATGATGTTTGTTGAAAATATCTTTGTTATACTTAACTCACCTTATAATTTTAATCTTATATTGTTAATAAATTGAAAGACTGCCGTTCAACACTCCTGGCTTGCTTTTTGCTTTTTCCACCAACCAAGACATTTACAAACTTTGAGCAATTAGAATAAGCCTCCTGGAAGTGAATGTTTGAGACAGACATCATTTTAAAGAGTGTAGGGTGCTATTGGCTTGTACTATACAAATATATGCCAGCCACTCTAGGGACCTTGGGTGTGGATATGAAGAAGATTTGTATACACTGAAGAATGCATTATGCCTGGGAAAAGAGAAGGGGAGTTGAAAGAAAGGAAAAATTCAGTGAAGGAAAGTAGGCAAAAAGCAATTAGAACCATGCAGATATATTCACCCACCATTGGACTGCTAATTTATAATAAAGAACTTTAGCTAGATGATTCTAGATCTATTTTCCTCTTCTCAAATTTCCAGAATCTTCATAATATCTATGACTTATTTTGATCAGGACAACTCAAGTATTTAAAGATACATTATAAATTTTTTATGCAACCTAGTACCTTGACCCATTTTTATGTCATTAGTAAAAAGATTATTTGTTGCAGTGCTAGAGGGAAAGTAGTTTTCCTGTGCATTTTAAATAAAGCACATCCAATTCTAATTATAAAGCAATTTCATGAATTTTCATAGATATTTGAGGTAGGCAGAATAATCACTTCCAGAGATGTCAATTCAGCAAATTCTATGTGAATGATATCTTACACAATGAAAAGGACTTTGTAGATATATTTAAGTTTAAGGAGTTTGAGAGAGGGAGATTCTCCTTGATTTTCATGGTGGGCCAGATTTAGTTAATGAACCATAAAAAGTAAAGTATCTTCACAGTTTGTAGTTAGAGAGATATTTGGCAAAAGATAAAGAGGGATTTTAGAAAATGGGTTGACCCACTATTAAGGGCTTTGAAGAAGAGGGAAATTGGTTATGGGTCTAGGAGCATGGCAGCTTGTTGGAAAGTCAATATAGTTCTTAACTAAGAGCTAGCAAAATAATATGGATCTCAGTCATACAACTGAAAAATACTGAGCTCTGGCAACAAACTGAATGAGAAACATATTATCCCTTAGATCACTAGAACACTCATACTAGACTTGTAATGTAACATAACTCTAAGACAATGAGTTTGCATTGTTTTAAGTCACTAAAGTGTGAAACTTGTTACAGGAGCAATACAAAACTAATAAATATAACTGACTATAAATGATTTTCATATCATGTAGTAATACTAGAGATGTACTGCACTGAACAACCTAACCTGTTTGTGTATATTGATTAATCAAACAACTAGTTAATTAATTCAACAAATTTTTTTTGGATATTTATTATGTGCCAGGAACTATGGTAGTACTTAGATACAATAGCCTGAAGATCAGGTAATACAACCATCTCTGATAACGGGAATGTTGATAATCTACTATACAATATGGTAGACCCAAGAATCAAGTAGCTATTGAGCACACAAATATGGCTACTGTAAATGAGAAAATGGCCTCATGGGGCTAGTGGCTTCCAGCTCTAGAGTCAGAGCACATAACCGCAAAGCAATACAGTCAACTTTTGTGCTGCCAGGTTGTGTCGTCTCCCTGATACTTGTAAGGATACTTGGAAGCAAATGAGAGAGAGAGAGAGAGAGAGAGAGAGAGAAGAGAAATATTAAAAGACTTTAAGAAGCAACGTACCAGACTGAGGAGACAGAAAACATAAATGGAAAAAGCAAATATATTTTTAGAATTATCCTGCAGTTTAGTAGACCCATGTAAAGATTGAAATGTGCTAAGGCTTTGAAGGTTTGCAGAAAACTGCACAGGCAGAAACTTAGCTAGCTGCAAACTAGAGAGAACAACTATTTTCCCCCAAGCATATTTCAATGACTACTTATTTATTTATTTTATTTTATGTTTTATTTAGAGTAACAGTAACAATTGCCTCTAAAAGATATATATGCTCAAACATGAGAGAAGATTATTTTTATTTATCAAAAATGAAAACCAGAAGCTAAGTCAACTCCAAGCAGTCAATTGAGATTATGGGGTGTCTTCTTTGGTGTGACTGTATCACTTTTCAGCAGGACTGTTTCTGGCTCACTGGTTCTTGTTCTGTCTATCAGAAGAACGCAGGCACAACTATGACAAGAACAGGACACTGTAATGGGACTTCTTTTTAAGAAGAAGGGACACAGAGGCTGCTAGGACAAAAGATAGAGCTGGTTTTATTCATGTGAAAGGATGGTAGGGGTGGGTTAGAGTTTGGGAATGCTAATTGTTTTATGTACCTTTCCAAAGGTGTTTTTTCCCCACTGAGCCAAGAACATTAACCTTGGAGGAAGGGTCCTTGGCCAGTCCTCAGGTACCACATGTACACCTCTCGTATGGAGGTGGCATCCTCTATAAACATCTGTGCCTTCTCATAAGGATGAGTGGTAGCTGTTAAGAAAACACATGGGATGGGGACTGGATGAAAACACAAAGTATGACAAATTATCAGGGACTTGGGGATTTACTGTTTAGGTGACTCCTCATCAGTTTTATCCTTTATGTTGCTTGTCTCTGGAGAGTGATGGCCAGGGAATCCTGGCTTTCATGATACCCCTAGTTTCTAAGGCAGATGAGACTGTTTGAGAGTTAGTGACTGAGAGGGCAGGAAAAGGTACATATCATGCTCCTAATAGCTAATAAGCCATGAGCGAAGGTGAGAGCACAAGGAGAAGCACACGTTATGCTTTTAATAGCTAACAAGCTAGGAGTTAAGGCCCACATCTGCAATCCTTTGTCCCTATGGGATCCCTGACAGTTCCAAGCCCAGCCTTCCCAGGAGAGGAGTAAATAATGTCAGGGATACATGTAGACTTTTGTGAGCTATTCCTGGTCATAGTGACTATCAATTCTGTTTCTATTACATGAGCTGGTTACAGGATGAACACAGTAGAGGGTAAATGTAGAATAGTTGTAAATCCAGGAAGAGGAAATGGATTTGGGGCACAGCTATACTCTCAGTCACGTGACTATTGTTAATTAAACCTATGATGAACGAATATTAAGAAAAGCAATTGGAAATACCCAATTGAAATACCACTTTCAGACCAAAGGACATCACGTATGATAATTCATTCATTATTTCTATTTTATGATACCATTTTGCGCTTCTCATGTTTCCAGGCTCTCCAGTTTACTCCCTTTCATATTAGAATTTGGCATTTTCTAATTTATAGCCAAGGTACTAAGGCCACAGGAAAAGGTAAGGAGCATGAATTTACCTTTCAAGAAGCGAGACAGCTGGGGTCTGGAAGTCATGCAAAGTCTGGTGGGAGAATAGAATAGAAGAGTATGTTGGGAATAATTATGGAGAGAATGGACTTGTTTTCTCACCATTATTAAAGCATAATTTTCAGAGCTTAGTTAATATTTTTCAATTGACAAATGCTATTCTTTTTGTTGTTATTGTTGTTGTTTTATGAGTTTGCAAGACTTTAGAGCACAAATTACCTTGAAATGTTCTTGGGACATGAAACAAAGAGTCACATAGAAATGACAGCTGCAAAACAGTCACAGATGCTCAGAGCTTGGAGAAAGTGGGGATTTTTTATATAAATCCATGCACACGTACATATGTATAGGTATTCATAAATACATATGATAGTGGAGTATAATTATTAGGACCAGAAAATGAGCATCCAGAATTTGGTTTCACATTTTTGTCCAACTCCATGTCATGAAACCTTGAAAAAATCACATAAGATTACTGTGTTTCAAATTTGTCATGTGTAAAGCAAGAGTGTAAGATTTACCATAGTTTGTTATTTTGATAATTAAATGAGTTAATATATGTAAGTCACTGAGAACTGGTTTTTGTATGCATTATACACATATTAGACATTACTCTTAATATTTTCAGATTTCAGGTGGGGAACATCAAACCCCAAGAGTTTGAATGAATCATGGTGCTCAAATAGAATTTTTCTGAGTTACATTGCCAACTGTTACCTCCTGGAATATAAAAAAAAAATTAATCATATTGTCTCTATAATTTTAATCTTAATTTAATTTTAACTTTAACTTAAATTTTTGAATTTTAATCCTGGCCCTTACCTGCTAACTGTGTGCTAGTATTTTTTTAAGTTTTTTTGTACATAAAATGGGAAGCACAAAAATAGCTAATTCTTAAGATTGTTTTAAGATTGAAATGAAATAATTTAGATCACTGTTCTTAATGCTTGGCACAAAATTGGCACTGAAATAATATCAAGGGTGATGATGATGATGATGATGATGATTATCAGATGATGATAATTCTGCTAGTTTATTTTCATCATGCAAACAGTATTTCCATTAAGAAAATGATTCAAAATCATTTGAACAAACAACTACATTTCTTAATAATAAGAAGAATGGATGATTTTTTTTACTGTATTGAGGATGTTTTAGATTATCTCTAATTGTTATGGATGATGTTTTTTTCAATCCAATTATATACCACTAAATGAAAAAGAGAAATTAAATCAGTATCAATTCATGATTTAAACAATAAAACATCCAGAAAGTCATTTCATAACATGGTGAATTTCAATAATTAATAACTCATTGATAGGAATAGTGGTTAATACATTACAACTGAGTTCCTGTCTATATTTCACACACATAACTAATATTTAAATATAATATATTATACTCTTGACATTTGTGCAGACAACTCATGAACAGAGCCCATGATTTATTCACATCTGTTATAACACATTCTGATAATTTATTTGGAAGAAAGCAATCTGCATTAATCATTTATTAATTATTAATAAAATATAAGCATTGCATTAAAGAACTGCTGCTCAAAAATAACCTTTCTTCTTAAAGCCAAAGGCCTATTTATTTTCATGATTCATTTTGTAAAGATTAACCATATTTTAAGGTATTATCCTATTGGCTTGGCTCTGTGAGGCTTTTTGGGGAACACTTCCTATTTTCAGATAGGACTATTTCTTCTAGGGTTTGGACTGTGTCCTCCAAGAAAATCATGTCGAAGTCCTACTTCTCAGAAGCTCGAAATGTGATTTTATTTGTAAACTGAGTCAGTACAAATGTAGTGAAGATGAGATAATCCTGGCACAAGATTACCTTTATTGCAATGTGCTTGGTACCCTTCCAAAAATTCAGTCTATGGGAAGACAGAAACATAGGAGAAATATCACATGAAAATGGAGAAGAGATTGGAATGAAGTATTCGTAAGCGAGGAGATGCCAAGGAGTGGCAGCTGAACCAGAGATTAAGAGAAAGGTATGAGACTTGTTTCCATTCAGAGCCCTCAGAATAAATCAGTTCTACCACTGCCTCAATTTTAGACTTCTTGTCTCCAGAGGGCTGGAAGAATATGTTTTTAACATATCAAGCTACTCAGTTTGTGGTGGTACTTTGTTATAGCAGTTCTAGAACACTAAAGCAATATGCTTTCTTTCTGTAGTATGCCCATATATTTTTCCAGAGAGTATATAGGAGACAAGAAAGATGGAAGACAAACCCTTCTGTGATGTGGTTAGAGAACTCGGAGTAAAAATCCCAACATCTGGCATTCACTACATACGTTTTACAGTTTATTTGGTGAATTTGTCTGATCCTAGTACCTTTAATTGTGAAAAAAGAAATAATCATATGCACCTAGCAGGCTGATTGACTAATTGATTTTTAAAAATCTATTTATGGTACTAGAGATTGAACTCAGGCCTTGCACATTCTAGGCAAGTATTCTACCACTGAGCTTCACACCCAGTACTCCCCTGGCAGAATTATTATATAACCTAGAGGGTTTATACAGATTGCTTTGTTTAATTCTATATCAGCTTTTTAAAAGTATTTTTTTTTTATTTTGGTGAAAATCATAGTAGTACAATATTATTTCTGTTTGTACTGGTAGCACAATAGTCTTTATGTTGGTACTAATATTTTTATATTTCTCATGCCACTCACAAAAAGATAGCCATGATGTTTGTTGAAAATATCTTTGTTATACTTAACTCACCTTATAATTTTAATCTTATATTGTTAATAAATTGAAAGACTGCCGTTCAACACTCCTGGCTTGCTTTTTGCTTTTTCCACCAACCAAGACATTTACAAACTTTGAGCAATTAGAATAAGCCTCCTGGAAGTGAATGTTTGAGACAGACATCATTTTAAAGAGTGTAGGGTGCTATTGGCTTGTACTATACAAATATATGCCAGCCACTCTAGGGACCTTGGGTGTGGATATGAAGAAGATTTGTATACACTGAAGAATGCATTATGCCTGGGAAAAGAGAAGGGGAGTTGAAAGAAAGGAAAAATTCAGTGAAGGAAAGTAGGCAAAAAGCAATTAGAACCATGCAGATATATTCACCCACCATTGGACTGCTAATTTATAATAAAGAACTTTAGCTAGATGATTCTAGATCTATTTTCCTCTTCTCAAATTTCCAGAATCTTCATAATATCTATGACTTATTTTGATCAGGACAACTCAAGTATTTAAAGATACATTATAAATTTTTTATGCAACCTAGTACCTTGACCCATTTTTATGTCATTAGTAAAAAGATTATTTGTTGCAGTGCTAGAGGGAAAGTAGTTTTCCTGTGCATTTTAAATAAAGCACATCCAATTCTAATTATAAAGCAATTTCATGAATTTTCATAGATATTTGAGGTAGGCAGAATAATCACTTCCAGAGATGTCAATTCAGCAAATTCTATGTGAATGATATCTTACACAATGAAAAGGACTTTGTAGATATATTTAAGTTTAAGGAGTTTGAGAGAGGGAGATTCTCCTTGATTTTCATGGTGGGCCAGATTTAGTTAATGAACCATAAAAAGTAAAGTATCTTCACAGTTTGTAGTTAGAGAGATATTTGGCAAAAGATAAAGAGGGATTTTAGAAAATGGGTTGACCCACTATTAAGGGCTTTGAAGAAGAGGGAAATTGGTTATGGGTCTAGGAGCATGGCAGCTTGTTGGAAAGTCAATATAGTTCTTAACTAAGAGCTAGCAAAATAATATGGATCTCAGTCATACAACTGAAAAATACTGAGCTCTGGCAACAAACTGAATGAGAAACATATTATCCCTTAGATCACTAGAACACTCATACTAGACTTGTAATGTAACATAACTCTAAGACAATGAGTTTGCATTGTTTTAAGTCACTAAAGTGTGAAACTTGTTACAGGAGCAATACAAAACTAATAAATATAACTGACTATAAATGATTTTCATATCATGTAGTAATACTAGAGATGTACTGCACTGAACAACCTAACCTGTTTGTGTATATTGATTAATCAAACAACTAGTTAATTAATTCAACAAATTTTTTTTGGATATTTATTATGTGCCAGGAACTATGGTAGTACTTAGATACAATAGCCTGAAGATCAGGTAATCATATAGATTAATTATTTTTGCACATAAAGAACTTACTGAGATAGATGTATATAATGTATTTATTCAGACAAATAATCCAGGACTAATCCTGGAGGTATGAGACATTTGTGTTGTTTATTTTTTCTCAGTGGTAAGGATTAAACCCAGGACCTTGCACCATGCTACACAAGAGATTTACCAGTGAGTTCCAGAAGAAGTTTTTATCGTTCAGAAATCTAAGAACCCAATGTAATCCAACCAATATGTTTGAGAGTATTTGGTTTAGAGGAATGGATTAGGTACATCATCACATGGGGTATTATCTTAGGGTCTTTGCATATTTAGTCTTGATAAAAAACACAGGGACCAAAAGAATGGCCAGCTATTTTTGGTTTTCAACTGCTACTCAACATCAGGAAAATGCTACTTTTTACATTCTCATACTCATTCACTATTCACATTCAGTTTTGGATTCTTGTTGAATATCTCTTAAAAGAGTTAATGTGTTTTCTATTGTCAGTGTAACTACCCTTCCAAGTCCCCCAGAACTCTTCTGGTTTGATTTCTTACCAAAAAGACTGTTCATTACAAGTTCTCACTCTTTAATATAGTATCTAAGTTTATAATTGCTAACATAATTAATTTTTTCACTGCCCTTCAAATGTCTTTATATTGCATTTTCCTAAGATAAAGCGCACATTCTCTTACATTTCTTTCAATATTGCTATCGACTTGGCTATTGTCTATCTCTTTGTCCACAAAAATCCCATGGTGTTCTCCCTTTATACTCAGTATTTTCTTATTTCCATAAAGATGCCACATATTGCATGTAAAAGCTTTACATTTAGTGCTTTTTCTGCAATAATGCTCTTTCCACCTCTTTGGACCATATCTCTCCTACTCATTCTTTGTCAGGTTAAGGCAGCTTCTTCATTAGCCATTTCCTCTTCTGATAGACCAACTTTCATTCCCTCTTGTATGTGATCTCCTAACTTCTCTCTTTATGCTACTGTTTACACTTACCTGATTTTACAAATGTGATAGAAGATATTTTCTTAAATGGCAATTCAATTGTAGGATGATGCAAAACAGCTAAATGTCAGACAAGAGTCTATGGAAACCCACATACTTCCCTCTCTTATTGTTTGGTTAATTTTGGACTTGGGCATTTTTCCTATGGTAAAATCACACCAGCCACCTGTTTTTATGATGCAGGTTCTCAGCTTATTTTTGGTTGAAGCATCTCAAATTGCTCTTTAGAATCTGTAAGAGCCACTGAGAAAACCCCATAACAAACAGCATCCTTTGTATTCTTCCTCATTTATGACAGCTTTCCTATGGACTTTATTATTGACGAACAGCTTGGTTGGATATAAAATTCTTACTTTACATTTTCATACCTTCAGTATCTTAAGTATATTACCTTGATGTCTCCTGAAATAGAGGTCAGTTTAAAAAATAATCTGACATCATTCTGTCTTTTTCTCTTCTTGAAGTAGTTTGTACTTTCTGTTTGGATGCACTGAGGGTGTTGTAGTTCTTTAAAACTTAATAATTCTATGAAAATGGTTCTGACAATTGACCCTACTCTGATTTTTTTCACCTGAGTATTCCCTTGCAATGTGGAAGTTTACATATTAAGTCTAGAAACTTTTCTTTGACTTTAGTTAATAGCATTTCAGCAGTGTGAGTTTGTGTGTGTGTGTGTGTGTGTGTGTGCGTGCGCACGTGCACAGGTAGTTATGCATTCTGTTGTATTAATTTTCTTTTGTGTTTGATATAATAACATACCTGATCATCTGTGCCTTTCTTCTTCATCTACTCATTTTTTAAATATTCATTTTATCATCTTATTTACACTTGATTTTTTTTTCCTTTTCCCTCTCATTCATCCTCTATTTTCTTTGTAGATTTGCTGTTAACTATTTGCTACTCTACTCCTTCTAATTTAGCTCATTTCTGTTGTTTCTTTTCACCCACCTCCCTCTTATTTCTAATCTTTTCTCAGCTATGTTTAGCTCTCTTGTCATTCCCTGAGAGGAGGAAATGGCTTATAAATTAGGGAAGCCAAAGTGACTGTAATTTGCAAAGTGAATAACAGGAAAAAAGAGCTGTAAGTAGAGAGTGGTGGCTATTCATACAGGGTCCCCCATTACTATTACTGTGTATTGATTAGTGTAAGTTTGGAAATACCTTCTGTTCCCACCAGGCATGTTTGAAACTCTCC
This sequence comes from Callospermophilus lateralis, assembly GCF_048772815.1. Classification (NCBI taxonomy): domain Eukaryota; kingdom Metazoa; phylum Chordata; class Mammalia; order Rodentia; family Sciuridae; genus Callospermophilus; species Callospermophilus lateralis. The sequence goes on from NC_135322.1 coordinate 43,468,049, forward strand.
TAAGCCATGACTTATCAGAAAACACACCGAAAAGTTTTAAAAGCAATACCAAATAAGTAAAAATTATTTCATGTATCTTTACTGTATCCCCAGGCGAAATTAAAATATTTTTGGAAAAACAAGAATACCCACCATGACAAAAAGATGGAATCTATAGTGTTTGGAATATTATAATGCAAAAAATTCAGGGAACTACAACTCAGAATGATTCAGATGTCTCTCAGCAGCACGGGGTATTGAAGCCAGGTTCTCACAATTGCTAGGCAAGTACTCTACCACTGAGCTATATGCCCAGTCTTTTTTTTTTTTTTTTTTTTTAGCCTTTATTTGGAGACAAGGGGAAAGTTGCTCATACTGGCTTTTGCTTGCACTTGCAATCCTGAGTAGCTGAGATTACAGGTGAATGATAGGAAAATTGGCCCAATTAAAATGGATACAGACATGACAGATTGTAGTTTCAGTAAACAAAGCCACTCAATTAACAGAATTTTATCCCATATGAAGAAGAAGGTAGGGGAAATATTGATTATGGTTCAATATTATGCAGACACAAAAATAAAAAAATATAAAACCCATAACAATGAAAACTAAACTATTTGAGATGAAAATAAAGTGAATGGATTTACAATTCTATGTGTGTGTCATTCCAATGCAGATTAAATATTGCAGGAAAATATTAGTGAAACTGAACACATAGCAATAAAATTATCTGCAATGATACACACAGAAAATATAATAATGGAAAAAACAGACAGGAATTATTGAGCAGTAAGGCAAGCTCAAGTGGTTTACTAATTGTTCAATTAGAATTCCTGAAGAACAAGAAAGGGAGTGAAACATTAAAAAATGCAGAAATAATGGCAGAAACATTTTCAAATTTGATGAAAACTGTAATGCAGCAGATTAAAGAAACTCTATCAACAAAAAACTAGAAAGAATTCTATACCAATACCAAATGTTAACACTTTGCTTAAATAAAGGTAAAGAGAAAAATCTGAAAAATAATCAGAGATAAAAAAGATATATAGACAGGAATGATTTAAGAATAAGGGCATGCTCCTTACCAGGAATGTATATGAGTTGAAGAAAAAGAAAAATGGAATAATATATTTAAAATGCTGAAGGAGAAGGGAAAATCACATACACACACCTGACAACCTAAAATTCTATAGCTAGAGATAATACCTGTCAAAAACAAAGATGAAATAAGGTATTTCCGCCTTAGGAAAATTAAAAGAATCTATCAGCAGCAGACTTGCACCGCAGGAACAGATAAGGGATGTCCTTTAGGATGAAGGATATGATAATCAGAAAGAAATCTGGACATACATAAGTAAATGAAGAACATCAGAATTGGGAACTACAGGAATAAATGCAAAGACCTTTTCTTATTTAAATCTACTTGAAAGATAATTATCTCCTAAAAGAAAAACTAGTAACAATAGATTGTAGTGTTTAATGATGTAGAATGCCCTAACACATATGACAACAGTATTACAAACTTGGGGAAGAAGTGCATATCATAACATCATCTCAGTTGATGCAGACAAACATTCAACACAATCTAACATCAATTCTTAAGATAATATATCAATAAGCTAAAAATAATAAGAAATGTCTTTAACCAGATAAAAGATATCCTGAAAAGTACTTGCAGATAGCATTATATATTAATAGTAAAAGAAAATAGTTTGTTTCCCCAAACAACATCTATTCAATATAGTAATCAAATTCTAGTCAATGTAATAAGGTATAAAAAAAATAAAAGTAATCAATTTCTGAAATTCAGACATATATCTTTTTATTTGGGGTCAATGTAATCTTTTTTTTTTTAAAGAGAGAGTGAGAGAGGAGAGAGAGGGGGATTTTTTTTTTAATATTTATTTTTTAGTTATCGGCGGACACAACATCTTTGTTTGTACGTGGTGCTGAGAATCGAACCCGGGCCGCACGCATGCCAGGCGAGCGCGCCACCACTTGAGCCACATCCCCAGCCCTCAATGTAATCTTTTAAGGAGAAAATCCAAACGAATCTAAAAAAAATAGAAAAGAAATATGACTAATGAGTGAATCTAGCAACATTGTAGTATATAATATAAATATCTCCAAATCAATTATATTTCTATACACTGGTATAGAAACACCAGGCATTGAAAATTGCTTTATAATCACATTAAATTTATGAATATTCAGGAATCAATTTGACAAACCTCCTATATTTTGGTACACTGAGAAGTACAAAATATTTTTGAGATTAAAGTAAAAAAAACAATGACTAAATAAATGTAGATGTATATAACATTTCCCTGGATCAGGAGACTCAACATTGATATGTGAATACTCTCAAAACTAAGTATAAATTTAATACAATTTCAAAATCCCTGCAGAGTACTTTTGTAGAAAATAACAAGCTGATTCTATTATACTCCACATGGAAACTCAAAGAACCCAGAACCTAACATGACTTTTTTTAAAGTTAACTTATTTATTTTAATTAGGCATATATGACAAAAGTCTACATTTTGATTCGTTGTACACAATTGCGGCACAACTTTTCACTTCTCTGCTTTGTACACAATGTAGCATCACATCATATGTGCAGTCAGTCACACATGTACCTAGGGTAATGATGTCCATCTCATTCCATCATCTTTCCTGCCCCCAAACCTCCTTCTTACCCCTTCCTTCCCTTTGCCCCATCAAAGCACCTTCATTTTTTACATGTCTCAGCCATTATGAGTCAGGATTCACTTCTAAGAGAGAACATTTGGCCTTTGTTTTTTGGGGATTGGTTTACTTCACTTAGCATGATTTTCTCCAATTCCATTTATATACCAGCAAATACCATAATTTTATTCTCTTTTAATGTTGAGTAATATTCCATTGTGTATATATACCACAGTTTCTTTATCCATTCGTCTATTGAAGGACATCTAGGTTGCTTCCACAGTTTAGCTATTGTGAATTGAGCTGCGATAAACATTGATGTGGCTGCGTTACTACAGTATACTGACTTTAAATCTTTTAGGTATAGACCAAGTGGGCTAGCTGGAACAAATGGTGATTTTTAATAAGAATGACAAATTTATAAGACTTGCATTCAGTTAATCTAAGACATGTTCCAAAGTCAGTAATCCAAAAAAATGTACTATTAGTGTTTGGATAGTAGAGAGATCAAAGGCACATTACTAATGTCCATACACAAACCCACTTATACTTGGTGGATTAATCGTAAACAAAGGTTCTTCAGTGGAGAAAAAAGTTTTAAACAAATGCCACTGAAATACTCAGCATACATACATGGAAAACTTTATTACCTCACTTGGCATACAAAATCTAATTCCAAATCCATTTTTGATTTACATGTAAAGCCTAAAACTATGAAATCTGTAGAAGAAAGCAAAGAAGAAATCCTTATGGCTTCTTGTTTAAAAAAGTGTTTTACTTTTGATTTTTCCAGCCTAATATTTTTCATCTAATTTAAGTGTATATTTAACTAATACACAGAGCATAGAATTGTGAAAATTAATGCACTTTCATGTGATATTTTTATACATGTATATATTTTGTATTGTGAAAATTTGATTAAATATCTATCCCCACCAACAGGGAAGTTTTTAAATGATACTGCACAAAAACAATTCATAAAAGAAAACCTGACTTCTTCAAAATGTATACTTTTTGATGATCCTTTTATGAAACATTAGATCATGAACAAGTTGAAAGAAAATATTAACCAATACCATAAAGAAATTGCATATATAATGTGTAAAAGCCTCTCAAAATTCAACCAAAATGAAAAAATTTGGACCTAGTCCCTACTAAAAGACATACAGAAATCACAAATACTCACATGGAAAGTTCAATATTGTTAATTATGAGAAGCAGGTAGATGTCAACATGAAAGAGATACTACTGAATATGTTTAATATGGCTAAAATTTAAATTTTGAACATATCAAGAGTAGCCAAGGATTTAGAAAAATAATAATTCTGTGTTTTGCTGGAGGAAATAACAAATGATACACATCCTTTAGGAAATTAATTTGTTAGTGTTTTTAAAAAATTCAATGCATGTCTTCCTTGTGTTCCAGCCCTAGTACTCTGAGTTATTTATCTAAGTGATACTAAAGCAGATTGATAGCAGCTCTAACTGCAGTAGCCCCAAACCAGAAGAACCTAAATATCCATCAATAGCCATGAGAAATACCGAATTACTGAAATATGAACATAGATGAATCTTAGAATAATGATATTGAAAGAGGAGTCATACAAACTAATACAATCTGTATGATTAAATTCATATATAGAATCCCAGAAAATAGAAAATAACAGAGTGACACATGCAGATTAGTCATCTATCACAAGGGGGAATGAATGGGTAACAATGATGAATTTGAAATGGGAGCTTATGGTGATATTGGATTTATTCATTATCTTGTCTATGGTGATGGTTTTATATGTAAATATAAACAGTTACAGATCAATATAGCTACACATAAATATTTATTTACATACACTGTTTGTGGCAGTATAACTATACCTAAATAAAGCTATTTCAGTCTATATAAATTTACCTCTTTTAACAGATGGTGCCTTCATTCAATGGTAAGAATAGACCAGGATAAATTTACTAATCTAATTATTGTAGGGCTCTAAGGAGACCTACACATAAGAATAGTTACCCATAAGAGTTTAACAAGGGTATTTGTTATGTATTTTATAAAGAACAGGAAGAGAAGAGTTTGAAAGTTCCCATTACAAATAACAAATGTTCAAGATTGCTACGCTATGCAGAAGTAAGCTGAGGTATTACAAAAGGAACGTCCATGAAAAAGAAATGAGGTGAACATGTACTCATTAGCCAAAGAAGGGCTCCTTACTGAGAACTGTGAGCTGTGAGTTAGAAATGATGGAGAGAGTAGGTATCCTGTGTTCCAGTACTGGGCAAGTTCAATGGGCTTTTACCCACATAGTTCTTACTACTCTTGCTATTATATCTGTTCTTATACACATTGCACAAGAATATTTTCCCCTAATTTTTAAGAGTTTTTCTGCTACTGCTACTAATTACTACTACTACTACTACTACTACTACTACTACTACCACCATTTTGTTTCTCTTAGTTACTTTGTGTAATTGTTGGGAAATGTGAGAAAAATAAAACCAATGCTATAGTAACCATGTTGCTCCTTCATTAATCCTTGTAATTACGATATAGTAATAAACTTTTTATTTTAGAACATTTTCAGTCTTCAGAAAAGTTGTGAGCATAATAGGGATAGTTCTCTACACCCAATTTTCTGTTATTAAAATCTTTTGTGGGGCTGGGGATGTGGCTCAAGCGGTAACACGCTCACCTGGCACGAGTGGAGCACTGGGTTCGATCCTCAGCACCACATAAAAATAAAATAAAGATGTTGTGTCCACCAAAACCTGAAAAATAAATATTAAAAAATTCTCTCTCTCTCTCTCTCTCTCTCTCTCTCTCTCTCTCTCTCTCTCTCTCTCCTCTCTCTCTCTCCTCTCTCTCTCCTCAAAAAAATCTTTTGTTGGAATGAGCACCCATGGCCTGGCATAGTAGTACACACTGGTAATCACAGCAACTTGGGAGACTGAGGCTGGAGGATCAGAGTGTAAAGCTTAATAAAATATTAAAAAGGATAGGGATGTAGCTCAGTGATTAAGTATCCCTGGGTTCAATCCCTGATACAAAAAAAAAAGAAAAGAAAAATTACATTTCTTTGGTTCTTAATGATGCCTTTTTTCCAAGATAATAGTTTAGGTAGCACAATATGTTTAACCCTATGCCTGTCTTAATGTGTTCTTTGCAGTACTAGGCAACTTTAAAAAAAAAAAAATTGCTATCTCCACCCTCTCCCCACCGAGTAAGGTGTGCAATTTGTGGAATCATAGGGGAAGATTCCATGTTTGCATGTTTCACTGACATATCCCCACTACATCATGCTTATAGTGATTTGTTCAATAAATAAAAGATTGAAAAATAATTTGTTCAATATGGTGAGACTGATTTTACCTTATTAATAAAGATTTAAAATTGGTATTATAAATGTCTTCAGGAAACATGAAAAATGAATTAATTTTTGGTCTAAAAATATTTAGCAGACAATGCTTTATCACCTGTGTGCTCCCAAGAGGAAATATTTTGAAAAAGGGATACATTATGTTAAAGTATTTGCTGGTTACTGATATCATTCATAATTTACATTTTGTGAAAATTAAATTAAGTCTGAAAAGAATACAAACTATTAGGATGAAAAATGTGCTTAGAGATTGAATATATAATTTATAAATTACATAACAATGACAACCAAGCTGTTTATTAGTTGTAATTTACTTTTTCAAAATATTTTATTAGCCTCCAATTGGTCTGAACTCTCCAAAATTATATATATATATACACACACACACACACACACATATATATGTGTGTGTGTGTGTGTATACATATATATGCCACTATATATACAAAAATGCATTAAGTTCAAACATTTTATATAAAGATATGATGCATATAACATGAAATGTTATGTACATCAAATATATAGTGTATATACATTATGTTCAAGCATGTTATATATAGATATAATAGTATATATAATATATAATGGTATAGAATTATATACACACACACACACATATATATACATATAATATATACCATTTTATTTACATACACATACACCCATACCATTATATCTTTATATATCATGTGTTTAATGCATACACAAATGTAGTTCAAATAAGTGTTTGTCCCATACTTCAAAAGAATTCTGTTGTTTCCTTTTTGATGTGTAGTTTTATGCCCAGGTAGAGCAGTTTATAGTTTCAAAAAGACCATCTGTGGAAACCTACACATTTTTCAGCCACTCTTCCCTCTTAAAAGTAATGAACCATTTCTGGGGGGCAAGTGAATAAGCTATCTGTGGGGCATTGATATAAAACTGCTTTTCTTCCCCCACAGTTAGAGTGGGAGTCCTGTAGATAACAAATGATTGCAGTCAGGAACAGCAAGTATCTGAAGGTGGAAGACAAGATGACTTCAATAAATCCTGCAATGCCTATTCTCAGCGAAAGTTTTGGGACATCAAACTTGTTACCGAAGCAATTCTCTTTCTCCCTCTCACCAAGGGAAAAATAACAGTTTCCTACAATAATATCAATGTATCAGGTCAACTATTAGGATGTGTTCTTTGTGTTTTGGTCAAATTCATATAAGAGTATACATGGAACTCTGGATCTAACTTACATATCAACCTTAAGTAAGCCATGTACATTTCTTATTCCTCATAAGAATTAGTTAATACTGCTATACCTATCTTATGGAATTCAAAACTAGGCTTAATATTTTCAAGAACATACTGTATGCAAATGAGGCAGACAAGTTTCCAAATCACATCTGCCTGATTTAAAAAGATGAAGTCAAAGTATGATAGTTTGTTCAGTCTGCCATTAAGAATACACCACAAAGGCTGGGGATGTGGTTCAGGTGGTGGCGCGCTCACCTGGCATGCGTGCGGCCCGGTTCGATTCTCAGCACCACATACAAAGGTGTTGTGTCCGCCGAAAACCAAAAAATAAATATTAAAATTCTCTCTCTCTCTCTCTCTCTCTCTCTCTCTCTCTCTCTCTCTCTCTCTTTCTCTCTCCTCTCTCACTCTCTCTCTCTCTTTTTTTTTTTTTTTAAAAGAATATACCACAAGCTCAGTGACTTACACAATAGATTAGTTTTCAGTGGATGGGAGACTAGAATCCAAGACCAAGGCTCTGTCAGATTCGGCTTCTCGTGAGCCTCTTGTGATGGCTTGTTCCAGCTGCCTTCTCACTGTGCCCTGCTCTGGTCTTTCCTCTGTGCTTGAACTCCTAGTGACTCCTCCTCTTCTTTTAAGGAAACCCAGTCCTATTGGATTGGGCTTTGCCTTTATGATCTCATTTACCCTTTAGATAATTTCTCCAAAATACAGTCCATTGAGTGTTGGGGCTTCAACACCTGAATTTGGATGGGGGAGGCACTCAGTGTGGTTTATGAAGTAGAGTCAAGAATGAGAGTGGAGAAATGAGAGATGACATAACTACTACTGTGGGGCTGGGCATAGGGTTCAGTGGTTAACTGCCCCTCAGTTCAACCCCTGGTACAAAAAAAAAAAAAAAAAAAAAAAAAAAAAAAAAAAAAAGGTTACTACCTGGACTGGGGAATAAAATACTAGATTAAGAAATTTATTCAGAGTCAAAGAAGAATTTAACGGTCTTGTGTGGTTTCAGAAAGTTCGAGCTAAAAACTAATTTAAAGAAATTATAGGAAGACATATAATAGGTGCCCCAAAGGAGGGGAATTCCTCCATATCCTCCTGTTCTTCAAACAAGGTTAAATGGAGGTTAGAGCCCACAGCTGTACTCTCTAGTGGGGCAACATTAACTACATGTGTATATTTATATTTGAAATAATGAAAATAAAATTCTAGCCCCTCAGTTGTACTAGCAAAATTTTGAGTTCTCAATAGACAAGTACCACCACATGTAAAATATTTGCTTAAAAATATCAGTGAGATACACAAATATAGACTCATTCTCTCTTACTTCTTTTCATTTTAACCCTGACATCATCTTCAAATCTTAGCAAGGTTTCTTCTATTTTCATATAATGGATGATTCATAGGGGTGACAGGGTGAATGAAATTCTTTGAGGGCATTTTTTTTTAAATAGGCACTTCCCACAGACCTCCTTTTCCCATTTGGTAAAAATGTCAGGGCAATGTCAACATTGTCCTCTAAAAGTTTCTCAGTCACTTTGCTGAATCATGAGTTATACAACATCAGGGCAGGGGAGATTTGGTTGTTGACTTGAATCTGTCATTACCCAATTACAGTCACATATTTTTGCATCTTCAGTTTCTTCTTCGACATTCTATGGTTTTTATTGTACAGGTCTTTCACCTTCTTGGTTAAATTTATTCCTAGTTTTGGGGGGATATTGTTTGTGAATGGGATTGTTTTGATGATTTCTTTCTCAGCAGATTCATTATTTGTGTATATAAAAGCTATTGATTTTTTAATATCTCATTTAATGTGTTCCTTTTAAAATTTATTCATTATAATTAGGTATATATGACGACATAACGAATTTTGGTTTATTTTTACACAAATGGAGCACAACTTTTCATTTCTCTGGTTGTACATGATGTAGTGTTGCACCATATGGGCAGTCATACATGCATGTAGGGTAATGATGTCCATCTCATTCCACCGACTTACCTGCCCCCATGCTCCCACCCCTTCATGCCCTCCCCTTTACCTAATCAAACTTCCTCCATTCTTTCCAATCCCTGGTCCCCGCCAATTATGGATCAGCATCCACTTATCAGAGAGAACATTTGGGCTTTGGTTTTGGAGATTGGCTTACTTTGCTTAGCATGATATACTCCAACTCTAGCCATTTACCTGAAAATGCCATAATTTTTTTCTTCTTTTAGGCTGAGTAATATCCCATTGTGTGTGTATATATATATATATATATATATGTATATATATATATATATACATATATATATATATATATATATACCACAGTTTCTTTATCTATTCATCTATTGAAAGGCATGTAGGTTGGTTCCACGATTTACATATTGTGAATTGAAATGCAATAAACATTGATGTGGCTGCATCACTATAGTATGCTGATTTGAAGATTTTTCGGTATAGACCCAGGAGTGGGATAGCTGGGTCAAATGGTGGCTCTATTCCAAGTGTTCTAAGGAATCTCCCGACTGCTTTCTAGAATGGCTGCACCAATTTGCAGTGTCACCAACAATGTCTGAGTGTACCATTTTCTCCACATCCTTGTCAACACTTATTATTGCTTGTATTCTTCAAAATTGCCTGTCTTACGGGAGTGAGTAATTTTGATTTGCATTTCTCTAATTACTAGAGAAGTTGAACATTTTTTTCATGTATTTATTGATTGATTGTATAACTTCTTCTGAGAAGTGTCTCTTCAGTTCCTTAGCTCATTCTTTGATTGGGTTATTTGTTTATTTATTTATTTTTGGTGTTAGTTTTTTTTTTTTTGAGTTCTTTTATATGTTGATTTTGTAACCTGATACTTTGCTGAATTTATTTGCTCTAGCAGCAGTCTTTTTTTTTTTATTTTCTAAGTACAGGATCTTATCATCTGCAAAGAGTGATAATTTTATTTCTTCTTTTCCTATTTTTGTTCCTTTTATTGTCTTCTCTTGCCTAATTGCTCTGGCTAGAATTTCTAGTACTATATTGAATATGAATGGTGAGAGTGAATATCCTTGTCTTGTTCCAGATTTCACAGAAAATGCTTTCTGTTTTTCCCCATTCACAATGACAGTCACTTTGGATTAGCCATATTTAGCTATATATATGTATATATTTGGATTAGCCATATATAACTATATATATATATATGTATATATTCATATAATGTGTATGTATATATATTTTTCCCCAAGAATCAACATCTCAATAATCAATAACCTCCTTTTTTATATTCAAGAAGATAGTGGAGAATAATGCTTACTTACTTATATGTTTCATAATTATAAGAGAGAAAACTTTAATATGAAAGAGAAAACAGCCATAAACTATTTATCAGATTTCAAACCAGAATCTTTATTTACCATTCAATTTCATTTTGTTTTCAAAAATTATCCCCTACTTTCTTCAATCCCTTTTCCCCTTATCTGACAATTATTCTAAAACAATGAGCACATCATAATTTCCAGGGTTTATTACTTATATTCTTTTAAGAGATGTTAATGATACCATGAAAAAAAATACTGATGAATACCCATTATGTTTAAGAGACATAGTTCTTACTACCTTAAGGAAATATTATAACATATAAAATATTTGTTATAGTGAAATATATTTACTTAAAGTCCATTATAATATCAAATCATACCTTTTGTTTGTACTGGCTAATTATGTGTATTAGTCAGCTTTATGTTACTGTAACAAATACCTAAGAGAATCAACTTACAAAGAGGAAAGTTTTATTTTGGCTCATACTTTTGGAAGTTTCAATGCAGGACCAATCAGACCCATGGCTTTGGGCTGGTGGCAGCATAGCACATCATGGCATGAATGCATAACCTAGGAAGTCCTTCACCACTTGTCAGGGAAGGAAAGAGAAAGAGATGAGGAGAAGCCGGAGCCCCAATATCTTTTTCACTGTAAGACCTTGCACTAAGCCTCACCTCTTAAAGGTTCCCCCACTTCCCTTTAACACATGGACTGTTGGGGGATATTTAAGATTTATACTACAGAAATACATATATCAATATTTATATATTTATATCTATATTAATATAGATCAGATTATAGCTATATAGATCAATGTAAGTATAGACACAGAGATAAAGAGATGCTGTATCAGATACAGTTGAATGTTTAGGTGTGAAATTTTGAACTCTAATTGTACAGAATCTAATTCATATCAATTTTGTTATAAATTAATTAAAATTTATGGCAGAGAGAGTCACTAGGCTAAGTGACTTGCTTTAAAGAGACTTGCTTTCTTCAAGCAGAGCACACCATAGTATTCTGTTCCACTGTAGATTGCTATTTCTGTCATTGCTATAATAGAAACGTCATAAAGTCCACAAAAGAGCAAGGCTATTTCAGATGGAAGAGATCCATAGTAGAGTTGACAATTCTTTGGGACTTGAAACTAGGGAGCATTTCAAAAGGAAAATACATTTTTTTTCCAAAAAGATGAATGCATGCCTTTTAAAAATTTATTATGGTGTCTGCCCGGCACTCTAGAACAGTGGTTCTCAACCTTGGCTGACCATTCACATCACCCCACGGAGTTATAAAAATAGACCTTCCAGGGTCCCTGCCCTGAGATTATGATTTGATTGATCTCAGGAGAGCCTGGTAATTTTTAGGAGTTCTCTGGGTAATTCTCATGAGCCTCCTAGGTTGAGATCCTCTGCATCAGACAGTCAAGAGATTGTGTGCTTGGGAAGAATGGTGGTTTTACAAAGCTGTTGTAAAGATCTCTTATTTATAAGACAATGTAACTCATGACACTTCATATTAATTTGATATAATCCTTTATATCCAGGGGAAATGAAATAAACTTACTGCTTTATGTAAATTATAAATAGAATGCCTATGCCAGTGTGTGGTACATCAGAGATGAAGGAGACTAACATTTGTTGAGTAGCTTTTATCAGTGCAGAGCTGGGGTATATATATGTGTGTACAAATATGTATATTTGTACCAGGGATTGAACCCAGGGGTACTTAACCCCTAAACCACATCCCCAGCCCTTTTTCAATATTTTATTTAGAGACAGGGTCTCACTGAGTTGCTTTAGGATCTCTCTAAATTGCTGAGGCTGGCTTTGAACTTGCAATCCTCCTGCCTCAGACTCCTGAGCTACTGGGATAACAGGCGTGGGCCATCGTAATCTCTTCTAACACATACCCTTTTAGGATGTCCCCCACGTCATTTTAATTTAAAATGTACTCCTTTTGTTTTCTCTTGGTGTCTCTGTTTTTTTTTTAGTAAATATATTACAAGATGTAATTATATATTTTATGCCTTTCAAATACAAGCCCCAAGAGAGTAGGGAGCTAATTTGTTTTGTTCATCGCAGTGTACCAAACACCTAATGTCAATTTGATTTTAGTAGCCACATACACTTGTTCAGTGAAGAAAATAAATGAATGAAGGGGTACAACTCTGGTTTATGTGTAATATAAGAAATGAAGCTCACAATTGGGATAGAATTTCTGTGAGTAGACCTTGGTCTAAATTGTTTATGAATCATAGGATTGTATAGAGCAATACAATGTTCAGTTTCTCTTTTAGCTATAAACAAAGATTTAATTAAAATATAAATTTGCAAGAGAACAGAAGACAATTGAAAGACCTTTAGCCAGAAAGGGTTAATACTGAATGATTTTTTTTTATTAAACATGGAAAATTACAGGTTGCATCATTAGAAGATAATAGAAGTCTGGTGAATTATTCAGAAGGACAAGATGACAACATGTGAAAATAGATGTGAAATTGAGAAATGGCTAGCTTTTTAAAATGGTGATATTATTTGCTTAAAAGTAAATATTAAGCATGAGGACTAAATTATCTGATTCTCAGATATAAAAAGCAAACCGGGGTCTTAAATAAAAATGTGATAGGATTGATTTAAAACCTCTACTGTAGACTGCCATGAATAACTTTCTACAACCTTCTCACATGCCTATGCATTTGTAACATGCATAATTCAAACTGTAAAAGTGAGATACTGGGAGATTGTAAGGCAATGATATATCCATTAAAAAATAAGAGTCTCACACATCATGAGAGCAGATCAAGAGTCATGGTCCTCATGATATGGCAAAAGATATTAACTATAAAAATGATGTTAATTATTTTCTAAATGTCATTTATTCTGTGTGTTCATGCTATATTAGTAAAAGAATCTATGGGGTTTTTTTTGTTGTTGTTGTTGTTATTTGTTGTGTTGTTGTTGTTGTTGTTTACCAGAGATTTAACCCAGGGGTGCTTAACCACTGAGCCACATCCTAGTTCCTTTTTATTTTTTATTTTGAGGTAGAGTCTTACTAAGTTGCTTAGGGCCTTGCTAAGTTGCTGAGGCTAGCTTTGAATTTGTGATCCTCCTGCCTTAGCCTCCCAAGAGGTTGGAATTACAGGCATGTGCCACTGTGCCTGGTGAGAAATATTTATTATTTCTTACTGGTTACTGGGACAAATAAAAACCCTATTGTTGGATTAATTAAATCTCTTTAATAAGAGCAAGTTTAGTTCTGTTACATTTATTTAGTTCTGTTAAATTTATATTAAAATTTTAAATGGATTAAAGTAATAGAGAACTGGGAAAAGGGGACCGTGTTAATTTGTGCTTATTAGAGTGTGTCTCAGTCAATAATATAAATGGTATAAATGATGACTATATAAAGAAAAGAATCTAGAATGAATAGGCTTTGAAATTCAATATGAAACAGTATTTATTGAATGATGACTTGCTTAATACCACATTAGCACATTCTTATTTTTCATTCATAGTTCTGACTCGTGAGGTAAACACTCCATGAGTATTTTCTGATATACATACTTAAATCACAGGGTTATGAGATTATACCACAGTACCAGCAATACCAGCAGAAGAATCTCCTCTCAGGGAGGCCATCAGTCTTCACTGGTACTAATCATCAAGTAGATAAGATCTACAAGGAGAGTGAAGTAGCACATTTCTTAAAGCATGCCCTTTCTCCTCAATTGTTTTAGTACTTATTAATCTGTATTTTACAACACAAATCAAATATGTCTGTGATTAGAATTATGTAAACCCCTGGAAACAAATAGATACTAATTCTTACTACATGTAAAGATCTTCCTTGGGTTATAGAGAAGGGATGGATTTTATGAGAATAAGGAGAGAGCCATTAAGTTGATGGATGCATCATCTTTTCCTGACTGTACCTGGAAAAGTAAATTGTATAACCTTAATAAGTGTGCCATGTTTATAAGGCTTAAAATGAATTCTGGCATTCATGAAATGTTAACTTAAGCATTGTTTTCTGACATTTGTGTCATGACTTATTAATTCTAGGAAATATCTTAACTCATATCAATTAATACATGTTTTTGATGAAATTATTGATTCAATTTTTTTTTTCTTTTCTTTTTTTGGTACTGGGGATTGAGCTCAGGGGCACTCAACCACTGAGCCATATCCCTAGCCTTACTTTGCATTTTATTTAGAGAAAAGGTCTCAATGATTTGCTTAGCACCTCCCTTTTTGCTGAGGCTGGCTTTGAACTCTCTATTCTTCTGCCTTAAACTCCTAAGCTGCTGGAATCATATGCGTGTGCCACCACACCCTGCTATGACTTAATGTTTTAAGAAAGAAAGTTTCACTGGGTGTCACTCTCTTCTAATCCCAGCAGCTCAGGAGGCCAAGGCAGGAAGATCTCAAGTTCAAAGCCAGTCTCCACAATTTTGCAAGGCCTCCCCAAAAAAGGAAAAAAAAAGAGGAAATTTCTTTCCATCATCAATATTTATTAAATCCACTTTTTAGTAATTCAGAAGTCATATTATTTTAGGACTTTCAACAATCTTTATCAGACTAAAAAAATATTCAATGATGTTTGTAATATTTCCTCAATTTTTTAGGATATATCATATATATATATATATATATATATATATATATATATATATATACATACATACACATATGTATATACATTTTGGACCATTGGAAAAATAGCTCCTTTAACATTTATAGCCATATTATATATATCTTTAAAGGTTTTGGGTCAAATAAGCAATAGATATATATTTAATAAAACTCACTTTGAAATATACTTTTTCAAATCTTTTATTAGCAGATGTTAGCACTTTTTCAATAAGATATCTGATACAGAGATTATTAACAGGAGTAGTCCTTCAAGCCCTGAAATGCTAAAGGTAATATCTTAAACAAATTATTTTCTTTAGGGCACAGTGATAGTAATAAATATATTTACTTCTTGTTTTCCTTTATAATCTGTGTCCTTATATTAACACTGTAGAGCTCTCCCTTTATTTGACATTTACTCAATGAATATTTTTGTGTCTCTACAAAGAGGCTGGAAGTAAAATAAAGAGAAGACTTCTGCATTCACAGAGCTCTCAGACCTACGAAGGAGATGGAAAGTAGTATCAGTGTGGTACAGTTAGTGAGAAGATAAAGGTAGGCAGGAGCGCTGGTGGGAAGTCTACCTAGGAGAAACTGGGAAGAAGGAGCTTTCCTTTGAAGGAGATTTTCTAAGTTGACTTTGGAATAAAGTGTGAATGCAGATATAATGACTATAACAGAAATACTGACTATGAGGAGGAGTGAAAAGAGGCCCGGCCCCCGTGAAGGACAGAAGGTTGTAAGTTCAGAAGGTGGGAAGCAGGGGAGGGGAGAAGGGAGATGAGGGGCACATAGCTTTGGCATCATAATGAATCCAAGGCAGCTGTAGCTGAGGGAATCCTGTGGAGTTTAAAAAAAAAAATGAGAGAACGTGAAAAGAGAAATTGAGAAGTGAGGTCAATGAGACTTTTGTACACCATTCTGGAGGGCCTGCGGCTTGTAGTCAAGGAAAGGGAGAAACTTTGAAATGTTAGATGTTAGGAAATGACTGAGTGACTACAAGAAGGAACTCATTCCTAGCATTTCTTACTCCTGACATATAGACCACCAATTTGGACAAATACAGAATAGGAGGCCAGGTGGGAACCTTCCACAGTCACTTTTTTATTGGGAAATTCATTTGGGAATATGTCGTTAATTTGTAAAGTGTTCTAAAAGCCTCTTGTCATAGTCAACCACAAATAATCAGGGCCATTTGCTAGACTATGGGGATAGAAAGAAGTGACTTATGAAGCCATTACAATGTGGATCATGCAATTCTAGGAATTGATGAGAAAATCAAGATGACCAAGATGTCAGTCTATTCTTTATAAAGTTTTAGCCATATGATATGTCTATACATGTTAAATGAGATATTTTTTCAATGGTCCAAAATGTATTTTTTTGCAATACTTCTAAAAGTATACTATACATTTTTCTTCACTATTTCTGCTACATAAATTGGAATATTTTTAAGCCTGCATAGATGTTTCTCTTATGCACTGTGCAAAGACCAATAAATGTAAAATAAATGCATGCTTAGTTCGTTCATGAAATCAAATATCCAGGCTAGTATCTACCAAATAACTTTCCCAAGAAGTATGCTACTAAATAGATAGGATTAATTCATTATTTGGATTTCAGAGATTTAGTGTCCTCATTTGCTTAATTATCTTCTTTTACAGGTTTCTTTCTTCTCAATTTTAACTTACAGATGTCCACAGTTACCTCACATAACATCAAGGGCATAATACGAGGATTTTGGAAAAATAGAAAACCTGTAAACCATGCTTAATTCTTAGAACTTATCACAAAATCATGCTACTGTGTAGCTGGCAGTGTCCTGAGCATTAGAGATAGGGACTATAAGAAAGGTAATCGTACCGTTTCCCTTAAAGAATTTAGAGTTTAAAAGAGAAAGTTAGCATCAATACAAATGATCACCATAACAATAATGTAATTCTATTAAATATTTTTTTGCATAAATTCAAATTCTTTGTTAAAATTAAAATATAAACAGGGTTTAATATTATAATCACTGTAATATCTCATAGTACAATTGAATAGTTATGTCATTTTTCTTTTTAGAATAACTAATGGTTTAAATATTCTTACATGTTGGGGTTCCTAGAAAAGAGACAAAAATGCAGGGATTAGACATGCAACCAAAGGGATATTGGGGGAAGGAGCATGAGTCTTTAAAATAAAATGTGGGCTAGCTCCTATTAAACGAGAGGGAGAAGGCGGGATATTTATGCTAGAAAGACTTACAGAGCATCATAGTTCCAAGAAAATTTCAACAAGGTCACTGGAGATTCCTTAAAGCTAAAAAATCACCTATCACTAGAGCACTTCATCTTACCAGATAACCCTTGTTAACCAGCCATACTCAACATACAACATCCCACATGAAACTTAGCCTTGGTGCAAACCTGGCATATCCAAAAGACCATAGGAGAAACACGTTTTCATAACCGCGGCAGTACATATATAGAGAGAGCTTTGTTTGCTGTGTTTTTGTTCTTATGTGTCCAGATCCTTAATGTTATTTTATAATTAGTATAGAAAAAAAAGTGTACCTATTTTGAAGACTTGTCATACCTGCACATTTCCAAATGGCACAGTATTTTTAGGAGACAAAGTAGAACATATTCATAAATAAACTCAGGACACATCGTATTATAGGCTTGTCATCATTGGATGGTAATAGAGTTATTATAATTTAGATCTTTATGAATTTAAGAATCACAGAATGATATTTAGACTTGATTGCAAAACAGTGGTTTTCTGACTATGTTTGGCATTGCCTTGTGACATGGCAAAACTAGAAACTCAGTTCTCAGGTTGGTTGCATTTTGAGCACAGAATTTCTATTCATTTATGGTATAGTGTTTGTCGCTTCCTGTTGCCTGACTGGGCTTAATGCCAGTCCTGCTCTTAAATTGCACTGGTCTCTGCTCCTCCCATTCACTTGTTCACACATTTGATTCTGTGCTGGGGCCATTGTGGCTGAGCATATGGAGGAACCAGCCTTTGGAGGATTGGAAACAACAGCAACAGCAGGCCTGCTGGTGGGGAAGCAGCATCTTGTTTTGTTAAAGTCAACCCTCTTCCTACTGAAGCAGCCCCAGGCAGAGGGGCCCCACAGCCAAGAATGTCAGGAAGCATGGAGTGTCCCAGACCTTCACCCAGATTGGCATCTCAGGCAGGAAGACAGCCTTTGCCTAGGGGATGTCACCGCAGAGTTTGATGGTTCTTGGTAATTAATCAACAGCTTCAGGGACAGCAGCAGGCTGTATCAGGAAGAGTGAATGAAGATAATACTTCACATGAGTATAGAGGAAACTAGAATTATTCTCAGCAAAGATGATATCACACTGTCATCTCCTCTCCAGAGGAGCAGGTCCCTGTGTCTATAAAGAAAATCTATGCTCCTGGCATTGTTCTGTCACAAGTTTTAGATATAACCTTGGGCATAAGTGAGTCTCAGCCTCTTCCACTGGAAAACGAAGCAGCTGGAAATGAGATCTTTGAGAATTCTTCCATATTTACTGTTCCCTGTGACTCTATTAACATCTTCCATCTCCAATAAAACAAACCCTCTTCCTTTCTCCTAACACGAGGCCATTTGACTTAATTTTCCTATATTTCTTCACCTAATACAGTTTTGGTAGGGTTACAATTTTAAGGAGCTATCTAAAGCAACATTTAAGGTTTTTTTGTTTCACTAATTCTTCAAAATAAACATGCTTTTTTATGTCTCTTATCTTGAGTATGTGCAAATATATTATCCAACACACTTAAACTAATACTATCCTATATTTTTGTATTTGTATTAAGAGTCAATAAAATAAAACTCTCTGGAATTCTCTTCTAAATCCATATCCATATAATGTTTCTCACATTATTCTACAATTTCCCTATACCAACATGCAAATATTTTATACTACTAACACTTATTATCTGTTTTTCTTTTTAGATTACTGTATTTCATTCAATTCTCCTCTCAAATTATTCATTTAAACGTAATTCTATGAAAGTTTAGATTAAATATTTTGCTAAACTTTCTCTGGACAACAAGAAGTGGTGATTTTTTTTAGGTTTTTTTTTTTTTTTTTTTTTTTTAGTTTTGGATGAATAAGCATGGCACTTTTGCTACCCAGTTAATGTAAGTGAATGAAACTGAGCATCTTTTTTTGGATATGCAAATTACTCCCCTAAAATAATTCCCTATGACTAATGCCTGTGTTTCTATATCTGAATTTCCAGGTGTAGCTGATAATAGCAATCTGGATGAAATAGTGAAGAATTCAGGCCAGTGTGAAGATCTTCATTGGCAACTCTTGACAGGTGGGTCTAGTAGACATGAACTAGTCCCTTGGCTTTTGTTTGTATGGGAAAGACTTGGTCTCCATTTCTGAAGGGCAACTTTGTGGGTGAAGTATTCTTGGTTGGCAGATTTATTTTTTATTTTTTGAAAGTACTGTTCTACTTTCTCCTGGCCTGCAAAGTTTCTGCTGAAAATCTGTTGAGAAATTCATAGAAGTTCCCTGGTGCGAGTTAAGTCTTTTCTCTTGCTACTTTGAAAACTATTTTGCCTTTTAATTTTGGAAGTTTTATTATATTGTGTCTAGGTGAAGTTTTCTTTGGTTTAAGTCTGTTTGGGGTCCCTTGAGGGCCATGGAGTGCCTATGGCTTTAGGACTTCAGTACGGCTTCTTGTCAAATGACAGTGGTCTGGGATCAGAGGTGCTGGTTAGCCAGCAGTCTGAAGTGACGTACCAATAGAGCAACTTTGATTCTGGGTTTTGTGGTATGTAGGAATGGCATTTAGAAACTCTGGTCCCAGAAAAGTGAGACTACAAATCTTTTTGGGGGGGTGCAATAGGGTCTGTCTTTGGAGGAGACCAGGGAAGCTAAGGCTGCTCATTACCTTGATGGTCAAAGTTGTTGCGGTCTTCTGGGTAGTAAGCTGCTAAAGTTGGCACCAACAAACATGTGATATACTCCCCTGTAGAAGCTGTGGGAAGTCATGACTGTGAAAGAGGTTGTCGAAGTCTTCACTAGTAAAGACTGCCAGGGTCACCTGCAGAGCAAGCAGGTCACTAGCAACTATGGTGGCACCTACCCCATGGCTGACACAGATAGCCACTTCTGTGTTCCTCCCCATCTCCAGATGCTTCCGCTAAGCCAGTGTCCCCAGAAGTGCCTTCTGTGTGGTTATTTTTCATTTTATTTTCTTGCCCTAATTTGCTTCTCTAGGTTCTTAATTAGAATCTTGAACCTTCCCCAGCCTGCTTTATTTCATGAATAGCTGCCTAATTCTTCATGTAATTCTTCTTCTTCCTCTTTTCCTTCTCTTCCTCTTCCCCTTTTCCCTCCTCCTCTTCTTCCTATTTTTCCTCCTTCCTCCTCCTCTTTGTAGGAGAGCAAAGACTGGGAACCCCTATTCTGCCATCTTGCTTGAAATCCCCTTTAAAATCTACTTTTTAAAAGTCATTCCACATTATTCCTCATCCACCCCTGCCCTAAGCAACCACTAACTTATTTTCAATTTGTATACATTTGCTGATTCTGGACAAACCATATAGATGGAATCACATAATAATATGTGGCCTCTTGTGACTAGTTTCTCCCACCTTAGCATGATGTTTTCAAAGTTTATCTACAGTGTAGAATATATTAGCACTTCATTCATACTTTTTTTGTTAGGCGGGGGTGGGGGGACACCAGGAATTGAACTCAGGGGTGCTTAACCACTGAGCCACATCCCTATTTTGTATTTTATATAGAGATAGGGTCTCAGTTGTATAGCACCTCGCTTTTACTGAGGCTGGCTTTGAACTAGAGATCCTCCTGCCTCAGCCTTCCAAGCAACTGGGATTACAGGCATGCACCATAATGCCTGGCTCATCCATACTTTTAATGGCTAAACAATATACCGTTTTATGGATGCAACAGATTTTATAAATCCATTCATCTGTTGTTGGATAATTGGGCTGCTTTCACTTTTTCTATATTATGAACGATGTGGCAATAAACACTAATGTGTAAGCTTTTGTGTGGACAGTTTGTTTATACTAGCAGTGCATGGGGATCTGAATTTTTCTCACTCTTGCCAACATGTTAATTTACTATGTGTCTGTTTTATTCTAGTTATCATGGTGTCTCAATGTGGTTTTGATTTGCATTTCCCTGACAGCCAATGATGTTTGGCATCTTTTTTATGTGCTTCCTGGACATTTGTATTTTCTTTGGAAAAATGATATGAGATTATTTGCACACATTTGGAGTTATTTCTCTTATTATTCATCTGTAAATATCCCTCTTGTATTCTAAATATAAACCCTTTATCAAATGTAGTGTTGGCAAATATTTTCCCTACTTTCTATAGGTTGACTTTTTGCTTTTTTGATTATGTCCTTTGTTCTATAAAAATTGTTAAGTTCGATGAAACTTGATATGCCTCTGCAAAATGTCTTCTTCCACATTGTCATTTCTGAGTTCATTGAAAAATAAGAGTTATGAAGATTTATTTCTATGTGTTTGTCTAAGAATTTTATGGTTAAACCTCCTATATTTAGGTCTTGTATTCATTCTTGTTTAGTCTTGTATGTTGTATGCAACTTTACTTTTTTTCATGTGGCTATTCAATTTTCTCTGCACCATTTATTGAAAAGACTATCTTTCTTCACTGCCTGTCTATGGCACCCTCATTGAAAATCAGTAGTTACCATGTTTATTTCCGTAATCTCAATTTTAGTCTTTCTTCTATAGTCTCTCCTTATTTCAATACTACACTGTCTTAGCAACTGTTGAGTTGCATTCAGTTTTGAAACTATATTTCATAGTCCTACAGCTCTGTTATTCTTTCTCAAGATTGTTTATGTCTTCTTTAATCTCAAAGAGAGCAAAATGAATTTGACATTACTGAGAGCACGGGCCTATTATTTTTCTCTTGAAAAATTAATAACGAGTTCAAAACAATCATTTTTTTGTAGTAGTCATTTTTTAAATATATTTATTTAACTTATTTATTTATTTATGTTTTATGCGGTGCTGAGGATGGAACCCAGGGCCTTGCATGTGCGAGGCAAGCGCTCTACCACTGAGCCACAACCCCAGCCCTGTAGTAGTCATTTCAGAAACTTTTCTGAAGGTAACAACAAGCAACCCCATTCATGTCTCAGCAATGCAAACTTTGGGATTGAAAATTATTTGGATACAGAAAATAGTTTTACCTTTAAGCACAAGTTCAGAAGAAGTGTGGACAATATCTGGATATGGCTTTCCATATCATCTGATAAATAACAATGGAGTGGAGAAATTTGGCCTTTTCTTCTCTGTAAGCTCGATAATGATAGATTCAAAACTGTTTCTGTTGCACCTTAAATCGTTTCTGGTATATGAAAAGTATTCGTTAAGTTATTATTTTTGTTCTTGATCACATGAGACAGGATTTGGGGGATGCTATGTAGTATAAGAAGGAAAGGCCTTCTCAGTTTGGGCTGATTTTAGAACAGAACACTGACAGATAGGAGAGTGAGTCCAGAAGACAGGGGCCTACGTGACAATGAGAGTGGATTTGAAAGTCATGACCAATAGATGGTGGGTAAAAGAAATGAGATGTTCGATTCCCTAGGCTATGAAGATTTCCATGTAACCAAAGGCTAGTGCTGTTACTTGAAACCCCTTTCCACATTCAATAGTCCTCCTTGAGTAACCTGAGTGATTTATAAATTGATGGGCCAAATATACCATGGCAGCTGGTCAGGTTCACGTCAGACCCAGAAGAATTTACTTACAGCCTCCTTCCAGAATAAAAACTCAATAGTCTTTACTATAACAATCATGCCACTGCTACATCTCACTGTATTTTGTCATATAACTAATAACTATGGACATTGTTTCTATATTTTTATAAATAACTATGTAAATTTTGTTTCTTATGTAATCAAAACTCATAAACACGATACTCTCTTACCGAAACCTAACTGAAATTAATAATTGGCCCCTAATCAAACAGTTTTATATGCCGGAGAAATTACACTACATTAGACTTTTGGCATTTTGGAAATTCCAAATGGAAATATTAGATGGAAATAATAACTGAGAAGGCCAATAGAGAGGAAAAACACTAAAAATTAATGTAAAATTGACGATAGTAATAACCAAATTTGTAAGGAATGTCATATTTGGACAGAGGGCTAAGATGTTTTAAAAATGTGATATTAACAGAAAATCACAGCTAGGAAATGCAAAATTATTACAAAGAAAAATGCCCCACGTTGAAGCACTATGAAATTTAATAAAAGTTTTTCCAAAGGTGTCTAAACCAGTGTCTGTAACACCAGTGTCTAAATGAGTAAAAAGCATGGTTAATAAATGTGAACTATGGCATAATCCTCCATTCCAATATAAATGAAAATAACAGTGTGCAATTTTTTACTGATTTAACTAACATCAAATAAATTGCTGAGGATTTCATGGAGAAAGAACCTTACATGTTGAGAGTAGAAGCGTGTATTGATTACACTTCTTCAGAAATACCTTTAGCAATATAATCAGAAGACTAAAAACATCCTAATATATCACCCAGAATATTATCTTGTCTAGTGATCTATCAAAGAAGCATTGATATATATAAATGATTATATTTAATTTTGATAGCATATACAGTATACAAAGTTGAAATAACAAATTTCTAAGAGATAAATAGGCAAAGTGAGTATAAAGCTCATAAGGGAATATTTTTAAACAATTAGTTAAAAATAGCCAAAGTTACACATACATGTACATTGAAATATACAAATATATATAATACACAAATATACAAATATATATAATACACAGTTAATTATTTATAGTCTACATACAAATATATGTAATACACTAATATACAAATAATACACAGTTAATTATTTATAATTTAGACTTTCTGGTGTTATTAGAGTATACATCAGGGCTTTGTGTATATAAATTTTTCTTCTCTACTGTTTATTTTGATTTGTATTATACATTTTCTACTCTGTCCATTTGTCTTGGACTTGAAGTTTATGACTTTCTCAGTGTCTAGTGTTTTTGTGAATTAGCTCCACTATCTCTTTGGATCTCTTGAAACTTATTTAGAAAGTTGGTCCAACATATATACTCTCCTGACACAAGAGCTTGCTTTCCACTAAGAAGTGAAAGAACAAAGGTATTTTTCAGTCATGTTTCCGTTTCCTCTATCCATGTAAGTGAGTTCTATCTTTGAGTGTGGTTTTGGAGTGATATTTATAATGTGGAAAAGTAATGGGACAGAGAAGAGAGAACAATAGAGAAGCAGGAACAAATGGAAAGAGGTAAAAAACAATGAAACCTGTGCTGAACAGAAACTCAAGGAAAGAGCTGGATGGCAAATGACTGTTGATGTGAGTGAGTGACTAGACCATTGCTAGCTTGAGAGAGAATAAATGCAAATGAAAGAGTATGTGATAAAATGTTGCTTTGAAATATGAAGAAGCGCTCTTTTATAATAAAATTCTTAAAATGATGTAAGTAATATTTAGAAAATTTCTGTTATTACATTTATTTGTGGAACTCATATTTATTTTTTTTTAACGAAATACCATGCTGTGCCAAGATTAGAACAAAGGTGAAACTGGGATTTGTTAGTGGACAAATATTTATTTGAGAGGAAATCCTATAAAATTTTAATTAGGTTTTCAAAAAATTCTATGATTAATTAAGTGACAGTTCAATGTACATCCGTTGCATTTATGATTAGAGAGAAACACTGTATTGAATAGTTCTGCAGAGACATTCCTTTAGTGTTGATCATTTCATCTATCCTTTTTGTTTTTAAGGTTTTATCACAAATATGATACAGACTCAGAGTTTTCTCAAGTATCCCTAAGATCTTCTATATTAATTGAATCAGGGTCTCAAAAGAAAAAAGGATACACTCAAAATGGAAAATCAAAGAGTTGTGTTAGTTTAATATTACTACAATGAAATACCTGAGTCAGCTAACTTATATGAAGAAAAAGTTTCCTTTGGCCCACAGTTCTGGAGATTCCAGTCTAAGATCAGGCGGCTTCATTACTCTTGGCCTCTGGCAAAGCCAGCACATGATGGCAGGAGTGTGTGGTATAGCACCCCACTTGCATCAGAAGCCAAGGAACACAGTGTAGTTATCAGAGTCCTAAGGATGGTGGAAGTCCTACTGTCCCCTTTGAGGGTACACCAGCAATGACCTAGAAACCTCTCACATGGCTCCACTTCTCTAAGGTTCCACTACCTCCCAACACCCTGAAGGCCATGTCTATAACACACAGTCCATTGGGGGACATTGATTCAGAACATAGGAAGAATTTAAGGAAGGGATTATTTATAAAAGTATCATGAGCATTAAAGGAATGAATAAAATATCAAGAATCATCCTGGATTCCAAACTAATAACCAGGCATTGTCATTTATAAATCTGAGGAGTGAAGAAAATAAACTTTAAGAGCCTGAGAAGAGCTGAGCTATGGGAGACACAACACAGACAGGGATGTAACCTTTGAGAAAGGATTGTCTAAATACTCTGAAACTTGGATCCAGCATGGAGGGTATCCAGAGTATAAGTACCTCAACATCCTCTCCTCCCACACTCTAACCTCCAGCCAGAACCAACACCAGATAGGCCCAAAGAGACTGTGGAGGGCAAGGAGGCCTCTTTGATTCAGTCCATGAAGGTCAGGCTCATGAGGCACCAGGAAGCATGTGACGATTAACGAACTGATCTTGAGGCATGAACAATGGATATCCAACAAATCGAAACTATGATCTGTCAGATAATTCAATATCTCTAGATGGGAAGTTGGCAGCATTACAATATACACTCCAGATTACATGAAGTAATTACAAAGACATTGACAGTCTTGGGTCGGTATATCATTGCCAGCCTCTTTTTGGAGTCTGACCTTACAGTTGCTTTGGCACCTTTTCTAAATAGGAATATTGAGCTCTGGAGAATTAAAGGACAATCTTTGTTTGTTCTTTTTTATGTACATTTCTTGTGCATATCCTCTTTCCAGTTTGTTGCACTGACTTGAAAGATGTGTTTTTGGAATAATTTGGAATGCATTAAAATCCAAGAGCTCTTATTACTCCAGGTGCAGTGACTCTTTAACCAACTTAGTTTCAACCCCCCCTCCCCCCAAAAAATGTGTCATTCATTGTAAAGAGGCTTGTAAATAATTTTTGCAGGTTATATAAGACAGTTTATACAAGGCACGTATCAGTAGACTTGCTACATGTTACTAATAAAATATTAGTTTGAGATTCAATACATCCAACTAGCAAACTTCTCCTTTCCAAATAGTGGGTTGATTCTTCAATTTGGAAGACCCTAAGGAATAATCTCTGGCTGTCTTAGCATTGGAGATTTAATTGAAAAAAAAATACTCTCAATTATGCAAATATTTTGTTTAAATGGACACGTTTGCAGGCAGGTAGGTACAGTTGTATATGTGTAAGTAGAAGACGCACTTGTGGTTGGGGAAAGGAAACAAATCAGCAGGGACTTAGAATATTCACCACAATTAATAAACATGAATGAATACAGCAAAGATCAACTTAGAAGCAACCAAAGCTCTGACTTTTCAACACGAGGAATGGAATTTAAATTTAAGGTGGTACCTGCAACTGGGACTGTGGTCGAGGCCACATCCAACCCCACCCACAGGAAATGGCTGTCTGCAGATAAACAAGAAACATTTACTTCCTTAGTTGATGGCCTAAAATCTGAAATTTGGTCAAAGAAGACAAAAACAAAACAACTGCAACAAGAGTCCCATGTAATTAGTCTTGGACTTATAAGCATATTTCCAACGGAAGCCAACACCTCTAACTGGTGAACAAGTGGTAAACTTTATATCTGCCTAGACATTTTTTGGTGTCACTGAACTTAGAGAAACTTAGGGTACATGCAAACAGTTGCATCTGATTCACCAGAAGCCCTCTGGTGTGCCTAGAGGAAACTTCCAGAATGTCTGTTCATGAGGCACTCATGAACAAGCATGAGAAGTTTTCAAGTGCTAAGTTACGATCAGCTGCAAAAGCCCTGCCTGAAATGTTAATAATTCCAAAGCTCTCTCTGTAAACATGAAGTGGCATTTTTTACCTCCCGTAACCACATCATGCTGCCAGATTATCATAACACAGCATAATATCCTTTGATGATAATTATCTGAAGAAATCTTTATGTATTCAGAAGAATGGAGGTAAATTCCATTTAATTAAAAGCATATCTCTCCATGCAGGTTTGGAGAGATTAAGTGATAGGCCCCTTATGAAGCACCTGGCATATAACAGATACACAATAAATAATAGTTACCTCTGACAAATTCTCTCCACCACTCCCCACATCATGTGTCCTGCAGCAACACTTGAGGCCTCATTTTTTTTCATTTTCTCAAATGCAAAATAAGAGTAATAGTCTCTGTTTCACAGTGATACTGAAGAATTTGATTGAAAGCTGTCAAGTGCCTAGTAGAATGTCTTGCCCGAAGTAGAATTGAGCCGAATTTTTTAAAAATCCCTCAACCTGACATAAAGCGGCTATTTAAATAAAATGTGAGTAAGCTAATGAGCGATTGTTATAAATATATACAGACATTGCTTCCAGTTATAAACACCGATCCGAGAATACTTGATTCAGAAAGTGTTGCTTGTCAACAGGATTTATTTAAGAAGCCATTAATTCCTATTAAATTTTATCTAAAGCTGACAATGTTTCTACTAGAAAAATAAAGCAAACATCACTGTGTTTTTATTGATGGTATGCATTCATATCTGAATCCTATAGATGACTGTAAAACTTGTCACTATGTTACTAACATTTAAATGATCCCCACAGCAGCCAGATATTTGGTAGCAGCTGTAATTATCAGCTATTTCCAATTGTTTAAAAATAGCATTAATTGAAACAGTTTGGATTATCCATGGATGGTGTTAATCACCATCTCCTACACACCTGCATCTGAATGGGGCACTTATTTTGTGTATGGTGATAGTTTTAAGATTAAAATAATGCATTATAATGCAAAATAGTGGACACACTCATGCAAAGCAGAGTTTTAGGCCAAAAATCTAACAATAAAAGTATGTCTCCAATGGACTGTGATAGGCTCTAAGTTTGTATTAAGTAACACTTCCCATAAATAAATTTGCATGTATATCAAAAATGTTCATCTAGGACCACATATTTGGTAAGCACAGTCTTTTTTTTTTAAGAGAAGAAAGAGGATTATATTCCTATGCCTGAAAATCATCTGGACCAAAACAAGATATGGTATGACACAGTATGATGTGATACCATATATTTATACTTCCTTGATATCTAAAATGTATGAATGTAATAAATCAGTAATTTCTGAACTGTGTTTTTCTTCTAAATGAGAAAAATCACCTTAAATTATAAGATTTTTACTTTAAAAACCATTACCCTTTCTTCCACTTTGCTATTTCCATTTGTGAGGGATCTTTACAGAGCAGATTGAACTTTGTAGGGAATCAGATACTGGATCAAAACTAAAATAACAAAATATTTTATTAGGGCAAGAAATTTATCCGAATATAGTCTCCTAAATAGCATGTTGATAAATTATTTATTTTTATGATGTGGTTACAGACATATCAGATAAAAATTTTTTGAATCATCTTTCAGAGGAGTATTATCTGATAGATCTTTCACTTGTGCAAGGTAAAGAGTAAATTTATACAGAAACACATAACCTTCACCTTAGGTAAGCCCTCAGGCCTTCCACCTAAAAGAACCAGAAATTCCATTTGTACCTACTCTGTGATATAATATAGATTATTTTCAGGAATGGCATTGTCAGTAGAAAGTCCCCAACAATTATGTGCAAATTAAAAGTTC
This sequence comes from Callospermophilus lateralis, assembly GCF_048772815.1. NCBI lineage: Eukaryota > Metazoa > Chordata > Mammalia > Rodentia > Sciuridae > Callospermophilus > Callospermophilus lateralis. The sequence goes on from NC_135322.1 coordinate 43,497,139, forward strand.
AAAGCAAGTGACCATAAGTATCAAGAGAAGTGACTATCCATATTTGTCCTAAGAGCAGTATAATCAGGTAGAAAACAGTCTTAGGAAGTTATGTGTTAGCATCCACATATCAGAGAGAACATTCAATCTTTGGTTTTCTGGGATTGGCTTATTTCACTTAGCATGTTACTCTCCAGATATATCCATTTACCCGCAAAAATCATAGTCATTCTTTTTTATGGCTGAGTAATATTCCATTGTGTATATATACCACATGTTTTTAATCCATTCATCTGTTGAAGGGCACCAATGTTAGCTCCATAGCTTAGCTATTGTAAATTGGGCTGCTATATACATTGATGTGGCTGAATCATTGTAATATGCTGATTTTTTAAAGTCTTTTGATTATATACAGAGGAATGGGATACCTGGGTCAAGTGGTGGTTCCATTTTGTGTTTTCTGAGGAATCTCCATACTGCTTTCCAGAGTGGTTGCACCAATTTGTAGTCCCACCAGCAATGAATGGGTGTATCTTTTCCCCACATCCTCGCCAACATTTATCATTATTGCATTCTTGAAAATTGCTGTTTTGACTGGAGTGAGATGAAATCTCAGTGTATTTTTAATTTGCATTTCTCTAAGTGCTAGAGATGTTAAACATTTTTTTATATATTCATATACCATCAGTGAAACGCCACATCATGTACAACCACAATAATGAAATCCTAATTAGAATAAATTATACTCCATGAATGTATATTATGTCAAAATATACTCTACTGTCATGTATGTATGTGTGTGTGTGTGTGTGTGTGTATATATATATATATATATATATATATATATAAAACAAATTAATAAAAAAGAAAACGGTCTTAGAATTTGGCTTCAGTCGGTTTTTTGCATGAGCCAAATGTGCAACAGAGTCAGGGTTTTTAATGTTTATTTTATTCTTTTTTAATTTGTTTTTTAGTTGTAGATAGACACAATACCTTTATTTTATTTATTTATTCTCATGTGGTACTGAGGATTGAACCTCACACATGCAAGTGGAGTGCTCTACCACTGAATCCCAGCCCCAATGTTTATTCTATCTTAGGCCAGGCAAATTGTTCAGGTGAGAGGAGAGAGGTTAACTATTTTACTACCTTGGCAGTTTTTTTCTTTTTGTTTTGTTTTTTAACAAGGCTCAAAAGAAACCTTCATGGTACATTTGTCGATTGGACACTGAAGACAGGAGTTGGAGTGTTTTTCTAAGTAGGTGTTTATAAGACAGTAGGGAAGTTGATGAACTCATAGAAAATTAGGTCCCATCTTTTCCTTCAAGCAAAGAAGTGCAATGGGAGAAACATGGGCTTATAAGTAAAATCAAACTTACCTGGGCACTACTTATTATTCCTCCCATATTAGCTCTATGACATTGATAAATTTGTCAAGTATCTCTGAGCCTCAGCTCTCTCAACTGTATCTACCTCACCTAACAATTATAGATGCAAAGAACTCAGCCTGGGTAGGTGCTTTATATACAAACCATGTCCTTCTTTTCCTACTTCCCTCTGACACTCACCGTAAGATAAACTCACATTTATATTTTGAAAATTACATGATCCTTTTACAAAGCAACCCATCAAAGAACAGAAATAGCATTATCTTTCGAAAGACTAAAGGAAACCAAATGATTATATGTCCCTCCTTGAGTCTCTGCCATATCAAAACATTAATGGATTTCCAGGTTAGGATTATTTTTCATACCAAAAAAAAAAAAAATCTTCTTCATCTCATGGCCTTCAGCTCCTCTACAGAATTTTTGTCTCTTTTCTCAAATGTTTTATCATTTTTTTCCTTGAGATAAAGAGGTTCAATATTCATTCTTCTCCAACTAAGTTTTAAAAGCAACTTCCAACATTCTTCTTGCCAGAAAATTAAAGTTAAATATTAGCAGAGTTCCTAACAAGTTTGTGAAAGTTAAATTTAGTGCCTTGGGTGTCTGAGCCAGTCTTTAATTACAATGATGACTTCTACTATTTACAAATCATCCCTCATGTGTGTTTTGTTTAGTCTATAGCTAGTGTTTCTTATAGTTCACAGCTGACACTGTGAAAAGACAATGCAGAAGCTTCCTTTGCATCATTATAATGAATAATGAGATGAGGAAGGGGGAGAATCAAGAGGGCTTCAACCTCTGCTTGGAAATCAGTTGTATGACAACTAAAACAATAGAAGTCACATTAGACAAACATAAGCTCTTTTAATGTGGGGGAGACTTAGGAGAATTCTGAGTACCCCATATGTAAAAGGCACCAGAGGAAGCAATTTATAACAAAGGAAATTTAGCTAATATTTTCTAAGTGTCTGCTATAGACAAGAAGAATATTATTTAATCCACTATTTTCTAGAATGTAAAACCTTATTATTGCAAATGGAGAAATAGGTCAACTATTGTGAGTGGGATTGTTTTCTTGGTTTCTATTTCAGGTAGTTCATTGTTCGTGGACAGAAATGTTACTGATTTTTATATGTGGATTTTGTATACTGTTGCTTTGCTGATTACTTGATTATATTTTGTATATAAGAAGAAGAAAGTTCAAGAGATCTGTGGTACAAGATGTTGATTTGATAATTGCTAAGAGAATAAATTTTAAGTGTTTTCAACATAAAAATACAGTATGTGGAATAATGTATTTGTTGATGAGCTTGCTTAGATATTCTGCAATGTGCAAGAATTTCAAAATATTATGCTATACACCATAAATATGTACAGTTTTTATTTGTACATTGAAAACAATTGAGAATAAAAATATTAAAAGTGTAAAAGAATCCCAAAAGAAAAAAATCATTTCAGGAAGTATGGATTATATATAAATGGATATTATGCAAAGGGTGATATATACATAAATAATAATAATATAATAATAGTATGGATATTATTAAAAGTAAGGAAGTGTATGGGTTATAAATAGGTTGGGTAACTCCACAGGTTTTGTATTTTCAGAAGCACAAGTAAGTGGTGATTAAGAAAGAAAAAAAATCCTTTTATCAATTAAAGGATCATTGAAACTGAACACCTTACCATTATTAAATAATTAAAATTTGTAAATGTAGTTTCTATATTGAAGGGAATATAATATGCATATTATTTGAAAGATTCTTCCAAGTAGTTAAAAAATATCTAGTACTTTAAGAACCATCTCAATTACTTTTTGTTTTCATTCCAAATTTTCTTAGCAAAACCATTTTTTTTTTCTATGATAAGCCTAAGGTAAATTTTAGAGCAATGATTACTAACTTTCTACAAACCTCATAGTAGGTGGACATTAAAGTATTAATTTTCTATTTGTCACCATGATCTGAATTAAATCATTTTTCTATTAGAATGGCTGTAGGTCAGTTCCCTGACATGGAATCAATTCCTTGATAACCCAGGTATTTTCACCCTATCTCAACACTTTAGAGAGTGACCAGAGGTCCATCTATTTCTCATTCTATTTCCTAGAATCCCCCCCTTCCTACTGTAGTCTATATTTATCTACTATGGTTATCTTGTGGCTGTTGTCAAATTATACCTCAAATATTTTTTAAAATATCAAATTTATATCCCTTGATAAGCTCTCAGAAGATTCAGAGGAAGTTCCAAGTTTGATTAATTTTTAAATCACTTGTAATATTTATTAATAGACAAGTACCAAAAATACATATAGGTTAAAAAATATAGGGTGCATTTTTTTCAAATTAATAGACTTGTGATCAAACCCATTTGTTATTGAGTAGCTACATGAACTTAGGCAAATTAATTATTCTCCCTGAGTTTTGGTGCATTCATTAGTCAAATTGAAACACATGAACCCAATGGATGATTTAATATAAATTGATGAAGCTAACATTGTTTTCAAAGAGAAATCAGGCTTTATTGGAAATGTACCAGTTGTGTAGCTTATTTAAACTTGTTAAGACTCAATTTCCTCAGCTGCAAAATGGGCATGAAAATAATTGCTTATCCCAGGATGATGATAATATTGCATAAGATAATATAACCTGAATGACAAATGGTATTCCTACCATTTCACCTCCATTCCACTTCCTTACTATTTTTATGCTGCATTTATTTTATTTTTATGCTGCATTTACCTTGGATAAAGTTCAGAATCCCAAGCAGAAAAGAAAGAATACAGAGGCTGACTCTGGAAGAGAATAGCTAACTGAACCAGAGGGGGGAATGGATAAAAAGATGTGAATAACTGCCCTCCTGTTGTTAAATAATGAGAAATACTCAGGTGAGATGATCTTTTCAAACACAGAAAACAAAGAATAAAAGGAACATCATGAATCCTCTGAAATGAAGGCGAAGAAACCTTAGTTAAAATTTTAACAAGTTAGAGTCATTAGCTAAACAAATCCTGACAGCTTCACAGTCGCATAGGCACCTAACCAAGGCGTGATTTCTGAGGCAACCCTAATAGGTCCCTCTGCATTCTCCTCAAACATCCCCTTTTGTTTCTTTACTGTGGATCCTAGGACTACCTTCCCTATTCTCTCTGCTAGCCACATGCATTTACAAAGCACAGCTAACATTTCCCTTCATCAGTGATCAGAAGAGAAATTCTCTTGTGCATCTCATTGTATGGATCCTTTCTAAAAAGAGGGACATTGTCGAAGAAAAGGAATCAATTGATTCTGTGAAGCTTTCAAAATAGAGACTTTCTTGTTTAGGTCTTGCCATTTTCTCTCAAATGTTAAAAATGCAGATGCCTCCCATTGTCCCAAACGTAAGACTAAAAACTTATGGATTATGACACACATAATTTATAGTACTTAAGAGGAAGGTGACCTGAGAGAAATATATTTAAATGAACACATACCAAATGCTAGGCTTTGGGAAATTTAATTTGCATGTATCTTTTGGAATTCTCAAAAAAGATGCAAAGGGGTAGGAAATATTAACCTTATTTTGCAATCAAGAATACTAAGGTCAAAAGATTTAAAATAAATGAAAATGAAAATCCCTCTTGGAAACTTTGTATTCTAGCTGAGAAAGATATTATTATTGCTAATAGTTCATGTTATAGTCACAGTTCAAATTTATTTTGAGTCTTATTATATTTTAATTTTATTTCATTTTAAAATGAACTGGAAAAATATAGAACTTTTAAGTGTAATTTTTTATTGAGTTACTTTGGTTTCCAACTAGAAGCACATTTCAAATTTTACAGAGCTATTGACAAAGAAAATGATATATATATATAATCTAAATTGAGAAATATAGTTTACATAGGAATGACCCAGAATATGCCCCCCTCTGGTTTTTTTTTTTTTTTTGTTTGTTTTTTTCAAATACCTTGGTGTGAATGTGTGTTTTGACTTACAAAGAGATATCTATTATTTCAGGCACTTTTATTGATGGGCACTCATCTTAGTGGGTAGTAGAAATAATAAGTTAATACTTTTTAAACTTCTATAGAAAATTATCAGTGTATAAAAAGTTGGTGAATAGAGAGAAATATATGCAGAATAGATTTTGTTGAACTTCTCAGAATCCTATGTTATAAAGAAAACTTAACTGTTTAGATTATTTTTCTGAACTTGTGTGAATGGTGAAACTACAGAAGAGTCTCTTTTCTTGCACATTTTCATTGAAAAATCTCTCCACAGACCAATGATGTTCTTTGAAAATAAGAAATTGACAATATCATTTTCATGTATTCAAACAAAAGAGTTCCAAACAAATTATAAAAGAGGAAATTCTGATGGAATAGTACAAATGGAAATATTCTGCTTCTCAGCAAGCAATGTAATAAATACAAATTCAACTTCAGTGTTAGAAACTATTCATCTGTCAAATAAACAACTGTAAAAATTAGAATATGTTTACAGTAAAATATGTGGGGAGCTCTACCTTGATAGTGAAGCAGAATTTGAGGTAACTTTTTTTTCAAAAGATAGTGACACAAATTTTATTGGACTCTTAAATGTTACCATAATCCTTAACTCTAAATTTTACTTTCAGAAATATATCCAAAGAGATAAATAAAATAACAACAAAATAAATTAATACAATAAATATTTTAAATATCCACATTAACATACATATCACAAAGCCTTTTTAAAAACACGGAACACTTGAAAATAACCTTTTTGATGAAAGAGAGAAACTATACAAATAAATTATGGCATGCTTTGTAGGAATAAGTACTAAGCAAGGATTGCACTCATCTTTGTATAATACTGTAATTTCTTGGAAGCATACTTGTTTTATAGCTCATGAAAAAATACATATGTGTGTGTATGTTCAATATGATTTCAATATTATGTATAGGTGCAAACAAAGCATAAAAGTAATATGTCGAACATATTAATCTTTATCTGTGACTGTAGCTGATATTATGGCTACTCTCTTTTTCTGCTTTCCATATTCCAAATATTTTCTCATGCACACATATTAATTTTTAAAATAATATGGATAAAAATAAACCTCCTTAAAATTAATTTTAAGACAAACCTTAGTATTTGGAAGGCTGTTCGAGAAATGTTATCTTATATGGAAACCCAAAATAAACTAATCACCACCACTACCACCCCCCAAAATGTTGAAAGATGTCATCTGAATAGCATGGATTACTACTCCACAAAACTAGATCACATTCCTGTTTCAGGATTATTTTAGAAAACTTGCTTTTCAACCATCTACAATATAGGCCATCATTCATATCGAACTTAATTAGAAAACAGTTTGGAAGTTGGAGGAATTCCTAATTTAAGTCAATTAAAGGGAAAGTTGTCAGGTTTGCTTTGGGTTTGCTTATCTATCCCCTCACAGCGGGGCTGGAGCGATCTGTCTTCCCCAATCTCTTGTCTTCCCCCAGGATTATGTCATAGCTAGCAATGTGTAAATCTAGGAACCCGTGGTGACAATTAGCATCTGAGTCTCCTGCCAGGGCTAGGAGAAGGAGCCCAGTGACAGATGAAGGCATCCCAGGATTCTACATTGAAAATGCTTTGATGGGTGCTTTCGTTCATAAATGACATATCTCTAGTTGGTGGGGCAAGGCAACTGTGCACCCTAGCCGGATTTCTGTTCCGGGTTGAGAGCTCTTCTCTCCTCCCTCACCCATGCCCTGAATCCTATTGTGTCACAGTTAATCTGGTTATCAGATGGGAAAAGCATGTCAGATAGTGACTATTTAAGGAGCATATTCTTTTCACTGAGCAGATCATTACAGGTCCTTTTCCTCTCCATTGCTAAAATAAGGTTCCTTGACTCATCTGTCACCTACCCATATTTGGGCTGGTTTTAAATGTGTGCTCCCTCTCCATCCATCTTTCTATGTAGTATTTTAATCTGTTTCATGCATTCTGAAATCATCATTATCTGCCAAGCAAATGGGGCAAAATATATTCTATATAGCAATAGTATACACACACAAAGTCACACACACACACACACACATACACACATACACACTTTTTTTCTCCAAACTCAAAACTGGGGCACATGATTCATTTATATATCTGCCTTATCTCTTAGGCTATGGTTTATGAGAATAAGGACCAAGTTTTAACAATTTTTAATAACCCAGAAGTACATAGATGACCCCCAATTTATGACAGAATGAATTAATGCAAAAGTGAAAAAAAATCACATGTGTTTTATATTTAAGTACAAAAGCAAGTAGGTAGCAGGTTTTAAAGCAATGAGGTTTCTAAAATCTCTCAAAAGCATGAGAAAATAATACAGGAAAGTGAATACTATACATGCCTTGCAAATCCAGAACACAGTACCTTTGTATGTACAGTGAATGAATAAATATTTAGAGTCAGATCTAGTCTATTATGATCACACATGTAGCATACTTAATGGAAACCTTGGAGCAAAGGTTAGAAGACTCAATTATGAATTCTTTTCTCTATGGCTAAAGTAGAAGTAAAAGTTATAACACTTAACCAAATAATTAGGGTAAGAATAATTTTTTTTTCTCCTCACATTATATTGCGTAGCTTTTGTCTCCTATCAGATCATAAACCCTTATGGTAAGGAATCCTATACTTCTCCGAGTTTCCAGAATTGCTTCTTCTAGACTGTGTACTTGGAAGATGTTCCTGTTTGTTGTCAACTAGCTTCTAATATGCGGAGGGGGGCCAGATCCCGGTGTTTTGCAGTTCGGTAATTTCTTTAGGTGCCGCAGTCTCTGTTTACCACTGACCCTTCAGAAGATCTAGTGCAGTGTGGAGGAGCCCAGGGCGATGAGCGGCCACCAATATACAGGCATACCTCCACTGTTTTTAACATTCTTAGGCTTTAAACTCAGCTCGGACACTTTTTAAATGAAGATTTTTAAGCTCACCCCAGATATTTAAATTCAACCCTGAAATTTGAACCCAGAAATACTCATTTTAAACAAACATCAACTGTCATTGATGTATAGGTGTTTCATGAACCACAAACTGAGAAAATGCCACTTATTTGTGTTCCTGAAGTGAGGACTATCACTCCTCCCTCCCCTTCTGCCCTCCCTGAGAACCCTGGAGATGATCCCTTTCCTCTAGAAAGGAAGAGGGAAGGCCCCACGTGATTCTGCTCAGGGAATCTTGGGGAAATGACAGATAGGACTAGCAATGTGCTGTTCTAATCTAGCTCCTGTGAACTTTTGTCAAAGTTATTTTGTCTTCCCAATTGACACTCTTTTCCTGTCACCCTAAAAATCCAAGTTCCATTATAAACATTCAGTCATTATCGAGAGAAGGAAAGTGAAGGCAAATTATGCTGTTTCTCTTTTGTGTTCCTGGAAAGTTTTAACTATACTTCAACAGTGGGCCCTGCCTAGGTACATCGGCAAAGACTGTTCCAATATCTTGGCATTGAGTGGTAGAAATCATACACAGCAAATGAGGAGAGGTTAAGGGGGAATAAAAGCTATGTTCAAAATACACAGAGCAGCTATCTATTCGTAAATGCATAAGGAAATTTTTAGAAAAGCACTGAATTATCCTAGCCTACCCCCAGGGAATGGAATTAGAATTGAGGAAATAAATAAATGTGTTTTTTAAAAATTATTGTAATATCTTTTGATTGGCATCACTTTAAAAAGTTTCTTTGGTTTTTTGTTTTGTTTTGTTTTATAATTAGAACATTTTAAGTATATCTGGAAAAAGTATTTTTTTTTAAATTGGAAATAGTATGAATACATTTTCAAATATGTCACCTATCTATAAAAATAAAAGGAGATTACAAGAAGACATTTCTTTTTATCAGAAAAACCCTTTTTAATAGAAAAAAGAGTGGGGAACAGAAAGGCTTTAGATTGCAAGAAGAGATTCTCCAACCATAGAGGTATATATTATGCAGAGTTCACAACAGGTTTGAGGAAGCATCCCTGTTAAACCTCTCTTAAGAATTTATCTACAAGAAGATTCCAGGAGGCATTTTTGGAGGAGACCTGTTATTTGTTTACTTATCGTCATGTTTTTCTGCAGTTGCTTAGCTCTTTTCTAAAGTAGAGTGTTATGTAGGAATGTGTGGAGAGATGGATGTGTGGATACATTAGATCTCTGTTAAAAAAATAAAACACCTTGACAGAGGCAGACACACACACACACACACACACACACACACACACATACACAATATGTGAGTGCATGCACAGATGTATCATGGCTTCCATCTTTCTTCAGAGTGGGGTGCTCTTCATCAACTGGGGATTTACCAAGGGCATTGTTTCTGGCACCAAAGGAATAGGATATAAACATTCTGATCACTGTAGCATGTCAGAAAGAGAGAAAGGAGAGGCTGAGCATGACATTCAGGCTAATGCAGTAGGTCTAAGCCTTGGCTGCACATTATTATTGCCTAGGGAGCTTTTGAAAAGACACAGTGGAGCCCCACCCTCATAGATCCTGATTTAATGGTCTGAGGTGGGGCTCAGGCAACATTATTTTTAATAGCTCCCCAGCTGATCTTAATGTGCAAACAGGATTGAAAAATCACTAGATTAGAAAGAAAGAGTCCCACAGTGGTTCATGGCAGAGCATTGGTAGAATAGATAGGTAGCAATCAATTGATCAGCATTTGAAACAAAGGATATTTTGATCAAGCATAAGCAACACTAGGAAAGTCCTGAAGCATGAAAGAAAACAGTTTTAGGCACAAAAGGGAAACACATTGCTTTGGGATACCTTGAAAAGAAAAAAGGGTGGGGGATAAAAAAAGACCAGCAGAGAGAGAAGTTATTTGCTGAGGATATGATGAGCCTTACTTTCTCAACCACTCTGGCTAATGGTTCTTCTTAACTTTCTTCTTGAGAAGGAACTAGACAGTTATTTTAGAACTTGGTATCCACCCCAGGTAGTCCATCCCCTATATTCCCATGGTTCTCACTACACATTTGGGCACATTTGAGCTTAACGAGTATTTTGGGATATATTTGGGAAGGGCTACTTGATAATAAAAATTTTCCTAAATTCTAGGTGATATTATTCAATTAAGAATTACTGTTCCCCTAATAAGAGTTGAGTATAGAGCATATTCAACAAGATAGTAAAAGTGCCTGCTCTGAAAAATGTTATATTCTAAGTGAGGACAGTTCATTTAAGCAGATTGGGGGGGAAAGGGGTTTTGTTGCAATAATTTTACAAAGTGATGGATAGATACTATGAACTGAAGAAACAGAGTCAAGCAAATGAGTGCTTGGAGTGGGGGTGATACTGCAGTCTCTAGATGGAGTAGCTGGGAAAACCGTATGAAATGAAGCCCAAATGACTCCCACAAAAATCTGTCACCAGAGATGGTTCAGAGTATATTGTATCTATAAAAGCTATGAGCAGAAATGGAGATGCTAATATCAACAAGGTCAAAATGATTCACCTGAAAACCAGCTCAGTGACTGAATAAGTGCTCATCTACTGATAAAATTTTGATGTACTAAACTGGTCTGGTGCTGTTCCTGAGAACTTTATTTCATTTAATCAGGAACTACCTAAATTTAGTTGTCCTGCCTAACTTTCCATTCCAGCTGGGATGCATACATACATATATCTACACATACTTAAAGGGAGCTCTGTATTTATTCCACATAGACTAACAATGCTTGGTGGATCACTGGTGTGAAAATTATATCCATAAATAGTCGGTCTGAATCATTCCGTCCTCATTATTGAAAGCTCAGTCTTGGCTTTATCAGGCAATTATTACCATTTATATAATTCTGTGTTTAAGGTACTTTTCGCACCTGTTCTTTCCTGAGTCTCTTGGGTCCATTTATCTCCTGTTTTGCCCTTTCATTAGTTTGTTAGTCGGGAAGGTTACTTTGGGCTTCAGTCTGAATGCATCAAATTTTATGCATGCATATTATAATTGTAATGGCCTCCTTGTAGATTCAAGTCTCCATCGCCAGACATTTAGAAACATGTGCTGTTATTATATAAATAAATGAGTGAATAAATAAGTAAGGGATTGCTATGCCCTGCAAGGTAGTATAACATTCACAGCATGCAAAATTTTCTGTATTATTAAATAATGAGGATGACCCTTTTTTAAACACTGACTACCACTTTCTTTATATAATTTCACTGTATTTTGGAAGTTGGTATTTAAATAATCTATCTTCCTCTTTGAAATCATTTTGGTCACCAACATGAGGCTTTAGGACTATATATTTTTTTTTAATTTGTTTGTTTGGTTTTGGTGATTGCTATTTTTATGGCTATAGTATAAAATTTTTGATTATATATTGATTAGATAATAGCCAAATATATTCATTCATTGTTAAGCTTGTAAGGCTCACATTTTTAGGAACAAGGCCAATGATGGTTCCTCTGGAAATTCAATACTTTTATTTTAGGATTTTATTGACTATTGTGGTGAAGTTAAGTGCCCTTTTCATGTAATCTATTTTTTTTGAAGTCATGTTAAATAATGAGAGTGTTGTGTAAGTGTATGTGTTTTGAGAGAGGTGGGAAGTAAATGATTTACGGTCAGAAACGAAATAAAGAAAATATAAATGCTGTTCTATTTGTCACGTAGCTGCAGAGACGTTTTTGTGGCAGGCAGTCCTAATAAATTTTAAACTCCTTAAAATGGCCAGTCTCTTGGTTCAGACAACAATATGTCTTTATCCTCTGCAATTCTGCTTTCAACTATATCTAGAGAGAGAAACCACTTAATTTATTTTCCTAAGGGAATAAAGATTACTGCAAATCCTTTCTAAGGATCTCATTGAATTTTCTTATTACCTGGAGATAATTTTCAAAGGTATATCTAATAGTTCTCTGTAAATAAATCCCAGGATCCATATTTATTAAAACTTCTACCAAAAGACATTGTGAATGCCTTTCATAATACTATTATTTATTAAAGTTAGTCTTATTACCTACATTATATTTTTAGCATTTTTGTGGATTTAAGAAGAGATTCCATATTTAGTCCAAAGGATAAAATATCACTTGAAATTTCTTAAATTGGGATAGTAATGGTCAAGATATGATGATGTGTTTTAGAGATTTTGTTTGGGACCTAGAATGTGCACTGGCACATATTTGGCATTAAATAAATAAAAGAGAAGGAAACAGACAAATTATCCTGCTATCATTTTTTACTTGAGTTAACATTATCTTTTTTTCAAGATATGAAAACTTGAAGCTAATGAGATGTCCCTATGTGGTAAAGTTCTGTTGTCTAATGGTTTTTGTTATATTTTATTGGAATAGCCATTTTTGCAGGATATGTAATATTGTATAACACTATCACCTTTAAAAGATGCTAACAAGTATTTTGTATCTGATTTCTGTAGCTAGTAACAAGAAAGTAGCTGTTAATTTTGTTTTATTTTTGACAAGGAACAACAACATGATCTCTCAATTATAAGAAGAGATACAAAGCACATGAGGTGAATTCACACACTGGCAGTTATTTCTGGATTCACAAACACAAAATAGATGAACTTCAGTAGTCACACTGAGCATATAGCTGCATTTTAAAAGTTCAGAGTTTCAATTGAGTTGTTTATTTACCAGAATCTTAGGCCTTTTTTTCTTGAATTTCAGCTAGAATAGGCATAATATGAAAACAGAATTTTCAATGAGATTCCAAAGAGATTTAGATGAAAAATATCTAAGCAAATAAAAAATCAAATTATGTTTCTATATCAATAGAACCAATAATAAGAAAAATTGTAAATATAGATACTGAAGCTTTATTTCCTGCCTTCAATCAAGTATTCTGTTTGTAGGATTTAATGAGCCTTTTTTTTAATCTAAAAAAAATGATAAAAGAAAGTGGAATTTACACAACATATCCATGTTTATGATCCATGAAGAAGGCTAACTGATACATAAGGAAAGTATGAAATTTAGGAGTACAAGAGAAGAAGAACTTAATCATTTTTTCATCCATTTGTTATATCAGTAGAGGCTCAAAGATTCATAATACATTCAAAGGACTATAATCTAATATAATCATTATTTATTTTCATAACCAAATATTCCAGAATCATCTCCAGTGTCCTTTGAAAAAGTCATCATCATTTTTATTACATATCTTTAATTTTTAATTGTAATTTGTTAGGGTCTGTAAACAAGTCAAGATGGCGCCTGGCATTTTGCTAGAGGGAGTGGTTTGTGAAGTAACACCAGCGAGCCATTAAGTGTGGAGATTCCTTATTGGTTGACTGCTGTATCTACTTTATGTTAATTAAGATAAGCTGTATGGAATGTATATATATCCCTCCGGTCCTACAATAAACGGCTCCCACTCCTGCTGTATCAATGTACACAAGTTGCTTGTCATCCCCCGGTTAGTTTGCTGCAGCCAGACTGTGGCAGTAATCAATATTGTATGACTTCATGTGAAATGTGACGATCTTACCATAGTATAACGTCATTGCCCACCTTTTGGCCTCTGTAATATTTTACCACACATTTGACTTCTAAATATATTACAAATTTCATAATACATTGTCATTGGATTTTGCTTTACAGAATCAATTAACTTTTAAAGAGATTGAGAGATTGTGTGACTGCCCACATATTTATAATTCTCTTATACTTTGTGTAGATCTGATATATATTTTCATCTGGTACCATTTGTTTTTATTGGTCAGTTTTTCTCCTGTCTTTGTTCCCCTTGATAAGAAGTGTTTAGGGCAAAGGGACCTTATCCATGAGAGCAGAGTTAGAAATGGAATTTGAGGGAGTTGGTTCAAGATCTTCCTGGATTCACCAGATAAATGCAGCACATGTTATGTGTCCAATCTAAACTTTAGGCTTAGCACCAAATTCCTCAGGCTAACTCAAGGACGTTGATGAGCTCTGCCTGGGTTCTCCCCACCTCCCCATTGTCCTTCCTGGAGTCCTCTCCAGGTCACAATCCAGGTGCCATCATGGGTCACATCTGTGGGGCACCACTGTTCTATGCTGTACCTTTGCAAAGTCAGAAAAAATGTTATTTCATAGGTGTTTGATGATTGCTTCTGGTGAAATGGTCAATCTGGCACCTGTTGTTTCATCCTAGGCTTAGATTACAATGGTAGAATCTGTGTCGGCATAGTCATGGAATTTTGAGATTTAAGGAAAAATTTATCATTATTAAGCAAATAATTATTTGTGAGTTTTGATCAGCAGGAGGAGAGTTTCACCCAGATCACTTTTAAAAGATTTATTACTCCGGGATCCTAAAGTAATATGACATGGGGGAAGAGGCAACATAAATGGAAAGAAAAATCTGTTGAAAATTGACAAAAAGGGGAAAAAATGACCACATTTCAGAAATAACATCCTAAATTTTGGTATCTCCTAACTTTGTTTCACCCTATACTTGGGTCTGGAGGCTTGCAGTTTTCAAGATGAAAAGACTTTGAGGCAGTTGATTTTTGAATAAATTATCTAAACTCTTTGAACATTAACAATTCTATGAAAAATGGGCGAACAATTGCAAAGATGCATAATTTGAAACATACAGAGGCATTGTACACATTAGGCACACTTCATAAATATAATTTCCCCCTCAGCTGCTTTGATTAATTCTAAGAAGTTTCCCTTCTCAAAGTTTCTCCATGTCCTTTTGTTCAAACTAAAGTTGTTTTACCAAGGAGCTGGTTTCTATTTTATTTTTGCCATTTTCTTTTTCCATTTCCTCACTCTGGGAGGCCATAAACCGTGCTGTGTCCATAAGTAAATAATAAAAAAAAAAGTCCTTAGCCTTCCCAACAAAGAATATTTTTTGGCAAACATACTGCACTTACACGAAGTGTCAGGATTTCAAAGCCTCCCCAAGGAGTCCAGTAAACATATCTAAGGAAAGGTAACGGAGTGATTATGAATCCTTTTCAAGGCAGCAAGACCATTCTTCCAAAAGAAAGTCAGGCTGTGTAAAGAGTCACTTGCTTATCCTACAAGACCTTTAGAAGTAGCATTAAAAAAAAAAAAAAAAAAAAAAGTACATGCACACAAAGAATAAGGCCTTGTCAGCTCAAGAAATGGGAGCTTACCAGTGAGTAATGATGTCTTTCTAAAATAGTAGCAAATATATAAGAAACTTTAATCCTTCTGATCATATTCAACCCATATCAGAGTCACTCATGTTGACAGATGAATATTGAGCTAAATAAATCATATTTATACACATTGTACTTTCATGTTTTGAGGTAATGATGCTGTGAACTCTATGGGTAGGAACTTACTAACATTCTAACTTCTCAATTGCTAGTTTTATGTCTTTGAGAAAATTACCTAGTGTCTCAGAATCTCAGTTTCTATCTGTTAACTACAGACAGTTCACAAGACTTTTCTGAGGGTCAAGTAAACCCACGCAGAGTTAACATCATCTGTAATTCATAATAGGCTCTCAGTGAATGACTGCTATGCTTTTGCCACTACCACTACTAGGAAACTATTAACTAAATGTTAAACTATTAACATTTGCCATTAAATGTCTGTTTTCAAACAATGGACATTTTTAGATTCCTCCAATGCTTGCCAAAAGCAGAGCTCCTAAAATCAAAACAAGGAAATAGGGAGAAATGAAATGTTATGGCGTGGTAATGGAAACTTGAAAAGAAAAACTATCATGTAAGAAAACATGGCATTTAAAATACAAACAATTATTGCTCATCTAAAGGAGCAGAAAAGTGGAGAAATTTAAAATAGCACCTTACCATTCTAATGCCTTTTATCCTCACACATTCATTCATTTATTCAACAAATATTTATCAAGCACATATAATGTCTGAGTCAGCACTCTAGGTACTATTTCATACAAAAATGTCAGCCTTTATGGAGATTAAATTTGAATAAGTGGAGATGGAAAAAATTATCATCATGTCATGTGTATCCTATTTATCATATCCTAGCCTATCCAACTTATAGGGTGATGCATAAACACATAGATAAAAATGAGATGGAGAGGAGGAAGAAGAAATGTGTGCATTAGTATAAGGGATTAAAATTTTAAATAAGGTGATAGGGAAAGATTTAGTGAGAAAGTCTGAACATAGACTTAGAGAAAGAATGATTTGGACCCTACTGGAGAATCAAGGAGGGGGATCCTGGAAGAAACAGTCCATGCATAGGTCCTAAGGTAGGAATGTATCTGCTCTGATGACAGAATATGGAGAAGACCCGTGCATCTAGAATGACATGGGCAAGAGGTGACATCTGTTATTTGAGGACCGAGTCAAAAGGGATAAGGTTCAGATGATGGAAAGTCATGTGGATTATTCTAAGGGCTTTCTTTCCCTCCCAAGAGATAGAAGATCCTTCTGGATTCTGTACTATAGAAAGAAGTGAAGAGTACTTAGATTCTAGATGTTTGGATGGTAGCATTAATGGAATATACTGAGTGATTGGATATGTGTTTAAGAGAAAATTTAAGATAACCCAAGGTTTTGTCCTGAGCATCTAGTAAAATGGAATTTCCAGGCGGTAGGGTAGAAAAATACAATGCAAGAGCAGGTAGAGGGTTAGGAGATAATGAGATTGACAATTCCGTTTTGTGAATATTAATTTTGAGATTATTTATTGGGCTTCCAAGCCAAGGATTTATGAAAACATTTGGATATAAGTTTGGAGCTCAGGGCAGTGATTCAGCCTAGTGATGAAATTTAGGTTCATCAGCATATAGAATTTTCTTCCATATTCCTTTCATTCTTTGACTGTAGATATGTAAAATTTATGTATCATTTTTCCAGCATTATATTAAAGCATATTGAATATTGCCTCACAGCAATACTATGTATTCTTTTAAGGGCAGAGGAAGGCATCTGGAATTTCTGGTTATAACTGGTGATTTTACTAGGTATAATTTTGAAAGCTTTGAGCTTGAGCGTGCTATTTTAACTTTGGGAGCCTCAGGTTATCCTTCAGAGTGAGAGATAATAATGACTACCTTAAAAAATTTCTGTGAGGATCATGTTATCATTTTAGATTCTGTTGTGACACAGGGTGTGCAGTGCTATAGTTTGGATGTGAGGTGTCCCCCAAAAGCTCACATGTGAGACAATGCAAGAAGATTCAGAGGAGAAATGACTGGGTTGTAAGAGTCTTAATTAATTCACCCAATCCGTGAATTAATTCCCTGATAGGGATTAACTGAGTGGTGACTGAAGTGGTAGGGAGTGGCTAAAGAAGGTGGGAATGGGGGTGTGGCTATGGGGTATATATTCTGTATCTCTAGAGTGGAGACTCTCTTTCTCTGCTTCCTGATCACCATGTGAGCTGTTTCCTTCCCCTACACTCTTGGGTCATGATGTTCTGTCTCTTCTCAAGCCCCAAGGAATGGAGCCTGTCTATGGATTGAGACCTCTGACACTATGAGCCCTTAATTGTACTTTTGCTCTCCTAAAATTGTTCTGGTCAGATTCTTTAGTCATAGCAGTGAAAAACTGAGTAATACATGCAGTGTATTATGAATGCCATAACCATATACTAGTTTAATATTCGCTTAAAAAAATTAGGTATAGGTGGAGTCGTCCCAATAAGAATATTGAATGAGATTGAATGATGCGGACATTGGAATATTTGAAATTGAATAATGTGGTCATATGAACATAGCTAGAAAGTAGCAGAATCAAACATGTCTATTAATTTGCTCTTTTTGTATCACTCTGTTTCTCTCACCTTCTACATGTACTCAAGTAAATCTGACTTTAAACTGCCAGGAATAGAACAGGCACCCAATAATTAATTACTAATTGCATCATTACACATGTGAGAAGGTTCTAAATGATTTTCTATAAGGATCACACAAATTTTCTATTTATACATGATATGCTTAAGTAATATTTTAGTTAAGTAACACATACAAATATAAATCGCTAAATGAATTTCAGTTGCTTAGTCTGTGGTATGATACAAAATGCCCAACGTCTTATTCAGTGAATTGCTCTAAGATCAATAAAAAGTATATCCACAGAGCCTCTTTCACATTCATCCAAGGCATCTGCTTTGCCAATGTTTGATGAAAGAGCCTGGGATACACTTTATTCCCTCCTCCAGTGCCTGTCATTAGGAAGATCTATTCCAGACATCTAAGTGTAACCTCAAGTTCATGTTCTGGAAACCAGCCCATTAAACAGCAAATACAGCTGAAAAGACAGGAATGGTAAAGTCCTTTTTCAAATATCTTTTACTTAACTTACACAACAAAGAAATATTTTGGTGAAAAATCT
The DNA here is from genome assembly GCF_048772815.1 of Callospermophilus lateralis. NCBI lineage: Eukaryota > Metazoa > Chordata > Mammalia > Rodentia > Sciuridae > Callospermophilus > Callospermophilus lateralis. The sequence continues at coordinate 43,515,766 of NC_135322.1, forward strand.
CTGCCTAGAGTACTGAAGATGTGGCAGGAACACAAGTGTTGGGTATGATTTGTGCTTTCAACCTCCTACACATGAGAATTTGATTTATGTGGGTAATTTCCCAGAGAATTAAGTGTTCTCATCTGTGAATTGGAAAGGGTCTCCTGGTCTTTCATGGTTCACATCATCATGTACTTTGCCAGCTATAAATAATTTATTTTTAGTGTTAATATCAAGAACACTTAGTAACTTTAGGAGTCTATAATTATTAAGTGCCCATGGCTTAAATGGGTTCTAGGATGTTTATGTGGACTACCTAAGATAATCTTACAAAGACTCTCAAAGGTAAGTGCATAATAATATTCATTTTACAGATACAAAAACTAGAAACTGAGGCATAAAGAAGTCAAGTATCCTATTCAAAGAACCATAGTCAGCTTGAACTGCTGCCTCTGACTTAAATATTCTTTAGAGCAACACTGACCAACTTTCTGCAATAAAGTAAATATTCTATATTCGTTCTAAGGAGTATGGCAGCTACATGCGGCTATTAAGCCCTTGAAATGTGGCTAAAGAGATAGAGGAACTAAATTTTTAATTTCATTTATTTTAATTACAATTTAAATTAAGTAGCCGTATGTAGTGAATGACTAGCATATTGAATAATATAGCTCTAGTGTAGAGATCTAGCAGACTTTGAGACCTTCCGGATCTTGCATCGTGACTTGTTTGACTTGGTGTCAGGGGTCAGAGTGAATCCTGGCACAAAGGTGCATAGTCAATGTTTGCTACAGTCAGGAGGAGGAGATATATATATTGAAGGATTCTCCCCACAGCAGGCAGGTCTAGCTTCTGGTTCAAGTTTGCCTAATCTCAAGTGTCCTGTTCTATACTTTCATTGTGTTAAATTCTGTCTTAGTGAGCTTTATTCTTGGTTACATTTCAAGCTCCTTTTATGGGCTTAGGACACAAAAAGGTCACCCCTTCCTAAGGAGGGTATACATGTAGTGATTGAGAGTACAGATTGTAGAATAAGGATGCTTCGCCTCTAGGCTCAAAACTTCCAAGCTAATTGGCTTTTCTGAGGCAAGTCACTCAACCTCTATGTGTATAGGATGTGTAGAATACAAGTTCTCATCACATAAGGTATAAGGTTTTTGGGAGGGTAAATGGAGATAGTACTGGAAAAACACTCTGCTGAATATTGGCAGGTAGATTATGTTAAACAAATGTTAGCTATTTTTATTATTTTTAAAAATTATTTTTACATATGCTTTTCTTTTGAATCTCTAAAACAGCACAAATGTAAAATTTCAGAAAATGTTCAGAAAACATTTTCAGACATTTACTAAAACTGTTTACAGAATTGATTTCTATCTTTTGTTTAGTTGTTGTTGTTATTATTGTTATTATTATTATCATCATCATCATCAGTTTTTGGCTGCTGTAATTTGACAGGCTCTTAGAATGGAACAAAGAAAGTAAGGATAAATAAGACACATCTACTGCCACCAAAAGTCTCCCAGTTTGGTAAGAAAAACTGGCTATCAAACAGGTGACAGAGCTATAGAAGCATTATAGAGGAAATAAGTGAGAGGCAATGATAATTATCACTGGATGGGTAAAAGGTCTTCATGAAGGAGGTGATATCTGATGGAGTTGTAAAGAGCACCAGGCATAGGCTGGATGCATAGGAAATTGAGCTCTCCACTGCTACTGGGAACAGAATGGATATATTATGGAAAATTCCCTTTCTCTCTCCAAATTGTTGGGTGAAAAACAAATCTGGAGAATGAATATATGCAGATCTTGCTCCTCCACACAAAGTATTAAAATGGGTTTAGAAACCATTTGTATATGACTATGTTTGAGTTACCAAAGTAGAGCAGGTACTATATTAAACACCTTTTCTTTTAAACATGTCCACATGTTGGGAATATCACAAAAAATACAATTCTTTTTACATATTAAAAATGTACGTCAAGTAATCGCCACAGCTGGGAGGTGATCAGGATACTCTGGGAACTGCTTGAGCCTTCTACCATTGCACTTGTGTATCATTCCCAGAGAACTTGCCCAGCCATGTCCTGACAAGACCCCTCATCTAACTACACACCACTCCATGCCACCAACATAACACATTGCCCAAGAAAGAACATATGTTAAATTAATTCCACCAAAGAGATTCTCTACCTATAAAGTGGAGGTGACCTATCCAAGATATGTGGTCATCTCTTTTTCCTGTGGCTGATCTCAGCTTATTAAGAAAATACAGCATGCTTCAGATCTCTGTCTCCAAGGCACTAGTGCATGGTCATTGAGAGAATGGGTTCTAGATGGAGAGGGAAGAGTTTTGACTCCATTCTGACTGGTTATTCTACTTGCATGATCTTGGGTAAGTTGTTTAACCTCTACATGCCCCACATTCTTAGCAGTAAATTGCGGCCAATAGTAGCTCCTACTTTATAGTGTTCTGATAATTCTATAAAGTAACATAAAAAGTGTTTATACAGAGGTTGTTAGAATTAGTGGGCAACAAAATGCAGGTGTTCCTTCTATTATTCTGTCAATTTAGACTACATTTTCTTCATGCATTGTGTTCCTCCAACTGATTAATTGTTGCTCAGTGAGGAGTAAGTGCCTTATATTTATGTAAGTTTTGAAATGTATCAAATATATGATGTTTTTCTCTGATTCCAACATTGAAATATTAATACATTTTCTTCTGTAATTCCAATAAGTGATTCCTCTAACAGAAAAATCATGGGATTAAAAATCTGTAATGAGGGGCTGGGGTTGTGGCTCAGCAACAGAGCGCTCACCTAGCATGTACAAGGCACCGGGTTCGAGTCCCAGCACCACATAAAAATAAATAAATAAAATATAAATAAATAAATAAAATAAGGTTTAAAAAATCTGCAATGCTACATATTAGGGACAAAAGATGGTATGTGGAATAGTTTTAGAATTTTTTTCAATAATTATTCACATGTTTATTCATTTTCCCCCACTGGCTATTACTCATGTGCAGATAAAAACATATAAATATATATACACATACATATATATACGAAATATTTATATATTATCATTAAAACATGAAAGAGGAATAAATCATGAAAATTCGCTCTTGCCCCAGAACATTTCTTGAAAACCACTTACCATTGTCCTGACTGCCTGGACAATGACTTTTTCTTCTGCACTTTTTCAGGATGGAGATAAAAATCAGAAAACCACTAGAATCTGACACTCAGATGGGGTACAATTAACTAAGTGCATTCTATGATGATTGGCGCTCTAGAGAAGTTTCCAAAAATGTGAATAAAAAGACACATAGCATCTCCTTTAATGAATACAGTTGGCCAGCACAAGAGAGTGACTATGTCCTTTTGGATGTCTTAAGAACAGGACTAAATCTATCACTGAATTGTAATTGATCGGGAATCTTTCACAGCCCTTGAGTTGTTCTTTTGTTAAAACCCAACACATATTTCTAGTAAATTTGAGATAATGATGAGTTTTACTAAAATCTGAGTGGCATATATGCACTTTTCTGCTCTCTATAGGGGGTGTTATTTTCTAAATCACCTGGTCTTTTGCTCCTTTTTGATTTCTGATTCCCTTACTGAAGCAGAGGGAGTCTCTTTGCTAGGTTTACTGCTTGGATGGGGCTGTTCTCTGAAGCATTTGCTTTCTGCACTATCATGGATAAAATGGAAGCTCTGAAACTGTAGATTTCATCCTTTTTAAAATTTTCCTTCAGGTGGGCAAGGTGTGAACAAACCTATTTGTAACTTTTAATGTCTCAAATACAATATTAAGTTTTTAAATAACTATTTTTCAGTGCTGGGGATAGAATCCAGGAGCCTCCCATATGGTAGATAAGTGCTCTATCACTGAGTCACAAGCCTACCTCTCAATATCAACTTTTTTATGTACCAAACATAGCTCTATTTTCTGAGGCTATCTTATTTTTATTTTTCCCTAATTTGAGATCATCTTTCCGGACCTCACTGTCCAGATCTCATCCTCTCAGAGGGCTGTAGGTAAGATATCCTTTCCCTGGATTCACAGCATCCCTTGGCATTATTCCCAAGCTACAGTGTGGTAAGCACAAGGATATCTCTGAAGGTCTCATATTAAAATGTAGGATGTAGAGGAGGAAAAAAAAATAGGAGAGGAAGTTGTCAGTTTTAAGGTTTTATCTTAATGTCGTCAAGTGACTTCTGGCGTGATTCTGGCACATTTGTGAGAATTTGCCTCGATTGCAGAGTCTGCTTTACAAAATCATTTTGAGCCAGAAGAGACTATTTAAAATTGTACTCGTGGTGCTGTCTCCAGGCGAGAATCTGTTATTAGCAGCGGTGATAAGGAAGGCTGCAGACATGTCATGACATTGGTTACCCTCAGGATAAGAGTAGATCAAGGTTCTGAGAGGAAAGGGCAGAGGGGGAGAATTACTCCCTGTCACTGCCAGACTTTGTGGCTACCAGCAATGGATCATTTTAAGCTGCTTCCAACTTAGGAAATTGGGAAAATTGCAGCTCCTACCTCAATGATTGTTACCTTTAGCTTGCCCTCTTCAGTGCTGTTGGTTGCAGGGACTGTCCTGAGGTCCACGGTCATGGCAAAGCTTCCCCTGCAGATAATTGAAGAATTACTTCATCAGTGTATATGGGGGCCTTGAGGTCAGGAGTATGGAGCTGAAGCGTAAGTGTAACATTCTGTTTTTATATTCTTGTGCACACAGAGCCCAAAGCATGCATATTGCTTTGACAACATTGGCTACAGAGCCAGGGTTTGATGAATGTGTGCCAAGGAGAGGGTGAGTTATTCTTGATTAATCAGAAGAGCTTTTTAACCACCCCACCAAAAAACCTGAGTTCACCTGAAATGAAAATTGTTATATGCCATATATGTGAAACAAATATTATTAATCAATGTTTCCTACCTGGGAAGGAAAGCACGTGGCGTGACTGAGAAATTTCATGTCACAAAATTATATTATCATTCTCTCCTATTTTGCAATATCCTTAAAAGGGAAAAGTTCTATTATCATCCTCTCATATTTGCGTTATTCTGAAAATGGACAACAACCAAAAGGGATATAGGAAAGTCTGTGAAATCTAGATGTGTGCTTATTTTAGACTGAAGTCTAAGTAGTATTAGATACGAGACGTGCCAAACTTTAGTTCTATTCTTTTTTATTCAAAGATCAAAATGTCCTTTACACTCTGGAGAAGAAAATGCTGGGTACATTTAGGATTCAATAGATATCACCAACTCTTTTTTTTTTTTTTTCAAGTATTCTGACTTTGGCAGAAGCCAAGAAGCCGTTTGCAAAGCACTTTTCCTTAATATTTAAATTCCCTTTGAGGTTTAAGAGAAATTTAATCCACATGTTTCTAATTCATTTGCACTCAACTCATAAAAAAATGTTCTTCAATTTGATCTCATTGTGGTCCAGGGGCATTAAAAAGCTTTCAAATGAGCCTTCCTCATTGAATTGAAATCCAGATGTTGTGTTTTGTCAGCTCTAAGCAAATTTGAAACTCAAAAGAGTCTTGGCCATAAATGAGAAGGCACAGATGGTTCTGGAACTTAGGGAGAAAAAAAAACCCACTGATAATAGAAACTCTCTTAAAACATAAGGAACCATCATTTTTTAAGAATTTCATTCAAAGGGTAAGTAACATTATGCTCATTTAAAGATGGCAGACTCTGCAGCTAGGGGGAAATTGAATGATCTGGGTCCAAACTGTGAGTGAGAAGACAGCCAGGAATAGACTCTTCAGAGCCCTTCTTTATACTAATCACAAGTAGTGATTAAAATAAATAAATAGTAGGAGGGTGAAAAGGATGGGACCAAATGCTAAAGCCATATGGTAACACCATCAGGGATAGGGAAAAAAAAGGTTATTTGTCACTTTTCAAATATTCCCTCTTATTAGCCACAAAGAAGAGTGGGGGAGGAAAAGAGATTGAACACTGTACACTACAAGGCAGCAGCCATCACATTCTAAATAATTACATTACTGGCATTTCCCAAAGAGTTCTCACATTCAACATTTGAATCTAGCCACCCAACTGATGGCATTTTGAGGTAACATGTGAATCTATTCCTCTGAAATAAGAAGTCTGTTTTAAGAAAACTTATTTTTTTTTTTCTACATCTTGAAACCAGTATGTTGATTTTTATAAATATAAACATACCCTTAACTGCCAACTAGCAATCTTTTCTTCTCTTTAGAATATAGATTCTTAACTTTTCAGCCTTCACTATCAATGTCTGCAAAAGCTGGATGAATTTACCAAAATGTTTTGCTTTTTATACTGGTGACTTCACCTGACACTTGTAAAAAAATTTAAAAAAATATGTATAAAACTACTTTAATACAACCTCCTTAGCTCAACTTTTTTTTTTAAGTTACTTTAGAATCAACCAAATTTCAGTTAAAATTCTAATTCTGTTCTTACTAGCTGGGTAATTTGGGGGACCATACATAGCTTCTCTGATCTTTGATTTTGTTGCCTCTATTATGATAATAATAAGATCCTTCTGGCAAGTTTGTTGAAAGAGTAAAAGGTGCAATTGCTCTTGGTCTCCTTTCTGCCCACCTTTCCCTTCCCAGTACGGTGGCTTATACAGAGGTGTAACATAATTGTTGATAACCCCATGGAAGCTAACAGAATCTTGAAAAATTTTTTCAAAATTTCCTTTTATCTTATGTTTTTCCTAAAAGATTTCCATCATGCTGTGGCTTAAATTCTACTTCTTTCCACCCTTTTTCTTTCCTTTTTTTTTTTTTTTTTTGGTCAAATTTGAACTCATTTTTAGCAGACAACATAAAAGTTCTATATATTTATAGAATACCATGCGGTAAAAGTTTTATTTAATCGCATAAGCCCTCTTTTCTCTTGTTTTAACTCTGTAGTTATTTATTTATTTATTTTACATGTAGGTGTCACACAAACCTCAACTCCTGGTCTGGATTTAGCATCCTTTCATACTAAGCCTCAAATAATTCTTTTTCTATTTACTTTCAATAAAAAAAAAGTGTAAGAGAAATCTTTGTCTACCAGCAATCATTCACTCAACTCTCAGAGCAGCTTCTCGGTTGCCATCTTGAACCCCCTCCCTCCTCATTCAGCAAAGGACAAATGTGATGGCACTGGACCTGGCCTTCCGAATTCCACAGGGTTTAGTGACAGATGGGCAGGTGACCGCAGGAAAGGCGATCAGAGCAATTGAGACCCAGTTGCTCTTTTGATTAAAAGAATTGGGGAAAGATGTTCTCTTTGGGGCTCCCTACACAGACAGGTTTGATATTTGGAGCTGCTTTTCCCTGTGAAGGGAAAGCATGTCAGTGGATGGAGCCCCCAGGGAAGAGAGAAAAGCAACACTGGAGTCTCAGTTCTGATGATATTGGCTTAGTGCCTGGAATCAGTCATACCTGAATGAAGTCTTTCAATTACGCAAGTCAACACGTTCTCCCTTTAGTATAAGCCACTGTGAATTCTTTCCCTTTTAACTACATGTGTTTTCTTTAATGCTAATATGTAAAGAATACACAGACAAATGCATTTTAACAGTGCCTAATATGATGTTTAGTGGCAATTATTTTCCTACTTACTGTTGATATTACTATGATTACTGTGCCTGAAAATAACAATAAAAGATAGCTTTGTTTTTCTATTCTGAGCAGACTTGGAATGGTTATTTTGATCTTCAGTCCTAGCCCCCAAACCCCACGGTGCTGACAGACATAGGCAGCTACTTTGTTCAAAGAAAAAAATTGCTTCTCTCCTTAGATATGCCCAGCAGGTCTATTAAACTACTGTGATTTCTCAGCCATTCACAGTTACTGCATGTTGCTTACAACTGTGTTTCAACAGATCCTTCACACTTTTTATTTCTTTTTTTATTCCCTCTCCACAGAAGGCTCACTTTTGAATACCTGCTTGGGTGGCCTGATACATTCCATTGATTCTAAACAAGTTTCCACCTGGCTGTGTTTGTTGACCACCTGATATTGGCATTTTCTTTTGAGGATGGATCCCAATTTATATCAGCAATGTTGATCTAGGGGCCAGAGAAAAAGCCTAAGGATGATAATTTTGTTAAGAAAGAGGAAAAATCAAGATAGAACTGTTACAACACAAATAGCAAATAGATGGTGGGAATAAATGTAAAGAAACCATCTTTCTTCAATTATGAAGGGAGGACTGGGGTCATAATAGGCCCTTGGAGGAGGAGCCACATTTGAATTTCTTTCTTTCCTGCCTCAGCCCCTAGAATAAAAAGAGGTTTTATCAAATGTTTTCATTTCCATTTTTTTTAAATGGCTGTGCTCCTATTGATAGATAGGACTTTCAATAAAGGAGATGGTAGAAATAGGACTGAACAGTTAGCCTTGTTCTGATGAATTTCCACAAGCAATTAGGGATTACATAAAATAGCTCTAATCTTATTCTAAGGCAGCTTTGGGAAAAGTGTGTTTGGGCGAAGGCAGAGTTTCCCTTCAGCTGTGTTATCTTAAGTAGAGAAATAGGTTTCCTCAATGCTTATCATACACATCTAAACATTCTTCTTTGGAAATTAAGAGATCAGGAAGGAGAGAAAATTCAATTACTTATTTTAGGATTTGGCTTGGTGGCTGAAGAGAGCATCAGATAGTAGTAGTGCCGACTATTGGTTAGATGTGGAGGATAGTATTGAATAAGCACAACCTGGCTTTTGATGGTCAGTGCATACCTGAAACATTCTGTTGGTGAGCATGACATTCATAAATAGCTTCCAGGTCTCTAGTTTTGACTCCTTCTATCCAGGCCCACATTAATGCTCTGATGTGAATTTTATTGCTACACATTTTCATATGGCTTTTATATTTCTTATGCATCTTCAGTTCTTAGGACAGTGTTCTTAGGATAATATAAAATTTATCTGATTTTTTTTTGAAATGTTGACTTCCAACAGATCTTGCCTGTCTACTCCATTTCTCTATTTCTAAGTGTAGAGATATCTACTTCATGGCATTCTGCAAAGGGAATTTGTACACACACACACACCCCGAGTGTATGTGTTTTAAACTTTGGTTTATCTGTGTTCACAGGTAAAATCACTTAATTTCCCAGAGATAATGCACTACACCTACCATTTGTAAAACCAGCAGGTTTAATTGTACAATCAATACTGCTTTCAAGAAATGACACTTGGTGGCTCAAATAGAGAACAAAGGGATGGTTCCAACAGTTGTGCTAAACCCCTGCAAAGTTAAAATATTTTCAATATCCGAGTGAATTGTTCATTCCAAACTACACACTCTTTTCCATGGGCACAGCTAAACAATTCTTCCTCAGGGAACTATGGATATTTTTATATCAGCTGATTCAGTAAAATTCATTGATGCTTCCATTTTTGTTGAAAAGAAGTGCTTGTGAAATTATATAAATATCTGTGGGGATTTTCTGGGCTGAAATTATAAAATATTTAGAAAACTATTTTATATGTTAAAGAGTGATCATTTCTGATTAAAATATAAAATAAACACAATTTAAAATAGCAAGTATTATATGTTTCAAGTCACAATTTTAGAAATGAAACCTAATGTAAGGTGTGATTAGGATACTTAAAACCGTATTTTGCCTCTCTGGAATTTCTGTTGAAACACATCATTTTTACCATGGATCTAGTATAGATTTTTTTTTTTTTTTGCATGGACTTTGATAGAATTAAGTTGTGGTGGTAACAAGCTCTCATCTGAAGTTAACTACCATGATCTCTTTCTATCTTGAATATTGTCTGAGCCTCAATCATTTTCATACTTTAAGGGAGTTGATAGCCACCCCAATGGATATCACTCCAAACAAAGGCAAAGTACATTCTACCAATGGAAAAGAAATAAAATATTTTATTTTTACAGATCTCTAAATTTGTGGAACTTTTCCATCAACTCATTTATTTTACTCTTAATATTGTAAACAAGTGCTTTGCTGATATTTTTAGCAAGGTTGCTCCATTTTTGAGCATTGCCAACACCTTAATAGTCATCTTCTGTCACATTCCCATGTGGTCACCTTGAGTACATATGTTTGTAGCAGTACTAGGATCCTTTTGTGGAAATAACATATCCTAATTTAGGATGATTGAAGAGGTGAATGAATTCCTATCTCTTATAGCTTAGTGGAATCCTTTGGTAGCAACTGTTACAACATATCCATTCCCATTATTTAATAGAGGTAATATTTACCTGTTTTGCCAATTCATATACATGTGAAACACACTATATAAAGGAGCTGAGTCACAAGGTAGGAGGGGCAGAGGCATGAATAAAGGGCCCTGTAAAAATAGCAAACAGGAAAGCACATTTTTTCCTCTACTGGATTAAGGTGGTAGACAGATCTTTGAACTAAGGAGGAAAAAGAGCTCCCTCCACCTGTGCAAGGTAATATCTTCGCAGAGGATATCACAGTTATATCTTTTATTTATTATCATTCATTTCAGAAGTTTCAGTGTGTCTCACAGATTTTTCTGAGACTTCTTGAAAGACATTTATGTGAGTAGAGACATTCCAATATGCAATATGTTTTCCAGCTAATTTTGCATATAAATGTACTTGTATTTTTTTTTTCAACTTAGACATTCCCAATAATGAGCACATACGTGTCCCAAGCAATCCATGCCTCTCTACCTCGATTGCCACCATTAAGTTCCAATAAGCTTTTGTGTTAGTTCTACCATTTCCTTCACTACCAAATTTAGTGTATTCTCTATTGACATCAGAAGAAAGAAACATGTAAATCCATTTGTCATTTCCTTGCTATGCACTTTCCCAAGATTAGCCAAATCTGGCTTCATCTCTTGTTAGAACCACAGCCTTTTGCCAAGTCCCTTCAAGTTTTCAGAGTTTGTGGAGAGTAGCATCCTTCCTTCTGGTTTCTGTTTGTCTCACTCCTCACTCTTTAGGGTTTCATCATAAAAATCACTTCCTTAGAAAAATATTCCCAAATGTTCCATGATGTTTTTCTTAGCATCTTTCATTTTCCATTGTAACATGCTTCAATATTTGTGATTTGCATACTTAGTCAACTATTTTCTACTAGATTATAAACCTGATAATGGTTGAGAAGGTATAGACCTCATTCCAACAGTAAAACCTATAGTATACGGAGCCTTCAAGAAAATTATTTTCTGAATGAATTAACATCATAACATTTACATCTGAGCTAAATATTCTATCAATATGTTTACTTTTTATATTGATCCTTGTGTACTGTGAATTTTACTTCCTAAGGATTGAGAGGAAAAAACAACAACAACAAAATCTTGGGCACAAAATTCATTGGAAAACGTATTGCATAGTGGTATAATCTGACTTATCCTTCCTGTGCAATTGAACCTAAATTCAATATATTCCTACTGTAGTCTGTGTTTACTAAACCCAGGCTACATTCAGCTATGGATAACCTGTCTTTTAACATATGCTATAGGCTGCCTTCAACCAGAGGAGTGGGCAACAAGCTGTGAGACTAAACTTTTATCATCATCTCTATAAATCAAGATGAAAGCTATAGACTTCCTCCTGTGGACCTCATACCGCCTTTAGAAAAACAAAAAGGTGAAATACTTAGAGCAAAAAAAAAAAAAAAAGAGTAATTATCTAAATAATTATTTGTCACTAATAGAATACCATAGACTATTCCATTTAAAATATATTTCACAACCACCATTTGACCCAGCCATTGCCCTTCTCGGTCTATTCCCTGAAGACCTTAAAAGAGCATACTACAGAGATACTGCCACATCGATGTTCATAGCAGCACAATTCACAATTGCTAGACTGTGGAACCAACCCAGATGCCCTTCAATAGATGAATGGATAAAAAAAAAATGTGGCATTTATACACCATGGAGTATTACGCAGCACTAAAAAATGACAAAATCATGGAATTTGCAGGAAAATGGATGGCATTAGAGCAGATTATGCTTAGTGAAGCTAGCCAATCCCTAAAAAACAAATACCAAATGTCTTCTTTGATATAATGAGAGCAACTAAGAACAGAGCAGGGAGGAAGAGCAGGAAGAAAATATTAACATTAATCAGAGACATGAGGTGGGAGGGAAAGGGAGATAAAAGGGAAATTGCATGGAAATGGAGGGAGACCCTCAATGTTATACAAAATTACATATAAGAAGTTGTGAGGGGAAGGGGAAAATAAACAAGGAGGGAAATGAATTACAGTAGATGGGGTAGAGAGAGAAGATGGGAGGGGAGGGGAGGGGAGGGAGGATAGTAGAGGATAGGAAAGGTAGCAGAATACAACAGTTACTAATAGGGCATTATGTAAAAATGTGGATGTGTAACCGATGTGATTCTGCAATCTGTATTTGGGGTAAAAATGGGAGTTCATAATCCACTTGAATCTAATATATGTAATATGAGATGTCAAGAGCTTTGTAATATTTTGAACAACCAATAAAAAAAATAAATAAAATAAAATATATTTCACAAACACTAGGAGGGTTAATTGCAGATACTGGCCCAGGAGCACATCAGATATTCAACATCTCATCTAAAGGTGCCAATTATGACATAAAATAAATTGCCTCCAAATATTTTGATATGTTTGGAATATATTCATTTTTTATAAATATAAGTAGACACTAAGTTGGTTTTAAGGTTATATTTTTTCCACATTGCTCATCTCATTTATTTACATATTTATTTATTTTTAGCATATTGCAAATGTAGTTCCTGCTAGAATAAAGTGGTCTTTATTTCATACATGGAAAAATGAAATGACATGAATTGCAAACTTGTGCATGTATCCAGCTCCACAGAGAACACAAAGCACAAAAGGATCACTCAGAATTTTAGATATTCTTTTCCAAAGCATCCGGCCATTAAAAAATGGGATTTAATATTGCCTATGCATAAGTTGATAGATGCATAGATATTGTAGAGTTTATTACATTCAATAAGCATTAAAAATAAATATATTCTTTTCTAATAATTATATTTTTAAAAACTGGATATTTTTAGCAACAGAGTGAATATTTTGAAATTGAATTTAATAGCACATTGATAGAGGGCTGGACTTAATCCAACTGTAAAATGAAAATGAGAGTTATGTTTCATACTACCAACCTTGGTGCACATTAATCTAATTTAAATGCTGTGTAAGCATAGCTCACTTGCTCTTCATTTTAATATTGGAATGATGGAAAATAGGCTTAATTGTGACAAATATGTTTAACTTCTACATTATAACACCACTTTCAGTTTAATTGTCTTTTCTTTTTAAGGTTTCCAAATATTTCCACTTTTTAAATTATTTTTCCTCCTCTTTTTACTCTTGCAAGTTAAATATAGAAAAATAAAATTTTGATAGAATTCAAAGAATTCTCCCCAATTCAATATCCAGTGAATTAGTGTCAATCATTGTGCCAGCAGGAGCTTTAATTTCCTTCTCTTAAGTTGCCATATAAAATACAAATCATGTTTAATCTGACTTGCAAACAAAAAATAGCTTTATAGAGTAAGTATAGCCCAGGAACTATTGAGGACACACTTACACTAAAAATTTTGTTGTTCTTCATCTGACATCCAAATTTAACTACTTCACACTCTTGGATTTTTTTTTTTTTTTCCTTTTGGCTAAATCTGGCAACACCATTCTCGTGGAAACTCTGGAAGATAGTCTAACTCATCACCAAGGTACAACTGGGAAAACTAAGATTCAGAGAACTTACCTTATATATCTTAGATTACTCAACTAGAAAGTGCCAAAGCGGAAATTAAACCCTATCCTGTCTTCCCACAATGACAGCACTTGCTCTCATATACCTTCCTGCCTTTTGAGCAGACCAACATATTTGGTTCTGAACTACTGTTGAAGACTTCTCCAGCAATATCCAAGCAATGCCTAGCCATGAGTCAGCCCTGATGCCTTCCACCAATACCAACATTTCTCCTTGACTAATTAGATCCAGAGCAAAGGAAATATTTTGTTTTATTCTATCTCCTCCCCAGGTAAAATCACCCTGCTGTACAAATTCTGTCTGAAAAGAGCACTCTCATTTATTCCTACCACATAATATGACTGCAACCATATTCCCTCAAGGTGAGAAACCTAAAGTACATTCAGAGAACTGAGGGACATATTTACAGTCTCCTAAGATCCTATCCTGGCTCCTTGAGCACCATTTATCATTTTTGTGGTGAGTCACATTTGAGGAATCATGGTAGTAATTCCCTCAGAGCAACAGTTCGGGGACTCCATAAAGCCATAGGTGGCCATCCGTGGTCTGTAGATTCTGAAGGGTGAAAGAAAAACTGAGTTTATTTGCAGTTAAAGTGATGAAAGTGGCAGCTATTAAAGCTATTAGTTACTATTTTCTGTTCTGAAAGAGAAGTAGAGAGGATATTAACACTGGGGGCAAAGCAAGATGTATTGTCGAGCTCAGAGCTTCAGAAGGCTAGCCCTGCAGAGTGTGGCTGCTCCTACACAGTTTGGCAGGGGATAAGTAGAGAATCGTGTTCTATTTTTAATTTTAAACTTTTAAGCAGAAGGCCATCAAGAATAATCTGCTCAGTAAACATTTGGTCTCGAGTCTTAGCATTTCTCCTCGTTCAGCAAACAGTATCACAAATGTTAAATGTTACAGAAGAACCAATAGCATGTGTGTTTTTCAAGCGAATCCTTTGCCAAGAATATCTCTGAATTTTTTGATGCAATTTAGGAAAGAAATGATAAACATAGCTGGGAGGCAGTGCATGTAGGCTAAAGCATGGACTATCTTCCCATAAAGACACAGGTTCAAGGACCATCTCTTCTACCTACCTGCTGTGTGACCTTGGGCATGTTACTTGCATCTCCTATACCTGTTTCATCTGAGAGAAGAATTAATAGCAATATCTTCTTTACTGCAAAGATGAAGAGATTTTGTACATGAAGGGCATGTACAGTAGCATTTGTTCATGTATTAAAATACATTAACTTCACCCCCTTACTATGTTTTGAGGCTGATATATGCACTTAATTAGAGTATACTATGAAGCAATCATAGAGAAATGATAGTGAAATGTAGTGAGGAGAGGGAAAAACATTGTCAACCCAGTAGTTCCTTGTTACTGTACATTGAGCAATATATTTTATCCCATTACATTTTATTTGTGTCACTTCCATTCTGCTCTCAGTATGAACAGACAAGGCTAATATTGTTTCCAGTGAAGGCCTGACAGCTATTCTGTTGATTTGTTTGGCATTACATTTGAGCTGCACTCATGCGGCCCAGAATGCTGAAGGATGCCTTGGCTGAAAAGAACAGGCAATATGCCCTAGGGAGAAAGGACAGGGATTTGGAAGAAGAGAGGAATTTGGAACTAGAACTTGTACATATATGCAGCACTAAAGGCTGTGAAAACTCCCACACAGTGCTGTAGTTAGCGAAGAGGGATATGACCTTTCCCCTCTATAGCAAGGCCTGGCATAACAGCATAAGCTATTTTTATAGCAGATGAGCTTTGATCTTGCATGATTCCATCTTTGCTTCTCTGATATAATGATTTCTACATGTTGCTTTTCAGAGAGCTTTTCCATAAAATATACCCTGGTTTTTCTTTGAGGAAATCTATCTTCCACTAAAAGCTGAGAATGACCAGAATTTCCCTAATTTACCATCCAAAACCTTCTTGTGAACATCGCAAAATTTCAATATACTCAAGAGTTCTAAAAAGTCATATCAGACAATTCTGTCTGTGCAATTGGTGTATTTTGAATGACAGATTTCTGGGGCTTCCCTTTCACTGTCTTCCCAGGGTCTTCTTCTGCCAGCCCTTTTAAAATACATATTTTACCACTTCTATTGATATATTAAAAATACATTTATCTTCTATTTATATAAATTCTAACTTTTTGCATTATTCTGCAATTTGAATTTTTGTCTTAGTTTTTTTGAGATCTACTCGTGTTGATTCATGGAGCCCTATTTATTTATTTCACTTGCTATATGGCACTGCACTATGTGACTCTAGCCATAGTCATTTAGGTTTTTTCTTATTACAATTACAACTTGATCTTTCATATGATTGCTTATGGGCACATGTGAGAGTTTTCAAAGAGTGAATGACTAAAGGTGATTTCTTTCTGAGCCAGGCATATACACAATTTTTATCTTTCTATCCCCTCAAACTTTACGTTTGTGTTTGTGTATGTATGTGTGTGTATGAATTAAACTGAGAGTGATCATTTGTTCTTTAAGCTGCTCAATGACTACTCAAGAGTCCACTGAGGAAATCGCAGTGATTCCACCACTGTCTTCTTTCCCCACTACCCCACAAGCAGAACTGAATGATGACTAGGTAGAACTGATCAATAAGTGCTTAAATCTTGGCTCAGTGGTAGAAAGCTGTCCTTGCACATGTGAGCCACTGGGTTTGATCCTCAGCACAACATTAAAATGAATAAATAAATTAAGGATATTGTGTCCATCTATAACTAAAAAATATTTTAAAAAAATGTGATTCTGAAATCTTTGTAATGTTTTGAATAAAAAAAAAAAAATCTCAAAAAAAAAAAAAAGTGCTTAAATCTTCCTGTATTTTTATCCTTGGTAAAAGTCAGGTTAAAGAGAATGAAGCATGTGTGTGTGTGTGTGTGTGTGTGTGTGTGTGTATGTGTGTGTGTGTGTGTGTGTGTGTGTGTGAGAGAGAGAGAGAGAGAGAGAGAGACAATGATATGCCTAACTTCCATCCAGCTATCTCAACTTTTGAGAAACTAAAGGATAAAGTAGCAACAGAGTCAGTATTTTTAGAAATGCCTCAGAGCTGGGTCACACCCATCCAATACTTTGTTCTTTCTTAAAAACCTTTAAGTGTTATAATTCTTTATTAGAAATAGGAAATTTTATCAAACATTTGAGACAGTGAATTGATGTCTAGGTGTAAAGACTGCATTAGCTGAATTTAGTAATAATATTCATTCAAAATCACGTACTATTGTTTCTTCTGTTCTTGAAGATGTACATATATGAGGATTCAAATATCATTCAGCTTTGAGAGACTTTACAATTTTCTGTAAGAGGAGTGCTGTGATTTGGATAGTAAATATATGCAGAAGCCATATGTTGGGGACTTGGTCACCAGTCTGTGGTGCTTTGGGAGGTGGTGGATCATTCAGCAGGTGGGTGGAGTTAAGTGGAAGGAAGTTAGACCATTGGTGGCAAGCTCTTAAAGGGAATATTGGGACCTTGGGCCCTTCTATTTTTTTTCTTTTTCTCTTCACTTTCTGGCTATGATGAGGTTAGCTGCCTTCTCTGACTCAGAATTTCACAATTATGTACTTCCAAAGTAATGGGTCCAAGTAATCATGGACTGAAACCTCTGAAACCATGAGTTCGAATAAATGTGTCTTCCCTTAAGATGTTTATGTCAGGTATTTTGTTACAACAATGCATAGCTAAGTAGCATGGGAAGGAAATATGTAAATGATTAATTTTAATCTATTAGTACAAATGTTTTCATACAATTATGTATAGAATTGAAAAACTAGTTCAAAGAACAGACTGATAGGAGAGAGGGAATATTTACTTGTAATATAAAATGATCCTAGTTTGTTCCTAAAAATGAGATTTATAACTCAATAAGAAATCCACACATGAGAGAGACTGTGTGGTGTTTTTCCTTCTATGTCTGATTTCACATAATTGAATGACCTCTACTTTCATCAATTTTGTTGCAAATGAGAGGCTATAAGTCTGTTTTATAGCTAAATAATAATTCACTGTGTATACATGAAGCATTTTTTAATCTATTCATGCATTGATAGGCATCTACATTGATTTCATATTTCATCTATGTGAATAGTACAGCAATAAATGTGGGTATGCAGGTGTCTCATAGATATGCAGATATCATTTTCTTTGGATATATATCCAAAAGTAGGATGGTTGGACATTATGATAGTTAGTTTGTACAATTAAAATTTTTTAAAAGGAAAAAATATGAAAAGAGAGAGAGAGAAAAATTAAAAGGTACAAGCTGGGGCTGGGGTTGTAGCTGAGTGGTAGAGCACTTGCCTAGTATATGTGAGGCACTGGGTTCGATCCTCAGCATCACATTAAAAAAATAAATGAATAAATTTAAGGAAAGGTATTGTGTGTGTGTGTGTGTGTGTGTGTATACATACACACACATATATATATTTATATATAACATCATGTGTCATTAGGGAATTGTAAGCTAAAACAACTAGTGACCACTGCACACTTGTAATAATGGCTCAAATGCAAAGCATTAGAATAACAAGTGATAGTGAGGATACAGGTAAACAGGGAGTTTCCTTCTTTGCTGGTAGGAATGAAACATAGAAATTCACTTTGGAAGATGAATTCTCAGATTCTTACAAAGCTAAATAGTCTTTCCAATGAATTACCAAATGCATTTCCAGATATTTACCCAAAGGAAATTTATGGCAAAAAAATTATTCACATGGATATTCACAGCAGCCTTATTCATAATCACCAAAACCTAGAAGCAACCAAGACATCCTTAACACAGTGAATGGCTAAATAGACTGGTATGTTTATACAAAAAATAATATTCAGGACTAACCAGAAATTAGCTATCAATGAAAGATTTGGAGGAAATTTATATATGTATTGCTAAGAGAAAGAAGTCAATCAAAAAGCCTGTATACTTCAAAATTCCAACTACGTAACATTTTGGAAATCGTGAACTGTAGTAAGCAGGTTTTTGATGAATAGGTTAAGAACATGGGATATTTAGGGAACTGAAACTTCTGTAAGTACTATAATAGTCAACACATGATATTAGACATTTATCAAAACCCAGAGAGTTGTAGAATGCGAAGAGTGAACACTAATATAAACCATAAGCTTTGGTTACTAATAAAGCATTAAGACAATAGTTACTCCAGGGACCCTGATTTGATTATTATACGATGATGTGTTGAAACATGGCATTGTACCCCATAGATACATACAATTATTATGTGTTAATAAAAACAAAATTTAAAAATAAAAAATAGAAATAATTGATTATTATTGTTTCAACAATCATAATAACATATTACACTAGTGCAAGATATTAATAATAGGGGAGATTGTGTGTAGAGGTTAGGGAAGAGTATCTATATATAGATATAGGAATTCTCTTCACTTTCTGCTCAACTTTTTCATAAAAATAAAAGTGTTCTAAAATATAGAGTCCTCTAATCTTTTAAAAATGATGATTGGGTCCACTAGGAAAATAAGAAAGAAAACATGGATAGGAAAAAAAATGACAACATTTTTCACCAAATTGGGTGCAACAAATTGTTGGATATAAAAAAGTCTGTCAAGGTTTTTGACTATAAGTAGTGCTGGAAACATGGGGGAAGACCTGAGGGTTGGAGAATATCAAAATCTAGAGACTTGACCTTAAGAGCTAAGCCATTAGATCTTGGTTATTATTAGCAACAGAAGCATGAAAATAAGATTTTAGTTGATAAATTTTCTTACATTTTCTCATGTTGAGGTAGCAAAGTCTCAAAGACTGGAACTATTGCCTGTGTGCAGGAGATAGGAGGTAGGACTTGAGCAAAAGTTATGTTGTAGAGATAAGATGCAGCAAATTATACAGAAAGTGGACCACAGAGGCAGAATCTAAAAATAAATTGATTCTGAAACAAGCAAATGCAAATACAAAGCCAACAGAGAATTTTTACTTATGGCTTTTCTCCCTACTGTTTGCATTTAAACATCAACACCAGGATCTCCTGGGTTTCTATGTATGTTTCTGATGCATCATCTCAGGCATTTGCTATTAATTGAAAATTAAATTCTTGCAAATTATAGAGATTATCATAATTATACAAAATACAATTTGTAAATAATTTAAACTATTGAAACTTTTCATTTGATTAAAACAATATTTGAAAGAAAAAACAACAACACTACTTTCTGTAAAATACACATCTTCTTTTGGACATACTATGGTTATTAAAAAAAATCCTCACCTGATAATGTAAGTATTCCTAATGTAAATTAAAGGGGTTATACTGTAAACATGATAGGGAAGAAAACAAAAAAAAATTCAGATTATATGCATGTATATTTCAAATCAAACTTTTACCTTATTATCTCAATATTTGAAAGTCATAGAATATAATTTTAGTTTAAAAGTAAGAGATACTTCAGGAAAACTTGCGGTATTAGAAATTCCATAAATGTTAATGAGCTTGGCTTCTAGATAGTTGGAAGAAAATGTAATTCCAGAGGTGGATGGCATGTGGTTGGGAGACTGGGAAGAAAAATAATTATAGTTCAGCTACTGATATAATCAGGATCCAAATATGTTTTGGCAGTATGCTAAAGGAAAGAGTAAAAAATTAGCAATAAAATTTAATTGGGCAAAACATGTCTGCTAAAACAATCTGGTAAGTTTCAAGGTGGGAGAGGGATACATGAGTAACCAAAGAAAATAATAAAAAGTGTTAAGATTCCAGTTAACAGTTGTTTCAGCAAAAATAAGTACTGATTGGAGCATGTAAAATTGATCTAGAATATTGGTACCCAGAGCATATCTGCACAATTTTCCCTGTTGGACATGTCACACGACTGTCAGTCTGGGTATGAGTCATTGAGAAATACACAGGAAGACTTATTTTTCCTGATTATCATTTAGAGAATTCAAGATTAAGATGCATAAAATATAATTGAAGTAAATATTCTTTTCCTATGGTATAGACTCAAAAAGTTAGCAAAAAGCTACCTTTAAATAGTTGAAAAAAATCTATAAGGAGTGAGTCACTCTTACTTTTCTTGGATCAAAAAAAAAATGGGTTAAACGCAACAGAAGAAAGTTGCTTGAAGTTAGAAATAAGTTTAACAAAGGAAAACTTTCTAATTTGTAATGAGGAAAAGGGTATTTAGGAGGTAGGGACTTTCCAGTGACTTGTATTTATAAGAAAGACAGCCATTGTTTTGAAGTGATTCATAGATTGGATAAGGAATGTTTTTAAAATTCTGATCATGAATTAGAAGACTAAAATAAATTACACAGAAAAGAGTGTCAAAGTCCAAAATTAATGGAGGATTCATATTCATCAACTGTAAGTTGTATAACAAAACAAAAACAAGAAATAAAAAGAAGCTGGGAAGTTTGACTAATTTCAGTGTTAGTTTCAGTTCCACAAAAGTGGGTGATGTGTGGTCTTATATTAGAATATACTGAAGGAACTGAAGGGTATCATTGTTTCTCCCATCCAGGCAATAAGATATGACCTTAGAGACAATGGTATTCACTGAATTTGGGTCTTCTGACACACAGAAACCCAAGAAGGAGGCTGTAAGAAAGGTTCTGAAGTTGCAGTGTTATTATGCTTAAGGACAGATATACAGAATAGAGAGGCAGACTTTATTATTGTCTTTGAATTGGATATAATTGCAAAAAAAAACGTTTATTGAGATTTTACCCCACATCAGCTCTATCACATTTATTAAGACTAATAAAAAAATAACAAAACCAGAAACATCTCCCCATTCTCAAGAAACCCATGTTCTCTTGGCAGAGACAGGCATCCAAAATTTAAATATGATACCTTGTTGGAGCATATACTAGTTGCCAGGCATCATATATGATAAGATTTATTCATTTGTTCTTGACCGATCCCCTCAACCCTATGAGTTCTGTATCATCATTAGCCCTATTTCCCCAAATTGGAAACCAGGCACCAGAGAGGTTATATAAGATGTTTTAGGCTGACAGCTAGTATGGGACAGAGCTGGACTCACACCTGTGGCTGAATAGCTCAAGGATGGTGCTGCTAAATATTATGTTAAAGGAAAACTCTGGTGCAAAGCAGTGGGTGGGATAGGCAGGAGGATCCATTTCCACGTGCAGTCAAGAGGAAATGAATGTCAATGGTGATAGACAAGAGGGTCCAAATGAAAACCCAAGTAATGTAAATGCCCTGTGATGTTGTTAAGAATACAAAGAGATTACAACTACTGAAGAATCCTCACTCATGAACAATTCAATCTCAGAAACACAGGTCTTCCATTTCAGAAACTATGCAATCGTCTTGTTGTCCCCTTAATAAAAGCCAGACTTCTAAAAAAGGGGGGAGCAATGATACTTCATATAGGAAACAGGATAATTATGTATGAATTCATTCACATACTAGCTTAAAGGTTGAGAAGTCATAAAAAAGAAGCTGTGGGCAACATTGTGCAATTGCCCTTTTACATGTAGACATGATTTTATATTTTTTTGCATAAATTCAGACCATTGGATCATGTGGTAAAAATTGCAAGCTGACAAAGAAACTAATTAAAAACAAAAAGTTGCTCAGTGTTGAGATTTAATTTCCAAACCAGCCACTGAAGCCAAAATTAAACTTCAGATATCCTATTAAACTCTTTGTGCTAAATGTTTTTTTAAAAGAAAGCATCCTTTTAATTTTTGAAATTATGAATCCGTGTAATATACCTTAACGTAAAAAAAATTACTGGTGGATAGATGCTTAAAAATCAGTCCTTTATTTTATAACATAAAAGAAGGGTTACCTTCATTAGTTTAGGTGAAAAAATTCTCAATAACCATAATGATGGATCATTTTTCTCTGAGAGATAGGAAAATTTATTTTAAAAGTGGCTGCTATAATTTTACAGGAAAATAAGAGATCTTTTTAAATGATAATTCCAGCTTATTACCATTTGAACAGCCTTCCTAACAACCAAAGGAGAATGTATCTTCATCTTTTATTTCATAAATCTGCAGTTGCCAATGCCATGCCCATACATTTAAGTGGAATGCAATTTCATAAATCTTAATTCATCTTGAATAATGTAAGCCCCGTGACTTCAGTACAGAATAGCCCACAGAAACTAAAAATGGATTGTGGTTTGGCTTTTTAAACTGTCCCTGAAATTGTCATCTCCATGTTTTGTTTACTGACATGGAAAACCAATTTGAGGATAAGCATTAGACAATACACTGGGATATGAATAGAGGATGAAGAGCTTCTTGAATCCCAGATCCACCCCAGAGGTAGAAATCTATAAAATGGCACAATTTCAGCATAGGAAATGAAAGACCAAGTAGCTGTGTATCATAAAAAAAGCTATAAAATCTGTGATGCAAGAAAAAAAATATAGAAAGAAACTCAACATAGAATTTTGCATGGTGGTGATAAATAAAAACTCTAGAAGTTAGTAAAATAGACTAAATCATCAAACATAATTGAATCCACAATGAATGAATACTGGTGAGATACATGACAGATTAAAGTACTCAGGAAAGGGACATGGAGATATTATTTGCATATTACTTTTCAGTATTTAATGTCTTTAACTAAATTGCTCTGCCTTCTTTAAACACTTGATGAAAAATGGGACTTTTTGAAGGTCTTCTGATGGCTTCTTAGCACAAAATACAAGTACATTATGATAAGCCAATAAAAATGGGACTGACTAGTGAAAAACCTATCATTTGAACTGTTAGGTAATTCAACTTGAATAGAGTCCACAGTTTGGACTTGTGACACAAGGGTGGCCTTGAATCTTAATATCTTTCACGTGGAGTGACAGCTAAGAGAGAAGCTCATCACATAATTCCAGTGTGAGAATTCTCTGGGGAAAAATATCTTTATTGAGATTATAAAGTTATGTTTGCCCTTAGGTTATGCCAGCCAGACCAGTCACTCTTTCTTTCCCACTCTTTAGAAATTTTCTGTGCTTTTTAAAATCTTCTTTCTTGTACCAATTCAATACTCATAAATGCACACAAAATTCTGCAAGGATGAATTTGCTCTGCTTGTTTTCACCACATGACAATTATGACCTCTACCCATACCTGTCTTATACTTTTGAAAAAGATTTGCTTTAGTTTTTTTCAGTTCTAGTAATTTACCCTCTCTCTATAAAATATACTTTAGCAAACTCAAAAAAATTGATAATTAAATGTAAACTGAAAAAGTTGCTTACTCACTAAAAAAGCTAAAATCAAAATAACTGATAATACTAAGAGCCTGTGAAGATGAGGATCAATTAGAACTTTAATACAGTGCAGTTGGAGAGTGAATTGGATAATTGTTTAGTAGTACCTATGAAGAGGCATTTATGCTTTACCACAATCCACATTTCTATCTCTAAGCACAAACCCAACATAATCATAGTGTGAAACAAAAGGTTTGTGCAGAAATTCCTTATTGTAGCACTGGTATTTCTTAAATTAATTTACTTTTATTAGCGCATTACTGTTATACATAATTGTGGAATTCATTTTGAAAACATTCATAAATGCATATAACAATTCCCTCCATTTCAAGCACTGATTTTTAAGAGACAAAACCTCCAAATACTCAAATGTTAATTCAAATCTAATAAAGAATACTAGTCAGTTCCTACAAGGGACTACTATACATGAATTAAATGAATAAACTATAGCTATAGGACACAGCTTTTAAAACTTTCAATGTAGCATTGAAAA
This sequence comes from Callospermophilus lateralis, assembly GCF_048772815.1. Taxonomy (NCBI): domain Eukaryota; kingdom Metazoa; phylum Chordata; class Mammalia; order Rodentia; family Sciuridae; genus Callospermophilus; species Callospermophilus lateralis. Next base: position 43,540,239 of record NC_135322.1, read on the forward strand.
AAAAATAAATTAGATCTGAAAAAGAAAAGTACACAATTCCGTTTATATAAAACTCAAAAGCAGACTAAAGTAATCTATGATGACAGAAGTCAGATTGGCCATTTCTCCTGAAGAAGAGGAGGGCTAGTGATGGGGTCGGGTGGGAGGGTTGCTTCTTGGGTTCTATTCATGATATGTGTGCAGATTACCTGACTTTACTACTCAGTGAATTTCCCCAAGGCTGCATGTACACTTTTCAAAAAAAAATTTTCTTTCTTTCTTTCTGTCATCTTTCCATCTATAGAAATATAGAGCTAATCATTTGAAAAAGGAAAAATTGAATGTCTAGGATGCTGGGAAATAAGTATGACAATGTGAATCATGATGGTGGTGATGGTGGTGATGGATGTGAAAACTCTCTGCTCTTTAAGAATATATCATATATAGTGAATAATTTGAATATAAGTAGCAATCTACATGTTATCTGGTTTTAGGTAGACATGGATGTAGGTAAATCTTGTACTACTTACCAGTTACATGATGGTAGCTGCTGAAAATTTTATGTAATGCAAACTGTTCTCTCATTTGTTAGACTGAGCTGTGAGCATTACTTATTGCTAGCCTTTCGATCTTGAATGCCTCCCAAAAACCCATGTGTTAAATGCTTGGTCTCCCCAGGGGAGGGGTGCACTATGGAAGTAGTGGAAAAATAATAGATGGGGTCTAGAAAGAGCTCTTTAAGTCATTGGGGGTGATGCCATTAAAGGAGATTGTGGAACCCCCTAATCTCTTCCTCACTTTTTTTTTTTAATTCCTGTAGTAAAAGAGCAATTCTGCTCTACCATGACATGCTGCTTCAACACAGGCCTATAGCAATGGTACCAATCAATCATGGACCAAAATATCTAAAACTGTGGGCCAAAATAAACCTTTTATCTTTGTAAGCTGATTATCTCAGATTTTTGGTTATAGTAAACAAAAGTTGACAAAGAAGGTTACCTAATAGTATTAAGATGAGAACAAAATTAGATAATCAGTCTAATCTCTTAGCAGATGAATATTTCTTGCTATTATTATCATTATTGTTGTCATATTGTCATTGTCAGAATTATTATTCATATAGCAGTAGTCTAAAGGTTAGGTAGATAATAGTCCTGGGAATAAAGAGTAGATTTCATCCTTAAGAATAAGAACTGAATACATAAGCAAATGGGGTTTCAGATATCCATATAAGGAGATAATCAGAAGTTGAAATTAGTTTTTAAAAAATCTTTAACTATGTTTTTAAAAATTATGTCATTAAAAATTTGCATAAAAGCTGAAATTGCAAAAGTTAGGCAATAAACCTGATGTATCTTTCTAGAGAGTTAAAAATCCTAATTATGTCTTTTCATTCCAATGCTTAGTTTGTCTATTTAAGTTAAATGAACATATGATTGAAACTGAAGTTTTACTATCACAGGCATTTTTTAGGTTTTTATCACTTTTACATGAATACTTTGATGTCTGAGACTCACCACATTTTTGTCATTAGTACTATAATTAGTTTAATAGTAAACCAATTACTATTAATTAATAAAGCTACAATGCAATAGGTTATTTATTAATTGCACAATGAAATGACAATTTTATGTTGCAATATAATACCTAGAATGTGATATGCATACAAAAACACATTTTTAAAAAGTGAAAACAAGTTAAGGATTACCTGAAAATTATTGCATGCAAATTTTGTTTTTCAAAATAGGGAATCAAATTAAAATAGGGAATCATATTAAAATCTAGGACAAGGCCCATACACATTGCATTGCTTCTGAGCATATCACATCAGCAGAATGTGTTGGGAAGTGAAGGAAATTTGTTTCCCACTCCTCATAGGTTTTGGGGAAAGACAGGGGAATAAAACTATCAGATATAAAAATAGAAGAAAAAATGTTTCGTAAATTTCTCACATAAAGAAAAAAGTAGCCTGACCTCATGTGCTGGGGATTACAAGGCCTCAAGACATTTTGTAATCACCTTATTGGTCACCACTGTATTCCTGACTGAATAATAGAGACTGCTGCTGTACTATTCTTAGTATATAGAGAATACAAATGGAAACTGCCCTGATGCTTAAGCCTACAAATTGAAAGCACCACTACTTGGTTTTACTCTAAAATGTGTAGTTTTTAAGAATGTTTTGTTAGGACAGGCCATAGAAAGAGTAGCATCAGTGTTGTTCACAACCTTTTGCATTAAACTTTCAGATTCAATTTTTAAATACAAATCAATGCTAAATGTTCAAATTCTCTAAAACTTTTGCTTTTTGTAAAAATTAAACCTTCACTTTCATTATGTGCAATTGCTTGCTGTTTTTAAACAGTTATTTACTTTCCCATATTACAGTTCATTTGTATACCACTGCATAAGACTCTTTAGCTCTGTTGAGCCTCATGACACCAAAAAATGTATGTAACAATAATAACTATTATTGATAACTTTTATTATTAAAATACTTTATTATGTGTTATAATTTATTAACATATTTATGTAATTATATGACTAAAATAGTAATATCATTCCTTTGTGTATAATTTTATAATATACACTTAATATAGTAACATTGACAGATTAATATAATAAAATAATTATTCATTAGCTACTATTGATAACTGCTATTACTAATAACACTCTATTATATATTATTATAATCCATTAATATATTTATATAATTAATATTGTAATATTATTCATTGATGTATAGTTGTATAATATAAAATTAATATAGTAACCTTATATTGATGTAGTAATATATTAAAATAATTATTCATTAATTCAATATATTTTTCTATTTCATCTTCTTAGCAACATTATAAATTGGAAAAAATAGGAAAACATACTAAATCATGTATCAGAGATCTTAGCAAATATTTAATAGAACTCATTCATATTTTACAGCCTCCCTTCTATTTTTCTTCATTTTTTTTCTTTTCTTTGCTTTATGTATGTCCCTTCTACTTTTCCTCATGCCCACATAAAGAGAGACCAAAAAAAAAAAAAAAAGATGCAATGTACCTTTATGTATCACCTATTCACAACACTTGATGATTTAAAAAATTAAAAAAAGAATCTTTTGTAAAGTTTACGGATAATTGAAAGCCAGCTTTTAGAAGGTAAAGTTCACTTGCATTCTCTCAAATATCCTTACACTCAGTGCAAGAAAATAAATAACAAGTGACATGAGAAATAGCCAACCACTTATCCTCAGGAACTAGGGAGGAAACAGATTGGCGAGGAGGCTGCTAATGACTTCAGCCACTGGCCTGTGCATTGTAATGGACAAGGTCAGCAGTAAAATAACTTGCAGAGTACTAACCTGGAGGGACTTCAAGTAGGAAAGAGCAAAGCTGAAGTGCACTTATCACCAGGGTGGAGCCCATCAAAAGGGACTGTTCTTAGCAGGTGATCTGTGCACACCTACTGGCCAGAACCAGAGACTTGCTAGTATGAAACAATAGTAATCAAAGAACATTTTGTACTTCACCCACTGCTGCCAAATTAAAAAAAAAAAAAAGAATATCAGTTATTCATTATGTTATAATTAGAGAAACTTACTGTTACATATTCCTCAACCCCAATCCCCCTCCTGTGAGGGCAGTGAGCACATGAGGAATTAAACTTAACCTTTGTTCAGTAGTATTATGTCTGTAGTCTTGGTGTTTTCACTTTGCCTCAAAAAGTCAAAATTGATATATATTTCTTCTTAATAGAATACATTCTAAAATCTGTTAACCTTAACTTCTATTTTAGTGCAATATTTTACAACATAAAACAAAACTTAGAAAATGTCATGCTGCTCTGAAATATGCAGCCGGAAAATAAAATGACCCTTCCAGACTTTTGATGGCACTTTTAGGGAATGTTTAATTTGGTTTATGAATCATCTTCCTGACTTGAAACTTCAAGATTTTTAGATTTGTTTTTTCATACTTCTCAAAAATGTATATGTTAAATATTTTTATCGATGCTATATTCATAATGATGAGGTACAAAACTACACTTAATTTTTACTCGGATTTAAACAAAAAAATTAGAATATTCCAATCTTATTTAGTATTATCATTTATGCTGAGAAAACTTAGGATATGCTATCCCAAAATATAGCATGTTGGCATATTTCCCTCCTCTAAATCAGGTTGTAAAACCTAGGAAATATTTTTCTGACCATCCCCTGAAGCAGGTCCTAAGACCCTCACTCAAGATGCTATTCTTTCTACCCAGAGGACAGTAATACCCTTGCCTCTGAAGACTCAGAGTAAATCTGAACAAAAAGATTTTGCTAAATTCTTCTCATTTTATTATTAGATTATACTTTTTTATTCAATATTTTTCAATGACTATTTCTTCATCTTGTGTCTTTGTTTCCTTATAAAGCCTCCCTTGTTGGATAAATTTTATCTGAAATAATTTTTTATGCTTTTCTTTTGTTATAGGGGCCTCAGCGACAAGTCTAGGAGTGTTAAGAAAGCTATTTTTCTTCCTCTCCAAAGTCACTGTGGTAGATTATTAATATCTAAAGCTCATAGAAAGTAAGACTTAACAGTTCTAGAATGATGGCTGTCAGTTACTATTCAATGTTTAAATATTCTCTGCTTTATGCCTAAATTGTGTTCATGTGCTCTCTAGATGAATATCCCAAATGTCAGGAGGAGCTAAGACATCCTCTAGTTGGATAATTTGAATATGTTGTTAAGATTTTTACTTATTTTTGGATTTCTGTGATTCTAGTGGTTAAGAGCTCAATTTTTGGAGCACCTCGTATGTTTTGAATCAACACTAAGCCCAGAAATGATCAACGACTGACACTTATGGAGGTACTGGTGTATAGCATCTGTCAATTCATGGCATAAAGCGTTCTCTCTTGTTGAAAATAGAGTTGCAAAGGAAAAACACATCAGTTTTTGGTTAGCCAGTTGACCACAGATTAAATCTCAACTCCACTTCCCAGAAATTATGTTACCTGGGTTGATTTGTTAATATTTTTGTGTGTCTCACTTTTCCAAACACAAAATAATATAAGAGTGCCTACATGGCACATTGAGAATCAAATGTTCTGTATCCTCCAGCTCATTTATAATGCTATGTAAATATATTCATCATGGTTCTCAGGTTTCTACTCATTTGCTGATGACTGAAATATATTACTTCAGATTCTTCTTTTATGTCATGATCATACAAATACTTGAATCCAGAAATGTTCCTCACTCTAGATCACTCCTCCTGAACCTGATTTTGTTACCTTGATTTTTAAAAGTATATTTCAATGTGCTATTCACATTTCCCAAATTGGCCACTCACAAATGGATTCTACATTATAGCTTATTGCCCACCCTCATTCAGTATCAAAATGTTTATGATAACCCAATTTCTTGCTTCTCCTGAAGAAATAGGTAATATTCAGCTAACTGCCCTTTAATGTAGAGTGTCTAAATAATGGACAACATCCTCTCTTTCACTTAGAATGCTGGTCATGTATTGAATGGATTTTTTTGCCTTAGTTGTCATAAATAGGTTTAAATGTGAATGTTCTAAATTTGGTAGATATTTGTCTATATGGAACAAATTTTCCCAGAGGAAAACTTACCATTCTAGCTGTGATGTGTGGTCAAACTAAAGCAAGACAGTAATTACCTTTGTATTGGATATTGAATTAGTGGTGGCAAGATCTAAATTTATTATGGAATATTCTGAAAAATAAATTATTATTCTAGAGAAAAAAGTTTTACATTTTAAACCATATTTATTTAACAAGTTTAGCATAAGATGATTGAACATCAAAACTGTATTTTCTCCAACCAAATTGTTTAAAAGGAAAAACATCTAAACTAACAAGAAAAGAAATGGGATATCTATTAAAAAATTGTATTTGTATAAAATTTGCACATTTTTTTGTATTTGAATCTACAAAAGAATCCTCTTAAATCCAATTATGATAGGCTGAAAAATTTCTATAATCAGCTAAAAGATTTATTTATTCATTTAAAGAAAAAAACTTTAAGTGTGGAAATCCTCTTGTGAGGAGGTAAATTAAACACTTTAAAAATAATTAAGTAGACTTTTCTTAAGTAGACTGAAACATACATTAAAATAATTGATTGATAAAAAAACAAAACAAAACAAAAAAGAAAACCACTCTCATATATTTCTTTTTAAATGTTTTTATTAGTGCATTATAGTTACACATAATAATGGGTTTTATTTTGATGTGATCATACATGCATGGAATATAACTTATTCCACTTCAATCCCCAGGGCTTCCTCTTTGCTTTCTCTCCTCCCTCCCATGTTCCTCTTTCCCTCTCTACTCCCTATCTCTCTTGCCAAGTATATTAAAAATTGTATTTGCAAAACTACAAAATATTGTATCAAAAATTGTATTTGCACCAAAAAACACGCTCAGAAAGAAAGAATGAAAAGCTGGACGACTTCAGAGGTGACATTTATTATATGTGTAAGGGAAGAAATAATAGCAGGCTTGCCTAGTTGTCCTTTAGAATTTTCTTAAGGAAATGAAGTTTCTTCCCAACTTTTTTAAAGAATCACCTAACCCAAGTACTGAAATTTGAAAAGAAGACATTATTAGAAAAAGTAAAGGACGAATACTCCTCAGGGAAATGGTTATAACAATCCTCATCAAAATATCAACCAATAAATACAGCTATATATTAAAAGTGAGCTTATCCTTATAATGTAAGAAAAATCAAATAAATTTCAAAATCAGTAGAATAAAGGAGAAAATCACATAATCAACTCAATACATAGAGAAAAAAAGCACTGGACAAAGTTTAACTCCCTTCATTATAACACCTCTAAGCAACTTGAAATGAAAAAGGCATTCTTCCACTTGATAAAAGGATTTGGGAAAATCCTATAATTACATCACCCTTTATGATAAAATAAAATCTCTGCATTGCTGGGGAAAACAAGGTGCCAGTGAAAATAATTCAAAGTTGTTTTTCCAAAAGAGAATAATGCAGATTAAAGAAATTAGTCAATTAATTTTAGAAATTATTTTTTGTTACCCTTTGAATTTCAGTTTAAAACTCTGGTTTTTATTTACCTATATTAAAAAAAAGTTTGGTATCAAGGGTGTAGAAAAACTATTAGCAAAACACTCATAACAAATAGGTTTCAAAAAGAAAAGAAAAATTTGAGAATTACTGAAATATTATAAATGTTGAATTTAAAAAATGGAAACGCAGGAGCTGGGGTTGTTGCTTAGTGATAGAGCACTTGCCTGGCATGTGTAAGGCACTGGATTTGATCATCAGCACCACATAAAAATAAATAAAAATAAAACAAAGCTATTGTGTACATCTACAACTAAAAAAAATTAAAAATAAATGGATATGCATTCTATTTTATATACTGATCTTCAAACTCCTACGTGATTACCAAGTGTGATTTACAGATATAATATTGAGAATGTATTTCTGTGGGTTTTTTAATTTCTATGTTGTTTTATTTTGGACAAGGCACCAAAGCACAAAAAACAAAAGTAAAAATAGACAAATTAAATTACATTAAACTAAAAATCTACCACACACCAAAGGAAACAATGATCAGAGTGAAGACACAACTTACAGAATGGAAGAATTTATTTTCAAACTATATTTCCGATAAGGAATTAATATCCAGAATAAATTGGGTATTCTAAAGACACAATATGCAAAACCTATTACCCAGTTAAATATTGGCTATAGAACAAAATAACAAATCTCAGAATAAGATATACACATGGCCACCAGACTCATGGAAAAAGAGTGAACATCACTAACCATCACGAAAATGCAAAACCAAACCAAAGGGAAATAGCACCTCAAACCAGAAAGAATGACTATTATCAAAGACAGAACATAGCGAATGTTGGTGAGGATGTAGAGGAAAGGGAACCCTTGCACACTCTTGGTGGATACAACCCTTAGGTAAAACAATATGGAAGTGCCTCAAAAATTAAAAATCAAACTACCATATGATTCAGCAATCCCAGTACTATCTTTATATCCAAAGGGAATGAAATCTGTATGTTGAAGAGACATCTGCACTCTCATGTTTATTGCAATGCAATTCATAGTAGCCAAGGGGTGGAATGACCTAAAGGTCTATCAACCGATTTAAAGACAAAGAAAATGTGGTGTGTATACTTAAGGGAATACTAAATACATAAAGACGGATTAAATCTTGTCATGTGCAACAATATGGGTGGATTTGGAGATCATTATGTTGAGTGAAATAACACAAAGAATAACAAGTACCACATGATCTCACTCACGTGGAATATAAGAAAACTTTATCTCATAGTAGAGGGTATTATAAGGGTTACCAGAAGCTGAGGAGAAAAGGGGGAAAGGAAAAAATGGGAAAATATTGATTAATCATTCCTGAGCTACAGCTACATAGGAGAAAGATGTTCTGGCACAGCATGTTGACTATAAATTTTAATAATGTACTGTATATTTCAAAAAGCTAGAACAAAATATTTTGAAATTTTCTTTTTTTTTCCATAAAGAAATGATAGATTCTTGGAGGGATGAATATGTATAATTTGATTTAAACATTACATGATGTATAAATGTAATGAAATATCATGGTACTCTATTAATATATGCAATTATGTTTTTATGTATCAGTTAAATTTTAAAAATGGGAAAAGGCAATTAAATAAATATTGACTTTGCTCTTCTTTTCTCAAAAAAAATATGCATATCTTTCATAATTATGAAGCATAAAAAAATATCTTACATACATATTTAGCCAGAACTTAAAAACTAAAGCTGTCTTCACTGAAACACTTAAATTCAGAAGGCATAGAGCAGCTATTAGGGAGTTGTCTCAAAAAGTTCTCTTCTTATTTAAGAATTAGTCTTTAATAAGGTATTCCTTCTACTCAAAGTTAAGGGGAAAAGACAAGTTTCTTTTAAGTATGCAGAATTACTTATAAAAGAATAATAGAGAAACATAATATATTAGGGATATCTTGGTTTGATTTGGGGCTTGGATTTACATTAGAAAATATTTACTCATAACTAAATCTGGATAAGAGTGTCATTTATATAGAATTACCATATTTGAGAGCATAAAGGTCATTTTTGCATAATAACTGCACTTAAGCTTTAGAATCAGATGCCTGTCATTTAAATATAGCTCCTATGTGGATTTCCTGAATTACTTCCATCTTCTGAATTAGGAAATAAGCTTATCATTCAGGGGTATTTTTGATGAGAACAATCATTTTTATGCATTTATACCAATAAATAATCCAGTATTTTGTGTCAATAATAATTTGTTTACTTGAAGAGAACCAATATTTTTATGCTAATTATTTGTACTCATGACAGTATTTTTAACTAGTTTTTTCCTACTGGTCTCCTTTCTCTCCCCTGCCTCACATATTTGGCCTTCAAAAGCCCTCAAAAGCACTGCACCCCATCAATTATATAATCTGCATATATTATATGTTAAATTTCAAATTTGAGTTATTGCTAAAGTGTATAAAATATCATAAATGTAGAAAGAAGAAGAATTTGTAATAGTTTTTTTTGTTGTTTCATTATAGTTACACAGAATATTGGAGTTCATTTTGACACAATCATTCAAGCATGGAATGTAATTTGCTTCAAATCAGTCCCCAGTACTTTTTCTTTCCCTTCTCTCCTCCCTTCCCCAATTCCTCTCCCTCTACTCTGTGTGTCTTCTATTTATTTATTTATTGTTCTTAAAATGTCATGCTTTATACATACACATAAATGTAAATTTCACTGTGATATATTTGGTTGCACATAACATAATTTGGTCAATTTAATTCTGCATTTCCTCCTTTTTTTAGTCCCTCTTTTCTCCCCTTTCTCTCCTTCCTCTACTCAACGGATATTCATTCTATTTGCATAGGATCCCTCCTTTTCCCCCTCTTATTTTGCTCCTGTCATCCAGAAAATCATAAACTAGATTCTTAAATTAATTGCATATAGTACCATGTGTCTTTCTCATTAAGAGAAACTACTTTTCTCAACACATAAAGCAGTATTTCCAATTATTTCTCCAGAATAATGCTCCCTTTCCACCTAGTTCTTCCCTATACTTCATCTACATGATTCTCCAAACATACAAGTTATTTCTGACTCATAAATCTTTGTTTATGATGGCACCCTTGAGTAATCTCTCTCTCATTTGCCCAGTAAGCACCACAGAAATTTCTTAGGAATCATCTTGTTTTATCTTGTTAGGTTTTTATGCAATATTTTTAGTTAAATTATTTTTCTTTCTGGCATTCAAGTATCTTAAGAACCAATGTCCATCAGTCTTCTTTATTAGTACCTAGGACAGTGGCTTAGTCTACTTGCATTAAGAAACAAATGAAGAAGATTGCAATCAAATATAGCATCAAAACACATCAGACTACGTATTCTAACAATAAATATAACCTACTCACATGCTTAATTCTGCCCCCAAACATCCTGTTTCCACTAGATTTTGTGCCTCTGACTTATGAGAAGTTTTTTTCTATTTCTGTGGAAATTGGCATCATGTCATGGTCTATGATACCCATGAGATGGGAGATAGAAAATAATTTATTTTTCTTTAATGGAGTGGTGTTATAAGGTGCCCCATCGATGAATTGTGATCAGCTTCTCATTTAACTCAGGTTTTGTTCATCTCTTCTTCCTCTAACTTAATTTTAAGGAAGCTGTAGAATCTCACAATCCCTTTACACATAGTGTAAGAATCTTAGTCTGGAGAACAGATCTCTAAGAGGCCAGAAGCTGTAGCTCAGGATCTTAGTAGCAATTACTTGAACATGTTCTTTTATGCCTCTGGGCTTCACTGGGCCTTAACTCTGTCACTTCATAAGCCCAGTCTACATTTTTGCATTAGCTCTTTCCTATGTACTTCCTTCCATCATCTAAAACTCAGCCTACACAAAGTGGTGAATTTCTTCCTCCATACCATAAAAGCATCATTATGGATTTTTGCCAAACCATTTGTCACACTGCCCTTTGGTTGTCGTTGCTGTTTGTCTGCCCCATGAGAGAGTAAGTTCTTTATGACTACAGAAGGTGCTCTGTTCAATTTTTATCTCTAGTGTCTCTGCTGTGTTTGGAAAATAGTGAACACTCTGGTTCCCTTATTTCTCCCCCCCGACTCCCAGCTTATTTTCTTAGTAAATGTTCTCTCCCTGGAGTTCTTCCAGGGAAGAGTGATATTTAACCAGGGATCATACAATGCAAAGCCACCAGACTTTCCACTCTGGGAGGAAGGCCCCAGTAAGGCTAATCGAACTGGGAGGGACTTTGTGACATTGACAGCACAATCTTCTGAGAGTCCTTCTCATCCTTAGAAAAGTTGGGTGCTTGACATTCTAGTTGGATTCTGTGATTTAAAGAAAATGCCTCCATTTAAGGAAAGATCTTTGTTCCTAGAGGGAAAAAATAATAATTATGCTTTACAAAAGCTCATTAACACTAATTCTGCCACTAACTGATTTTATGCAAAGAGGTAGACATCTCTGGCTCTGTGTTTTCTTATCTGGGAAAGAAAGTAATTATAAAAGCATCTTCCAATCCTCTTTTAGCATTAACTTCCTGTGAAAAGGCCAGGTAAAATACAAACAAAATATATATGAGATTACTTTTTTTTCCTCAAAGATAGATATATAGGTTTTAATGAATAATATCTTGTCTTAAGTGTTAGTTTCACTTCTTCATCCTTTTTAAATTATTTTGAGTTTTCAAATATAATCTGTTACATTTTCTGTTCACCATCACCAAAGGACTATAAAATTTTCCTCCATGAATGTTCTCATTCATTCAGCAATTATTCATCAAGTGCCCACTCTGTAGCAGGTGTCATATTAGATACCAAAATAGAAAAGTCAGAGCTGGACATGTAGCTCAGTGGTAGAGCAGCTGCCTAGCCTAATGAGGTCCTCGTTTTAGCCCTAGCACCAGACAAACAAAATAGCAACAGCAACAAAGATTACAAAGGTGATGGAAAGTCAAGTAAGTAAGTTCTCACTTTATGAATACTGAAATAAATTGATTAGACATGACTGTACCAAACTTACTCTCTTTCTTTAAGTCAAGGAACAAATTCCTCTGTGCTCTTTAACACTTGGAAGCTTCTTTCATTCCTGGGATCTGCTTTGGGAGTCAAGATTAAAAAAAAAAAAAAAAAAAAAAAAACCTAAGTGTTTTTAAAGATGGTACTTAGCCAAAAAATAAATGTACTTGTCTGAAAATCTGGCTTGGAAACAGATTCCACTTGGAAACTGGCTGTACTCCCCAGTTGCCAAAAGAGCCTCATAGCAAGAACATGACCCCAGCAAGAAAGATATTGAGTATGTGTGAATGAAATCACAGGGGGTGGGGGGGGGAGGTTAGTGTGAAACAGCTGTGTGATTTGGGAGCCAAACTTTCAAGTAAAAAATAGAAATAATGGGATAGTTAGTCTTGTGGAAAAGAAATAGAAAATGAAACATGTAACAGGCTCGATTTTCTTTTGTCAATGCTGGAAAATGAGTATATTACACCTGGTACCAGGGGAACATATCAGTGCCATCAACAGCAGCTTGGACTCTGCTTTGTTCTGCTCCAGGAAGAAATAAGAGGAGACAGACACCCAAGTTTGCATGAGCTGTGGAGGCAGGGCGTGAGACACTAATGGGGTGGGATGGTTCTTTGTGGCCCTGGTTTGAGAAGATCAAGCCCTAGTAACACAAATCCATCATGTGGAACAGATCCATTTTATCACAAAAGAGTTCCTGTTTTTGGTTAAGAGAATACAATATGTTTTATATATTTTATGAACAATTAGAAGAAAGAGTTGGAGAGGCTCCAAACACGAAGAAATGCAATTTGGTAAGTAAAACTTGTATACATGTGTTGAAATAACATTCTGTCTTTCATTAGTATAATTATTGTGCGTTAATTAAGAAATCATGAAAATGTGTAAGGAGACAAAAATTCTAGCCACTCTGATTTCATCATTGCAGATTGTATACGTGTATAGAAACATCACACTCTACCTCATAAAGATGGATAATTAAACTCATAAGTAAGTGAATTAATTTTTAAAAGTAATGAAAAGAGTACAATATGAATTTCTGTCCCTTTCAGTTGAAAAGATTTCAACTCTTTAAAAATTTTATAATAATCCTGGTTATATGACATTTTCATTCTGATTTTACAGTTGGTGAAATTGAGTATTAGAGAAATGGAAAATCAGTAGTTTAGAAGGTCGGCTGTATTATAAGGATATTATGTAGACATATTTGCTATAGACATATGATATGTGTAGAGTTTGTTCAAAGAAAATAAATTTTCTCATAGGGTGCTCCTGTACATATGTCTCTGGGTTACTCAGCTTTTCCTCACTCTGACAAAAATACCTGATTAGAACAACTTAGAGGAGAAATTATTTATTTGGGAGTCACAGTTTCAGAGGTTCAGTTCATCCCTGGCTGAACTCCATTGTTTTGTCCCTGAGATGAGGTAGAACATCATGGCGGAAAGTCACATCGGAAGAAAGCTACTCAACATATGGCTGTCAGGAGGCAGAGAGAAAAAGAGGAAGAGAAGCAGAGTCCAGAACAGACCCCCAGTGACCCATCCTCCAGCCACACCCCATGTGCCTACAATTATTATCCATTTTCCATTCAAATTATTAATCCATCAAATGAACTAATTTTAAAGATGAGGTCACAGCTTTCATAATTTTAATTTCACCTGTGAATATTCCCACATTGCCTAAGACATGTGCTTTTTGTTTTCTTTTTTCTTTCATTCTTTTTATTTTTTTGGTGGCAGGGATGGAGGCATTAAAGACCCAAACTCTACATCTGCCATCAGTGTGTGTGTGTATGTCTGTCCATTGTGTATGTCTCTGTGTGTCTGTGTCTTCTGCATCCCTGATAGCATGTTCAGTTAAAAGGTGAGAAAGAAAAATAAGTCAAGGACTGTGGAAAAATTTAGAGAAGAAATAAAAGACTAACTGTGAAATACTACCAATCCTGTGCTTGTCTTAAAAACAACAACAAAGCAAACCTACAGTCATTATGAAAGGTGTTAGTGACGTCCTTATTTTCCAAACCACCTGATTTTCAGGTTGCTTCTTCTGAACTTATCTTTGAAGCTCCCATTAATTGGAAAAGTAGGCGATACACTCACTCCTTTCTGTCCCTCCTGACAAATGAAGTCAGCTCTCAACAAGATAGCAATGGCAGCTCCTCCAAATTATTCTAAAAATACCGCCAGGGTATCAGACTCTCCCTGAACTGCCTTGTTATCCTAATACAATTATGTAACTTTCTAATCTTTCTGTCAGTGGAGTAGTCAGGAAGCAGGAAAAAAAAAAAATACTGCTTACCAGAAGGACCAAACATCTAAAGTAGAGGTGACTGATTAACTACTACTTCTGCTTTAATATCAATCTATTTGCTCATAGCCACTGGACCAGTAACTCCTTAATGTTTCCAAGCTGGTCGACAATTTTATATTCACCAAATTCACTTTAATGCTCACAAATGTTATCACCTTTCTAAGCTAGCTTTCTCTCCTGATGCCTTGCTCTAATCATCTTAAATGCAGCCAGGGGCAGTGAATGTAGCCACATATTTGCTGGGCACTAGCATGGCCTTTCTGAGAAATGAGGAACGGATAGTGTCATGTCACCTTCATAGAGAAATTCTGCGTGTCCTAATGTGATCCCTGTGCAGGGTGTATTGAACTGTTCATAGAAATCTGCCTATCTTTCTGTGTGGATACTTTTTTCTTCCATTAAGGGGACTGAAAATTGAAAGCAAAATCACTTGAGGTATAAAATGATAGGATTTTAAAGCTATAAGGTACTGAAGAAACACTATTGCTTTTGCTTCAATTTTACAGATGAGGGAAAGGAGGACCTTAGTAGTTAAGTGAGAGAGCGTGGGACACTGAGAATCACTGGGATGCTGTACACCCTGAATGCTCTCACTGGTAGATTAAAAATCACTTTAATTTTATTTCTTTTTTTATAAGTATGTGTTAATGTGGGTTTTTAAAAGTATCTTTATTTGTTTATTTATTTTTATGTGGTGCTGAGGATCAAACCCAGTGCCTCACATGTGCTAGGCAAGCGCTCAACCACTGTGCCACAACCGCAGCCCTAATTTTACTTCTTAACTACAGTTTTAAATTTTTCTATAATGAACACCTATCACTTTAATTAAAAAATGTTATTATTTAAATAACAAAAGGTTTAACAGCCATCAGATCTCAGCATGAGTTTTACCACTACCATTAAATTCTGGGTGACCTCTGGTGGATATTTAACCTCTCTGATGCTGAGTCTTATCTCTATTTGATAAATGGAAATACTTGTGTTGATTCTGCAAAGGTGGTGAGGTTTGAAAGAATAAAATATGGAGCTATGTAGCACATGATGTCACTACCGCTTGCCTTATTACCCCCAATATGACACATAACACACAGGTTCACCCACATTCACACAAAAACACCTCTAGTTCCTACCTTGTTCCTCCAAAGTCAGGGAGTCAGAGCCTGAATTCAAACCTCTGCTCTTCATTTAGATTAAATGACACATTTTCTATCCAGTTTCCATTTTCTATCCAGGCTTCCAATCTGCTCTTATGGCCAATGGTCTGAATCCCTTGGAGCACACAAGTTCAAGCATTGCCTGTGAGAGAAATGGATGCTGAATGATGCTAAATGATGTGAATTTGCATCACTAAAACAGACATCCCTAATTAAGCCCTGCTTGGTAAAGGCAGCCCATTGAAAGTTAAGAAATTTCTTTTCTTTTTTTTTTTTCCTGTTAGGATCTATGACAGGGGAGCGAAGGCACTGGGACAGAGTGACATTAAGTAATAATATATTCCATGCTTATATGAAAGTGGACTCTATTGTTTTATGTATTTCTATTTTATTAAAGTGGACTCTATTGTTTTATGTATCTGAAAAGAACCAAAAAAGTAGAAAAATCAAAAGATAAAAGTAATTGGTATTTTTGTTCACTTACAATGTGCTAGGATTATATTAATTACAAAGAGGAGATATTATGATAATAGGACATAATCTGCATCAAAAGCTCACTCCATGCTAAGTCCTTATGTTTACCTGCTGGAGTCAGAAGAGAAGTATCTGTTTTAACTAACTATCAACTATGATTAATATAATTTTATTTGAGTCTTATAATGATTCAAGGAAGTTACAATGCTCTTCTCATTTTATAGATGAGACGCCGATGTATTAAATGACTTTCCAGTTGGCTAGACTGCACCTTTAAAAGCTGTGTGGTCAACCACTCACCTGAGCAGCAGCCTGGAGAGCTTGAGAGAGAGTCCCTGGGTAATGTTCCAGCTCCCACTCTGGTTTCATGATCTGGCGTTGCACTGTGTCTCTTTGTATTTCATTCTGTAAGATGGAGAAATAGCTACCTAATGCACCACACAACACACTTAGCACATAGCGGGTCTTTGGATCCTCACAATAGCTCTCCTAAATCTACACTGGTGCATTCCACCCTGGAGAGAGGATTGAGATATATGGTATCATCCTTGGCATTTTATAGACGCATACATTGATGCTCTGAGCTCTTAAATGGCCTGACAAATGTCACAACTTCAGGGAGTGGCAGAGCCTGAATTCAAACTTCTGTTCTTTTGATTATAAAACCCACCCTCTACTTTGCATGTGCTGTCACCTTCAGTTTTTAACCCTTTGTATCCATGTAGGAGACCTGACATTTTTAATTAAAAAGAAATGAAACTTGATCAGTAGGTTGGTGTTTCAATATTAAAACCCGTGTTTAATTAAGGAAAATGTAAGCCTACGTGTTTGCAGAGTAAAACTTTGGAAGAAGAATCGGAAGGAAAATTCAGAAATAATTACACCATTCGATGGTCTGTGCATAGGTTAATGACCAACCATGTTTTGTGATACTTGCTCATGAAATATCTGCTTTTTTTTCACTTTCACCTCCCTGGACCAATGTTCCTAATTCCTTGATAACTCTTAAGAGTACTACATTTGAAAAATGCTCATTAGTAGCTCAATTTTCTCAACACAAAACAAATAAAATATACTCATTGTAAACAAAGCAAACAACAAAATATAAAATGTAAAGAACAAATAAAAATTACCCCAAATCCTAGTATCAGAGGCACCCACCATCAGTAGTCATCCCAGGGTATTTTTCTCTTCCTATGTGCATGGATAGATGGAATCGCAGAGGACCTTACTAGATGCACACAGTTTGTGACACTCTGGAGATCAATTTGGATATTAATAGATCTGGGTTCCAGTTCTTGGTCTGGTTCTGATATTAACTGGCTACTAATTGAAAGCCAATCAATTATCATTTGGGAACAGTTCCAAGATTTATTGAAGTCTTGTTCTTTGCCCAGATTATACTTTGTCATACAATCTAGAAAAAGGGATAGACTGACCGAAAGGGTTTAGGTGCTATCAGGTCCTAAAGTAGAAAAGCAGAAATTGTCTGACAACTTTAAGCTTTAAATTTCTGTGTACCTGTGGCTCCATGCTAATTCATTTGTGGTCAAAAAATTCATTTTATTGACTATCTTTTCAATTACAATGTATTCATTCCCTAAATCAGGTAGTAAATTTAAAAAATAAAGATAAAAAAGAGAAAACTGCAACATAAGTTTGCATTACCATGACTTCAGGTTTTCTGAATCTGCCTATATTTTTATTTCAACAGCTTAAAGTTAGAAATCATGACCTAGAATGAGGATTGGGCATTTTCTCTTTAAAGGATCAAATAGCAAATTGGAGGATATTGTGTATACAGAAATGTATTGTTTTAAAATGTAAAAAATTTAGAAGGTCAATAAGCACTCTTAGCTGCTTGGCTGTACAAGCATATGTATGTAGGTGCCATATTTGACTGATAGATCATAGTTTGTTCATCCTTCATCGAAAAATTAAAATTTACTTCTAGGACTTTTGCAAAAATGTTTTTGACAGCAATAAATATTATATAGGGGAAATTAAAAGGAGTTCAAATAGTAATAATATTCTACTTTCAAACCTTTAAAGATTTAGAAAATTAAAATTTTATAAACATAATTTCAAATATGTGTTTTCTTTAACCCAGTTTCAGTTCACTTGGTCATGTGAGGTTGTTCTGACTTCCCTTGTTGGAGTTGCACCAGCTGACTGAAATAGGAGAAGGTGGCTCCACATGAAGCCAACACAATTGGAACCCCTGGTCTGGTGGATGCTATACCCCTTCCTTGGCATGACGAGGTGCAGGGCCCACATTCTCTAAATTCCATACCATATGCATTCTTTCCATGTGTAGTTTACCTCATAACTTTCAAATTTTGCTATTAGTAGTCTCTTGAATTTATTTTTAAAAAGTCCTAGGATTTTTAACATCTATTAATCTATTACCTGGGGAGAAATAAAAAAAAAATGCATGAGAGTATATTCTGTGAAAACTCCAAGGGCAGATAAAACATTTGCCTTTTATCTTTCCTTTTCCATAAATAAAATTACTGTGTTTAGGATACAGCAATTTTGTTCTTGAATACCTTTTGGGAAAGTGTATGTGATTTGAAAATTCTATGAATAAAAAAAAAAAAAACACAGAAGAAGAAAAACAACCCTGAAGCTTTAGTTAATTATTCTACATTACCTATTAGGTGCAGAATTAGTTGATTAAAAGTAATGAGACAAATATATAGATTCTGTTGCTCAAGATCTGATAGTCAGCTGGTGAGTTCTTTCTTGTAACTAAATTTGACTTACCTATAACCCTTCAACTGGGACACATTAAGATACAACTTCAGATACATTAGATTATGTTGGAAAATGATATACAAGCCCTAATTTGCTGTAAGTCTATTCATGCATACTTATTCTCATCTTTAAATATTTGATGGTCCTCATTTGACTGACATTTTACTTTCAAAAAGACCATTGGTCTCCTAGGACCAATGACTCACTCAGTCATCCCGCTTTGTGTTAGATCTGTCCTTGAATCAAGTTCCTAAGATTCCCTCCCCAATCCAGTCCAGGTGGTCACTTCTTCCATCTCATGCTATGAAACACGAACCAGAACCACTTGACCAATGTCCTTCACTGGACAAGGGATTTGACAATTACTAGCAAGCAGGATGTGGGTTTACTCTTTCTTTCTATTTGTTTCTTAGAGGATAAGTCATATTTTCCATAATCATAAAGCTGAAGATCCAGAATCCTGGCCATGGACAGTAATGGAAACATAGTAAGGAATGCATGCTTTTGGCTCTTCTGTGATAACTTGGCAATTAGCTGCCAGGTAGATAAATCTTCACATCCTATGTTGTGAGGTAGGGAAGTAGCTGGTACATATGTCTCTATTAATGCTCTTACAAAACCCTGAAAAGAGAAAAAAAATACTTGCCTATTTATATTCTCAGTTTCACTATCCAGTATGAGGTACAGTAAAAAACAATCTCTCTCTCCTCCTCCTCCTCCCTCCCTCCCTCCTTTCCTCCCCACCCACCCTTACACTCCATATATGCACATATGCACATATGTACACACACACACACACACACACACACACACACACACACACCCTGGCAGGACTACCATCCTACTTTGGCCTGTAGAATTTTTACTCATTAGTCATTCTCAGATCCTCTTATTTGATTCAGACAAATAATGTTTATTCTGTGCCTTTTAAGATTTAAGAGAACCCCAAGGACAGGAAGATGTACCTAAAACAGAGTCTAAAGATTTAATATACCTAATGTGGAAAGTAAAATTTTTTATATCCTTCTTTGGCTATTTCTAGACATCTTTCTTTTTTTTTTTTTTTTTTTCTTTATAGGTCTTCATTCTATCTCTTCCCTTTGTGGTATTTCCTGTCCAGAGTAAAGCTGCAGTTCCTCCATATCATACATGTCTGGCCATTTGGTAATTCTTTTTAAACAAGACAGTTTCTTCTGCACTTGTTATTTTTTAGCTAATATACATACATTTTTAGCAACGTGGAGATAATTAAAAGAAAAAATTGATTAATTGAAGGCTAGCCCTTTGAAAAAATGTAACACTGTGTTAAAAAATCATTATTGTTTAAATATAACAATATTTCAAATCCCTGATCTTCTTTCCCACCCCACCATTAGTCCTGAGTCTTAATGATGTCATAATATATAGAACTTTTAACAAAATATATTCCAAATTGATTTACATGTGCAAGTACTTTAAAATATCAAGGCTATGAAAAATGCTCTGTCTTCAATACTAAATGAAGTCCTGGGTCACTATCAAAGACATCTCAGACATAATTCTTTTGTGTGTGTGTGATTAGAGATTGAACCCAGGGGTTCTCTACCATTGAGCTACATCCAGAGCCATTATATGATGAGACAGGCTCTCCTTGAGTTGCCCAGGCTGGCCTCCAACTTGCAATTCTCCTACCTCAGCCTCTGGAATTGCTAGGATTACTGGATTGTGCCATGGTGCCTGACCTAGTAGTACATGTTGAGGATTACTTTATTCTGTAGTTTGACAAAAAATAAAACAAAACTAGTCACTCTAAAAATGATAGTCAGAAAAGGTATAAACCTGGAAACAAAGTTGACAAAAGAATGTTACAAACCCAAAATATAAGAATTTCTTAAACCTCTCTGTCCCTGAGGTCTTGTTCTTTGATGTGTATCTAAGTCATTTTTTCTCTATGACTAAATCACTCTTTGGTCACAGACCAGAAAAACCAACACTGGGAAGTATTCATCCGGGAGACACAAAATATTGGAGTTTGGGAATGGCTTTTCCCCCTCTTTTTCAAAAAAGAAACTATCTTAAGCTATCCATCTAGGGCAAAAAAAAAAAAAAAAAATCTGTCATCCATTATCAAAATGATTTCTTTAAGAGCCATTTAACGAGATTCATTAATTTAAGGAGATTAAAACAGTCTGTGTTAAAGGACATTTTGACAGAAAAAAATAGGTTATAATAAAAGCTGAAAATCAGCACTCTCTTCTTATCAAAGATGATGCAGAACTCTTAACAAAGTCTTCCTTCAAAGAGAAATTCAAGATCTGATTCAATTATTAGAAGTCTTGAAATAAAACAGAAAGTAAAGTTTGTGAGAGTTCAAAGTGCCAAATGTACTAGTGACAAGAACATAAAATGTCTTGTGTTTCCTTATGGAGATTTTTAAAACAAAATGGCAAGGTCAAAGATGGCGAAGTAAACCCACCACATTTAGCAATGGACTCTAAAGGTTTAATATATCTAACATGGAATGTAAAATTTTTTTATGTCCTCCTTTGGCTACTGCTAGACATCTTTCTTTTTCTTGTTTCTCTTTATAGGTCTTTGTTCTATCTCTTCCCACCTGGCCCAGAAACAAAGCTAACTTTTAATAACCAGGAAACTACCTTTTCTGTTCCTAGTTAATTTGGAAGCAGTGGTTTTTCTTAAGTTAGGAGTGCATCATTTTATCTGTAAGACATTATTATGAAGATGCCTTAGTAGAATGCATTCACTTTCTTAAAGCAGTGATATGTATTCTTTCTCTTACATATAGTACATGATGAGGAAATATATTAAATATATCATGATGGACTGCCCAGCTGGGACAGAGTGATTTTACATGAGGTATTAATGGAAATCAATGCATGAAATTAAAAAGGGAGTATAGAGAAATGTGGGTATTTATACTCAACCCGAAAACATACACTCATATGTATGTAACCCCATTACATACCCTGGGACATACAATGAGCCCATTAAATGAACTCTGAGAATATAATCAGTAGAAATGACCAAGTCCCTCTATGTTTGCCGGCCTCAGTCATTGGCCAGGGCTACCCAGAGGGACATGGTGTTTTGACAGGGAAGCTGAAGGGGATTCAGAAGGCACTAGAAAGTATAGCAGGTCAGTTGACTCTACTTCTGGACTCTGAATGGAAAGTCCTCCTGTGAAGGGAAGTCTGAGCAGCCCAAATTCACCCACCGCTGCTACTAAATCTTTTCTCTTCTTAAGGTTCATGCATGATACTTTTAACCATCTGAAAAATATTATTATTCATTTCTTTATATAAGTGTGTGTGTGTGTAATTTATTAATTTATTTTATTTACTGTCGATATTTTATGAACATTTTCTCAAATATGGCCTGATTTATTTCAAGGGCAGTTTGAAGTCTAGGGTCTCTTTTTATTATACTTTTAGTAGTCATTTGCTCTTTCACACATTTTATTCACCTCTTCCAGGAGAACGTATTGAAATAATATTTTCAAAAAATATGTGTAGAATGGAAACTTTTTGTAGCAATAATTTCTGGACATGTATCTTCGATTGTTCAGTGTTCTGATTTCAAAACTTTTTCACTCTTTGTTATTCATTGTACTAATCAAAAGTCAAGTTTTTCTAAAATAATAATTATACTAAATAATTTTATTTTTATTACTGTTTGGTACTAGGGATTGAACTAAAGAGCACTTAACCACTGAGCCACATCTCCAGCCCTTTTTAATTTATTTTTATGTAGAGACAGTTTCTCACTAAGTTGCTAAGGGGCCTCGCTAAATTGCTGAGGCTGACTTTGAACTTGTGATCCACTTGCCTCTGGCTTCTAAACCGCTGGGATTAAAGGTGTCCCACCATGCCCAGCAAAAATTAACCTTTTTGAAAATTTTGAGATAATTGCATGTTCACATGCATACTTGTAAGAAATAATTCCAAGAATCCCTTTGTATACTTTACCAGGATTCTCCCAATTCTAGCATCTTGCAAAACTACAGTACAATATTACAATCAGGTTGTGGCTGTTGGTACCTACATTCAAGAGACTATTCCCCCACAGCGAGAATCCCTAGTCCTGCCCTTCTATGGCTACAGTCATCTCTCTCTCACAGCCCCTGTTGCTAGGTCATGGCAATCAATAGTCTGTTCTCCATTTCTGTAATTTTGTCATCTTGATGATACTTTATAACTGAAATCCTACAAAAAAATAAAATAAAATAAATGGCATCCTACAATGTGTTAATTGTGGGGGTTGCTGTTTTCACTCAGCACAGTTCCTTTTGAGATTCATCCAACTTGTAGGATTCATCAATAGTTTTTTTTTTCTTTTTTAAATCTAGGGTAGCATTTCTTAGTATGAGTGTACCATAGTTTGCTTAAGCTTTCACCAATTGAAGGACATTCTGGTTGCTTCCAGTTCTTGGATTTGTCAAATAAACCTGCTATGAATCCATGCACAGATTTTGGGGTGAATATAAGTTTTCATTTTTCCAGGGATATATCTATAAGTGTAGGTTGGTGTGATTGTGGCTAGTTAAGTATGTAACAAGCTGTCATTTTACCTCCTACCCTCCATGTATAAGTGACCTATATTCTCCATAATTTTCTCAGCATTTGGTTATGTCATTGTCTTTTATTTAGCTTTTCTGATAAGGGGAACAGTGGAATCTTACAGTGGCTTGAATTTGCATTTTTTCTGGTGGCTAATAATGTTGAACTTTGTTTTTATGTGTTTATCTGACCACTGCGTATCCTCCTTGGTGAAGTGTTGTCCACCTGTTTTTCCTGTGTTCTAACTGGATCACTTGTATGTATATGATTATTTTATTTTCTGTTTAGTTTTCAAATATATTTTAATCCTTTCATGTATATGTGGTTTGTAAACATCCTCTCACAGTCTGTCACTTGTCTTTTCATCCTCTTAATAGGGTTTTTTTGCAAAGCAAACTTTTTAATGCTGATTGACATCCAGTTTATCCCTTTTTCCCCTCCATGGATTGTCCTTTCATTCTCAAGTCTAAGAAACTTCACCTAGCTCTGAACATGTTTTTTCTTTGAGGCTCTTATTTTCTAATAGAATTGCAATTGTGCGTTTAAATTTTACATTTAATTCTGTGATACAGTTTGAGTTAATTTTTGTATAAGGTGTGAGCTTACATTAGGTTGAAGTTTATGTTCTTGGCTTACGGATGTCCAATTGTTCCCGGATCATTTTTGGAAAGGTTCTGCTTTCTCCATTGAAATATTTGTGCCTTTCTCAAAAATTCCTTAGCCTTATCTGTGTAGAACACACGACTTTATATCACACTGTTGTGTACAATTACAATGCACCAATAAAATATATGGGGGGGAATTCTTGTCTACATTTTACGTGTTAGAAAATATGAGAGGTGTCCAGGCAGCTGATCAGCGCAGCATCACTTTCAAACCCTGTTAATCTGAGCCAAAGGATTTTTCTTCTCACTACATAAGTGTCTGTGTCTCATCCTTCTTTCAAGCCCTATAGTGATTTGCACACAATATATGCTCAAAAGGAAAAAAAAAAAGAAAACAGTGCCTGAATCTATGTTTGATTCAGACTACCTACAGAACTTTGGATTTCTTAATTGGTAAAAGGTGGTATAGGAGCCTCAATACTTCTATCTAGTTCCATGCATTACAAGTTTAAATATCTGCAGAGGGCATCCAGTTTCAGAAAATTTCCTTGACTGATCTCTCTTTGGGGTTGCTTCATAACTCAGCTGCTTTTAGAAATCTGTTGGCACTTGGCCATCTTAAGGGCAAATGATTAGAATAAAGGTGAGATTGACCAATTCTGAAAAAGTGGGATGTCTAGAGTCACTAATTGAATGAATTAATTGTATTTTATTGTTCGACCAAGGTTGAGTCATATTTTTCTTTGCTCATCCACACATGCTTCTAGTTTCAGATAAATATTACAAAGGGAGGAATGTTAATTATCTTTGAATTTCACTAGATCATCTGCCTCAGAATTCCTGGTTAAAAATAAAGATTCAGTGGTTCTACCCAAGACCACCTAATCTAAATAATCTCCATAAATATATAGCACAGGTTTTTTTTAGGATAATATTTGAGAAGTAGAATCCCTCAGAAACAGTTCATGAAAGTAAGGCATCTGGATTAGTTCCTGATATAAAATCCTTCACAAATGAGATAGATGTGAAAATATTTATACCATATAGATCCAAGGTTTGTGTTGCTGTTGTTCTAGTGGTTTTGGCAATAAGATAGCTAATTTCTTCAGAACACTTTGTTATGTAATACATATTTGATGTGTAGACCAATGCTGCAAATTCAAAGAGCGAAGAATATGAATTTAAAAGCGTTTATGAACTATCATTTTCTATGATAACTCAGCCTATTTAACCAGACAGGTGCACGGAGAGTCAATTTCCCATTCTTACTGTCTTTGGTAAAATATTAAATTCTTCTATGCAATTTGATACAAACTACCAATAAGCATAAATATTGATCCAGAATAAGAAAATATATAAACAAAAACAGCTTTGGTCTCACAATAATAAGCCATCACTTTTTGCCTATTTGAAGTATGTATTTGTTCAGATGATTCTTTTATCCAAAGATTGAAGCTACTAGCAAATATAAATAGCATGAGGTACTGAGAAAACTGTAAGTCATTAAATTGCTCTCAGTTCCACTAACTAGAAGTGACCATTGCTTGAAAAACACAAAACAGAACAGATGCTCAATTTTTACCAAGTTTAGGCTATAACTTTTGTGTATACTAATGTATGTGAATAAATTTATGTTATGGTTTTATATTTCTATTTAATTTATACTGTCATTTCCTAAATTTACATCCCAATCTTTACATGTTCATAGATATATAGATGGTAAATTCCTGTTCTACATTTGTCTTTTTGTATATCAGTAAGGTGTTAACATTTTTGAATAAGTTAACATTTCTCAACATTTTCAGTTGCCTTTCACATATATTCAGATATGCCATCTGAATTGGAGATTTGATCAACAGCTACTTCCTTGACTATGGATGAACTATTCTTGGTAAAAATCCTGTTTTTGGGTTGTGGGTGCAGTTGCTATGCTAATGAAGTCCTACTTTACCTTCCAACCCACTATAGATAGATATATCTTTCCAACTACTCATACAATCTTTAGAATGTCCTCAAAATCACAAAGATGTGTCTAGCAGTAAGTTAATTATTAGAGATAACTTAAATATTTAATTTTGGGGGGGAGATCTGTTGTGTGCAAGGTCTCCAAGGACAAGACATCTTTATATAACACTGTAAGAGATTTACAGACTAGCTACTCAAAGAAGACACCTACAGATGGAGACAGAAAAAAGCGAGAGTACAATGCTTGCCTTATGTGGTTATGTAAGTGCAAATACTATTCAAATGTAAAACAACTAGATTAAAATAGGTTATTGAAGATATCCAAGAAAAATATGATGACTGCCTTTCAGTCAACATCTCCATCTTCCCATGCCAGATAGCTTAGAGAAATAAGAAATGATAAGACTAGCTATCCTTAGTTGATAAGCACAAAAGAGTATTCTATGAATGGTGATGACTCAACTTTAAATGATATTTTTTTGGGGGGAAATACCAGGGATTGAACTCAGGGGAATTTGACCACTGAGCCACATCCCCAGCTCTGTTTTGTATTTTATTTAGAGACAGATATCACTGAGTTGCTTAGCGCCTTGCTTCTGCTGAGCCTGGCTTTGAACCCATGATACTCCTGCTTCAGCTGCCTGAGCTGCTGGGATCAGAGACATATGCCACTGAGCCCAGCCTTCAATGGTATTTTCAACTCAAATATTCAGAGAAAAATGGGGTAGGCACTTCCAGGCAAGTTAATAATGTCAGCAAATGCCTGTTAGTGAAAATAAACAACTTATCTTAAGAAGACGAGGAAAATAAGTGGAGAGAGGAGCTTGAAATCACTTTGTCTGTTTTGCTTTTCTTTTCTTCTATCAGTTCATTGTCCATCTTAGAAGTAAGCTGATGAGGTCATTGCTTTTGCAGTTTTCTTTCCATGGTTCTCAAACAAGCTTAGTCTTTCATCTTGTTGTCATTATTTTCTTGAGCTTCTTAACTCAGCTCAACATAGAGAGTGGCATTGGCCAACAACCAAGAGATAATATGCATGAATACAGTCAATGGAGAAGTGAGAGACACTCAAGTGAGTTAGATAGATTCAGTGTAGAAAATTGAGCCACAGCAGTTGATCATATATAAATTTCAGATGAAAGAAAAAGTAAAAGTGAATCCTCATCCAAGCCACATGAGATTCAGTACCTCTTATCATCCTTTGTCTCCCCAAACAGGCTATAATTCTTTTTAATTGAATCTAATTCAACTTATAAATTACTTTTGGATAAAGTTGTTTCAGATTTTTTTTTAAGTCTCCTTATACATTGATGACGAGATTTTAGGAAATTTAGATGGCATTATGTCAGGGAGAATCATTTCCTACCATTCTAATTTGATTTCTTAATTCCTCAAGAGAAAAGGTCCTCCTGTATCAAAATACCTGGAGAGCAAAAACGCAAATAAATTTTAAAAAATTATATGCCATCAAGTTTTTATGATTTTTTTTATAATGACATATTAAAATGTAATCTGAGATCTTGTTTTCAGGAAAGAGTTGAAAGCTCATATTATTCATTTTTATTAATCCTAAATTTTAATTTGTCAGTACATCCTGAATCTATGCAGTTTTGTTTCCTTTTGTTTGGCCAAACAACTATGGAGATGCTATTGTCATGTACTGAGATGTGAAATACCAGAGAAGAAACTAATTTGAAGAGAAAATCATTATCTCTGTAAAGAGGCAAGCATGATCATGTTGGCTTTCCCTTCCATTTTCTTATTTGTTTCTTCTCTTTCTGAACTCTAACTACTTTTTTAAAAAGAACCTATAGTACTTATCAAATTTACTTTTTCAATGACTTGTAATTTGAGATAAGACATACATACATGTATACACACACAAACACACACAAACACACTTATAATGTTTACTCTATATCAGATACTACCTGACTACAAAGTTGGGGAGTATAATCAAATTAATTATGGGTAAAATTTGTGAAATATAAAATGACTAGACTAAGGAATTGGTCAATAAACTTATAAAAAAATTAAAAGGCCCCAAAGGCATCAAGATTAGATGGCTATATGGGAAGGATGCATAAAATGTTCAAAGCACCGATGACCCTTATCTTATAGAAACTATCACAGGATGTAAAATTAGTCAAGTGAAACATTTTTTTCTTTTAACTATGAGACAGCATTGCTATAATACGGAAACCCAAAGCAATAGTATATGTATGCATATTCACCCAATTTTATATATATATATACACACCCAATTTTATGTATATATATATATACACACACACACACACAAACACACTACTATCGCCAAAGTCACATAGCATCAGAAATAAACAAAAATGAATGTTCTTTATATCTGAGATTCATTTCATTTTATTTTACACACATTGATATATCATGTAAGGTATGAATCATATCTTACGCACATGAATATACAAATATCCCCACCCTATATTTTGAGCATTAGCCTTTCTCTACTGCTTTGCCCTATTTTCTTTTATGAAGACCAGTTGACCATATGTGTCTGGGTTGACTTCTTTAAAAAATTCCATAACAATAGTAGAACATCCATGAAATTGGGTTAGAGAAAGGATGTTAAAAAGATAAATTGGACTGAATTTAAATTTAGATAGAACTTTTACCCTTGAAAATATACTGTTAACAAATATGTAAGCCAGAGCAAAGTACATCCATCTAATAAACTGATTTTAACCAGGATACATAAAGAACTCTCAAAACTCAATAACAAAAAAATCAATAAAAAGTGTACAAAAGATTTAAATATTCACCCAACAGATTCTAGAGATAGCTAATTAGTCCATAAGAAGATGCTCAGCATCATTAGTCTTTATGGAAACAAAAATTAAATCACAATGAAATACCTTTTTTATGACTAAAATTTAAAAAGGTACACCATTCCCAGTGTTAGCAGGGATATGGGAAGGACTGGAAATCTGGTATACTGCTATATAACAATATAGAATGGCATAACTGCTTTTGAAACTGGTAGTTTCTTAAAATGTTAAAGTCAACCTACCCTATAATCCACCTATTTCACTCCAGGATATTTTCTTAAGAAAATGAAAGCATATATCCACCCATAATTTATATGTTAATATTTATAGATGCCTTATTTATCATAGCCAGGACCTGGAAACAATCAAAATGCTTATAAGAGGGTAAATAAATTGTGATACAGGTATGTAATGGAATAGGACTTAACTATGAAAAAGAATCTCAAGGAGACATATCTCATACTCACTGGGGGCTTATCAGTGTTGCTTACTGAGTTGTCTCTATTAAGCGTACACACATATGTGCACACTCACAGATCTATGACATGAGGTGCTCATCATCTACTTTTCATAGGCATTTTATAATTTTCCATGAATTCTACGAGAGAGTTCTTTGTAAAAGTAGTAGACAGTCACTGGGCATTTCATATATTTAAATACCTCTGGAATTAACAAAGGGAATCCTCCATTTCCACAGCTAACTTTGAGAGAGGCTGTTTTATAATCAGATAAACAGTTTTTCTACATAGTGGTCTTAGTGGTCATCTGGTCTCAGGCAAATTAATGTGCCTCCAGTAGCTTCAGCTTTCCTGCTTCCAAAGTGACTATATCAATGACTACTAGACAGGGGGCAGCAAGGTCCAAATGGTCATATGGAAAGCATATCTAAGTACTTGACATAGGATGAGGCCATGAAAGAACAGCTACCTCTGAAATGTGTTTCAACCTCTCCCACGCACTCCCCCTTAAACTGACCTGCCATTCACACGTTAGAAGACTCTTCACTCTCTGCACAGCTCTCAGGGATGAATGCTTCCATATGTTAATGTGTGAAATACTCCATTTGATCTCTAAGTATCCTGAACCAACCCTCTACCTGAAGGCAAATGTCTTTCTACAGCTTCCTCTTCATATTAAGAGGATGTATGTAGGGTGAACAACTATCATGTTCCAACCATTTTATATGCCCTATCATTTCTAATCTTCAAAATAAATTTCAAGCAGGTATTATCTCTGTTCAAGTAAAGACGCTGAGACTCAGCAAGGTTAAGTAATTCATTAAAGGTCACACAGCTCGTAAATAATGAAGGCGGATGTTGAATCCAATCGTCTGACTCTGAAATTCATGTTTCCTTTCCGCTATCTAATGTGACTCTTCTCAGTAAATCCCATGAAGCTCACTCCTAGGAAAATCACCTTTGGCAAAATCACCCCTTCTTTTCATTCCGAATAGTCTCCTGTGAGTTACAGTTTAATAGAGAAGGCCCAGCCTGCTGCCACTTTGCCTGAATTACATTTGCTTAAATCCTTAAGCTGAAGCAGGGGAGATGCCCTCCCACTTTGTAGCAATAGAGGTTCCAGAGCATTTTGACACAAAATGAACATAGAATATGAGCAAAAGTAACCATTTACTATTTCTGAGCAGATATCTTCTAAGAGAAAAAGACCTTTGATTTATGAAGTTGATTTAGCCTGCCTCTGGGCTAAATGCTTACATTTCATGATTTTATGCATTCTTTTCTCCTCCTCCTCCTCCTTTTTAGGTTATTTTCAACAAAATATCCTTCACATTTATTTTTAATCAATACCTATGAATAAGATGAAAGCAACTATTTTTTTTTTTTTTTTGTACCAAGGTTTGAACTCAGGGGTGCTTAACTGCTGAATCACATCCCTATCACCTTTTATATTTTATTTTGAGACAGGGTCCTGTTAAATTACTTAGGGCTTCACTAAATTGCTGAGGTTGGCTTTGAATTTGCAATCCTCCTGCCTCAGCCCCAGAACCTCTGGGATTACATGAACATGCCATCACACCCAAAATAAACTTTTAAAAGTAGTTGTGTTTGCAGTTTTGTTACTTTAACAAAATGTATAGTGAATCTGTCTTATTTTAATAGTAAATGACCTAATGCTAATTGGTAGGGGAGACACAAATTTTAAAAGTTCTTCAATAATGCTATGAGAGAAATAAGCCCACAACATGGTTTATCTGACATATTGACATTATATTGTGAAGATTAACAAATTAAAGTACTAGCATTAGAACATGGTTGTAACTACATTAATAGCAATTCTGAGTAATGCTGGCCAGGATCAAGGAAAAGTAAAAATAATCACAAATACACACATTTAATATGATCCAGGGAAGGGTCACGTTCAAAACCGTGAGCAATAAGCAAAATGTACACAGTGACCACTCCTAAGTCATCAATCTCAGGATTTCAGTTGAACATCGAAGGAACATTCATGCATGAATTTAGGCATGTAACCTAAACTTAGCTTAGTATTTAAATCATTACTATGTATTAAATACTAGTGGTTCTTGGGGGACTAAAATATTGCCTAAGATACTGCCCTAAAATTGAGATCACAATCTAGGTAAAAATGTGAGTTATGGCAGTGGGGATTCCTATGCTATACCCAAGTGAGGCCTTTTAAATCAAAAGGTGAGTATAGTAGCACACACCTGTAATCCCAGTGACTTGGGAGGTTAAAGGCAGAAGGATCACAAGTTCAAAGCCAGACTCAGCAACTTAGCGAGGCCCTGCACAATTTAGTGAGATCCTATCTCCAAAATAAAAATAATAAAAAGGCCTAGGGATATGGCTCAGTGGTTCAGTGCCCCTGAGTTCAATCCCTGGTACCAACAACAACAACAACAAAAAAAAAATTAAGAAGATGTTCACAGGGATAGTGACAATTAAGCTAACTTGAAATTTTGAAATGTCAAGGCTCTACCTCCCATGACTAAGCTCAGTGGTCCCTGAATGACCCTGAACTGAAGCTAGTAGCAGTCATTGTTGGAACCCCAAGAAAGAGATCTGAGTGTGCCTCCAGTGTGATGCTAGCTACACTGAGCCTTCCTCCTTATGACTTTTTACAGACACGGGGGAGGATACCACACACCTCACAGACAGGGTAGGGCTGTACAAGTGGAAGAGCTCAGACTCGCCTTGAGAAATCCTGATTATTTGTGTCTGGACTGGGGTATATGACTCATTTCTAACAAGCATGTGAAGTCAGAATAAAGGACTTTACCAAGAGACCACATTTTGTAAAAACTGAGCTGGACACACCATGGGATAAGAGCTTACAACTGAATATTTTGGAGAAGTATTTTTCAACACCCAAAACATATCCACCCCAACTAGACACACTAAACAAGTATGACTGCGGTATTTGGATCACTTTCCCTGAGTGTTTAGAAAGCTGATGTTAATTTTTATGGTTTTTTTTAATACAGTGTTTCCCAGGGGAAAATATATGTTTTATTCATCTCTGTTCTCCCTGTAGTCCTTAAGGGTTAACACATCATCAGCAATCAATAAATATTCAGTGGATGAAACTTAGGTTTCACATCTGACCTGATGTTTTAACAAAAAGCTCCCAAGGCAGTGGGCTAAGCTGGTAACCTGAACCAATCAGTGTGTACCACAACGGGGCAGCTGTCATCCATTAACT
Organism: Callospermophilus lateralis; assembly: GCF_048772815.1. Lineage (NCBI taxonomy): Eukaryota > Metazoa > Chordata > Mammalia > Rodentia > Sciuridae > Callospermophilus > Callospermophilus lateralis. The sequence continues at coordinate 43,572,632 of NC_135322.1, forward strand.
ATGAGTCAGTCATGGTGCTCAGGTAATGCTGATACAAAATCAGCCCCCCAAAGAGTGGGTGGAGCTAAGGAAGCTGGGTATGAAAGAACACCTTAATATTTCCTTCTTGTGTGTCAAAACCCAAAGTTGCAGATTATCAGAAGGTACTGTGATTCTGGGAACTGAAAAGCCACTGGAGCAATAGGCTCAAATTGTAGCCAAGGGGAGAAGGGTGTCAGGTCTACACTGGGCAAATAAATACTTAGGAGGGGAAAAAAAAAGAAGAAGAAAATCACTTGTTCCTTGAAGTACAAAAAGAGAATACATTAGTCTGCTTTCTGTCAGTATATAAAATGCCTGAGAAAATTAATTTATAAAGAAAAAGGTTTATTTTAGCTCATGGGTTTTAGAGGCTTCAGTCCACAAGAGGGCAGATGTATTGGTTTTAGGCTATCTCGTAGGGGTGCCAGAATGGCATTGACAAGGAGCATGAAGTGTAGCAAAATGATAGATGTCATGGCCAGGAGTTAAAGAAGAGAGTGAGAATTGAGACCATGGTCCACATTCCCCTTCAGGAGCATGCCCTCAATGACCTCAAGACCTCCCACTCGATGTTATCTCCTCCCAACAATGCCAATCCATGAAGAAATGGTTAATGGATATTTAAGGGTCATTTTGAATCCAAGCTACAACAGTGGATACCATATACAAAAGCAAAGGCTTCTTCTTTTAAGGCCAAAAGTTCTTTGGATTGTACCCAAAGAGAATCGTAAGATCTGGTGGACTTTGGCCATATAGCTAGAATCCTGGAGTCACAATCTGGGACTCAATTTTGTGCCCTGGTCAGAAGTGGCCAAAACCTACCCTTGTATGGTCTGGAAGTAGACTGAGTTGAAGGTGAGGAATTCAAAACCCACTCACTGGGTCTCCCCCTAACCTTCCTTCCCCACTGGATACAGTCACTTTCATGTTAAACCTTTTTCCTTCCTTCTTTTACTTGAGATTTTCTGCTAAAGACATCTTTTCTTGATCTAAAGTATTTTCCTCCCTGGAGAGATTTGGAGAAAAAGTGAGAAGATTTGCATTACGGTATTTAATTAAAAAAATATTTTGTAAATACAGGGAATGATAAGCCCCTCTGGTTCCTAGTGATTTCTTCAAATTCACTGCACATGTTTTTGGAGGGGTATTCATCTCAACTATATCCTCTTAAGAAAAAAAAATTAATCACACAAAGATAATCATGAGGAAGAATTGCTAATTAGATGATGAAAGATGTTCATCCTTAATTTTTTTTTTAATTGGGGATTGGATCCAGGAGCAGTTTAGTTTGCAAATGAGCTACATCCTAGTTTTTTGTTGTTGTAATTTTTTTTTTTACAACAACATGTTGCTAAGTTTCTGAGGGTCTCACTAAATTGCTGAGGCTAAACTTGAACTTGTGATCCTGCAGCCTCAACCTACTGAGTTGCTGAAATTACAGGCATATTCCACTATCTCTGGCTAGTCTTAAATTTTAAGCTGAAAATTAACCAAACAGTGGTAAACAGAGGAAAATATGAGGCTACAATTAATGTTTTACATCTGGGGACTATAGTGAAGTTTGAAAGACTGAGGTTGAATCAAGACTTCAACCACTTACGATTAGCTGTGTCACTGGGCAAGTCGCTCATCTATTTTGTGTATATATATATATTTTTTATATATGCATGCAGTTGCAAACTAGGGTGTCTATGAAATGGTGTGTGAGACTTAAATGAGTTAATCTGCATAAAGGATTTGGATTGGTGCCTGGCAAATTGTGTATGAAATTAGTGCCCAGTAAAGGTACCTATCCTTATTGCTTTGACAAATTAATGACTTGCTTGTTTCCAGGCACTGCTCTTTTACAAGCAGGAGTATGACTACATTCTATGACTACATTCTATAACTACTTAGTCAACAGTTAGTACAATCAAAAACTTTCATGGTGCTGGAAATTCCAAGCACCAAGGCCAGAGACAAGCAGAGGCAGCATAATTTTTATCTCTGTTCTGCTCCAGTGCAACTCCCTCCTCCATGATTCTCTTGTCTATAAAATAAGGATAGGATCATTAGAACCCTACCCCATCATGGATTTGTAGAAACAATTAAAAAAGCAATTAATATTTATGCTTGGTGGTGGGTTAAATTCTTTTCATTCATTCTGTCAATTAACCATTAGCCTTCTTCTCTAGTCATTGGTGTTACTCCCATTTTAATGATGTGAGAGCTGAGGCTTGAAGTGTTTTGAATGTTTCCCAGTCATACACACTTAACAATCAGCAGAATTCAAGTCAAACACTGCCTTAGTCCAAATACATCTTGTGTGCATAACGACAGGATTATAGCCAAATGGTAGGGCATAGGTAGCTTTGGAAGAGATTCAGCTGGTCAGTCACCTTTGGTTATTGATATGAAGTCATACAATAAATTCAGCAGATCAGTTCATGTGCTAGGTCCTGGCCTGCTTGTCCCTTAATCTGAAAGAGATGAATGATAACTTCACTGAGAGGGTAGATTCATCTTTCCCAGTAGTACCATTGCAGGAGGAATTCAAGATTCTCTGTCCTTTTTAATAGTGCTTACCATGGAGCTCTGAGAGAGTCACCTGCCAGGCAAGCACTCTTGGCCAAGAGTGCTTGTAAGAACTGTGCATTATTAAACCAGCATCTTAAAGTAGGGGCTCCCAAATTACAGGGGGTCTGTGACTAGATATCAGCAGATATGAGTATCAAGTTAAAAGTTGACAAATATCAATAAGACTAATCAAGAAAAAAAGCAAGAACACAAAAATTAATATGAATGGAAAAGGTACTATCAAAACAACTCTACCAAGGCTAAAAATATATAAAGGTAATATTATAATTGTACGCCAACATATGTGATAGCTTACATAACATGGTCTATATTAGAGAAGAATCCGTGTGCTACTGAGAAAGTATATTCAGTTATGATTAATGAAATATTATATATATATTAGTCTGTTTTTTTAATTTTATAACTTCTTTATTTAGTTTTGTTTGGAGGATTTATCCAGTAGTGAGAGGCAAGTTAAAATTACCCAATATTATTGTGTTGTGGTCTATATGGTTTTTGAAATTGAGAAGGGTTTGTTTGATGTATATAGATTCTCCATTGTTTGGGGCATAAATATTTATCATTGTTATGTCGTGTTAATGTACAGTTCCTATAAGTAGTATCAAATGGCTTTCTTTGTCCCTTCTGATTAACTCTGGCTTGAAGTCCACTTCATCTGATATGAGGATAGAAATCCCTGCTTGTTTACAAGATTTATGTGAGTGATATGCTTTTAATCCATTCTTTCATCTTAAATTTGTGGATGTCTTTACCTCTGAGGTGAGGCTCTTGAAGACAGCATATTGTTGGGTCTATGTCTTTTGAGTGGTGAGTTTAGGTCCTTAGCATCCAATTTTATTATCAATAAATGATCTTTATTTCCTGTTGTTTTATTTATTTCTGGTTTTTAGTTTGAATTAGTTTTTCCTTTGTTTGATTATTATTCTAGTGTAGTCCCTCCCTTTGCTGTTTCTCACTGTTAGTTTTCATTTCTTCCCCATGGGATATTTTGCTGAGAATGTTCCATAGTACAGACTTTTTAGTTGTGAATTCTTTTGACTTTTGTTTTTTTATGGAAAGTTTTTATTTCATAGTCAATTCTGAAGCTTAATTTTTCTAAGTACAGTATTCTTGGCTGGAATCCATTTTATTTCAGTTCTGGTATACATCATTCCAATACTACTTAGTTGTGAGGGTCTGGATTGAAAAATCAGCTGAGATCTGGATAGGTTTCCCTCTAAATATTACCTGCCTTTTTTTTTTTTTGGCAGTCTTTAAAATTCTACCTTTATTCTGTATGTTAGGTGCTTTCATAATAATGTGCCTTGGTGTGGATCTATTGTAATTTTATATATTTGGGGTCCTATAAGCCTCTAGAATTTTATTTTCCATTTCATTCTTTAGGTTTGAGAAAATTTCTGATATTATTTCATTGAAAAGATTATGAATTCCTTTCATTTGTATCTCTAACCTTCATCTATCCCAATAAATCTTAAATTTGATCTTTTCAGATATCCCATATTTCTTGGAATTTCTGTTTATGGTATTTTAACATTTTTTTTTCTCCATGGTCAAGTTTATTTTCAAGATTAGATATTTTGTCTCCATTGCCTGAAACTGTCTTCTAAGTAATCTAATCTGTTGGTGATGCTCTTCATTGAATTCTTAATTTGGTTTATTGATTTCTACATTTTGAGGAATTATCCTTTATTTTTTTTTTCAGAATCTTTGTCTCTTTATTGGAGTGATCTTTCACTTCCTGTATTTTCTTTATGATTTTACTTCCTACATCGTCCTTTACTTCAAAGATCAGTTCGACTATGGACATTCTAAATTCCTTCTCTGCCATTTCTTCCACTTTGGTATCATTAGATTTTGTTATGAAGTATCTTGGTTTGTTTGGGGTGATTTGTTCCCTTGCTTTTTCATGTTATTTATATGTCTACCCATCTATCAGTCTGCATTTGAGGTAGTACAGTTTTTACCCTGTGGACTTGTAGTGTCCCTGAAGGTTTCCACTACTCACAGCTTACAGGGAGACAAATAATAACAATAATGGATGCAAACAATATACAGAATTAAACCAAATAGTTCCTATGATGACTTCTTCAATGTTAAATGTGACAATAAACTGAAATGATATGATCAGTTATTTCCCACAGTAAAAACAGTTAAGTTTGCAAAGGGGTTTACAAATTTGAACAGTTGACTGGGACAGAACAGAAGTGATGTAGGAAATGATGATTATGAAGGAGGAGGAGAGGATATAGAAGTAAAAAATTAAAGGAAGAGTGCAAGAGAGAACAAGAGAGATTGGCTATTACCAGAAGAAAAGAGAGAGAGGCAAGGGAAACAGATAAGTGAGAGAAAAAAGTAAAAATTAGAAAAATAAAAAAATACAAAACAAAAATGAAATATGTTAATCAAATAGTCTAGTGCAAAAAAAATATTGATCCATGAAAAATAATTGGCTTTCAAAATGCTAGAAATGAGAAAAAGACAAATACTAATATGTATAAAATTTCCATGAACCATTAAGGTCACAATTAAACAGAAAAAAGGAAAAAAGATATCAATGAAAAGTTAAAGAATTGTGGCTGTTGGAGTTCAAAAGTTTCTCAATTTCCCTTCTCAGCAGTGTTGGTTGGGGTTGCTGGGGTGAGAGAATTAATCCAGTGTGTGAAATTCCTGGAGGTGGGGTTTAGGCTTAGATGGGCTCCAGACTCTTTGGGGGATGCCAATTGGTCTGGAAACTTTAAATCAGCACACATCCAGGGCCCAGAACTTGCCAGTCTTCAGTGAAAGACTGCACCCCAGAGTTCTCCCCTGGGTTCCACTCAGGTGATTGAGGAACTAAGTTTTAGTCAACTATGTCTCCTGCAGTGCCTTAGCTTCCTGGTCTGGGATTCAGTCTCTCAACTCAATCTCTCCTGCCCCTGCCCTTTCCAATTCCCAGCCAGGATCCTCTCTCCCAGTGGGTCCTGCAAGTAGCTGGGTTGGAGGGGGGAAGGGTTAGAGCTTTGTGGGTTTCCATGACCAGTTGTCCCCTGGGTAAAACCCTCTCTCCATGTTTGATTTTTCTTGTGATCACTTAGGCACACTCTATGTAGTACAGCGTGGGTTTGCCAGGCCCGTATTTCAGACCAAACTCTAGTTTCAGCTCCCTTGGCCACCAGCCCCTGCTCCATGGCTGCAAAATGGTTCCTTCCTCTGTCTTTTGCATGCGGCCCTGAGAGATGGTGGTTTCTTTCCTGCATGAGGATATTGTTCAGTATAGTCAAGCAGTGTCTTTGATTTCAAAACTCTCCGTACCCAGACATGTTTCAGGCCTCTTTAAAATGGTTTTGCCACAGGATTGGAGTCCCTTTAATTCCCTTGTCCCACCACTTTGCTCAGAGGGACTTTTCTGGCTGGTGACTCCAGATGTAGCAATGACTGTAGTGCTGGGGTTTTTTTTCCTTATTATATCCAACCTCCTGAGTCTCTGATCTGCTTTGAATGTCCAGTATTAAATTCTAGTAAAGTCCCTCCCCCTTTATTTATATATTTATTTATTTTGTTCACCTACCTTGCTGAGAAAATGCCCATCTGCTTTGCTGGTTTCACATCACAGAGCAACCAGATAAGTGACTTTCTCTATTCTGTCATCTTGAAACTCCTCCCTCTAAGTTGTTCTTATCAGGTATTTTGGTCACAGCAACAAAAACCTGACTTGCACAATGATGCATCCATATCAAAAGGTTTTGCAAGTATTAATGGCATAATAATTCATAGAAATCCTAGGGCCTAGTGTTCTTGCATGTCAGTTGATTTTACATTCCAACTCTGTGGCAAAACCAATGAGTTTCATGTTAAAAGTCAAAAATCAGAGCCAAAAGCCAATGCTTAAACTCATATATATTTTTTTTGCATAAACTGCTTTTTTTTTTTTAAATGTGATTTGTGGATTTTGTTTTTGTTTTATTTTTTCTTCCAATGAAGGCACATTAACCTTTCCCCAGAGCCTGGCAGGGAATCTGATTATTTTTCCTCCAGAGCAATTTCTAGTGTTATCATGATCCATTCAGTGGATAGCATTTGGCCACTTCAGAAGCATTTTCCCACTTCCATGTAAATGGTATGATTAGATGTGAAAGGTAATCTCGAGGACTGCCATGTTATGACATTAAAATAGTAATTCAATTGTTAGCAACCCCTCACAAATAACTATTCAATCCACTTGTGTTTAATACCTCAGTGTCCTTGCATGCCTTTCCTCTTTGAAACACAAAGCAGTATTGATTTCTCTTCATAACCAACTAAAAAGTATTTTGAGCACTTTTATCATTTCATTATCCAGCAGTAAATAAGGAAAATAACCTGCAAAAGTGAAAAAAAAAAGTTCAAGAAGTCAATGGGTTACTTTTATCCCTTTCTCTGCAAAACAGAAATGCAGATGAATGGTTTTTTGATTCAAATGTCTTTGTATTTGAAGACATCTTGACAATCATCATAAAAGGCAGTTTGTTGTAGTGAAAAGCTCAGAGCATAGAAATGGAGCTCCCAGTGCATTTGTCTTCTGGAGCTGCCATAACATAATACCATACCCTGGGTGGCTTAAATAGCAATGTGTTTTTTTTCTCCTCACAGATCTTGAAGCTAAAATTCCAAGATCAAGGTGACCACAGGGCAGGTTTCTGGTGAGGCCTCCCGCCCTGGCTAGTAGATTGCAGTCTTCTCACCGTGTTCTCAGATGGCCTTTCATCAGGACATTTGATTCCTCATGTCTCTGCCACTATATAAAGACATCAGTCCTATTGGAGTAGGTCACCTTTTAACCATATTTGTTTAACCTGAACTACTTCTGAGTAGTTCAGAATCACACTGAGTTTAGAGCTTCAACATATGCATTGCGGTCAGGGAAGGAGATGCAATTCAGCACTTAACACACAGTTTGAGAGTCACTTCTGACTGTTACTGGCCATATAACCTTCAGAAAAAAAAATGGGTTCTTTCTTTGGAAATCTGATTTCTCAAATATAAATAAAGGATCCAAACCATAGTCATTTTTGTAAACTTTATGAAAGCTGTATAAATGCACCTTGGAAGAAAAGCAAGTTTACTTATGAGTGTATATATTTATTTAGATAAAAAAAAGGAGAATTTCCTATTGAAGTGAATTTAGAGGGATTCTAAAACTACACTGTTACTCTCTTCTGCCCTCCAGGGAACCAAGATTCTTTGAAACAGAGTTGGTGAACTGTAAGTGGGATCTGAGAAGCTTCTGTTATTCCCATCCTCAATGATTTTTATGAGGAGGTTATTGGTTTACCTATTATGATGTGCATGCTAAATCCATAATTGGGATTGATTTTATCCACATGACCTTGCCATATACTGTTTATTCTGATTAAAATGTCCTCATATCCCTGGTGTCAAAAACCTTCTTCATTTTATGATCTCTTTTACCATCTTTATTCCAGACACCTACATTTAGAATCTCCCCACCCTCTCTGTGTCACTGATGTGACACTTTCTCTTGCCTTCTTTGTGATAAGATATCCAAATGCAAAGTTCTTATGCAATATATTTGAAACCAGAGGCAGAGTTCATATTCATGCTCAGGCCTGTCAATCAGGGGTGGGGTGATGAGTATATACTAAGGAGAATTCAGGCTGCCCAGAAATATTTTTCCTTTAAAAAAAATAAAACAAAAAAACAAAGAAGTAGTTCCAGCTACTACCAGCTCTTTATACCATCTTCAACCCCAACCATTCTCTGCCTTGGGGCAAGATCCTGGATTACTTTTTAAGAGTGGAAAAAATGTTTTTGTGTGCTGCTTCTGTTATTTCTCCCCAGTTGTAAACAAACCAATGAACCTGACATAGTTTCATGTATGCTACAAAAGACACAAGACTCTAGGGTCAGAGACAAAGACCATGATTACTCACAGCACAGCAGGCCGCATAACTCTCATGTTCATGTCAGTTCACCTTGTCCTACAAGCCCTGTGGGTGTAAAGTAGAGTGGTTCAGGTAGATGATGCACACAGAGTGGACTTGTGTGATTCATGCCTGGGGAAATTCAAACTTAAGAAATCCCCAGTCTTGTAAAAGCACTGCTGATAAATATGCCCAAATTTTGCCCTAAGGAAAACATTATTTTTATTTTCTTGGTCAGGAAATAAATCTTCCTTCTTTCCCTGATATCTTCCAAGGTGGTTTGCTGTGCAAATTTCCTTGAAAAGTTAGTCCAAGACAAAATTGTCCTAGGATATGGTACCTTACTCTATAATAGAAATACCCTATAGAACCATGCCTCACCAGTCAATGGCATCTCAGGAAATCCTCCAGATGTCTTTCTTGCCCAGTCCTTCAGGCAAACTCCATAGGACGATTGCTTTATGATGTCCTACTGGTCTCCCTTTGTGTCTGAGGAGCAATGACCAAATAGAATGAACTTCATGACTATATATTCCATTCTTTAAAAAAATATTTGCTTGCTCCAATAGGGAATCTTCTCAGATAGTCCCCTGATGCTGCTCTAGTCTAGGTTCCTGAGACATTTCCCCAGGCCAGAATTGTTCTAAGTATCTAAATACTTTTCTACAGTAGTAGAAATCAAACATATCAATAAATATTTGCCTGAAACCATTGCGAAGCGGAGTTAAGAACCCAATCAATTAGATTGGGTAAACTTAATTAGGTCAGTTAACTTACTGAAATAGATAGCCATGGAAGGGGCATACAGATGACCAAGCAGCAACCAGAAAATGCAGGAGAGTTAACCAGGCATATTCTACTCATTACACAGAGTGAGGTTTAGAAGACTCGTATCTCTGAAATTTCTAAGTCATACACACACACACACACACACATATATATATTTTTGCAGTGTTAGGGATTGGACCCAGGCCCTCACTCATGCTAAGCCAGTGTTCTATCACAGAGCTATACTCAAAACCCAACAACCCAAGCCTCTATACCTTAACACAGAAAATGAAGTTATTTCCCAACTGGTACCTATTACTGAAAAGTTGCAGCTATGAAAATAAACAGACAACAACCATCCTTAAATGTAAATATCAGCAGTAGCTAAAAATTCTTTGAAAGCTAAGCATTGAATTATGTCAATGTCCAATATTTGCATCTATATCCTAAGGAATTTGCCTACATCATTTCCTTTTTTTTTATGTGTGTAAATGAGATATTTTTTCATGCCATATCAACGGTCCAGAAGTGATAAGTTGATTCTATCTCTCTCTCTCTTTTTTCTTTTTATCTCAGGTGTGGGGAATTGAACCCTTGATCTTGCATATGCTAGTTAAGCACTGTACTAGTGAGTAAATCCCCACTCTATTGAGGGTCCAAATTTGAATACCCCAAGTGACCAGGCAGATAATAGAAATGAATACGTGTGCTAGGAGTGGTGGCAAATGTGGGAAACTTGACAATATCAGCCTCACTGAGAGTGGCAGAATCTACTTATTTATAACTAAGTAGTGCTATGGAAGGAAAGTGACTAGTGGTTAACAGACCTGACCTTACAAGTAAGTAGATACTGAGATTTTTAAGTGAAATGCAAATCTGAGTTTGACAGCTAATTAGTTTCTAAAAATGTTGGGGGCATTTAGAAATATGTCTATCCTAATTACTATACCTTCCTCATAGACAAACCCAAAATTTAGTAGTTTTCAACTTCAAGTTTTTGTTTTGTTTTGCTTTTGCTTTTAAGATAGTAATTCCGATAGGACTCAGTGAGGTCAACTTCTTTCTGTTCAACTGTGGCGACCAGGAAGCTGGGGCTAGAATTATCTGAAGGTGTGCCTACTAATTCCTAGTGCCTAGAAAGGGAGGACTCAAGCTGTATACCCACAATGTGGACTCCTTGAGGCACTTGTCTATCTGTTTTCCCACACAGCTTAACAGTGAAGTGGTGTCAGGGCATCTAGCCGTCTTACATATCAGATCAAGGCAGTTTAAAGTATGCATCTTAAGACAGAGTAGCAGAAGCTATGTTACCTTTTATTGACTAGCTTCAGAAGTCACTCAGTATCCTTTCTGCCATGTTGCATGGTGAGCTGGCTGAAGCAATTGCGAAGGTAAACTAAGTTCAAGGAAAAAGGATATAATCCCAGTTTCTCAGTAGAGAAATCTCAGTGTTACACTGTAAAATTATATGGGATATAAAATATACTGGTGGTGACATCATTGGAAAATACAATTTGCTACAATACCTTGGCTAATTGGGCATCAGCTTGTGCTCAAGAAATCTTAGAGCATTCTGGGATTTGAGGAAGTAATCCTAAATTTCCTCCAGTGATGTCCTTAAAATTTCTCTCCTTCCTACAACCTGGTATTGCAGAAACACATGGCTCAACCTAGTTATATTAAATGATATGACTCCTCTCATGAAGAGATTGTGAAAAATGCTAATAGATTTATATAACTGTAAGTAGATGTTATTAGTTAGTATTTGGGATAGCTAGAGCAGATTAGGATGTTGTTGGAAGTGGAAGGATAACTGAGACAGGATATTAACATGTTCCTCAAAGTGAAATAGGTCAGACTAGAAAATTTAATTATGCTCTCAGTGCCAAGGAGATGAGGCAGGCTCAATGCCAGGAGTCAGAGGTATAACCAAAATATCAAGGGACAAATTTTCAATGTCAGCAGATACACAATGGAATAATTAATGTGCCTAGCATGTGTATAAGCAGAAAGAGAGCAAGAGGAGGCACCTAGTGGGAGTTTTCTAAGAAAGTTGAGAATTCCTATTGGGATCAACACTAAGGAGCCCAGCTGCGTGCTATGAGCAAACAGCCTTATAGATATTATTACTCATGAAAGCATGTAACAACCACATGGATTATTTTTAATCTCCAGAAATACAAATGCTGCAAATCAGAACCAAATGTTAATAGAACATATATGCGCCTTTTACAAAAGAACATAATGGGTTCCCAATGCAATTGACACACCCTAACAGAAACAAGATTTCTACTCTGAGTATCCACTGCTCTCCCTGTAAAATATCTATATATAGAACACACAGTTCTATATTATTTATCTATAATATTTATCTAGTTCTCAAAGTCAATGTAACTAATCCCTACATTTTCCTTTAAATTTAAAAAAGTAAAGGCTTATGTGAGTGTGTGTGTGTGTGCACGTGTGTGTGTGTGTGTGTGTGTGTGTGTGTGTGTGAAAGAGAGAGAGAGGGAGAGAGAGAGAGAGAGAGGTTGAATCTCAGGAGGAAAATCCTTATGAAATACTCATGTAAATTGCCTTATCTGTTTTATTTTAACATTTTTATTCAAGATCCACTTCTTTGTTTTGCCTTGCTATAGAAGGAAAGGCAGCTTTATTATATCATGCTCTAACTTGGGAGAAATCCCCCAAAATGTGTCATTAAAAAGAAAAAAGGTATAGCAGAAACTGTATATTTTGAAGTTGTTTCCTATTGAAAACAAAAGTGGTACTTATTTTTATACCCAGCTTTTGCTTAGAGATGTCAATGCCAATGTTTTTGATTGTTGTTGTTTGCATTTTTTTGTTTTATTTGTTTTCAATTGTGTCTACATTTATTTGTGAATGTATTATAATAGGCAGAAGAGTGAGAAATAGTTCAAGAATCAATTGTTTGACCCTGGTTCCTCTCAGTATAACATGAAAAGGATTTTATATTCTTTTTGACCTGAGTATCTTAATTTGCAAAATGAAATATAAAAAACATTAATTGTTTCTAAAATATATTGCTTCTAATAAACCATATGATAACATATAAATAAACATATTATATTAATGTATACTAATATTATTGTTATGATTAACAATAATTATTATACCATTATATTAATGATTATAGATCAGTAAGTGATCAAATATATTAGTAATATATAAATTAATATCATTAAATATTATGATTAAAGATCTTAAAATGAGAAGGTTCTAGAATTTCTTACCCTTCTCCAACTTCCTGGATAGTCTCATTTTGTCCCTCAAATTTAGTTTTCAGGAAAGATCAAGAGAGACAAGTAAGCATTTAGCATAGCAGAAGCCAAAAGGAAGACCAAAGGTAATATTAAAGATGCCAAGAGGCGTTGGCCCATTAACTGAAAGGAGGAAAGCCTGATCTCTCTAAGTTTTCCATTTTTGATGTAGTTTGATCCCCCAAACTGGAGAGAGACCATGACATGATATGAATGTTTATAACTCCTTGTTTTAGTCATCTTTTTCATTGCTGTGACTAAAGGATCCCATAAGACCAACTGTAGAGGTGAAAAGGTTTATTTGAGAGCTCACAGTTTTCAGAGGTCTTAGAACACAGAAGGGCGGCTCCATTCCTCAGGGGTGAGGCTGAACATCATTGTGGGAGAGTGTGGTGGAGGGAAGCAGCTCACATCACAGGAGACAGAGAGAGAAAGACTCCACTCTCCAGAAACAAATTTATACCCAAAGCCATGCCCCAATTCCCACCTCCTCCAGCCAGACACTACCACTTCAGTCACCACTCAGTTAACCCCTAACAGGGGATTAACTCACTGATTGGGTTAAGACTCTCACAACCCAATCATTTCTCCTCTGAACCTTCTTGCATTGTGTCATAAGTGAGCTTTTAGGGGACACCTCACATCCAAACCATAGCACTCCCCCAAATTTATATGTTGAAACCCAATCAACAGTGCGTGATATTAGGAGATGGAGGCTTTAGGAGGTAATTAGATCAAGGTAGGAGCCCTTGTGCTGTGATAAATTAAAGAAACTGGAGGGAGGTTTCTATTTTTCTGCTGGGGACCCTCTAAAGGAATGGCCTTCATCAGTCAGAATCTGATGATTCTTGATCTCAACTTTCCTGTCCCCAGATCTGTGATTAATGAATTTCTTTCCTTTACACATTTTCTATTCTAAGATATTATGTGATAGCAGCCAAAATAGACAATGACTTCTTCTGTTTTTTTTTTTTAACTTCATAAAATTATCTCTTGAGAAATCTATACCGTCACAAAATATTTGTGCCAGGTGCATTCAAAATCTGTGATAAAGTCTGTCTTCTGCAATGAAATCCAGAGTTCAGTAGGACCTTCCAAATTACAAGTAGCATCACTGGTGATTCATGTCCTTCTACCCACTTCTCTGACAAAATATCAATGCGCAGCGATAATGTGCGAATATATGTACTCACACATTTACAAATACAAAATGCTAAGCTTGCCCTTCTCCAAATTTTAGCATCTTTGGAAAATAAAGTGGAAATAGGTTTCAAAAATCACTGAAGTTTTGATGAGGCAGAGTTGAGCTAAGCTGTCTTTTAGTTAACTTTTCAGAGATTGAACTCAATAAACTAAGGTAGCTACTGAAAATCAGACTGGAAAGATTCACTCACATTCAACTAGGAAGAAAGACAGATGTATGCCTATGAGTTTGTAATGTAGGAGGGGAAGTGAAGGAGGAATGAAAAGTTGTTCTGAAGTTCTCCATCCTTAGGTCAGACTTTCTCTTACCCAACTCTCTTTTGTAGATGGTGTGAATTAAATTATTTTCTCATCTCTGAGAAATAAATAAGGGAAGTTAAGAGACATTATACTGAACAGAGACCCACAAGTTTGTGAAGTGTGTGTGTGTGTGTGTGTGTGTACACAAGTACTCTTACAGGGATGCACTGAAAAATGCAGTAGTGAGAAAAGACAGTTTTTTTTTTTATCATGAATAGCTCTGAATTTTTGCATTATTTTAATTTTGAGCCTAGACATTGAAATTCCAGAATGACAAGTAGGTAACTGGAAATATGGAAAGAACAGGAAAGTCTTACTAGAAAATGAACAATAGAAGGAGAGGCAGCAGGCTGTCAGGAATATTTTCAGCTTTGGAAGTGATAAAAAAGAGGAATTTAACAAAATTGTTCAATAGAGAAAAGCAACTGTCTCAGAGTAATAGTGGCATTTAAAACAGTTGGCAAGGGTGAAAATGTTCCATATGTGATTGGACCATTTTAAGACACACAGGGACTCCAGAAAAAAGAAAAAAAGCAAGAAAGCAAAAGAACCAGAGTAAATGTGATTTTGAAAGACAAAAAAGAAGAATAAGCAAAGAGAAAGAGGAAGCTATTACCTGGCCTTCCCATTGAGTTATTTCTGCTAACTCTAACTCTCCAAAATAATTTTAAAAATGAATGGCCCAATAGCCTGGGAGGCTGAGGCCAGAGGATCTCAAAGCCAGCCTTAGCAACTTAGCAAGGCCCTAAGCAACATAGTGAGACCCTGTCTCAGAACAAAAAGGACTAAGGATGTGACTCAGTGGTTGTGTCCCCTTGGATTCAATCTATGTTAACAACAACTAATAATAATAATAATAATAATAATAATAATAATAATAATAATGACTTTTCCATGTTATGTATTTGTCATATTTAAGATATCCCTGTGTTAGAGTTACAACTTTTTCTATTAACTGTTCCTGAAAAAAAAATCCTAAATTCCTGACTTATATCTTTATTATATTTAACTGTGGCTGTCAAGATATTAGTGTTCAGTATCACAACAACATGAAGAACATGGAAGGTAAGGAAATGTTTTCAAATTAATCTACAGGGCTTAACTACTTTATAGATGTCTCAGTGGACAATTAGGAACAGAACATGGAATAGCCATCAAAAGAAATTACTGAAGGCTTGACATTGAAATCCAAATCTTTATATAGCAATATGGCACAGTGCACCAGAATTGGACAGATCCCAAAAAGGTTATTATGAGAATAAGTTCTACTTATTGATTCATTTATTCATTCACTTATTTATTTAGTTCATGTACACAGTTTATTCCTGAGCAAGTTTTTATTTCCTAATAATGAATTCAGGAATCATGAATTCAGGAATCATTTTGCTAGTTCTTAATTGTACTTTTGAACAAAATCCAAGTTCTATTCTTTGATTGTTTGGTTCTTGGTATCAGAAAAGTTCTTCAATATTATCTGTAAAACACCATTTTTTCCTTCCTTCCTTCCTTCCTTCCTTCCTTCCTTCCTTCCTTCCTTCTTTTCTTTCTTTCTTTCTTTTTTTTTTTTTTTCTAAACTGGCTTGATCAACTGAAGGAGACAGTGTAGTTACATAGCTGTGGCATTCAGGTATTTTTAAAACCTGCAGTGGGAGAAACAATCTATTTCCTTCTCTGCCTTAGCAAGGGAATAATGATCAATTCTTGGAAATTTCAAAAAAAGATTCTTGGGACAGTACCCTATCACCTTTAAAGCTGGAGAATTAAGAACAATTTATAAATGAGAAATTTAACAGATTTTAACAGTTAAGGAATTGTGTTTAGATGTGCATGGTGGCACATGCCTATAATCCCAGCAGCTTGGGAGTCTGAGGCAGGAGTATTGGGAGTTCAAAGCCAGCCTCAGCAATTTAGTGAGGTCCTGAGCAACGCAGCGAGACCCTTTCTCTAAATAACATACAAAAAAAAAAAAAAAAAGGGCTGAGGATGTGGCTCAGTGGTTGAACACCCCTGGGTTCAATCCCCATTCCAAAAATGAGAAGTAATTTTGTTTATGGGGAGACAGAGAAAGGAAGCTTTGTGGAAAGAAGTAGGAACCAGAATCCCAGATTGGAAACTGTTTTCCTGTAGGCTGCCTCAGAGTGCTGGAGTCCTGGCAAACATGTTCACCTTGAGAAACCCTCGGTGTGAAATCTCTCTCCAGCCTTCCAATCAGTCAATACATTGCCCAAACCCAACCAGAATCCAGCTGACCCTTTCATTGGGAATACTTAGCTGTCTGTATTGACAGTTTGTTGCTATAACCCAAATGCCTGTCAAGAACATCATAGAGGAGGAAAGATTTAGTTTGGCTTACAGTTGCAGAGGTTTTGTCCATGGTTGTGGCAAAAGGGCATGGTAAAGGAAAGCTGCTCTGCTCATGACAACCAGGAAGCTACAAAGAGAGAGCAAGGGACCAAGGATAAGATGTACTCCCCAAAGACATGCCCCCAGTGACCTACTTCCTCCGAACATGGCCCACCTAACCAGTTTCAACCACCTCCCAACATTCATTGAGTTAACCATGGAATAATCTAGTGACAAGGTCAGAGCCCTCTTGATACAATCATTTCCTAAAATCCCCTCCTCTGGCCTTTGCTGCATTGAAGAGAAAGCCTTCAACAAATGAGCTTTTGGGGGTGCATTCCAGGTCTGAGCTGTAACATTGTCAAAACTATATTTCCTTATGACACATGACAAGACCTGCATCTGCCATTTATAGTAATCTTGCCAAGGATTGATAAGGTATCTCAAGGATTTATACTTTCATTTGGTTTGGGTTGCATTCCTGGAACTTAGAAGTGACATTCAAGCTGAGATATTAAAAACAACCAAAAAACACCCTAGATTATGAAGGCCTTTGAAAAGGCATTTCAGGTTGAGAAAATACCAAGTGCAAACAACAGGTGACAGATAAAGACTAAGGGCAGAAAGGTTCCAGCATGCCTGGTGTTTGGTTTTTATGGGAGTGTGGGGTTTTGGGGTGTTAAGTGAGTGGCTATGAACATGTACAGGAACCAGATTATTGTGTCCATGGTGATCTACACAGAATTGTTCTAAGAACAACAGGTGTTCGTTCAAATTAATTTACCAGGGGAATTGCAAGTTCTGATTGTTGTTTTGAAATTAACACTCCAGCTGTGCAGAAACAAACAAAAAAAGACTAAAGAACATAAAATAGAAATAATTGTAGGTCACATGCAATTTTCCATTACTATTTATTAACATCTTTTGCAGCAAGTGTTTTTATTCAAAAATAAGATTGAAATTAAAATGTAGGTATCTTTGAAGTTAAATTGTGAATGAAAATATATAATATTCTTTTTGTCTTTAAAAATGTTTTGCAATTTTAATGTATATGTAATATAGTTATGTTTTATTTTCCCCACATCATTAGCAAATTAGGGCATGCAATTGTTATAATTATTTACTTTATTAAGTTGTATTTTGCAAATGTTATAATATGAAGAAAACTAAGTCCATGATTTTCACTGATTGATAGAATATATTCGATCAGATCAAATATAACATTAATATATTTTAAGTACAATATTTGAAAATACATGTTTTTGGTTTTGTAATTTTTAGTATAAGAAAGATAAAAATCTAAGATCTATTTTGATGATTGGCTGATTTGGTGATAACCACTTTTTTTTTTTTTTTTTTGGTACCATGAATTTAACTCAGGGACACTCACCCATTGAGCCATCTCCCCATCCCTATTTTGTATTTTACTTAAAGCAACTCTCACTAAGTTGCTTTAGTGCCTCACTTTTTGCTGAGACTGGCTTTGAACTTGCAATCCTACTGTCTCAGCTTCCTGAACCACTGGGATTATAGGTATGTGCTGTTGTGCCCAGGTAGTGATAACCTCTAAACTTTTCTTTTTTCTTTCTCTATAAAAAGAGATCCAGTATTTTAATGATAGAACCCTGATTTTGGCTATGTTTTAAAAATCTGCAGAATTAGACAAATAAGAATGCAGAGTTTTGCGGAGGCACTTTGGTTTTAATTTTCAAATTGGGATTTAGGGTGGCAGTGGCAGAGAATGTCAGTTTTTTCTTAAAGATAGTTGTTGCAATATTGATCAGGACATATTCACCCAAAGGAAGTAGATATCAAGGTCTTCTTATCTTCCTGATCAACCATAAACAAGTGTTTATGGAGGTCAAGTTAGCTCTTATTAGTCATTCTTATGCAGGTGCATAAGGCTAGGTCTTATCTTAAATATAGCAACTGTGAAAAAAGCTTATCTCCCTACTTACTTGCTGTTAATATGGAAAGGGCACAGTGAGTCAGGGGATGAAACTTGTCTTTAACTCTTGAATTCTATCAGCCCTGTGCTTTGGGCAAGGCACTTCCCTCGAGTCTAAGTTTAACTATGTGGATACAGAGGAGCTATCCTGACATATACAATTTATATTAAAACCTGAAAAGAGATATGTAAGCTATTACTTTATAAACTATAAACATGTATAGTATCTCCTTTCCTCTAGTGGTTTGGAAATATTCTTTTACAAATACCATTTTCACTCCTCAGTTGAACATATTTTGGTGTTTTTCTCCTGCTCTAATATATAAAATAAAAACCCATTACTGTGGTCCATGTTTGATTAATTCTCAGTCATTTTTCTTGTGATGTTTCCTTCTCCCTTGTATCCAGTCACAGTGGACTAGGATTGTCTCTCAAATGCTGTGTTTGTATTTGATTCGGTGGAGTCGTCAAGTCATATTATATTCCTGGTTCTCTGTTGGGGAAACAGCAAGTGATATGATCACAAAAAATCCTGAGTATCCAGGGAGCTCACATACTAAGTGCCCCTAGTGTGGATCTTAAAGGTCTCCCCGAAATGCCCATATGTTAAAGGCACCAAGTGTGGCATATTGGGAGGTAATGGAATGTTTAGGACATAAGAGGAATTTAGGTCATTGGGAACATGACCTCAAAGGGAATTTGGTGGTCCCTACCTCTTTATTGCTTTTTTTTTTTTTTTTATGGTCCTGGGGATTGAACCCAGGGGCACTTAATCACTGAGCCACAGCCACAGCCCTTTTTTGTATTTTATTTAGAAAGAAGGTCTCACTGAATTGCATAGGACCTTGCTAAGTTGCTGAGGCTGGCTTTCAACTCATGATTCTCCTGCCTCAGCCTCTGGAGCTGTTGGGATTGCACATGTTGTCACCACGCCCAGCTGTTAGCTCTTGTTAGTCATTCTTTTTCAGGAGCATAAGCCAAGGTCTACTCTGCTACACAGTCCTACAATGATGTATTTCATTATCACAGGCCCCAAAGAATCAGAAGATAAAAACCAAATAAAGGGAGAGTGCTATTATTTAGTTAGTTTGTGGCATTTAGGGATATGGTTGCATTATGTTCCATCATTTTATTTTCCAACTAAAAGCAGATGTATAGGCTTCACTGTGTTATCTCCTGGTATATAAATATTGGGTAATATCTAATGGCTGGGAGAGAAGCAACAAAAGACTGTTTGAAAAAAAAATATTTGTTGGTTAGATGTGGTCTTCAGGCTCTAGTCTGTTACCTCTTCTCTAGAGGCATCTGGTTTCTGTCTTAGGAACTTTACCCATGTTGTTTTTTCACTTAAAACATTATTTCTGTGATTAGTAGCATGCTTCACTTTATTTAGATAATCCTTCTTCAGATCTCAGAGAAGTTTAGCCTCACCTTCCAGACCAGTTATAGTTATATGCTATATTTTCTTTATACAACCTCTTTAGGGTTGTATTTACTTGGTATTCATCATTGGCAGTCTATTGCATAAGTCAGCCTTGACTGGGTTTGGGTCTGTCTTGATCACCAACTAATATCTTCTCAGCAAGACTTCATAATATTTGAGAGCTTATCATTAAAATTCTTACTCTGTCATTGTAACATTTCCAAATTTCTTGCTAAGATAGGAGCAGCTTCCCTAAAGTGAAAACATTCACCTTTCTAGCATTTGTCATCAATTGAGGCAATAAAGTATAATTTGGGGGAGGGACAGATGGGGCCAATCCATTGCTGTGGGATTCAAATGGTGAGCTAAATAAAAAAAATAAAGAATCTTGCTTTGCTGAGATTATTATCCTCAATGAAAACTTCAATATTGATGTAATATCGAGACATTGGTAACAAAACATTCATTTATTGAACACCAAAATCGAACACCATTTCCAGTCTGGCACTTGCCATGTGTTTAAATAGCTTCGAATAAAACCAGGGAAAAAGTTTATAGCATCTCAAATCTTGCTAAAAGCCGGAAGTGTGGGCTAATTTTGCATAACAATGGTATGGCCTATAGTTTTCCAGTTGGGTTACAACACCCCATAGAGATATATTGTTGCATACAGTTGTGTGATAGCCACAAAAGGGATATTGGAAGATTGGCTTAAGCTTCTTAGAGAATCAACTGTATTCTAAGTTACTAGAAGAATATATTTTATTGGTTGTTCAAAACATTACAAAGCTCATGACATATCATCTTTCATACATTTGATTCAAGTGGGTTATGAACTCCCATTTTTACCCCAAATACAAATTGTAGAATCACATGGGTTACACATTCACATTTTTACATAATGCCATATTAGTGACTGTTTTATTCTGCTACCTTTCCTATCCCCTACTATCCCCCTCCCCTCCCCTCCCATCTTCCCTCTCTACCTCCTCTGCTGTTGTTCAATTCTCTCCCTTGTTCCCCCCCCCCTTTCCCCTCACAACCTCTTATATGGAATTTTGTATAACATTGAAAGGGAAATTGTATGGAAATGGAAGAATATATTTTTATATTGATTATGTTGGAAATATGTTGTTGTGAAGTACAGAAATTTATTAGGTTAAGTGAGAAGTATTAAAAAGTGCCGGGCTAAAGGATTTCTAAAGGAAAATATATCATCATGAAGATCTGTTTGAAAATACTTGGTGTTCTATTAGCACAAATGAAAGATACTAAATCAGTAGAATTTGGTGAGCATGACTCAGTCAGCAAGCTGTGCACATTTTAGCAGCACGAAATTTGGAAATATAATGATGAACAAGCAAGATTTAGGGTTTGTATTTTGTTGGCATTATATAAGAGAGAGAGGAACTGGGCTGAATTTTGACAGGAGCTCATCCTGAGAATTATAGACATTAGCTGAGGTCTAATAAGAAAGAGTTGGAGGGGAAAATGTAGGGAAGGTTAACTGCATTGAGAACATAGAAACTTCTTGAGCACCATTTTTTTTTTTTTTTTTGCCTCATATTGCCTATCTCTCATGGTCATATCATGTGTAGGGAAACCAAATATGGTGGATAAATCGTGCTTCATCTGCCCTGCCTGACTGGCATTGGTAACTGGAAAAAATTTTGTACTGGGCAATGTGAGCTTGATTCCCTCAGAGACGTTTATATGTTGGACGGATTAACTAACAACTGTGACAATAGTTCAACCTGCTGTCTATCCATCTCTCTCTGGGTGTCTATTTGCATCATTTGTCCATATCTACCTCTCTAGCCATTGACACAGAGGCATTTATTGACATTCAAAAACTATTTAAAGGTTTACAACAAAAAGTAAAGCTCATGTACTTTCTCATCTCCATTTTAATGATCTGTTGGTTGAATTCCTATCTTTGAACATGTCTCAATTTGGTTTTCTTCAGAGGCAAATCGCAAGAAAAGAAATGGAAATAGTAGTTTATTTGAAATGTCTAAGGAAATGAGAACAGGACACAGAGAAGAAAAGGCAACTTCTAGAGTGTGTGTTAGTCACCTAATGAGGAAGTAGAAATTGGTTAATCCTGTAGAAAAAAAGTAGAATATTAGTAAGTACCTCAGAAATGTCCTACCTGATGGTGGAAAGCGCAGAGATATCTATTCATCTTCCATGAAGCAGTGATTGAGGTCTGTTCCTGGTGGTTTGTGAGTCTTCTACATGTCTGACCTGCCTACCTTGACAGTTTAGGCAGAATGACCTTCTGTAAAAGTCCTTAGGCACGAAGATACAGATGTCAGTTATTTGGATTTCATACATGCAGGCATGTCCGAGGGATACAGGCAAATCACTGATGATGTCTGCAATATACTGATGCTAAATGTCTTGATGTTCAATATTTCTTTTCAAAATTTAATGATTCTGTCCTAAAGGAAGGATTAAACTCATAATTCATCCAAATTATGTTCCTGTGTTGCTTAGCCTTGTAGCTTTTAAATATTTCACAGTCCATTCATTTCCTATAGATAGTATGTTTTGATGTCTCCCTTTGCAAATTAAAGATATTAGGACCCTCCTGCTCTTTTTCTTAAGTCTCCTCTATTCCTTTCATATTTCAGTGCTTGTATTTTATAGGTCTACTTTTATAACTGACTGTAGCTTCCTGTGTGGATGGCTTATTATATTTATATGCTTCTCTGATGTATATTTAAGCCCTAAACAGTTTGCATGTAGGTTGAATCATAAGTTGAATAAATAATAACATCAGATCTATGGAATCTAAGCCAGGTATGGTGGCACCCATCTGTAATCCTAGCTACAGGGGAAGTTGACACAGAAAGTTTGTGAGTTTGGTGCCATTGTGGGGAGCATAGTGATACCCCATCTCAATAAAAAATTTTAAAAAAAGAGAGTGATGTGATACATTTGGAATACTATTCATCATAGATTGTTCTTGAATCTTTACCATCTGCTGATTTACTCTAGACTGATAAATCTTCATGTCTGACCTCAAGGCTTCATGTTGGATATTTAATTTTTTGTAATTACATTTTGGAGTGATTATTTCCCTGATTCTGTATATTTCTGTTCTTTATTTTACTCCAGTAAAATTTCAGTTATATTCCAGTATATGTACAGATTGCTTTCTGTGTTAATGGTATATTGTTGGAGGTACATGAATGTATAATTCTTAATATAAAGGAAAATATATTTATTTTGCTTAACTCATGTGAATGATAGTTTAATAGGGTACAGTCCTAAGCTGCACATTATTTATTCTCATAACGTATAACTCCCTTTTATGTTCTAACATTCCAGTTTATTTGTAAGTGGCTTTTTACTGCTCTCTGTCAACACTGATCTCCACCTCACAATAACTTAGATTATTCACTTCATTGCTAGTGATTTAGAAATTATGCAGCAACATCTAAGCATGAAACATTGTATTTACTATGTTGGCTAATGTTCTTTATCTCTGGCAAAATCCCTTTATTGGTTTTTCTTGAATCCAGAGTGTTTTTCTTTGTTCTCTCCTTTGGGGATAAACTACTATCAAATATTGTATGTCCTGAACTCTAAATTTGTTTTTTATTCACAAAATGTTCACTTCATTATGAAACTAGGTTTCATCTTTTGTTTTTAATAAATTAGTTAATTTTAATTTTAGCTGTTTCTTATAATTTTTAACATTTCTTTATTCTTATTATTTTTCCTAGAAATTTTTCCAGCTTTATAAATGGATTATATTAAGGATTTTTAGAGACAATACAGAGACCAGAACAGAGAGAGAAGATATTTTGATGGTGCAGTACAGAGTTCATTACCCTAAGAACACTGACTTCTTCAAACTATTTTTGGTCTCCCTTCAAATGTCTAGAAGGCACTGGAAGTCTTTTCATATTTATTGGTAAGGACACAGCATGAGTTATTTGAGTCAGGCTTGTCAATAGAAAGATATTCCATTAAGTTAAGAGGTCAAGAAGCCATCCAATACATCTCTAGAATCTCTCTCACCTTGTTCTCTTCATTTTGAGTATTAAGGCTTTGCAAACTATTTTTATCATTGTTTTATTGGGGTTTCAGATAAGTTAAATGTGAGCTCTTGATTTTCTCTTTGATCTAGAAGTTTTACATACTTAAAACATAATCTTCAATATTCTATCTGAGCAGCATATTTTGTCAAACTTCACTGTCTGTAACTTCCGGGAATGTGTGTTTTACCCTCTCTGGTAGGAATATTTCAGCAGAAACAAATATTGCAAAGCTCTCTGAGAGAAGTAGACTGGGAGATGGAGTATATGGTTTCCACACATCTTTCTAAGATTTGCTCAATTTATCATCTTATATCCCTTCTTCTCTACTAGATTCAGTTTTGAAATTTGACAAATTAAATTAATAATGCTTTCTTAACTCATAAGGATTTTCTATTTTCAACTAAAAAGAAGTACTACGTGCAATTATTTGGAACTCCTTTAATATTGTGCGTTTTATTAGCTATATAAAATAAATAAGATAAAATTCCTATAAGGGAGGAAGTCACAGTCAATCGCAAAAGGTCATCAACAATGTCAAAATAGAGAATCACAAATATTATTAGAAATGAATATCATTTTAAGGAATTATCACTTGGAGAAATTTTGCAGTTAGTGAGCCACTTATTACAGCAAGTTATCTAATTTTAAACAGTCCTTTCTGGACTAATTCTCCATTTAACATATAAGTAAGAAAGTATGGGTTCAAAGAAGTATAATCATTACTTCACAAACACCAAATAAATGACAGAACTGGTACTTAAAAGTGATTTTTCTTCCCATTCCAGCTCCTTTAATAAAGACTTACAAGGGCACATTCTATTTTAAAAGAAAATTTGTGATTTACAAAATGTATTATAGGCAAGACAGGAAGGATAGGCCCTAAAGAGTCAATGCTTGTCCTGGAATGAAATGAAATTGGTTGTTAAAAAAAAATAGCAGTTGATTAGTGAGCTTCTTTAAAATAATGACAAATAGAGATGTCAGGTAAATTTCTTTAATGATGATCATGACCATTCTAGTTAGGGAAATAACATTCAAATCTCAAGC
Source organism: Callospermophilus lateralis (assembly GCF_048772815.1). NCBI lineage: Eukaryota > Metazoa > Chordata > Mammalia > Rodentia > Sciuridae > Callospermophilus > Callospermophilus lateralis. The sequence continues at coordinate 43,597,495 of NC_135322.1, forward strand.
TCCTAACCAGAATATGACAGTTCAGACTATAAGAAAAACAGTGAGCCTAGCATTAGCTAAAAGCAGAAAGCCACTATCCCACCAGTTCTTAAATATGAATCCTATTATTGGAGGCTAGATAGGATCATGTGCATGGATATCAAAATGGGAATAATTTACCAAGGCAGGTGCATTTTCATGAAGATTCACCTTCTGCATTTTCTAAGAGCTATATCTGAGAAACCATCATGAGCAAAAGCTCCAGAAAATAAGAATTACAGTAATCCAGGCTTGAAAAATCAGAAGCATTTACCTGCATAGCAAAAGCCTTTGTGCTGATCTGTACACATAGCCTGGCTAGGTTTATTTCAGCATAGAAAGTAAACAGCAATAATAGTTTCAACTATCACAGATAGTCCTGGGGAAGATTAAAAATCATGTGTTTACTTCAATATGAGCTCAAAAATGTTTTACTGTCTGCAATAAAAGTGAACCATTTCAAAAACAATGGCTTAGATTACTAGATTTGACCTGCTAGTGAGAGATAACTTACTTATTTGGTAGCTTAATAGCAGTGACTCCTCAAATAGCTGGCACATTCTGGCATAGTTGAGATAGAAGGGGTTTCTAATGATTGCATTTTAACATATCTCTGTGCTGGAACAACCCAAGCAAACAGAGAAAGATTTGGGATTGTATTCAGCAATCAAGTGTGGTATGGCATGACTTTTCTATAATCCTTTGACTTGATGGTGACAATCTATTAATGTGTACTGTTGAGCAAAGAGAATATGAATTATATTTAAAGAATCTGAAATTTAAATACCAGCTTGGTGTTTTTTTTTTTCTTTTTGTACCAGGGATTGTACCCAGGGGTGCTTATCCACTGAGCCACATCCCCAGCCCTTTTTATATTTTGTTTAGATACAGGGCCTTGTTAAGTTGCTTAGGGCCTCGCTGAGTTGCTGAGACTGGATTTGAACTTGTAATCCTTCTGCCTCTGCCTCCTAATCTGCTGGGATTATTTATAGGCATGCACTACCATGCCAAATCCAACTTGTTATTTACTTAGGAAATGTTATGCTTTAGATATAAAGTGTCCCCTGGAATTTCATGTGTGAAATAATGAGGGAATTTTCAGGGGTGAAATGATTAGATGTTGTGAGAGTTATAACCTTATTGGTGCATTAATCAACAGGTATGGGTTTACTGGGTGGTACCTGTAGACAAGCAGTCTGTGATTAGAAGAGCTAGGTCACTAGGGGTATGCCTTTGAAGTATATATTTTGCCCCATGATGAACAGAGCTTCTCTCTCTCTCTCTCTCTCTCTCTCCCTCCCTCCCTCCCTCCCTCCCTCCCTCCCTCCCTCTCCTTCCTGGTTGCCATGTCTTGAACTACTTTCCTGAACCAAGCTGTTCCACCTCACCTTGGGCCCAGAACAATGGAGTCAGCCATCTGTGGACTGAGACCATGAGCTCCAAATAAACTTTTCCTTCTCTACATTGTTCTTATCAGTTATTTTGGTCACAGTGACACAAAATCTGACTGCAATAGAAGACATGTGCTACAACTCTAGGGGGTCAGATAATGAATGGATGACCACTGTCTCAGCACCAGAATATCAATATCCAATAAGGAGCTTCAGCTCTTTAGCCTAGCAAAAAAATCTTATTTGCAATATTAGATATGGATATTGGGTGCTCAAGGGACCTCTCTAAGGTGATGTAAGTTATCTCCTTTATTCACCTATCACATGACTCAAGACTTAACTTGGGTATCACTTTTGCCAGCATGATCTGGAGTCATCCTAGTTTATAGGGAATATTTTCAATAATGAATTTTTGGTCACATGACAATCTGCTCTACTTACAAAGTATATGAAGGGGGCATACCCAAGAGCAAGATAAGAGATATTATGAGATTTGCTCCCCAAAATCCTTGGATATAACAAATAAGAAAAAAAACTCTAATTCTTATTAAGGTATTTTTTAGAGAGACTCTCATTAACATCTGAACACAAATCAGTGATATAGATGGAAATGTTTAAGCTCATAGATGTTAAGGAACTTACTCCAGTTTCCACAGCTAGTAAGCAAAGGAGCTAGAATTTGAATTTAGTTAGGAATCTGAATCATATTCTTAGGCATTCTAAATCTGTTTTTACCAATCATACTTATTCCATGTAAAACAGAGTTTTAAAAACCTGCCCAGGTGACACTTCCATAGTTTTAGGCATTTCACTTCTATTCATAATTTTAATAAGTCCTTCGCTGCACTCATCTTAAAAAATCACGCTTTCCTCTAATTTTTGCTCTCTGCAAAAATAGCAGAGAGCAACTGTCAACAGATGTGAAAGTTTACAGATCATTAAATTTTCCTTTGCAGTGCATCCTCAGAAATGCCCTTGTGTCAAAGGACCTCCTCTTTTCCATCTGAAAGGATTGGTTTTAGAAAAGTTTTGCCTCAAACTAGTAACTTAGTCAATCTTCTCCAATGTGCAATTAACCTGAACAATTCTGGAGATAGGGGCCACTGTGAGATCAATTACACCTGGGCTTGGCTTTGCCTCTGTATCTTATCTCCTTACCTCCTCTGCTATCTGTCTTCCTTAAAGATCTTCTCTGGGTCCCCTAAGGGATCTGGGACAGATGGCTCATCAACAAAACTTTGTAAGAGAGCACATTTTTGGGGGGGCAAAGAGAGAAGGGGGAGTATTCCTAGGAATCCATATTTGTCCCTCCCTGTCAGCTTGACACATGCACACACAAACACACACACATTGGGCATATAAGATCTGAGCAAAAGTAAAAAATTAGAGCAATGTTGCAGAACGTGTATATGTGTCTGTATGCATATACACACACATACATGCATACATATGAGTCACAGTTCAAAATAAATTAACAAGATGTACTAATGAGCGGCAAACAAGGAGAGAGAAGGAATTGTCCTCTATTTTTTTAAAAAATAATTGGTGAAACTCAAACTAAACATTTTTGAAGCATAAAAGTATTCACATATGTTAATGGAAAGTTCTTACTAGAAAAGACTTTGTCAAAAACTGCCTTCATGGAACCTAATCCTATCTTTCTTGGTCCCCTGCCTTTCTTTCTCTTCCACACGACATGTATTCAATGCCTTGTTCTTTGCCTCCCCCATCCACACCACTACTATCATTCACACCACTACATTACTATGGGTTTGGAATTTCTACTCTTCCTGATCCTGCACTTGTCTTTTGCTCGAAAAAAAAAAAAAAAAAAAAAAGACTGGCCATGAGGCTTCCTGGCTTTACAATTTCTAGACAATTTCCTTGGCTTTTCTAATCATCAGCATGTGCAAACTATGTAGAAAATGCTATAGTTCTTGGAGAAGATGAATTAAGAACCTGTGTACATATAGTGTTTATAACAGAGCCAGACTGCAAGGTATGCTGGTTATCAGTGCTATTGTTGATGTTATTAATAGTTTACTATTTTATAAACTCTGTTTCCTACGACTGTTTCCGTTTTCAAACTGCAAGTTTCTTGTTGGAGCTTTGGTTTTCATTATCCATGTCTTACTCAATACCTATTTTAAGATTTGATAAAAATTTTGGGCCATAGTGAGAAAAGAAAGGGAAAATATGTTGGCAATATGGAGGACAAAGAATGTCAGAGGCTTAAATTCAGATGGTAACATATTTAGCCTTCCTTTGAGAAAATGTTAGGAGCGTAATTAAGATACTTCCCAGTTATCACTAAACCCATCATTTAATTGCAAGACATGCAGCACCAATCTAATGTGGACTTTGTGCATTCAGAGACTGAAGTACACAATTTAATCTTAGCTCTGAATTGTTGTATAGAAATAAAATTTGAGTATTCCTGCTTGGCTGTCAACCATCTTTCCAGATTTGCTTGGTATCAGTGCAGGCTTCTCTTTTGGGGGGATGAAAGCTCTGGCTGGAATGGGGGTAGTCAGACTTGACCTGTAGGGTGGTCAAGATGGACGCTACTGCAGGAAATGAAGACTGTACCCTTCATAGGAGCACAAGGATCCCCAGAGCTGTTTTGCTGCAGCAGAAAGAAAACACACATAAGCAACTCTCCAAGCCAACATTGTGGTAGTTCTTTTTATTGATAATTATCTTTTACATATCTGAATAAGCTTACGCTCCTGAAGGTGTAAAAAAAATGCCCTGGAGGTATAGCCAGCAAAAATTAACACTCCACTGCACATCCTAATTAGGATTTAATTAGGGAATTAAAAAAAATGCCGAGCACATGTTTTTAGCAAGTGCATAATCACTGACTTATTGCTTGTAGGTTTTGTACATATTTTTCATTGTAAATATCCAATTATAATTGTCATTTAGGTCAGACTTTAAGAATTCAAAGTCTTATTCAAAATAATGAGAATTTGTTTCCTTAAGCATAATGTCCTCTGGTATAGTTTTTACATCTTTTAATTTACAACGTGGTCTACATAGTTCCTTCTCCTGGCACTGAAACCGGGTGGTGTTTTTCTCATGATGTGATACATTACTTTTCAAAAAAAAAAAAATGCCTGAGTCTTGTATTTATAACCAGTGCATGGGGGGGGGGGGAATAGTGACAACTGCATTTGTGTTCTTATTCCTGAGAGATTTGTAACACACCGTGACTGTAAAATTGTGGCCTCCTTTTCATAGTGAATGCTCTGTGTGTGTCTCCAACTTTGACCAAACTTTCGGAGTGATTTATAGCAGATCTGTTTGGGCCTGCCCCTGATAATATTCAAATTAAAGTCACAGTTGGAAAAGATAGTGGTATGTGTCATGTGAGTTCCGCTAAAGGTATGGAAACTGTTCCAAGTTTGATGTGTGACCACCGCCACCAGCTTTTAAAAACCACAGCTGATGGGGGATAATGTCTGATGTTGATTTCTTAATCACACTGCCATTATGGAAATAATAGGTTGCTAAGGTAATAAGCATTACTCTTTTTCTGATGGCATTTCAATGCTTTTTACAGCCACTTGTAATGACCATTGAACTGTTTGGTCTAATGAGTGAGAAGACTCCAACATCTTTATTCAAAAGTCACTAATGATAATTGCCACCTATCACCCGATTCTCTAGGGCCCAGAACATACATCCACAGAATCCCATTATCATCCCTGCAGGTCCACATCCCAATCTTTTGAGACTCTAAAAATTAGTCCTAATTTATATCTGATCCAATGATAGCTGCTGTAATTTCTCTCAAATTCATGTTTTTGGTTGTGTCTGAACATCACTCAGCACCAGAGATTTTTCTAAGGAATTTATTGAAGAATCATAAATATGATTAGTGGCAGCTTTAATGTCAGTAAATCATTGAAAATTTCACAACTATTTTCATTTATATAGCATGGTGTAATGATGAAGGGCAAGGAATTGGGAGAGCAATAGATCGGGATTGGTCTTTGTTCCATCTGTTAACAGCTGTGGTATATCCCCAGGCAAGTCAGCCTCTAGGAGGCTCCCCAGGCAAGTCAGCCTCTAGGAGGCTCACCATTTCTCACTGTTCCTCTAAATGGAGATAAGAATAGTGCTTTCCTGATTGGGTGGTCCACTGTGACTTTCAAATGTAAACATAGTAGATATTGTTATGTTATCATCTTCACTGTTATTAACATTATGATCCCTACCTCATGAGCCTCTGATTTTAATGGAGAATAAAGGGACCTACACAATTATCAGAATAAATACATAATGTGGACTCCTTAGTTGGGACAGCAATAATTCAGTGTGATTGTGGAGTGAATTGTTTGGGTCATTGCTACAGGTCTATCCATGGGCAGCAACTGACTCTGTAAGCTTCTGTACTAAACATCGCTGCCCTGTGACAGGAGAATTAGTAAATGGCTGATGTGAACAAAACAGGCAAAGGAGGGAAGCAGCCCATAGATAGCATGTACTTCAGGGGTAAGGCACTAAAATAAGAATTTTTATTTATTCTGTTTCATTTATTTTTGCAAAAAATAAAAAAGATAATGGGAAGGGGATGATATTTCTAATAGCTAAATAAACTAAAGTATACAGAAGAAAACTGAGGTCTTTTAGCTAATAAATGGTAAACATGGTGTGGCTCATTTCCAGATCTAAAGAGATATACCTTTGGAAGAATTTTTGAATTACAATTTGGTTAAGACAGGTACTTAAGGAATGGCTCAAAAAAAAAAAAACATATAAAGAGAAGCAACAAGGACATGTGCAATGTAAAATGTGCAGGTGTTGGAGGACATCAGAACCCAGGGTGTTTCTTTATGTACACTTCAAGTTAAAAATAGAACAATGTGAAAATGGCACATCAGAGTAGAGAATTAATCTTTTGACTATACTCGATATTGATCAGAATCAAATTAAGAACATTTATCTATTTCTCACATACATAATTTAAAAAAGAAAAAATTGAATGTTTTAAAACATAATGATGTGATACAGGCTATATCACATTAGAAGTTATCATGGAAAAAAATCTAAATGGGAGACAGTTTGTTTAATTTTCATAACAGAGGGTCACTTCAAATGGACATAGATCTATTTCCAATATTCCAAATTTAGAATCACATTCATAAAATGATCTTGATTGTAACTCTGAATTCTCTCTTACCTGAAATTTTGAGACCTGATTATGAAACAATGATATAGCTTCTACCTCAAATCTGGGAGTAATTCAACATTAATACTGTTAATTTTCCTTTGTGGTTTATTTTATTATTCTTACTACTACTACTATTATTATTATTGGTATTGAGCATTAAATCTAGGAATTCTTTACCCCTGAATTATATCCACAGTTCTTTTATTTTTTGTTTTGTTGATAGAGGGTTTTGAAAAATTGCTGAGGCTGGTCTTGAACTTATGATCTTCCTGCATTAGCCTATTGAATCTCTGAGATTACCGGTATCTGTCACTGTGCCCAGCCTCCTTTATAGTCAGAGGTAACAGTAAAATAGTCCACATATTTTACTTCTTCCTTTCAAGAGATGGAATCTATTTCACCACACCTTCATCTGAGCTGGTTTTGTATTGTACTGATCATATAAGAATTCTAACTCAGGACCCACGAGAACTCACAGGTTCTATTCTTTCTGCTCTTGACTCCCATGTGAACAAACAAAGGCAAGCCTGCTAGATAAGAGATTAAATGGGAAGACTTGATGAAGCCATCCCTCCCATTACAGACACCTCATAGACCACCTAGCCCCAGAACACCCACTCAGTGACTGCACAAGCAAAAATCTAGCTAATATCACCTCAGCCAATCTGAGGAACTGTCAAGTTGATATTAGCCCAAATCATTAACCATAAAATCATGGGATAAATAAGTGACGGTTCTAATTATTTGCTAATTTTTGGATGGTTTGTTATGCAGCAAACACTAACTGATTAAAAATTAGTTCCAACTCTTTCATGTCAAGTATTTGGAAATAATTCCCCCAATGCAATAGTACTGTAATAGTTTGAGAAATTGAAATAACACTTCAAACCCTTCCTAGGGCAATTTTTGTTTGTTTAATTTTTGAAGACGTACTGTACTCACATGATTCAAAATCTAAGATACCAAAGGGTATGGAATAAAATTCTCCAGCATCTGTCTTTTCCCCAGAAATTCATGTTTCTTGCCCAAAGGGAAATTGTCTATTCTTCAGTCTTAGAGATCTTCATTGCTAACTCCCTAACCATTTTAAAGTCATAGCTCAAATATTATGTACTAAATAAGTTTTATTCTAATTTCCTTACTGAATTTATACCCTGTCCCCTGAAGCACTTCTAGTCCTCCTAAGTGGCTTTATTTTCTTATACCATAATATCACTTTCTAATATACTGTAAATATTACTTACTACAGTTAACATTTGCCTGTTATCTGTATAAGTTCCATGAGGAAAGGGGTAATTTTATGCTGTGTTTGGTTTTATTTCAAGTACCTGGTATATGTGTACACAATAGGTTGTCAGTCAACATTATTTAATGAATGGCTATGTCCTGAAGATAAGAAAAATCCGAGGAAGACTTCAGGAAGAAAAATCAAAATTTTCTATTGTTATCAGATTTAGGCTAAATGTAAAGTTTGACTCAATTATCCAGTTAATAATGCACTGAATGTAAGGTAATATTTCTTGGTTTTATGAGAAATAAAATTATCAAACAGACACTGAATTTGCCCTCTCTTTGATCGAAAACGAATAGAGATCATAGAGAGAGATACACCAAAAAATATACATTCTAGAATATTGGTGGATGGTTTCAATAAAACTGCTAAAAGAAGGTACAGTAACTCAGTGAATTATGAAAAGAGCTGAGTATTGAAAAAGTGGCACAGACAAATGGCTGGCAATTAAGGAAAAAAAGAGTGATTAGTTTCTATTGAAATAATAGGGATCCATGGTAGAGGACAGGGTAGCATTTTATTTGTGCTCTGAAAGATCTAAAGAACTCAGGGTAAGAGGAAGCTGTGACAATTGTCAGGAAAAAGGTGGCACACAGAAGGGTGGCACACAGAAAAGATGTCAAGGGCACATGACAAAAAGTAAAACTAAAAACTAACCATCTGTGCTTTCTGATTGATATATAGTGCCCAGCATGACACCTTTAGAATAGGCAATTGAGTATTTCATAGTTGGTACCATAGTGGTGACTTGGGAGGCTGAAGCAAGAGGATCACAAGTTCAAGGTCAGCCTATACAATTTAGTGAGTCACTGCCTCAAAAAATGGAAGGCATTGGGGATATGACTCAGTGGTAGAGCACTGCTGGATTCAGTCCCCAGTACCAACAACTAAATAAATAAATAAATAAATAAATAAATAAATTCATGATGTTAGTGAAAGTGGTCTTAATTATTTCAGGGACATAATGTTGCCACATTATGGGATATTTTTATTTTATAAGTCTGTATTGGAGAAATGTGATAGATATATACAACATACTACTGATTTTTGAAAGTGGGTGTTAATAATATGACGACAATAGTTTGATTTAAGGAAATAAATATTTATAGAATCATGGTGAAGTTGGTCAGGGACTGCCTTTGCATTATAAATAAACTATAGGACACAGCTCTGGGTGAAAAAAAGAGCTGACTACTTTTTCCCATGACCAAGTGTAGTTTTCATTTCTTTGGTCCTGGTGGTGATCATATCCAGCGTTTCTAACCCTGCTTCTGAAGGAAGTAAACTGCTATTTTTCTCGCATTCAGAGAAAGGCGCTAATCCAGTCAACCTGCTATCGTATGTGCCGCTCTTATAGTAAGAGTTGTGAACTAAAGAATCAGCATCTAGCTATATGTCATGATGGCAAATGAATGAAACATGGTCATCCGAGAGAGGAAGAAATTCTCCTCCATAAAGGACCTTGCTTTCAACTTGGAATCGTTTTGTGTTAAAAATGTTTCACAAGATTGATTCTTTTAACACCAGCTTAGAACTAGAAGGATGGTTGGAAATTAGCTTGGTTGAGTATTTCTCACATGGAACAAAAGCAAAGGGAGTTTTCATCAGATGAATTAATCTGCTTCTGTTCCAAACAATACATCGGTGGCAGAGCAGGAAGCAGAAGGAATGGCAACATTATTGTTGAGGGACAAGGCAATTAACGGGATTTGAGGAGAGGAGTCTTTTCCATTGAACAACAGGCAAAAGAGGGCTCTCGAAATGCCAATGCCACGGGTTTTAGGAATACTGCTGTGAATACCACTTGATGCCAGCTATTCTAGAGGCAAGTCAGACATAATTTTTCTTGCAGCTTTATTATATTTTACATATATCAATATACATCCATTATGCATAAAAGTTTGATGAGATCTGGTCAGTGAGTACAGCCATACAACCACCAATAAAATTAAGATTTAGAAGGCTTTCATCAAAGTCCCTTTTCCATCGATCCTAGGTTCATGACAGCCACATTTTTCTTGTATGCTATAGATGTACCTTGTAGAACTTTCGTATAAATTGCATTGAGTGGTATATGGTTTATTTTCTATCTGGCTCTGCTAATCTTATTTTTATATTTATCTACATCATTACATTGATTAGGAGTTTGTACGTGTTACTTACAGAGCACCATTCCATTTTATGAAATACCTCACCTCTATACCTACTTTTTAGTTTGTGTGCACTGGCTTATGTATGTTTTTGGCCTACTGTAAATAATACTCCTAAAAATATTTGTGTACAATACTTTGACTCTAAAGATTCAAAGGAAAATTTGACATTTAACCATTTTCAAGTACTTCAATCCTTAAACATGGCACAACTCTTTATTTAGTAGTATTTACTATCTCTCATTCCTATGTTCATAGTTATACAGTCCTGAAATACTTTTATTACATTTCTTACTAAATATTTTATTTAATTTGATTAATTTGGTGCTTAGAACTTTAAACTTTATTTTGGCTTTCATCTTTTAGATTGCTTATTGATTGATTTTTGATTATTGATATTTTATCCTGTGAATATTTGTAAATATGGCTACATGTGTATTAACACATACACTTTTTCTCTGGATAACTCTAATTATCCACCCCCAAAACTGATCTTATTTATAAAGACCCTTTGCAGGTGTGATTAATTAAGAAGAGGTCCCATAGAATTAGGATGCCCCTTAAATCCAGTATGGTTGGTGTCATTATGAGGAAGAAGGAGGACAGACAAAAGTACAGACAGAGGGAAGAAGGTCATGTGATGGCATAGACAGATATAAATGATGCAACTACAATCTATGAATGTCAAAGATTGTCAGGAGCCATGAGAAGCTGGAAGAAGCAATGAATGATTCTTTCCTATCATGTTCAAAGACTCATGGCCATGTCAGCATTTTGATTTTGAACTTCTAGTCTCCAAGACTATGAGAAAATAAGCTTATATCATTTTAAGCAGTTAAGTTCTTGGTACTTTGTTATGGTGTTCCTGGGTAAAAAAAAAATACATATAGATAAGTATTGTTTTATTTAATAATGAGCATAACAATAGACAATACACAGTGTTGTTTTATAATGGAAGGATGTGGCATTGTTATACTTTATTTTATAATCTCTATTCATAAAGCTTTGATTCTAACTTTTTTCCCCTTTTAAATGTTCATGTGTCTATAAAAAGAGATTTAAAAGTTATGGAGCATAAATTTAAATGTGTTTTTCAACCACAGATCATGAACTGTAAAATGTTGAAGATGATAGTTACTTATTAGTCAACATTATGAATTCCAGAAAAGAGGATTTTTTTTAAATATACATTGATTATAATTACTATAGTAAAATAACCAACTTGATGAAACAATAGAAATGTCAAAATACATAATGAACAATAACATATAACAAAGAAGTAAAAATTCTTTAGAAAGAGTTTTTAAAAGACATTTAAATTTAATGACAGAAATCTGAATCTCCATTAGAAACATATGCTATGAATGTAATAAGTGTAATTCTTTTTTGTGTCCTCGATTCCAGGTACCACAGATCCAATTTATTGCTCAGTACATGGATGAATTAGCCTTTAACATTAACATTTGTTCTATTGCTTTTATTTCATCTCATTGTTTATTATTATTACTCTATCTGTTTTGAATATGTGTGTTGCTGTCTGTTGTCTCAAAAAGATATAGGCTATCATTTAGATGTGAATTAAATCCCATTGTGAAAATTTAGAGCATTTCAAATTAACAAATATAAATTTTGATCCAAGCATGCTGGTAAGTAATAGAGATGCACTCTTTTCCCCCAATTTGAATGAAAGACATTCAAATGGAAAACGGCCAGGTTGTATATAACAATAGAACTCTGACCCAGACTCTGTAGTAGCCAGCTGAGATAGTCCATTATCAACAGCAACCTTTCCAGGAATTCAGAAGGGTAACTTTAACAATTCATTTAGCAAGCCAATAATAGTTTTTTCATAATTAGCCCCAAATAATCAGGATTTGATCAATAACTGACAGTTTCTGAAATTTTTGTTACCAACCTCAATAGAACTGAACAAAACTACAAATGCACCCACAATCGATCTACTAGGATGTCATGCTGCTGGTTAGCCCACACAGAGCTTCCTTATGCCAACATTTTTCACTCAGAGCATGAAGAAAGCATTCCTTGTGGGTTTTTGTTTGTTTTATTTTCCTTTCCACTATAAAGTTTTCTAAATCCTTTGTCTTGAGTTCCTGCCAAATACAAGTGGTGGTGGCTTACTACTTTGCTATAGTAAACTCTGAATAGTCTTTGCTTTTTCTCATGTGGGTGGTCTTTTCTACAATGCTGAGTTCATAGGAGAGGAATGAGCACATTTTAAAATGGCTACTGTTTTATTACAAATAAAAGATTTTAGTGAACAAATTGTTGACTTTACTAAAGGAATTTTATTTATTTATTTATTTATTTATTTATTTTAGATATACAAGACAGTAAAATGTATTTTGACATATTATAAACACCTGGAATATTTAATGTAGGATTCCCTGGTTGTGCATGATGTGGAGATTCTCTCTGGTATATTCATATATTTACATAGGAAAGTTATGTCTAATTCATTCTGTTATCCCAAAGGAATTTAGGTATCATATTTTATTTTCTCAGGAAAGATAAATTCTGACCAGAGATAACCTAAATAAGATAGCCACAGTTGGGGAGGGTGGCGATGGTTTTATAGATAAAACTGCATAGTGAGTAAGGAAATTCCACATATTCTGACATGGTTGGCATTTTCATTTCAAGTGTATCAGTGTCAGATGATGCGGTTAAGAAGCCCAACTTATAATTTTCCATGTGTGGCTAAGGAGCTTAAACTTGATCTTGTGTATTATAAAGCCAATAATTTTTTTTAAATTTGGATAACAATATGTTAAAATTCATATTTTAGATACAAGACTTTGTTGAGCAGATATAGAGTGGATTTTCATAAGTCAGGAATAAGAGAATACAGAAAGTTAGGCTAATGAACTCCAAAAGAAAGGGGAAAATGTAAAGTACCAACTGAAGAATTGACACCGTGGAAAAGAAACAAACTATAATTCTAAGATATGAAGAAGTAGCAACTGATGGGGAAGTAGGGCCAAAACATTATGGATGTCTTCTATGATTCTAAAACTTGAATGACTGAATGACTGCAATATCAGACCATGATCCAGAGAAAATGTAAGACAAAAAACAACTTTGGAAACTGTGTTGAAGGAGTAGGTAGAGGATGTTTAATGAATCCAATTTTAGTCTTGTCAAATTTGAGCTGCCAGTGGGATACATATTTGATGATATCTGCTGCACAGTTGGAAGTAAGTGCCTGAAGCATCAGAGAAATTGAGGTGTCAATTTCCAGGTCATCAGCATACAGAAGGAAGTTAATAGTATAGGCAGTGATGTAACACTGAACAACTTCCAAGACAGAAAACCTAAAAAATGATGCCAAAATAAGACCAGGGGAAAAAAATTCATGAAGTCTAAGTGTTGGAAGAACAATAGAGAGATAATTTTATCATAAAAAAGAAGATGAAGAATTTACAGATGAAGAAAATCAAGGATAGTCAATATGGTAGACTAAGCTGACTTCAGACTTCTGTTTGCTGCTCCAAATCTACAGTCGTACTACATAGAATACATTTTTTAAAAAATGCACAGTCAAGCTTGCAAGGAAGAAAACAAGTCTCCAGGGTACTAGAATTTAAAAGAAATTCAAATTTTAGATATAAGGAAATTTGGGATGAGCAAAAAAGATTACTGAAGTCTCCCAAGGAAAACTATGCATTGTTTAAACGTGGTTTTCTGTGTTATCTGATTCTAACCTTTCATTGCCTTTGAGCTATTTTACAGTTCTGCAAATTGTCAAAAACTGATAACAATGCAAAATAATTCTTGTGTAGAGACATACTAGTATTTTCTTTCAGTGGAGGTTAAATTGACTGTGTTCATCCCACGGAAAAAGATAGTTTTATATCCTTATGTAAATTCATGTCAACATTTTTTTTTATTTCACATACATTTTTGGTTCTTTGTCCTTTGAATCAGTTGTTACATATACCAGTTTATTCATTAAAAAACGAGTTAAATAAGTGATCATTACATGTTCATTTTATGTCTGAATAAGTACTATAATTATATATTATGAATAAATGTACATATATTCCATCTTTATCAAAGATGAGAAATAAATACATATATACAGCCAAAATGTAATGGAACCACACACTCCACTCTTTAGAGTTGAAATATTAATCCTCATTCAAGAAGGCGGGAACCAGACCTCAAACCTATGTAGGACAGAAGACAGGAACTTAAAAATCTTTCCTGTTCATACAAAGAAACTGGAAAATTCATACACTGGTCATCACTCTTCATGCTTGTGGTAAAGCAATACAGTAGCTAGTACTATGGTGAAAAAAGAGATCTACATTTAGGAAAAAATAAACTTTGCTCTAAAAATTGTTATGTATTCGTTCCCATTATCTGTGTGTGATCTCACGTTGAAAATAAAAATAAAACATTTTTTAGAATGTGAAAATCCTTACAAGGATAAGTGTGAAACCACTCTCTAGGAATTCATCTATGGCCCAGATGAACAGAATCCCAAGGAAATAGTTTTCTCTGAAACTACAGGCAAAAATTATTAAATGCAACACTCCGGGAAATCCATACCTGTTGGGATAATTATGAAACAGTATCTAGGACAACTTGCAGTGAGATAAGACGGACTCTAAAAAGTATGATAATAAAACCAATGGAGAAGGGAAGATAGATACTTCCTTTATCTTTAATTTTTAGGTGAGAATCTTTTACTTTACTTGGGTGTAAAGTAAGAGAATGTACCCATAAAACATTTGCAAAACTCCATCTGCACAGTGGGCATGCAACATGTCCTATATAGTCCCTCTGCTTGTAGACTCAATGTGGCCCTTCCTTGTATTCTGGCCTGCTAACCAAGGAACACCTGCTTGATGAAATGTCCCAACCCACTGGGTTAAGTCCTCCAAGTTCTTTCCTTGAGCTCAGTAAGCAAATACTTGGAGCATTTGCAGCCCTGGGAACGAACAATAACCTAGAATTAATCATGGTGAAACAACTACGAAGGGACGATTTTCCTCTGAATATTTCAAAAATGGTTTTTTTGTAAGGAGTCGGATTTTTAAGGTAACAACAGATTTCCTAAAAGGAAAAGATTATTTTAGAAATGAAAAGTGGTTACTGGGAAAAAAAATCAATAACAGTAGATTTTATATAACCAGGGAGAGTTAACAAATTGTCTGTTAACACTTGAAGAAACCTTTTAAAAAATTAAAAGATTAAAAATGTGGAAATACAAGTGAGGAATTTAAAATTGTAAATAGAAATAAGCTTAATTTTCTTAGTAGTATTTACAAATGTAGGGAAGAGGTAATATAGAGAAGTAAAAGTTGAATAGATAATATATGCTTTCCACATCTATTCCATGTAGTAATCTAGTGGTCAAGTTAGGGTTTAACAAGTATAAGGCCCTGGGTTAAATCGCTAGCTTTGAAAGCAAAGCAAAGCAATAAGTAAATAAAAAAAAAAAATTAGAAAATGTATCAGAATTTTTCAGTGTTTTAAGGAAGGAATTATAACCCTAGATTGAATTAGCCTCCAAGAAAACATGTAATATTAATAATAATAAACTCTACCAAGACATAGCTTGGTACTCAATGTAAAACGTGAAAGATGAACATGTAAGTCTTAAACTTTCTATAATATCATCTCCTGTTTTACAGCAAAGATATAGAAAGTATCTATTGAGTTATAAGTATAAAATATAAATTTCAGGTTAATTTTTGTGAAACATCATATTTTCCTTAATCATTGAAGTAAAATATTTATAGCCATTGCTTTCCAAAAGGCTTGAGAGTTTATAGTTGAAGATGGAAAGAATATAGAGTTAGAGCAGGTGACCTTTGAACAATAGTATTGAATAGAAAAGTAAAAAGAGAATTAATAGAGAACTAGACCAAAAGAAAGAGAGAGAGAGAGAGAGAGAGAGAGAGAGAGAGAGAGAGAGAGAGATGCGAGCACAAGAGGGAGGGAGGTGGGGGAGGATATGTTTAGGTTTAGTCACAAGTTCTAATTACTATGATGGCTAATTTTATATGTGAGCTAAGAGATACCTGGAGAGCTGATAAAATATTATTTCCAGGTATCTTTGGAAGTGTTTCCAGAGGAAATTACTATTTGCATTGGTAGACTGAATAAAGAAGATTGTCCTCATTTATATAAACAAAAATGGAAAGGAAGGGCAAATTCATATTCTCTGAATTGAGACATCCATCTTCTTCTGCCCTGGACAAAGGCACTTCTCATTCTCAGAAAATGATTTGCAACACAAGCTTTCATATTTTTCCAGCTTGCAGACAACATCGTGGAACTTCTTGTTCTCTGCAATTTTGTGTGCAATTCCTATTATAAATCTGTCTACATAAGTTATATTGGTCTGATACATATACAGATCAATATTGGCTATATATAACTAATAGGTTGTATACTACATAAATACAGTATTCTCTGTATTAGAGAACCTTGACAAATAAAATTAGAAAATGATATCTTTTCCAAGTAAATTCATATAACGAAAGATTCAATCTTGGTGTTTCTCATTGGCTACTAAAACTGAAGGTCATCAATCTACTAGGAAACCGTAACAGTGCTATTACTTTCCAGGAAAAGTATTGTCTTGAGGATGTGCATGTGGGGATAGCTGAACAATGGAATCCTCGATACCTTAGATTATATTTGCTGAAAATATAAGGATTCTTTTCTGTGTCTTCCTAGGGTCTCTTAGAACATAATATCAAACCAATTTCTTGATTGACACCTCACAGGATGATGACAAATAGGAATACAGTAGAAGGACTAGATATAGTATGGCAGTCTCTGGCTGTCTTTATTTTTAAATTTTTTTATTTTTATTCTAATTTGTTATATTTGATAGCATAATGCATTACAATTTATATTATAGATGTAGAGCACAGTTTTTCATATCTCTGGTTGTATATAAAATATATTTACACCATTCGTGTCTTCATACATGTACTTAGGGTAATGATGTCCATCTCATTGCACTACCTTGTTACCCTCATGCTTCCTTCTTTCCTCTCCCACCTCTCTGCCCTATCTCAAGTTCATCTAATTCTCCCTTGCTCCCTCTTCCATCCCCACTATGAATCAGCCTCCTTATATTGGAGAAAACATTTGGCATTTGGTTATTTGGGATTGTTTAACTTCACTTAGCATTATTTTCTCCAACTCCATCCATTTATCTGCAAATGCCATGATTTTATTCTCTTTTATTGGTGAGTAATATTCCACTGTGTATAAATACCACATTTTTTTAATCCATTCATCTATTGAAGGGTATCTAGGTTGGTTCTACAGTTTAGCTATTCTGAATTGTGCTGCTATAAACATGGATGTGGCTGTGTCCCTGTAGTATGCTGTTTTGAAGTACTTTGGGTATAGAAGGAGGAGTGGGATAGTTGGGTAAAATGGTGGTTCCAGTCCCAGTTTTCCAAGGAATCTCCATACTGTTTCCATATTTGTTGGGATTTGTCTTTGCCTTCTTTGGGGCTGTAGCCATTATTGGGCATTAAGAAAAGTGACCTCATGGTCTCTCTGGGTATGGCTTCCATATACGTGACCACACAAAAGCTGGGTATGGCTTCCCCATGCATAACAGGATTAAATTAGAATATTCCCCCTGGTAACAGGGACGTGCTTATTCCCTATTAGCTCCCACTACTTTCTCTGCTCTACTTCCTCTTTACTCTGCTATAAAAATCACCTGAGACGCAATAAAGATTGAGATTTGCTGTGCTTTCATGGCTGACACAACTCCCAGCTCAGTGTGGTTTGTTCCCAATCTTGGGAGGGGACTGGGCCGCGACACTTACCCTCTTGCTCAGTCTCTCAGAGATGGCAGGCTGGTCCTGCCTGCCTCCCACGTACCCTTGTCGCAGGGAGCGACACATATTAGCTGCACCCATTTGCAGTCCCACCAACAATGTGCCTTTTTCCCCACATCATTGCCAACACTTATTGTTGTTTGTACTCTTAATAGCTGCCATTCTGAGTGAAGTGAGATGAAATCATAGAGTAGTTTTGATTTGCATTTCTCTGATAGCTAGAGATGTTAAATATTGTTTCATATATTTGTTGTTTGTGTATCATCTTCTGAGAGGTTTATGTTCAGTTCCTTGACCCATTTATTGGTTGGGCTATTTGGTTTGTTAGTGCTTAGCTATTTAAGTTCTTTATATACTCTAGAGATTAGTGCTCTATCTGATGTGCGAGGGGGGGAAATTTGCTCCCAGGATGTAGGCTCTCTGTTCACCACACTGTTGTTTTTTTTTTTTTTTTCTTTTTCTGAGAAGAAGCTTCTTAGGTTGAATCCAAACCTATTCATTGATTCTTGATTTTAATTCTTGTGCTATAGGAAACTTATTAATGAAGTTGGGGCCTAATCCAACATGATAGAGATTTGGGTCTATTTTTTTTCCTGATAGGTACAGTGTTTCTTGTTTAATTCCTAGGTCTTTGATCAGTTGAGTTTTGTGCATGGTGAGAGATAGGGGTTTAATTTCATTTTGTTGCATATGGATTTTCAGTTTTCGCAGCATTATTTGTTGAAGAGACTATTTTTTTCTCCAATATATGATTTTGGTACCTTTGTCTAATATAAGATAACTGTAATTATGTGGGTTAGTCTTTCTGTCATCTATTCTGTTTCATTGGTCTACCAGTCTATTTTGGTGCCAATACCATGCTATTTTTGTTATCATTGCTCTGTAGTATAGTTTAAGGTCTGGTATAGTGATGCCACTCTTCCTGCTAAGGATTGCTTTAGCTATTCTGAGTCTCTTGTTTTTCCAGATGAAATTCATAACTGTTTTTTTCTATTTCTATGAGGAATGTCATTGAAACTTTGATTGGAATTGCATTAAATCTGTATAGTGCTTATAGTCATTTTGACAATATTAATTCTGCCAAGAACATGGAAGGTCTTTCCATCTACTAAGGTCTTCTTTAATTTCTTTCTTAGCATTCTATAGTTTTCATTGTAAAGGTCTTTCACCTCTTTTGTTAGGTTGATACCCAACTATTTTTTTTTTTGAGGTTATTGTAAATGGGGCACTTTTCCTGATTTTTCTTTCATAGGATTTGGCACTGATATACAGAAATGCCTTTGATTTGTGGGTGTTGATTTTATATTCTGCTACTTTGCTGAATTCATTTACTAGTTCTAGAAGTTTTCTGGTGGAATTTTTTGGGTCTTCTAGGTATAGAATTATATCGTCAGCAAATAGTGCTAATTTGAGTTCTTCTTTTCCTAACCGTATCCCTTTAAACTGTTTCTTCTAATTTTTCTGGTCAGTGTTTCCAGAACTGTGTTAAATAGAAGTGGTAAAAGAGGGCATCTGTGTCTTGTTCCAGTTTTTAGAGGGAATACTTTCATTTTTTCTCCCTTTAGAATGATGTTGGTCTGGGGCTTAACATAGATAGTTTTTATGATGTCGAGATATGTTCCTGTTACCCTAGTTTTTCTAGTGTTTTGAACGTAAAGAGGTGCTGTATGTTGTTGAGTGCTTTTTCTGCATCATTTAAGAAGATCATATGATTCTTATCTCTAAGTCCATTGATGTGATGAATTACATTTATGTTGAACCAACCTTACATCCCAGAATGAACCCCACTTGATCCTGGTGCACTATCTTTTTGATATGCTTTTGTATTCAATTTACTGGAATTTTATTGGGAATTTTTGCGTGTTTGTTCATTTTAGATATTGGTCTGAAGTTTTCTTTCTTTGATGTGTCTTTGTCTCGTTTTGGAATCAGGGTGATATTGGCCTCATAGAGTGAATTTGAAAGTGTTCCCTCTTTATCTTTTTCACAGAATAATTTGTGGAGTACTGGTGTTAGTTCTTCTTTAAAGGTCTTGTTGAACTCAGCTGTGTATCCATCTGGTCCTGGGCTTTTCTTGATTGGTAGGCTTCTGATGGTGTCTTCTACTTCAAT
Organism: Callospermophilus lateralis; assembly: GCF_048772815.1. Classification (NCBI taxonomy): domain Eukaryota; kingdom Metazoa; phylum Chordata; class Mammalia; order Rodentia; family Sciuridae; genus Callospermophilus; species Callospermophilus lateralis. Next base: position 43,617,477 of record NC_135322.1, read on the forward strand.
GCTTGAAATTGATCTGTTTAAATTGTGGATATCATCCTCATTCCATAAGGGCAAATCGTATTACTCTAGAAATTTGTCAATGCCTTCAATATTCTCTATTTTATTGGAGTGCAAATATTCAAAACAATTTCTAATTATCTTCTGTATTTCTGTAGTGTCCATCATGATATTTCCTGTTTCATCACATATGTTAGTAATTTGAGTTCTCTCTTTTTCTCTTCATTAGCATGACTAAAGATTTATCAATTTTATTTAATTTTTCAAAGAAATATATTTTTGTTTTGTCAATTTTTTTCAATTTTTTATTTTGTTTTAATTTTATTGATTTCAACTCTGATTTTACTTTTTTCCTGTCTTCTGCTTTTGGTGTTGATTTGTTTTTCTTTTTGTAGGTTTTTGAGATGTAATATTAGGTCATTTATTTGTTGACATTTTCTACTTTAAGAAATGAACTTCATGCAATGAACTTTCCTCTCAGTATTGTCTTCATAGTGTCCTAGAGATTTCAATATGTTGTATCAGTGTTCTCATTTACCTCTAAGAATTTTTTTTAATATTCATTTTTTAGTTATAGTAGGACACAGTACCTTTATATATTTATTTTTATGTGATGCTGAGTTTCGAACTCAGGGCCTCACCCATGCTTGGCAAGTGCTCTACCGCTGAGCCACAACCCCAGCCCCTACCTCTAAGAATTTTTCAACCTCCTTCTTGTTGTCTTTTGCAACCTATTGTTCATTTTATAGCATATTATTCAGTCTCCAGGTGTTGGAATAGCTTTTATTTCTTATCTTATCATTGAGATCTAATTTTATTCCATTGTGATCTGATAGAATGCAGGGTAGTATCTCTACTTTTTTGTAGTTGCTAAGAGTTTCTTTGTGGAATAATATATGGTCTGTTTTAGAGAGGGATCCATATGCTGCTGAGAAGAATGTATATTCATTCATGGAAGGATGAAATATTCTATATAGTCAGTTAATTCTAAGTTATCAATTGTATTATTAAGTTCTATTGTTTCTTTGTTCAGCTTTTGTTTGGAAGATCTATCCAGTGGTGAAAGAGGAGTGTTAAAGTCACCCAGAATTATTGTGTTGTGGTCAATTTGACTCTTGAACTTGAGAAGAGTTTGTTTGATGAACATAAATGCTCCATTGTTTGGGGCATATATATTTATAATTATTATGTCTTGTTGATGTATGGTTTCCTTGAGCATTATGAAATGTCCTTATTTGTTCCTTTTGATTAACGTTAGCTTAAGATCTACTTTATTTGATATGAGGATGGAAAATCATGCTTGGTTCTGCCATCCATGTGAATGGTATGATTTTTCCCAATCTTTCACCTTCGGTCTGTGTATTTCTTTTCCTATGAGATGAATCTCTTGGAGGCTGCATATTGCTGGGTCTTTTGTTCTTTTTCTTTTTTTGATCAAATCAGCTAGCCTATGTCTTTTGATTGGTGAGTTTAGGCCATTAATATTCAGGGTTATTATTGAGACAGGATTTGTATTCCCAGCCATTTTTGTTTATTTTTGTTATTTAACTTGACTTGGTTTCACTTTTGATTAGATTTTTCTTTAGTGTAATACCTCCCTCTGCTGATTTTCATTGTTGTTTTTTATTTCCTCTTAGATTATTTTGTCAAGGATGTTCTGTAGTGCAAGTTTTCTATCTTTTGTTTATCATGGAAGGTTTATATTTTATCATCAAATCTAAAGCTTAATTTTGATGGATACACAATGCTTGGTTGGTATCTGTTTTCTTTTAAAGCTTGACATATGTGGTTCTAGAATCTTCTAGCTGTCAGGGTCTGGGTTGAAAAATCTGCATATAACCTAATGGTTTCCTCCTATATCTAATCTGATTTCTTTCTCTCGTGGCTTTTAATATTCTCTCCTTATTCTGTATGTTAGGCATTTTCATTATATTGTGCCTTGGTGTGGATCTGTTGTGATTTTGTATATTTGGTGTTCTATGAGCTGCTTGAATTTGGTTTTCCAATTTGTTCCTCATGTTTGGAAATTTTTCTGATATTATTTCGTTGAATAGATTGGTCATACCTTTGGTTTGGAACTCTATACCTTCTCAATCCCAGTAACTCTTAATTTGGGTCTTTTTATGCTATCCCATATTTCTTGCCTGTTCTGTTCATGGTTTCTCACCATTTTCACTGTGTGGTCTACATTTTTTTCAAGATTATATATTTTTGTCTTCATTATCTAATGTCCTGTCTAATCTGTTGGTGATTCTTTCAATTGAACTTTTAATTTGGTTTATTGTTTCTTTCATTTCAAGGACTTCTGTTTTCTTTAGAACTTCTATCTCCCTATGGAAGTAATCTTTTGCTTCCTGTATTTGCTTATGTAGTTCTTTGTGAAAATGGTCTTTTGCCGCCTGTATTTACTCTCTTATATCATTCTTTAACTCAAGAACATTTTAATTATGTACATTCTAAAATCCTTATCTGTAATTTCATCTCCTGTGCTGGCCATGGATTCTAATAATGTGGTACCTTAATTTGTTTGGGGCACTTTTGTGTCTTCCTTTCTAGCTCTGTAGATCTGAAGCATTATCATTTTACCCTATAGGCTTATAGTGCCCCTGTAGGGTTCCAATACCTCACCTTTGAGGGGAAGGACAATGTTAACAGATCTCAATATAAAGAAAATACTACCTAAAAACAAATAGTTGTTATTAAGGCATTTACAGTTTGGTCAAATGTAAAGAATTGGTGAATTCAATTATTATCTCCAATATAATCAGTAGGTTTGTAAAAGGGTTTACATTTTCTGATGGTGGACAAAGAACAGGGGTTTGGTGTAGTAAGATATGCTGAGGAGGTATGAGATGAGGATATAGAGTTATTATATTTTAGGAAGTGTGAAAGAGAAATTTAAAGAAGAATGTTAGTAGCAGGAGAATAGAGAGTAATTTGGGGTAGGCAAGAGGGAAGACAGTAGTGTATATAAAACAAACACAGATAAAGTAAAATAAAACATAGTAAAAATTAAAATAAAATAGTAAAAATTGGAGAGAAAAAATAGAAACAAACAAATAAAAAAATATACAAGACAACTGTAATATACTATTCAGTTGTCTCAGTTCTCAATATTCTAATTCATGCAAAGTACTTGGTTTCAGATATGTTGGGGATGTGAGGGCTGAAGAATAAAGAGGGAAGAAAAAAAGGGGAAAAATTCTTGAAGGAGGAAACAAGAATTGTTTTGGTTGGAGATCAGTATCGTTCATGCTTCTCTTCTCATCCAATAGGTGGGGTTGCCTGTTCTTGGTTGGTATCATCCCCCTCAGGGTGGTGGAGGTTACTAGGGTGTGAGGATTGGTCTTGGGTGTAAGGCACCTGGAAGTGGGGTATGGCACCCCCTGGTCCAGTTGGGAGATTGTATCTCAAGGATCTCCTTTGGGGTCTGCTCCTGTGATATGAACGCTGGGTCTTATCTCCTCATCTTGCCTGTAGACTTCACAGTTCTGCTACCTAAATTAGTCTCTAAAGTGTATCTCTCTCACCCTCTCCATTTCTACTTTCCAATCAAGAACCTTTCTCTATGGGGGAGGGGGGGTCTTGTGTGTTGCACTCTGATGGCTGCACACCTGTCAGGGAGGGCTGTTTTGAATTGGCCAGTCACTCTGCAGAGTTGGCGGCTGCTAGGAATTGATTGGGGGGGGATTAGAAAACTATGGGTACTTGGCTATCCATGTTTCAAACTGGTAGTTGTCCCAACTAAGGATGGTGATGGAGAAGACCCAAGATAGAGGTAGCTGCTTTCAGCGATGGGTGTCGGGTTGGGTTGGGGAAGCTGAGCGATGGTATTGTGCGATGCATTCAGAGATTAGCTCTGTGGCATGCAGTGTTGTGGCTTTCAGCATTCTTCAGAGCCTGTGATGTCCCCAGGTGCAGGCAGGGTACTACAAGTAGGGGGCTATGGCAATAGGTACCCATTCCAAGATGGAGGCAGCAGGGAACACCATGTTGGTAGATGGGGTCCACATGGGAGTGGCAACTGGAGTTCCTGTGCATGGGTAGCAGCTGAGTATCCTTTGTGAGAGCAGTGTCTGGGAATTTTGTGCTGGTGCTGATCCCTGTGGTCCTACTAAGTCACCTGTGAGAACTGCATAGGTGAGTAGTCAGGAGTTCTATTCTAATGCTGGGGCCTGGGGCCTGCAAGGCATGGTGGCTGTGAGAACTTCATGGGATCAGCTGTGGAGGGGTCCTCTATCGCTCTCAGCAAAGCAGTATTCCCACTAATTGAGACCTGGGTCATGAAGCAACACAGAATGCTGCCTCCCACTGCCCTGCCATCTTGGATCCCCCTGTCGTTATTGATAAGATAAAATTAGTATATATTGAAGAGTGAAATGTATGTATGTATGTATGAAATATATTGCTGAGTCTGGTTGATTCTCGACTCAAAAAATATTTGCTGACGAGGGGGAAAAAACTCACAAAAAGGTATTTTCAAAACAAATGCCAACACTTGAAAATTTACATTTTCAACATATTTCAATCAAACTATCTTTGAAATTATTTGTCACTGTCCCCAAACATTGTTTGCAAGAATTTGTAATATATTACACATCACTAGGTACATTTTCAAGTTTGAGATTAGGGAGCTTGATTTCAATGCCTTTTAATTTTCTGCAGATTCATGAGGTATTGTTTCCCATCTCACTGAATAGTGTCAAAAATAGAGTAAGAAGGTTATTTTCTTAGCACATGAAAAGAATATCTAGGCTTGGGGATTTTGGGAGACATTTGGAGATAATTACTTGGTCGCTTGAGTCAAAAAGCAAACTTTTCTAAGTGAAATGTAGTGCTGTATTAAAAAAAAATCTACATTCTCTGCTTGACAAGTGAAATGAATTGTTGGATTTAGAGACAGAAAAGCTATGCTATTTTAATTACACTGAGCACCACATATCCAATGGTGAAATTATCAAATTATCACATTTTGAATTAACCAGCATACTGCTTTAAAATTAGGAGGCAATATGGTATCATGAGGGCAAGCTATAGGAAGGAAGATTCTGAATTTTAATCCTGACTCCTTTGGACACATTTGATTAAGTTATGTCATCACTAAAATGGGGATAATGTAGTCAGCCTTCCAGATTGGCAGGTTTCATATCCAAAGATTCAATGAACTCTCAATCAAAGATATATATTTTTTAAAATGTACTGAACATGTACAGACCTTTTCTTGTCATTATTCCCTAAACAATACAGCATAAAAAAATTTACATAGCATTTACATTGCATTAGTTATTATGAGTAATCTAGAAATGATTTAAAGTATATAGGAGGATGTGCATAGATTATACACAAATACCATGCTATTTTACATAAGGGACTTGAATAGCCTCATATATTGGCATTGTTGGGTGTCCTGGAATCAATCCCTCATTGTGCTGAGCATGCAGTATGGATAGAATTTTTGAATGAAATAAACATTTAAAAGCTCTTCCCACTTTTTGAAGGCTCATGACCACCATACAGATATTCCTCAACGTACAATGGAATTACTTCTGATAAACTCACTGTAAACTGAAGATACCATAAGTCAAAAATGCATTTATTCCTAAACTACTGAACATCAGAGTTTAGCCTAGCCCACCATAAATGCGCTCAAAACACATTAGCCTACAGTTGGGCAAATTATCCAATGAAAAGTCTATTTTCATTAAAAGTGTTGAAAAATATATCGAATACTGTACTGAAAGTCAAAAACAGAATGTTATTCTGTATTGCCAGCCCAGAAAAAGATCAAAATTCAAAGTTCACATTCTACTAACCAAGCCTTGGTTTGGCACATTAACAAAATAGAAAAATAAAAAGTGGAACCCTGTCTAGCTGGGGACTGTCTGCATTTTTAAAATTATTTGTCACTGTCCCCAAACAATGTTTGCAAGAATTTGTAATATATTACACATCACTAGGTACATTTTCAAGTTTGAGATTAGGGAGCTTGATTTCAATACCTTTTAATTTTCTGCAGATTCATGAGGTATTGTTTCCCATCTCACTGAATAGTGTCAAAAATAGAGTAAGAAGGTTATTTTCTTAGCACATGAAAAGAATATCTAGGCTTGGGGATTTTGGAAGACATTTGGAGATAATTGGCTCTTATTTGTAGGCACATTTGTAACTACTTAAGAGGGATATCTGTGGATCTATCCTACCTTGTAAATTCTCTACAGTTGTCTTCTTTTCCTACTTTGTGTTAGTAGAATTTCCAATGTCCTTCCCATCTTGTCCACTTCGGTTTTCCAGCACTGAATTAATTTTTCTAAATCCACACTAGTACAATCAAGTGCTCCTTCCTTTTTTTTTTTTTTTTTTTTTTGTATTCATTTGCTTAGTGCCTCGCTTTTTGCTGAGCCTGGCTTTGAATTTACAATCCTCCTGTCTCAGCCTCCCTAGCCACTGGGATTACAGGTGTGTGTCACTATGCCCAGTAAGTGTTCTTTTTTATCAACCTTCATGATTGCCTAATCTTCACTGTCTGCCGCTTTGTGTTCCACTCATCCCCCTCCAGCTCCTTGTCCTCTCATCATAGCTGTCAGCCAAATCACTAAGCTTTTTCAGAAATACCCTATTCTCTTTCATAACTTACCACACTTGAGTGGGCTTATTACATCTTCCGTTTCCAACTGGTGAGTTCATTGTCCATCTGAAGTCAGGTTGACTGGTGACATCATTCTTGAATCCATCTCCAATATTCACATTTACACAGTAACTCAGTATGGGGTACACATTCTTAGAGCACACATTTATACTTTGTTATAATCCTCCACACACTGGAAGTCTTCTTTCCTATTGTAATAAAATCACTTGATACCAGGAAGTGTAGCTATTAATGATTCTATCCCCGCATTTGGAATGTCATATGCAATTGTTAGTGTCTGCTGTGCCAACAAGAAGATAAAGCCATAAAAGACAGAATGTATGCTTCTACTTGACTGAGATATTTCTAACATGGTGGGGGACATATGTACTTCTAAAGTTTTCTGTAAACAAAGATTGATGATAGAAGCAATTATTTCTGTTCTTAGTATTAATACACAAAAGCATGTCGAGTGTAATGGTTGAGTTATCCCAGATCTCTAGCTCTGGGATACGAAGATCTTTGATATAAGGGGGGTGACTCAAAACAGAGCAGGGAGGAAGAGTATGAGAAGAAGATTACCATTAAATAGGGATGAGAGGTGCGTGGGAATGGGAGAGAGAAGGGGAATTGCAGGGAAGATGGTAGGAAACCCTCATAGTTATGCAAAATTACAGATAAGATGGTGTGAGGGGGAAGATAAAAGAAAGAGAAACATGTCACAGTAGATTGGGTAGAAAGAGGGGAGGGTGGATAGGAAGGGCAGCACAATACAATAGACACTAGTATGGCCCTATGTATAAACATGGCTGTATAACCAATGTGATCCTGCAGTCTGTACACGTGGAAAAATAAGATTATGTACCCCATTTTAATCAAATGTATGATATGTCAAGATCATTGTAATGTTTTGAGCAACTAATAAAAAAATTTTTAAAAAAAGAATGTTTGAATTAGATGATATGAACACTTGATGCTATCCTTGATAATACATTTTATTTAAAGTTTTTTTAGGTATTCAGTTAAGATAATTTAATGCCTGAAGTAAGTAGAAAAGTGAAGAGATCTGCCTGAAATATCAAGGAGGGAAAAATGGGAGATTTTAAATAAAATAGATGGGAACAAATAAAAAAAGAAGAAGAAGAAGAAGAAGAAGAAGAAGAAGAAGAAGAAGAAGAAGAAGAAGAAATTCTTCGACAGGTGAAACTATGTGAAACATACTTTACTGGGCAATCCTCCTGCTTTGTAGGTTACTGTAAGTTCCCATCCTCATTCCAGCTCATCTGGAATTTCAGGATTGAAAATAGAATGTTTTGACCAAGGCCAGGAAGTCTTTATAATCAGTTTCTAAAATCTGAATCTGAGATGCACAGCAAAATAAAAAAAAAAAAAGAGGGTGGGGGGACTCATTTTAATTAGATGACAGTATTTCCACTCCACAGAAAGCCACAGCAATAATTAAAGCCTTGGGTATAGATTTGTCTTTTGACTTTGAACTTTCAACCATTTTACCAGATTTGATTTAAACGAAATTGAAAACTTTCAGAATGGCCTTTTTAATCTCCAGAATTTCAAATCTCAGTCTTACAAAATGTGTAACAGAAAGAAGTTGCCTTATTTTTCTTTTGAACTTGGCATGGCATTTTATACCAATCTCACATGTAGAAAGCCCCTTAACAGGCTTTGCGAGTTTGGAACTAGATAACCATCACCTTTTTTGACAAATCTACTTTCATCTGGGTGGATATTTTGACATCTAGCATTTGGTGCTTTTACTCTCTTCTCTATACAAAGGTCTTAATTGTTCCATAAAGTAAGCTTCTTTTGCTACTCAAATATAGTTGCTAATATGTAAATCAATGAACATGTAGTTAAATGTGGAGAGTACAGATTTATGTCCTGATTTCATGTTGATTTAAGTTACATTCTTTCCTGCTTAGTAGTGCTTCCAGTCAGGGCTGCCCTGAGGCAAAACTGTGAAATAGGTTAAGCTGCTTTTTAGCTTCATCTGGTTTTCTCTAAGAGTCTATGTAGGAGGGTGGCTTTTTCAAACTGAAGAGGATTCTCTCTAAAACGAAGGCTATTTTTTTTTTCCTCGAGATGAAATGTAAGGCAAATGACCACCAACATCAGATGCCTTGTCTATTTTATTTTATTTTTTTTAATGCTAGCAAAGGGTCTTTGTTGAGAAGTATTTGAAAATAAAGTTGTTAGAGAAGCTACATTCGTGCTGCATCTTTTACATTTTTTGATAATTTTGTGAGTGATTCGATGTTACTCTGCAGGGAACTCAAAGTCAATAGAATGTGATCACTGTCCAATGAGAGATGACAGTCTCGTTCTCATGACAAATTCAGAAGCTTGCAAATGGCATTATAACACAACAGATGCAATTATGAGGGTTGGAACAGAGTGCTAGGGAGATGTAGTGCACTGTGTGCCTGGATACAGTAAATTGAAGAAATTAGACATAAGTTTTGAAAGAAAAACTTTCAGTTAATCCCACCAGCAATGTATGAGTGTGCCTTTTCCCCCACATCCTCACCAGCACTTATCTTGTTTGTATTCTTAATAGCTGCCATTCTGACTGGAGTGAAATTAAGTTCTTTGAGTAGTTTGATCTGCATTTCTCTAACTGCTAGAGATGTGAACATTTTTTCATATATTTGTTGATTGATTGTATATCACCTTCTGAAAAGTGTCTGTTCAGTTCCTTAGCCAATTTATTGATTGGGTAATTTGTATTTTTGGTGCTAAGTTTTTTGAGTTCTTTATATATCCTAGAGATTAGTGCTCTATCTGTGTGTGTGGCAAAAATTTGCTCCTAAAATGTAGGCTGTCTCTTTACCCCTCATTTATTGTCTCCCCCTCTTTTTTTTTTTTTTTTTGCTGAGAAGTTTTTTAGTTTGAGCCCTTCTCATTTACCAGCTTTCCCACTCCTCAGTCTATTCCCAAAGGACTAAAAAAACCAGAATACTATAGTAACACATTCATCAATGTTCACAGCAGCTCAATTCACAACAGCTAAACTGTGGAAGCAACCTAAATGCCCTTCAATAGATGAAAGGGTTAAGAAACTGTGATATATATACACAATATTATATATATACTGGAATATTACTCAGGATTAAAAGAGAATAAAATCTTGGCATTTGCAGGTAAATGGATGGAGTTGGAGAATATCATGCTAAGCAAAATAAGCCAATCCCCCAAAACCAAAAAACTAACTTCTATTATAAATCCAGACATGTAACCAATGAGCCTCATCTTAAGTGAGAATTAGCATGGGGAAAGTGGAAAAATAAGGTGACGGTGAGCACCTTTTATGGAATAGCACCCTTGCCCTCAGGGCTTATTCCTTTGAGTAACATCCTAAGACCTGTAAAGAATGCTATTCAACAGACTCTATTTCTTACACAGGCAATCTACAAATGATGCATATAATTTTTATGAAATTTGTGAAATCTTTGCTTTGTGCTTTGTGATCAGTGTGTGAGATGTGGTTATAGATAGTTATAGAATATAGAATACATTGGGGCTGGGGATGTGGCTCAAGCTGTAACACACTTGACTGGCATGTGTGGGGCGCTGGGTTCCATCCTCAGCACCACATAAAAATAAAACAAAGATGTTGTGTCCACCGAAAACTGAAAAATAAATACTAAAAAACTTCTCTCTCTCTCTCTCTCTCTCTCTCTCTCTCTCTCTCTCTCTCTCTCTCTTTAAAAAAATATAGAATACATGTTCCTATTTGAAAATTAAATTTATGTAACTTTTGTAATCCACTTTTTTTCCTTTTTTTTGGCTTGGACACCAAGACTTTGAAAGCTAAACTTATTTTAGTCTTAGTAAATTACTTGTCCCTGAATGGTTCTATTGTTGCTTCCTCTTAAACTTGGACATTTCATTTATTCATTCAATCAGCATGAAGTATGTATCCTGTTTTCAACCCTCAATATATTTATACTTCATTGTGCCTATGACTAAAATTATATATATATATATATGTGTGTGTGTGTGTGTGTGTGTGTGTGTGAGAGAGAGAGAGAGAGAGAGAGAGAGAGAGAGAGAGAGAAAGAGAGAGAGATACATTGTTCTAGGTTAAGAGCATAAAGCATTGAAGGGGAAAAAGAGAAAACTCCAATTTTCATGGTGCTTAAATACTGGTGGGGGAGATACAGGCAGTGAAAATAAGACAAATATGTATATAGTATGTATTCTACATGTTCTAAGTGTTAGGGGGCAATCTAGAGCAGAAAAGGAGAATAGAAAACTTCCATGATCACTTGAGGAAAATATGTGATTACAGACATAAAGAAATTGAGTGAGTGAAAAGATCAAAGACGGTCAAGTACCTAGAGCTTTGAACACTTTGCATTGTGTTCATCAAATTACAGATCTTAGAGCTCACTGTGCAAGCTTGGATCAGTCATGTCTCTTCTAGTGTGTCCATTTTGTCCTACAGCAGAAGAACGTGTGTCCCAGATGGTCTGAAGTACTCACGGTGCCTCATGACTTGTGTTAACTTTTAATCTTCTAACCCAGGTGATTCTTTCTCTCTTCTTCTCTCATGTATCTTCTTGGGTTTACTTTCTTCATACCATTTACCCACTCTTGCTAATTCTCCTCAAACAGAAGTTCTTTCTATTCATGCACAAACATGTGGACAAAATTGGTTCACTTATTTAAGTCACACATTCAAATTGTGATGGAAGCTTAACAGAAAGAAAATAGAGGGCAAGCACTTTGAAAATTGTTCTATAAAGCTGATGCCTTATTACCTTTCTACCTTTCTAACTGGCCTTCTTTCTTTTAGATACTGAAAATATGCTAATTTCCATGGCAGATATACTGTGTATGTTTGCAAAAGAGTAGCAGTATGTTCAGCTGAGATGGGAGAAATATTTTGATAGAAACCAGATTTCTCAACCTAATTACACAGACATAACTAATTTTATCCATCAGCCATGCATAAGTTCATTGCTATTTCTAATACTTTCCCAAACTTAAATTTAAAGTATTTTTGACATACATCCCTCCCTTCCCCAAATCATGCATTAATATTTGTTCCATTAAAAATAGGAAGGAGAAAGTTTTTCCAACTAGCTGTTTTAACATTTTATAAGCCATTATCATTGCTATCGATTTTGAATGCCCATTATGTGTTTGTAACTACCATAGACATTTCTTGCATCTTATTTCTTATCCCATTCTTATTTAAAACATTTAAAAGTTTACATAACTATCTTAAATTGATAAATGAAAAATTGAAATACACTGTGTTAAAAGCACTTGTGTAAATTGCTCAAGACCATTCAATTTACATAGTCGCTTTGAAATTTGCAGAAAAACAGATTTGTCCTAAAAGGGTGAGTCAACAAATTTACTGGATGGATCCATTTGAGAAATAACTGTTTATTTACTTTCTGATAGAATTATTTTAATTAAATATTCATTTTTATGAATTTGATGACTGAATTTGAAAATTGAGAGTAACAAACCCAAGGAAAGGTGGAAAGGTGGAACTAAAAGGAACTCAGAGATGTATTGAACTTTAGAGTTATAATAACATCATAAATAAATTTAAAACAGTAGGAAATATTTGTAAGCTGAGTAATACAGAGTATTGGACAATGTGATTTGGATATATCAACTTATTGAGAATTCCTCACACTGTGTTCTGAAAATAACAATTAATGAATGAGAGAAAAATAGCTGTTCTACAAATAATAGTAATGCTAATAGTGAAATGATAAGGATCCAAACAGGTTTGAGAATTACTATGTTCTATATTCATGATTCTCCTTTGCTGATTCAAAATATGCACTAGCTGTCTAATGATTTTTAATAATTCTTGCAATAACTTCTCTGATGTTATTTTTCCTAAGACTTTCAAAACAGGTCTGAGAAGGGAACACATTTTTCCATAAAACAAATAATTCATTTCATGAAATAGAAGCACTCAGTTGACCATGGTGTGGGAATTTTGTGAGGCCCAATTCTTTAGCCTGACAAGAAACCCCTTACAGTTTGATCTCCTGGATACTTACTACACTTCAATAAATTATTTCATAAAAGAATTTAAAATTTAAGTTTGATTAACATTAGTAGAGCCAGTTAACTTAACCCACTTACTACCTCTTAATTAAGGAACTAAAATTTCCCAGAGGCCATTGTTAGTAGTTTGCATTTGGAATGTTCCCCATATGAAAACACCATGTCCAGTGCAGCAATGTTCACACGTAGGTGAGGCTTTTAAGAAATGATTGTATTTTGATAGGCCTGACATGGGGAGTGATTAATCTACTTTATAGAATAATAATTTGCATGGACTAGTGGGAAGTGGTTGGAAGAAGTAGTTCAGTAGGGGAATTTTTTTCTCTCTCTCTCTTTCTGCTTCCCATTTGCCATGAACTGGGCAGTTTTCCTTCACTCTGCCCTACCAGTATGATGTTCTGCCTCACCTTGGGTGGAGAGCAATGGAGGGGCCACCAGGGACTGACCTTCTGAAATGTGAACCCAAATAAAGCTTTTCAGACTCAAGAAGATGACAGCTTAGAGGAAGCATGCATTTCCCAATTGCTTTGTGGTTTTAGGTTCAAGCAGCAGGAGTATTGCTTCTCAGTGAGGTGGGTGACAGAAGTTCACCAGTTTTTAACATTGAGAGTAAAGATCATCAGAGAGATATATAAATTCTCCTGAATTTTGAAGTTGAAAATACAATGAGATATTTAGCAAGAAATACCATGAGATATGTATCAGCTTTGCCTGCAACAGTGTTAGTGTCACAGGTTCACTGCAGAGGGGTGGGGTAACATAGGCAGAAAGATAGAAAAGCACTGTGAATAAATTTGGCACTGGAGAACTTGTGGAACAGAAAGGGAGGTTGATATTCACTGACTCGGAAATGAATCAAGAGCAGCAAGCTGATGATTGAAACGTGCTCCAAGTCTCTTGCATGCTGAATGGAGAGTTGAGGCAGGACCCATTTGGAAGTGGCTGTCACAGCTTTTAGTGGTAGGAACTCAGGGGTTCGTGTAAAGTATTGCTGAACTCTACCAGCAAATGCCTTTCATGGTGTCCCTACGGTGCCTGGCTGACTGTGACTGAAACTGGCACAGAGAGGATTGTGCCCAGGGGAAATCAGTCTGAGGATGCCAAGGGGAGAGAGACTTTCTTTCCTATTGTTTCTGGTGAATCATGAGACCAGCTTAGATGAGGCCAGAATCTAGTCAAGCAGGTGTGTCTACACTCCAGGTGTGATCCATCCGGCGAAGTGCACATTCATGCTGGTAGAATATGTGACACCTGAGGAGAGAGAGCTTTCAAACCCTACCAATGGAATTTTCGGACTCTCCTTGAGACCTGGATGTCAAGTAGCACTTGGCATCCATCTAACAACAAGGGGATGTGTATCTAATCTCTCCAAAATAAATACCATCCTATGAAATTCCAAAGAATGGTCGGAACTACATCCCAGTCCCTGAACTTCCTACTCATACTCTGCATCAGCTCCATTCTGAGGGTGCATCCACCTCCTCTATCCAGACAAAATTCCAATCGTCCGTACTTCCCAGTCTGTTCCTCCTTCTGTTGGGAGACAGGAAGTTGAGAACTACAACCAGCAGCTTCCATTTCAGACCATGCCAGTTGGCAGCTTGGTAAGCAACACAGAAAGTTTGGATTTAACAATCCCCAGTCTTTGATCAAAGGGATATAACCCCAAAGTAAATGGAAAGAAGGATGCTACAGCATAAGCCCTAAAGGAATGACTGTAAGAACTGTAAACAGTTCTGAGCATCTCAGCAAAGTCCTTCATTTTTAAATAAGAAAACTGGCCCTACATGTCTATTTCTATTCTGTGTGTGTGTTCTTGCAACGATTGATTTGAGGATACACGAACACACACACACACACACACACACACACACACACCCCTACACACAGCTCTGTTCATATCATTTTTTTGTTTCATTTTTACCACTTTTCCCACCTGTTTGCTTTTAACCTTATTTTGACTTTTGAAGGGTAGGGGGATTTTTGTTGTTGTTTGTTTGTTTCATTTCGAGGGGGGATATGTTTTGATTTGAATTTTTAAAAATGTATTTGTTCTTGCCTTTATTTGTTGTTCTTCTTATTCCTTCTTGCTTTGCTTCCCCCTCTACTAGCCAAATTCTATTGTCTCTTCTGTCTCTCTATTTTATTACTTTTAGAGTTTTCTTTTACTTTTTTTTTCATTATAGCCATCACCTGATGTCTGTCCCCTACATCTGCTCTGTTCCCTTTTAAAAATTTCAAAATTTGTCTTATCTTCCTAATTTTATTTTCACATAAAGGAGTGGAATTTTACAATCTTTTAGAACTAATTAGTTTCTATAATTGCTGTCCCCCAGCACTCATGTTGTTGTATTTATCAATAAGGTAGGGTAGTTTACACCTGCTGTTTACAGCTAGATCTAGTTTGTGGCTGTTTATTTTTTGTTGCTGATGTTAAATGATGGCCACCATTCCCCTCTGTGTGGCCATTAGTGTTAGGGATGTCATAATAGGCACCAAGTCTTTATTTTAAGGCTGTATATGGGTCACTACTATTATTGCTGTAGCTTGCTCCCCCTTTTTCTGAGCATGTCTGAGAAGTTACTGGGACCCTAGGAGAACACTGAGTAGCAATTTGCTGCTGAGCTGCACCCACAACTCAGCCAAGTGACAGTAAACCTTGGCCTATGCACAAACATTTAATCTCTAACAATACTTTTAACACATAGAATAGAGGATGCAAAAATCAGAAAACAATGACCAGGCTTTAAGTAGGAACAGTTAGTGGGGGATATCGGGTCCCTTCCTGAACCTCTATTCATTTAGAGTGAGGTCCCAAGATGATAGCTCAGAGGAACCTATGATATTACAGAAGTTCTTAAAACGTAAATTAAATCATCAGTTCTATGGTAGTAAATTGATCAGCATTTCAACAGATTGAAATTAACAGATTGTGCTGAGCCTAGGTGCTAAAGTTCAAAGGACAAGTAACACAGGATTCTCCACAGAAGAGAAAACCACACACCAAAGGACACACATATAAAAGAGGAAAAGAATTATACCTCAGCAGATGTCCAAGTCTAAGGACATTTTACTCTAAGGCACAACATAATCAATAGAGAATATGGAAGAAAATATAAAAAGCCACAAAAGAAAAGCATCAGGTGACATTTAGAGGTAAATCAATAAGGCTCACTTCTGACTTTTCAACTCAGACTCTAAAATCAAGAAGGTATGGAATGAGCTACTCTAAGATCTGGAAAAAAAAATTGCCAGCCAAAATTATGTATTCAGGAAAGTTATCTTTCAGAATTGAAGAAAAATAAAATCATTCCATGATGAGGATGAATTAAAAGAATTCATAAACACTAATCCAGCACTGCAAAAGAAAAAAAAACTACACAGAGATATAGTATACACAGAAAAAAATGAAAATCAATCCCCAGAACCCCCAAATGTGTAAAACTCTCTAGAAGAGCAGTTAATTAAATGGAAATTAAGACCACATTAATTATGGGAACAAAACAAAATGTAAAGAAATAATAAACTTCATACCAATTAATGTAATGTAATGAATGTAAGTGGTCTCAACTCTCCAATTAAAAGACATGGAATGGCAGAATGGATTTTAAAAAAAATGAGATCCAGCATTATGTGGTTTGCAAGAGACTCCACTAATAAGCAACGACATCCACTAATAAGCTGAAAGTTAAAGGAGGGAAAAATATATTCCATAGTAAATTGGAATCCCAAAACAAGCAGGAATGGCTATTCTCATATTTGATAAAATAGATGTCAAAAAATTAATCAGAAAAAACAAAGAAGGTAAAAAATAGGTAAAGGTAACAATAGGTAAAGGTAACAATAGGTAAAGGTAACAATCCAATAAGAAAACAATAGTAAATATGGATGTTCCAAATATTAGTGCATGTGATTACATGAAACAAACACTTATTGATAGTAAATTCCAGAGGGACCCCAATATACTAATTCTAGATAATTGCAGCACACTCCTCTACAAATAGACAGGTAATGCAGACATGAAATCAATATAGTGACCTAAATAATACTATATATTACATGGACTTAACAGATATTTAGAATATTTTATCTCCAAACAGCTTCCATGGCTTTTCTCACCAAGCCATGGAAAGTGTTTCTAAAATGGACAATATTCTAGGACATAGTGTAATTCTCAACAAATACAAACAATTGATATAACTCCATTCACCTTATCAGAACATAATGGAATTAAATTAGACAGAATAGCAAAAGAAATTATGAAAACCACACAGACACAGAGATTGAACCATAGTGTTTTAAATGAAGAATGAATCATAAAGGAAACGAGAGAAGAAATTTAAAAGTTCTTAGAACAAAATGATAATACTAATATAATATACCAAAATCTTTGGGACACTATGAAGGCAATTCAAGAGGTTCCAAAAGAAAAGAAGTCAAACTGTCAGTTTTCTGATAACATGATTCTATTTTATGAACCCTCCCTCCCCTGTCCCCCCCCAAAAAAAAGAAAAAAAAAAAAAAAAACCTCATACATAAGACTTCTAGGCCTAAAAAACATTTCCAGTGAAGTTACAGGATACAAGATCAACAAATGAAAATCAATAGCTCTCTTATAATCCAATAATTAATACACTGAAAAAGAAATTTTTAAAAAATTTATTGTTTATTGTTAATAAACGATAGCCTGAAAAAAATGAAATTAAATACTTGAGAATAAATAGAACTAAATATATAAAACATCTACATAGTGACAAGTATAAAACACTGAATAAAGAAATTGAAGAAAACCTTAGAAAATGAAAAGACTTACCATGCTCATGGATAGGTAAAATTGATATTGTCAAAATGACCATATTATAAAATGCAATCTACAGATTCAATTCAATCCCCATCAAAGTACCAAAAACATTCTTCAGAAAAAAAAGAGGTTTAAAAAAAAAGTCCTAAAAGTTTACATGGAAGACTAAAAGACCAACAAGAGTTAATGAAATCCTGAACAACAAGAGTGAGCCTGGGTAAATCATAATACTTGATCTCAAATCTTACAACAGAACTATAGTCACAAAACAGCATATTATTGGCATAAAAAGATATAAAGACCAATGAAACAGACAAGGAAACACAGAGAAAAATACACATTGATCTAGTCATCTGATCCTTGACAAAGGTACCAAAAACATAAGTTGAAAAAATGATAGTTTCTCTAACAAATGGTGCTGAGAAAACTGGACAGCCATATGTAGAAGAATGAAACAAGATCCTTCCTTTCATTCTCACAAAAATCAACTCAGAGTGAACCATGGGAGTACATATTAGATCAGAAACAGTGAAACTGCTAGGAAAAAAAAAAAAAAAAACATAGGGACAATACTCCAACACATTGATGCTGGCACTGATTTCCTTAATAAGGCTTCAAAAGATTAAGTGCTGTAGCATTAAATTAAAACAGCAGAGGAAAGAAATATAAGCATGAAAAGAGAGCCTACAGAATGGTAGACAATCTTTGCCAGCTACTCTTCTGACCAGGGATCAATAACCAGAATATATAAAGAACTAAAAAAAAAATTAACATGAAAAAAGAATCAACTCAATCAATAAATAGGCAAAATATCTAAAGTGGCATTTCACAAATGAAGAAATACATGGCTGACAAAAATGGAAAACAATGTTCCATAACCTTAGCAAACATGGAGTTGTACTAAGCCACGAAGAACGAAATTATGTCGTTTACTGATAAATAGATGGAATTAAAGAACAATCTACTAAATGAAATAAGCCAGATTCAGAAAGTCACGGGTTAAATGTATTCTTTCATATGTGGAAAGTAGAGCGAGGAAAGGAATAAAAAGGGGGACTTAATGAAAAGAGAAGAGAGAGTAGAAATAGGAGCAGGAGACCAAGGGTAAGGGAGGAGGGCAGACCAATTGAACGAATTATAGTGTGTGCATGTAGGAATACATCACAAGGCATTCCAATTTTATGTCCAACTGCAATGTTTTAATTAAAAACTAAATATTTAGAAAGAAAAAAATAATAAATTATGAAAGAAGGGTGGGGTAGAGAAGAAGAGAGGGAAGTGGATAGGCCTAGGGATAGAAATGCATTTTTGAACATTTCAAAAAAAAAAATTCAAACTGTTTCTAAATAAATGTTTCAAAATAAACCCCACTATTATGTATAACAAAAACACACTGACATTTTTAAAACTGGATTCAACACTTAAAAATAAATCAATAAATCAATAAATAAAACTTTTCTCGTCCTAGTGGTTCACGTCAGGTATTTGGGTCAGAGTGACGAAAAGTTGACTAGCATACCTGTATAGCATAACGATTATGCATTGGGAATGAACACATGTGCCTATTCTTATTTTGAGACCTACATTTGCATGACTGTACTGATTATTCTCCATGGGTTACTAAAAATATGTAGAGGGAAATTGTCCTTACCATAGTGTGGGACATATATAACCACTACTGTTTATTAAAGGACAGCTGTAAACTCTATCACATTTAAAATTAAAATTTCATTATGGAAGATGAAAATCCTGAATGAGACAAATTTAATTTTTAGACATCCAAAAATAATTGAATTGCAACTATATTTAATGTGCTCAAGGTTAAAATGTAAAATGATACAAATCCATGTCTTTGCTGACAGAAAGGTGATTGCTACATTGTTGTAGATGGAATACCAAGAGTCCATAGTTCAATCCTAGAGACTTCCTTTGATTTTTATTAATTGATTGCATTGAGTGGTTTCTTATTAATTCAGAATTCATATTAATTTGAGAAACATATTTTTATTATTTAGGGTCTAATTCCAAGTTACTTTTGCCTTACCTACATTGGAGAATTGTGAAAATTCCAGAACAAACTCTATAAGATTATCTTACATGCAAAAAAAAAAAAAGTATTACTTGCAGGAAATATTTGATGGAATCATTACTAACTCCTTATGTATTGTGGTTTGGCTATTAAAAACTATTGCTCTGTGGGGAAAAGTCTGATGTATAGTTTGTGTGTATGTGTGTACGTAAATGTGGGTTTACTTATGTGTACAGGTACATATATATTCTAGTTCTGTTTTCCTATTACATTTCAAATGGTCATGTTAGAGCTCTTAAATTCTTTTGAAAAGAATTAGAAGTAGAAAAAATAAAACATGAAGATAATTATGTTAATTTTCTATTGCTCTGACCAAAATGCCTGATACAAACAACTTGGAGGAAAACTTTATTGTGGGTTCATGGTTTCAGATGTCTCAGTCCATGGTTGACCAACTCCATTGTTCTTGACCTGAGATGAGGCATAAATCATGGTGGAAGGGCATAGCAGCATTAAGTTGCTTAGCTCATGGTAGTCAGGGTCCAAAGAGAGGAGAGAGAGGTGAGGGAGGTGCTAGAGAGAGGATAAACCTCCTAGGCAGTCAAAACTACTTACTCCACCTCCCATAATCCATTCAGTCCACTCTAATCCACTAATCTATTTAGTGCCCTCATTATCCAATCATTTCTTAAAATCCTCAGGTGTGGGTTTTGTTGTGGTTGGGACCAAACTTCAACACATGAGTTTCGGAAGAACATTACAGATCCAAATCATAACAACAATTATACTAAAATTCACCCATTGTTCTCATATAATCTTCTGTAAAATCCTTTCTGAGATATAAATATAAATATATATATATATATATATATATATATATATATATATATATATATATATAATAAATGCTTTATTATTCCAAAGCTTTAGTTCATTTAAACTTACATTTTTATGTAACCATGTTCCAAATTATTAAACTATTCCTAAAGGTCATTTAAAAATGTTGTGTACTGTTGTGTATGCCAGCTGTATCATACTTAATTTAGCTACTAACTCATTTTTAACATTTAAAATTTTTAGCTTTTCACTATTAGGAAATCTGAGTTGGACCCCTTCATTTATAAGGCTTTTCCATCCTAATATTAAAATCCCCAAAGTCGATACTGATTGAAAATTGTGGATCTTTGGTAAGATTCTCAACACATCAGCTAACACCTTATTAACCTTAATATAATTGTAGTCTAAAAATTAATTGAAGTCACTGTTTTCTGCTAATAGTTGAAAATATGTACTTTTGATTTATGTGAAAATTCTTAATTGTAAAAGAGAAACACGTTGGTATTCATTTGAACTTACGAGTAATTTTGCAAATTGTTTTGAATGCTTTTGGTGCTTGATGTATAGTTATTGAATTAATGGGGTTTTTAAGGTATATTCTTGGTCCTGCATAGCATTTACTCCATATTCCATCAATCAAGGAAAATAAATGTAGGGCAATATTATTGCCTTAGGTCAGGTGTGGCCTGGGGTACTTTATCCTATAATAGTTACCAAAATTGTGATAACCCTGTGTAGTCAAAGAATGTGCTCTATTGCAGAAGATTCATTTTGATGTCGAGGTCACATGTGGCATTAGAAAAGGATTCCCTTCTGAGTCTTCAGTTTGTCCAGCAGTATTTGAGGACTGAGGTTTGGAATGAGCTCCTATGCAGTCCTATAACTTTCCTAATTTGGTTACATCAGTGTTTATATAGAAAAGACACATTAAAAACTACAAACTGCTGTTTCTCTACTTATGACTTAGTATAATAAAATTAATCTTAATGATTAAATTTTAAGTGTATAATGGTTCAATGTTTTCTATGTAATTACCAATAAATTATCATTAATGATATCTAAAATTACATATTTTATGCTACATAAAATGACTAAATCTTATGGAAAAATATTGGTCACCATTGTTTCCACTACATTTTTGGCAATTTGAGCTCAAATAAATCAAATTAAACCCTGTTATGCATTACTAACTTCTCCCCAAAAACATTTTTTTCTGTTACTGAGTCTCTGCTATTTTTTTTAATGATGGAGTATGCTTCTAAAACTCCAAGTGTACCATTTTCAAGGTTTTTCACAGTGGGAAGCAGCATCAGATATCTATTTCTAGAACTTCTCTACTTCAGCTAGCTTCCCACACACTTTGGGTTGTAGAGATTATTAAAAATTTAAGCAACGGAAAATTATATTTAAAACCAATACAATATTTTAAGACTGTCTCTCCCCACCTCTTCCTTCTTCCTATCCATGAAAAAGTAGCTATGAGAAGTAAAAATATAACAGGTTCTTACCTTTAGATGGATTTTTATGTTAGTTTGTCCTTCCTGTGTACAGGTGTACTTTCTCTGAGAGGTGTTTGACCCACCTTTTCTTGAATACTTCAGTTATCTGAAATATATAGAAGCTTCCTTCTCTTTCCTGGACAGCTCCACTAGCATATCTCCTTGGTTTGAGCAAAAACATCTCCCTTTAGAACCTTTCCTACTAATTTCAACTCTACCATCACTCTCAAATCAGAATGTAGTCATACGCATTCCATAGACAATATATGCCTCTGAAAATCTAAGTGTTTCATGAGGGTTGGCACCTACTTTTCTTTTCTGCATAGTGGGCAGGCTTCACCTTTTCATACATCTCTGCTTCCTGCCATGTTGTTTGTCAAGGCTGAAATGCCTTCTACTCTTTTATTACTTCCATTCTCTGAACCCATTTCAAATGCATACTCATCCTTCAAGGGTCCACTGAAACATTTTATATCAGACATTTTCCTCAATTAGTCATTAAAGTTTTCTTCCTGGAACACATAAAACTATCCCATTTGCCTTTGAACATGCAAAGGTTTTATGACAAAATGACTATTTATGTGAGTAAAACATAAAATGTCCAGATATTGAGCCAGGTGTTGTGCATCCCTATAATCCCACTGGCTTTGGAGGCTAGAGCAGTAGGATTGTGAGTTCAAAGCCAGACTCAGCAAAAATGAAGCACTAAGCAACACAGTGAGACCCTTTCTCTAAGTAAAAAATAAAAAAGAGCTGAGAAAATGGCTCAGTGGTTAAGTGCCCTGGGGTTCAATCCCTGGTACCAAAAAGGAAAAAAAAAATCCAGATATCAACTGGAAGGTCTAAGTTAGAACTGGACAGGTATATTTTTATGTTTAAACCCCCCTCATAATATTACTTTCACATCCTTAGTTTTGGTTTTGCAATTGTTACCAGTTTTGATTTAATCTAGGAAAACAACAGAAAAGAAAATGTAATTGATTTAAACCATTGCTCTGATTTCAAATGGGTAGATATTTTTAAATTATGAGATGGAACTGGTGTTATAACTACCATAGGGTCAAACATTAGAAAATATTTCTTCTTTGCTTATGTGATACCAATGCTCTGCACTGATTGGTTTATATTAAAACATGTATTTACAGCATGGAGCATATCACCTAGAATGGAATAAAGTCACATAAATATAGTAACTCTTTAGGAACTATTTTGCTGGCATTGGCGGCTCATGCCTGTAATCTCAACAACTCAGGAGGTTGAGTCAGGAAGATTGATAGTCCGATGCCAGCCTAGGCAACTTAATAAGTCCCTGACTCAAAATAAAAAAATGAAAAGGTATGGGTTGTGGCTGGCTCAGTGGTAGAATACTCCTGGGTTCATTCTCTACTACTACAACAACAACAACAACCAATTGACAGAGGAAATGCCTGGTGGATGTTTATCTCTTTTCTGCACATCATATAGGAACTTTGTTTTCATTGTGAGGTCCAGAAGGAGAGTTTACTGCCTTCTGCCTATTAATAATTCTTGGGATCTCTGTATGATAAGTAACATAGTATGCCCTTAGTCTCCATGTCACACAAAATTCAAAAAGGGCAGAAAATTCTTTTTACAGGCAAATTCAAACTATCCCAAGACTTTCTATTGTTCAGGGCTGTATCTCTGGTTACCAGAATCCTGTCTTACATTCTAGTATTTGCTATAAACATAAACAAATACTAAAACCTTTGTCTCCACCTTGTAAAAATATGCACTTGCCCAAAATACCAGTGATTAATTTTTAATTGAGCTTTATTTTTTCTACAATACAGAGTTAAACCGATAGGCACTCAAATTAGGAAGAAGACAAAAGAAAATAAATAAAAGGAAAATAAAAATTTGAATATTTTTATTCATGATACAATTAACTTAAAAAATATTCATGTATTCCAGGAGGTTCCTGATGTAGTCTGACATTCCCTTTGCTATACACAGTCTTCATAGTATGCATGACTTTGAACTTTCTCTGATTTTGTTCTTTTCTCACAGTTTTAAATGTCTTAAACTCAGGACCCCTTACTCAAGCCTTCTACCTGTGCTTGGTATTATTTCTCTCTTATCTACCTCTAGCATCCGTTTTGCCTATTTAAGTCCTACATATTCATTATTTAGGTTTGCTAATATCAGTTCTTTGGGGGAATTATTAAAGGCCTTCTTTATTTTTTGCTCAGATTTCATTCTTGAAGGTTAAAAACGTATTTTGCCTTCAAAACACTTATCCTAGTATGTAATCTTTTTTTTGTATAAATTTGTGCAACCATTTAATAACATTTTTTTTCCATCTAGATGCTAAATTCCATGAGAATAAATCCTATGTCTGTCCCTTGATGATTATGACTCCATTGCTTATGATGGTTGATAAGACAGGCTTAATAACCATGTAGCAAATGAAGAAAGAAAAACAAACACAAACTTTCCCAGCTACTTAATCACATGGCTACATATGAGATTTGCAAGAAGACTGTGTGGTTCATAAACTTCTATGTTCCATGCTTAATCCCTCTTTAAAAAGAACTCTGGTGAGCAGTGTTTAATCAAACCACGTATTTAAACGTTAGCAGTGAAAATATATTTCTGATTATTTAGTAATTTGTCTAAGAAAGATTTGAGACAGTCATTTAATCCAAATTTTGGAAACCATATTTCATGAATAATTTATACACATTTTCTCAGCATTCATGTGTTTGCCTACTTAACCTATTTTGACAAGTGGCATAATATTCATGACCATTCTATTCTGAAGTAGTCATTTCTTCTTTCTTAAAATAATAAATAGCCCATTTCTTAAAAAGAGGATACACTGTTCCTCTATAATCTTTATATCACTTCCCCAAATGTCATTATTTCACACATTTTAGTAAGCCATCTTTCAATACCAAAGTCAATTAAGAACAGAATCTTGTGGCAGAGTCAAGATGGCAAATTGGAAGAAGGCTGCATTTCCTGTTGCTCGGTGGATCAGGATTTAAGCAATGGAGGTACTGCTTCTCACAGGGGAGTGAAAGTGGGAACTCACTGAAATTCTATATTGAATAGTCAGTTTCTTAGAGACTCGCAGCTGTAGCACCAGTTCACCTCAGAAGAGAGAGAAAACACAAACACAAACACTCAGTGGACCAACAGACAAACTTGGCATGAAAAAGTCTGTGTAACTAGAAAAACAGCCCGAACATAGCTGACCTAGCTACCCAGGAAACTCGTGTTTGAAATGTGTCCTGTGTTTCTCAACTGGCAAGTGAAGAGCAGGGGCAGGAGTTACCTCAAGGAAGCTCCTCAGCTGCTGCTCTAAGAGCCCTGGAGATCCTGGCTACATTGTCATACTGTCCCACCTGGACCTACTATGTGCCCTAGGGTGTACCTAGAAGAATATGAGTGAAACAGACCGAGGAGATTACATCCACAGGAATTCCAGTCAGAGCTCTGGAGTGGAGTGCAACTCTCTTTCCCTTTGAGTCAATTAAAAACAGAATCTTGTGGCAGAGTCAGATGGCAAACATGACCCACTGAAGAGGGTCTGCCGCTGAGCTAAACCAGCCAAGAGACAGTGCACTACAGTGTTCAAACTCCAGCAATACCTTAACACAAAGAATAGAAAAGAGAGGGGGAAAAAAAGAACCTTATGATCTGATACCAAGCAGGATGACTGGGGGTCCCTCATGTCCCACTCATGGACCTAAATTCCTGCAGCAAAAACTTCTAAAAAAAACTAGTGCCGATGCCCCTCAAATTATCCCACGAAACAGAAGGATGCAACACCTCTAAATTTTTTCTGTTAAGCCATTCTTAATCTCACACCAAAACCAGATGAGGACACATCAAAGCAAGAAAACAACAGACTAATGTTCTCAATTAGATGCAAATATTCTTGATAAAATAATAGCAAATCAGTTTCAACAACAAATTAAGAAGATTGTACATCATGAGAAAGTTGGATTTACCCTAGGATTGCAAGCATGTTTTAACATAGGCAGATCAAAAACTGCACCACATAAATAGAATTAAGGACAAACATTACATAATCTTCTCAATAGAGGCAGAGATAGCTTTGGAAAAAATTCAGCAACCATTTACAGTAAAAACACTGAAGAAATTAGAGATAGAAGGAACTTAGCTCAACATCATAAAGGTTATAAGTGACAAATCCAGAGTTAACATTATAGAGAATAGGAAACAACTGAAAACAGTTCCTTTAAAATCTGTAACAAGACTGGGATGTCTAGTCTTACCACTCATATTCAGTGTAGTTCTTGAAACTCTAGCCAGAATAATCAAGCAATAGAAGGAAATTAAAAAACTGCAAGGAGGGGAGGAAAAAACTGAAATTATCTCTTACTGATGGCATGATTCTATATTTAGAAGGCCCAACAATTTTCCTGCAAAAGACTTCTAGAGCTGATAAACAAATTCAACAAAGTAGCAGTTAAAAAAAATCAACATACTATACACCAATAACAAATCTGCTGAGAAAGAAATCAGGAAAACAGTTTCATTCACAATAGCCTCAAACAAAACAAAACAAAAAAATCCCTAGAAATAAATCAAACCAAGGAGTGAAAAACCTCTACCATGAAAATTAGAATGTTGAAAAAAGAAATTGAAGAAGGGACAATAAGATGGAAAGACCTCTTATGCTCATGAATAGGCAAAATTAATATCTTTAAAGTGGCAGCCCTACCAAAAGCAATATACAGATTCAATGCAATGTCATTCTTCACAGAACTAGAAGAAACATTCCTAAACTTCACTTGGAAGAATAAAAGGCCCAGAATATCCAATGCAATTCTAAGCCATAAAAGCAATACTGGAGACATCACAATACCTGACTTCAAATTACACTCCAGAGCTATGATAGCAAAAACTGCATAGTACTGGCATAAAAGCAGACACATATACCAGAGGTACAGAATAGAAAACACATAGAAACACCTGCAGAAATACAGTCATTCGATCCTTTAAAAAGGTGCCCAAACCATACATAGGAGAAAAGACAACAGGAGATGATTTGCATGAAACAAAGCATATAAAACTCACAGAACAATTCTTGTTATTTTGTGATTTGGAGTGAAATAAACTCTAGTATTTCTTGAACACTATTAAGTGCTGGACCATATATAAGAGTTAACACATAGAGCTCACCCTAATCTCAAAGTTAATTGAAGCAAAATTCTTCTACATGATTAGGCCATGTGGATTGAAATTTCTGCTTCTGTCCTTGTTTTAAAACCTTTTTAATTTAATTTGGTCAGAGAGATCTGGAGGTTAAATGAGCATTCGAGAGAGAGAGAGAGAGAGAGAGAGAGAGAGAGACAGAGAGAGACAGAGAGAGAGAGAGCGCATATATATATATATATATATATATAGAGAGAGAGAGAGAGAGAGAGAGAGAGAGACAATTTTATGAGTTGAAAAGCTTCTTAGTTCTTGCTTTTATTTTGCCTCTTTATATTCACATTCAGTATCCTTTGAACATCTTGCATCCTTATTTGCATTTATTCATTCATTGATTTTTTTGATTCTCTATTTTTTTTTCATTTTGCTGAGGAAAGCACAGTCTAGAGAATTCTAGACCCTAAAACTTCTAATCTGGAAACCACTAACATTCTAGGATTTGATATTTCCAGTTCATTTTGATCCCTTGGGGATAAAATTTCATAAGACCTTTCTGGGTATAATTATTTTGCAAATTGTACTCTTTGTGATGCTATCAAATAATTTCTTCTGAAAGATCATTGGTTATTATTATTATATTTGGACTCTATAATCTCAGTCCAATTAAATCAAAATTATTGAATAACTTACAAATATTTATTTTGAATGTATGCCAGATTATTAAAGTATGCATTGTTTTAAATAACTAATTACTTATGAAAATAAAACTTTAATTTCATATAGCTTTTATGAAAACCACACTCCTCTGTCTTAAGTAACCCTAATAACTTCAGTTATAGGATAGCTTACTTTTTTCCATACTGTGCTATTCAGGGAAAGGATGGATTGACTCAGAGATCACTAAAGAGGATAAAAAGTAAATGAAAAGGAAAAACAAAATACCATGATATGATTTTTAAAAGTCTAAAAAAAAATAAAATGTAAATGATCATTTGTGAACATGTGGGACTATTCAAAGTATCTGGTGTATGATATATTTTAATATTAAGCAGATTTGATGAAAAAGGAAAGGAGAAATTGAGATCAAATTTTGCTTCCCTTCTGTGGGAATTCTAAAGAATTTTAACACGTTAATGGAAGCAGAGCCCGGTGAATATACACCCAGCGCATGATTCCCAACTTTCTCTGCATAGTCACCTGGCCAATAACAAAGGCTGATTTGGAGTGAGTGACAGTGGGTCTCGAATATGTCTTTTTAGCACTAGAGTTCATATCAGACCATTGGAAAGCAAAAGTCAGCAGAGAGCAAAAGTAAAAACAAAACCAAGAGAAGGAAGGAAACAGAGACAAAAAGTCATGTGATTCCTAGGAGCAGATAGTTAGTCCCCAAACTGAGCCTCCAGAGTTCTAACCACCCTTAAATCCATATCTCAAAGAATGCATTAACCACTTCCATCAGTCTACTGCAAGGAGCTAAAACCACTCAGGCTATTCCAGTAATCACCCTTAACTAACACACTTCAGCACAGAGGCTATCCACATATATGATATAACAAATACAGGTTTGCAGAACTGTGGATATAATTAATACAATGCTTTAAAATGCAAATACGTGTCCGAAAATTGAAAGGAAAGAATATCACGCAAATATAAATTGTCCCAAAACAACAACAAAAATATTTCAGGCTTTTATTTTGACCTTAAAATAATCCATTAAACACAGTGATTGGCTTTTATCTTGAGGACTATTTAACTCTGAACAATTAAACAGTGACTCCTGAACAAGTCCAGCAGATCTCTTTCTGTACCCATTTCTGTACTATATTTAAATGGCACAAAGATTAATAAATTAGTCATAGCCCTAATTTGAGTTATATGACATATAATCAGGTTTGAGGCATCTCTATGTGAAGCATCAACAGTGACAATATATCTTTCTTTTCATTAAGGGTTCTAAAAATGTGTAAGAAGGGAACTACAGGGGTGTAAAACTGTGTGGGTTTTTTTTTCTATGAATCTTTTAATCTTCTTTGAAAATACCTAGCAAGCTCCCATGCTGTATCTATTTTTCTCCCATCGATACACTAACATAGATCTATACAAGTGTTAGAAGCAATATCTGACTTTTCAAACAGGTCAGTGAACATATTTATTCTTCCCAAATAAATGATGGTAAAGATTTTGTCAACGAAAAAAGGGAAGGTGAGGTAGGGTCACCATAGAGGTGAAATGCACAAATGACTCCAAATAGATCAGAAGAATTTGCTTGCTCTCGAATGTGGCCCCCCTTGGTATGCTTAGAGTGGGATGAACACTTATTTGAACATAATTTGATGGAACCAGGTGAGAGAGATTTTTACAAAGAGATCTGGATTAATATCAGACTTACCTCCAAAGAGAGGTAAAGAATGGGAGATAGTACAAAGACATTTAGGGGATCCAGCCCTTAATTAGTGAGATAAAGTGTGACCGGATCACCTGACCTCTTAACCTTTGAAAGAAAGGATACCCATAGTGTATGATCTCTTTATCACTATAACAAAATAACCTGAGATTTTTAACCTATTGGAGAAGAGGTTTATTTGGGCATTGAGTTTAGAGGCTCCAGTCCAGAATTGGGTTGAACCCATTGCTTTGGAAATTCAGTTAGGGTAGCAGCTGGCAATGATAAGAAACACATGGCAGAGAAAACCCCGTCACCTCATGGGCAGGAGTCAAAACAGAAGGAGGAAAGAGATGGGTCTCATCATCTCTCTCAAGGGCATATCTTCAAAGACCTAAAGACCTCTCATTAAGTCCCACCTCCTCAGAGACTCTCCACCTCCTAATAGCGCCACTTTGAGACTAAGCCTTTAAAACATGGATCTTCAGGAAACATTCACTATCCAAACTATAGCAGTTAGAAGTTAGTCACATCCAGACCTTGGACAATTCAATACTTTTGGCATCTTTAGTGACTTTATAGGAATAAAGTCTCGAAAGATGGCTTCAAAGTGATAATTCTGGTATTTTACCTATAGGCTCCAACCCCTTTATTTGTCTCATTGGGAGGAAGAAATTGAAGGGTCATAAGTGGCAGGAAGTGTGAATATAAAAGTCTGGTAAACTAAAATAATGTTTAAAAACTAGCAATTGCATGCTAAAATTCCAAATTATCACTGACTTTATTTTGAGACATTTTGGGCATTGCACCTCTCATGCCTGTGTACAGGATTGCAATATGCATTGTTACTGCAGAGAAATTTGGAGACTATGGGAATAAATGGCATGAGAAAAAAAATCCTTAGCATAGCAACAAATACATTGCAACTGATCCTTAAATTAAAAATGGAAAACTCTTGAGTCTAAGACATAAAAGAGAAGGAATCTAGAACTAAAAATGAGAAAAGAGGCAGAAATAAAAGACAGGTTTGGGGAAGGGAGGGAGGGAAGCAAAACATAGAAGAACTAGGTTTAAACACTATAATGGTTATGGAAAATGGCTGGCTCAAAGAAATCTCCCCAGATTCTACTCAGTTCACCATACAAAATATAAATCACTTTGTGATATGAAGCAAAAATAGTCTGCTAGATTCCCAAAATATTAATTTAGTGGTTTGGTATATCATAAACTATTAATCATCATTCAAACACAACACACACTCCATTTCAGTAATTTTCAGTATATAATTTCTTAGCAAAAGTGGTATACAAATGTGTAAATATAAATCAATGCAAGATTCATTTCATAGTGGAAACAAAATTGAAGAATCTGCTGCAGATATGTGGCTTTCTAGCAACTTCCAGTGTTGGCTACATGCCAGCTTTTTTTTTTTTTTTTTAATTAAGCACAGGTACCTTTTTAGTCCTGGTGCAGCTAATGGGGATTTGAATACTTCTTCTGACTGCTTCTCTTTCTACTATCATTTTCCCACGCTGTGTATTGGTTACTAACATAGGTTCTGAGATGAGAAACCTGAAGAGTAAATACCATTCTGGTAACTTAATGGATATGTGGCCTTGGGCAAGCATTATTGAACCACAGTCTCTCTTGTTTTCTGTCCAATAAAATAGAAGAATAATGTGTTCATTCGAGTCTTCTGAGAAGCGTAACACAAGATAGGATGAAATGGACAAGGATTATATTACAGAAAATGCCTATCTGAGAAAAAATAGGGAAGGTGGCAGAAGAGACTGGGAGATCATCAAGTGTGATGAAGTTATGAAAGAATGAGGAAGATGAGATTGGGTTGGAGCACTGTTGATTGTTATGCCATCCATGAAAGGTGTGCAAGCCATGAGGGTATCCTCAAACCAAAGCTGGCCATCAGAGCAGTCCTGTGTTTCCCAGTATTAAATCTGTCTCAGGATTCCTGATCATTCAGTCACTGACAAAGAGCAACCCATTGTAGGAATGGCCCCTGGCACAAAGGTGGTGATGAATTTCAAAGTGCAGCAGCTGGTGCTCTTGGCAGCTAGACGTATGTAAGACATATTTCTTGGCCACCACAAATGAAAAAAAAAAAAGTCTCATTCATCCTTCATAGGGAAAGAAAGCACTATATGATTGAATGCCTGTAAACTTACAGTATGAGCATTTACAAATATTATCAATAATTACTACTTTTGTTGTTGTTGTTGTTGTTGTTGTTGTTACTGGGGATTGAACCCAGGAGCACTTTACCCCTGAACCACATCCACATCCCTTGTAATTTTTTTTTATTTTATTTTGAGACAGGGTCTCACTAAATTGCTTAGGGCTTTGCTAAACGATGAGCTGGACTTCAGCTAGCCATCTTCCTGCCTGAGTTGCTCTCATTTCAGCCATATTCCACTGCAGCCAGCATGACAATTATCAGTCTTAAATAACATGGATAATTCTTTGATGATGGATTTTTTTTTTATTTTTCATCCCTTTAGAGAGTACTAACAACAAAGGTCTGATATGTTCTTGCCCTGGGTGCCTTGGGAGTATAGAACACACAAACAAGAAAGCTGACGATAGATTGATGGGAAATGGACACAAGGAAATAAGACCTTCATCATGGAAGAAAAATGCCCTTTCATCAAACTTGCAGTTGGTTTCTATAAGGCCACCCATCAGGAAGTGGGAATTATTATTGTACAAAGGTATTTTGGACATTAAATTGAATTCTAAGTCCATGGTTTATCATTGTTCAATATTTTAAACTCTTTCTTAAGAAAGCGAAACAATTCTTTCCAACTTGTTGCAAATATCAGTATATGTATAATCCTTTGTTTCAATGCAAATGGAAAATAGCCCACATTTTTTAGACCCCCATATCAGAGGACTACATATGTAGAAGCCCCACTAAGAATTTTTGAGATGTTAGTGCACTGAATGCAAAAAGAGAATTTTTGGATCACTACAAAACAATCACCTTATTTCTTTAAGGGGAAAAATAAGTGTGGCAGAGAAATAGTGAACAGGATCCAAGGAGACATGCCTGTTCTGTGAATTGCTGACCCTGAAGCCAAACACAGAACTTTAGCGTTGAACTTTCAGAGCTTTCAGCAACTTTAAAAATGAATTTTGAGTCTTATATTTGACACCATCTCTGCACTGCCAAGACTAGAACAGCCAAGTTATTACATGGTGGTTACCTTAGAAGTTCAAGTCCTGCCCCTTTCCTGAGTACTTTGATCATTTCCCAAGGACATACACAAATTGTTTCCACTTGGCTGGCCTGCCTCTTTTCAGGTACCATCCTCTGTGTGTTGGATCCAATGCTTCTTAGGAGGGAATGCTCAAGCACTTTGGAATTGATGAGAGCTGAACTAGGGAAGTCTCATGAAGCAGTGCCAGTGGTATCTGAGGCAACCTTAGTTTCTTCCTCTGAAAAACATCATAAAATAGCTTACAAAAAAGAGATGGTGAAGCATAGCAATGGCATATGCAGACTATCTAGTGTTCAGTGGCTGCTAAATAGGGAAGTGACCAGTATCCTCATTTACGCACAAATAAACACTATTTTTCTTTTGTAACATTTACAACCTACAACTAACCCTAGAAATCACTTCTCAAATATCAAGTAATGCATGTTGCTCTTATTTACCAAATTTTATTAATGCTGAGAATCACATTTATTTCCTTATTTGATCATTAATGTCTTCATTCATTCATTCATTCATTCATTTTTCCATATATAAAATTAGTGTAATGTTGAGTTAATTCCATTTCCCTGGGTTTATTTATCAGCTCTGCCACATATCAGCAGTGTAACTTGGCCAAGATCACTCACCCTCACTTTGATCTACTTCCCGTAGCTGTAGAATGAGTATACTAACAGCATCTATTGAGTACCGGTCCCAGAGTAGGTGCTCAACACACTGTCCTATTGACTCAACATAATTTGAGTACATCCCATGGGACAATGTTTGTTATGGTCACCATCGATTGTTATTTTGTGTCTATGTTTAAGGATATTTTGTAAACAAAATGGCTCTTGGGGATCCTTCTGAGTCTATTTCTAAGATTGTTTATATCAACAGTTTTGCCAAAGTAAATGTAATCACAGCAGTGTTTGATTTTTTTGCTCCTCCTTTTTCTATTCCTCTGCCATCTCCTACCCCCCCTGACATTCCCTTGTCCCCTGAAAAGTGACCTATATAAGCTCCTTCTAAATCTCTACACTTTTAGAATCATGTTTGTTCTGACTGCCAATCATAGTGTCTAGAAGCACCAGGGAAAAGAAGGTCTACAGATTTATTACCAAGTCATGTAGCAACACGCCTCCAGAATCATTCCCCATATTATTTCATAATGTTATTTGTTGGTTTTGGGCAAACACTTTTGGGAAAGGGGAACAGAAGGCCTTGCAAAATGTTTTCTTGTTAGAGTACCACTGCTTATCTATAATAAATATTATCTCTATATTATATATATATATATATATATATATATATATATATATATATATATATATAATCTCTGATATGTATAATATACTCCCATATTTTGGTTTTCATTCAGTATTTGGGTTCATTACTTAGTCCTATATTTAACATTAAATGCAATAAAATTGGTGAAAAACCTCCAATCAGACTCTAACATCTATAAACAGAACATGTTTTATGCTGATATGCTAGGTATTAGACAAGTTGCTGCTCATTTATTTATGTTCACTGCAAGTGAAAGTACCTTGCTTCAAGTTATTTAGACATTATTAGTATCATTAGCA
Organism: Callospermophilus lateralis; assembly: GCF_048772815.1. Taxonomy (NCBI): domain Eukaryota; kingdom Metazoa; phylum Chordata; class Mammalia; order Rodentia; family Sciuridae; genus Callospermophilus; species Callospermophilus lateralis. The sequence continues at coordinate 43,651,651 of NC_135322.1, forward strand.
TGCATATTTGATGATAATCTTAATTGAAACACTAATGATTTTTAATTTTTTTTTTCTGACAGCAAATTTGCATTAGGGTCCATCTTACTTCTTTTGTGTTGTTATAATAAAATACCTGAGGTTAGAAAATTTATAAAGAGGCTTATTTAGTTCACAGATCTGAAGGCTGAACATCCAAGATCAGTTGGACCCATCAGGTGGGAGTCTCGTGATGCTATTGCATGGCAGATGGCATCACCTGGAGGGAGTTCAGGTCTGAGCAGTGAGCAGCTCCCTGTGGAAGAGACCAAACATAGAGTGTGGCCTCACTTTATAACACACAGGTGGAGTAACTTTTGCAGCTTTGAGAAACCTAAGCTACTCCTTCTTTAAAAGGAGCAGTAATCCCTTCTGAGGGTGATCCCCCAAAGGACCTATTCACCTCCCAGTAGTCCCCACCTCTGAAAGTTTCCACCACCTCTCAATAGTGTCACAGGGGGACTATGCCCAGCACGTAAGTCTTTGGGGGACGAATCATATCCATGGCATAATAGGGTTCCTCTAAACTGGAGTCTGGTATAAACCCTCATGATTTGAGCCTGGAGTAATATAAAATTGGGATCTAAGTAATTAAAGAATAAATTGGTAAAAATATTCAGTACATGCAGTGTTTTTTTCTAATTTTCACTATTGTCCTCTGATTTCCCTATGTAGAGAAGCCAATATGATTGATATACTGCTGGAAGTGATTCAGTTGTGCCTATTAAAGACAGCATCTTTTTAGAATGTATTTGATACCTCTGTTGGATGACAAAATAGCATGATCTCTTTATCTACAATTTTCTATTACTCAACAATGTTATCAAAGTAGTGTTATTTCTTTTATATACAATTTAAAAAATACAAGATCATTTTCGTAATTACTTTTAACGTTCAACACATAATCCACTTAATGCTTTTTATGTTTTCCTAATATATCAATTAAATACACTGATTATAAAAATGTAAAAAATGGCTGTATTTTATTTTTGTTAATAGTTGTAGTTAAATATAACATTTTCCTCTTTCTTCTTATTCCCTGGAGGTAGCATCAGATTTTACAATCCATTTAAAGTTTTTAAAGTGATGTGTTTAATATATTTATTTATAGAAAAAAATATTTTCAACTGAAATCAATTAGAATCGTGCTCCTCCTCCTGCATCCGCTCTTCAGATCCACTCAATTTCCTCTCCACAAGGGGCTCTCTTGTCCTCTGCCTTCTGCATGGGCTCAGAGAGGGAAGGGCAGCTGGAGACAGGAGGAGAAGAGTGAGGTCAGGTCCATATGCCTCTATGTTCCACCTTTCCTTCTGCTCATATCAACATTTATTCCTGACTGAGGCTTGTTATTTTTTTTTTCCTAGAAGATGTTCATTTAGATCAAAAAGTTGCAACATTACATAATTTTTCTTAATAGAAATATGTATGAAATCCTTTTGGCATCTGGTATCTGGAAGGTGGGGGTTTCCATTAAACCAGTTGCTGTGAAGACAAGCAAATAGAACTCTGTGGTTAGAGAGTTTTCCTCACATTTCACTTCTCTGCTTATGAACTTTTTTGCAAAGCTTTTTTTTTTTTTTTTGCAAAATGATTTTGAAAATCATTTTACCTGATGCAAGTTCCTAACAAATATCTAAAAACAATGACAACAACAAACCAGAATTAGTGAGTGTATGTGTGGTGCAGGTATTTTAAGTATTTATTTTTTGCCTGAAAAACATATTTCAAGAAGGAGTAGGGGTGATACTTAAAAACCCATAGGGAAAAACAAATTAAAAAGTTAGTTATTTTGAAAACAATATTGGTCAAATTTGACAAAAGAGTTCCACTACTGGAATAGTGTTCCCTTTTGCAATTCAAATTGCTCCTCATTCCAAGGCACATAGCCTAGTCACTTATCTCTGTAAATGTATCTGTTTTGTTATTTTTTTTTTTTTTCAGTTACTAACTGAATAGACCAAGATATGCAGGTGGTTTCTCCTGGTTGGATGATCCAAAAACAACTGATTCCCTTCCTTCCTAACTTCTTTGTTAATTTGTCATTGGCTATTTTGTCATTTTGTAATGTCTGATCATTGAAAAGACACTCTGATTTTGTGCCCCCAAAACTTTTTTTTTTTTTTTTGCCCAAAATCTGTGTTAGCCTAACTTATATTTTAATGATTAAGTGCTGTTTCAGAGAGGATGTATGAACTATTCTACAGGGGGAAATGTGAGAATGGTGACTGTGAGTCACAATTTCCAATTTACTTCATATGATTACCCTAAGGAAAAAAATAATCTCTCTCTTTTCCAACTTTCTCGAATACTGAGTTTAGCATTAATGTTTAAGAACTGCTATTTACTGTTTGTTTGATTTTTGAGGAGTTCATACATTCTAAATGAAAGCCACAGGGGAAGTTTTACCCCTTTAGTTGTCCTGATTTAAAACTTAATGAAATGGTTTTCATAAAATAAATACATAAATAAATAAGTGAGTTTTTTTGCCATTTTCTAACTATATACAATTAACTGTATATACCCACACATAGACATATGATGGTATACGTACTTCCATGTGTATACACGTTGAACGATGACTTTGAGTATCTTCTAGATTAATTCAGAATATGTAAATGAATTAACTAGATAAATAAATTGAGACAGGAAAAAAATTATTATCAAGTCAAAACTTTACTGGAAGTGAATACTTGCATATATTTAGGGACTTACTCTTTTATGATATTCCCAATCATCATTCTTTATAATTTTAGGAAAAGGAACTACCCTTCCAAAGGAAAATTCATTTGCTCTAGGAAAGGTCACCTATTTGTGCCGACATCAATAAGCCTAACATTCAGGATGGTGAATGTTTTGCTCTCCCTGTTGACAGGCTTGGGGAATATTACATATTATTAATATGGCTGACTAATTCCCAATTAGGAACTCATTAGCAGCTCCACAACTGTAGAGTTTGATGGATTTGCAGCCAATCTTGAAAAAGGTCACAATAAGTGACCTCTGGCCCAAGACTTCCCATCTGTCTATCACTTAATATCATTGTTTTGTTCTAGAAAATATAATCATTTTTGCTTCCCCTTGAGAAAGTGCAGAAGGCTCATTTCTCTTACAGGATTAGTATGTGTAATTAGATATTGATATTAATAGATGCATTCTTCAATTTAGATTTTTCTCATAGGAAATATCCATCTTCTATACCTCTTATTTAAATTATCTATCTTTTCTTTTATAGTTATGGATATTTTGAAAAAAAGAGAAAGTTTATTGATTCCCATAGAAAATGTAAAATTGTATAACATAGTATATTCATTACTTTTATGGGAAAATTTTTACATTATCAGAAGGTTTGTTCTCAAAAAATTAATTATTGTCATTTTGAATATCTAGATGGATAAATCCAGAATTTAGGGGCATATATGGAACACAATTCCAAAACACAGTAAAAATCATTTAAATTTTAAATGAAATAATGCTTCACTTTAGTTTTAAACTATGTCAAACCCAGACAAATTAAAAAAAAATAGGATATAGTTTTCTCTTTCTTTCTGCCCTCTTTCTCTTTTGCTCTTTGGTCAGGGTTCTTATTTATAAAATACAAGGAGAGCATGAAGTTCAGTTGGGGGATGTTTTTGAAACATATGTTACACCATGGTGCCCTGAAACATTCCCCTTGCAGAGATATTTGTTCTAGCTGGGGGAAATAGTCAAGAATGAAAAACAAATGACAAGTTAATTTTTCGGCTTTTCAAGCTTTCTGTAAATAAGACCCAATAACCCCTATGCAAAATAATACAGGGAGTTGTTTCAAGAACTGGAAAGTTGTTTTGTATATAAAAATTACAAAAGGAATCAAAAATGTGAGGTCCACATTGGAGAGTCACCAAATTATTTGTTCTTCTGTTTTTATTTATTTATTTTATTTTGGTTTTCTTTCTTTGTTTTACCCCTCCCCATTAAGAACCTGGTCTTCAGGCCTGGTTCTTCCACATGTACCACAATAAGTTATAATATTTCTTTTTCTATTCATCCATCATTAAAGATGCATTTATTCCCTATTACATACTAAACTCTGTTAAGACTGAGCATGGAGAAATTAAAGGCAAATATTATAACTGTCCTATGGAGTCAGTCTGGCAAGGATGACAGACATCCAATGTGAAGTAATAATGGGTGATGCAGACTGAAATGGGAAAGAAGAGAGTTTTATGTGGCAATGTCAGGAAGAACATAAACCAAGTCTGCAGGGCTCAGAAAAGCAGTCATCATTGAAGTAATATTTAAGCTGAGGCCTAATATACTGTCTTTAGACTCTCTTTACAGATTAACTTTATACACATGACTGAAGAAAACAACTTGTGCAGTCCTCCAGTCTATGAGAAGTCAAAGGACATGTTAATCTTCAGCAGACTGCAAACCTTTGCATTTCATAGCTTATTTGCAAAACCTTTCTTTTTTTCCCAGTTCAATTCTGTATCCATCTATTTTTCATATCCTGGTAAACAAGTGGTAGTTTTTTTTAAAGTGAGAAAACAAGTAGTAGTTTTTTTTTAAGTGAGAAATAATAGAGACATAGATTGCATCACATAAAATGAAAAGGTAGAAGTTAAATTAGTCATATTTGTGTCAAAATTCTAATTGTAAATGGAAATATATAGGAAATAATTTTATAAAATATATTACTGTACACTTTCATAGTAGCTGAAGTTCAAAGAAATGAAAAAAAACGTTAGTCTTGAACTTTCCATTGATTGAATATATCACATTGTAACACATTGTAAGCAAATGAACAGCTGTTACTAGAAGAGTTACACAAAAGTTGGAGACACTTAGAGATCAGATAAAAATTTAAAAGAGCTGAGAAACTTTCAGAAGGCTGAGAATTCCTTCTAGATGGCTGAGAGCCACTAACACAAATAGATAGGAGATGAGTGCAGACCACCATGAGTAGTAAGTGTAAAATAAGGCAGAACATCTGAACAAAAGAAATCACAATAAAGCACCAGAAATCAACTAAATAGTGTGGGAAAATATTTAGTAAAGGAAATGAGGTATATTTGAATAAAGTCTGTCTAGCACCATACTATTTAAATGTTGATGCTTGTATTATAAAATATGGTTCCTACATTGTTTAACCTGTGTTCATCTTATCTCCATAAAAGTGACAAAGTTCATGGAAGACCAGGTCCACCCCTCATAATCATTTAGCAGCTCCACACTTATTGGAACCATGATGATTTGAGAGCAGTCATTCCAAAAATACTCTTTCACGCATCCAGTGGAACACAGTTATTAAGATGCTGCAGTCATTGCCCTGAACTGACTGACATTTTATGTCTCCAACTTGAGATGATGTAGACACTGACTCTGATCAGCAGTCACAAGAGACGTGCAGCCAGTGCATATGCTGGCAGCATTTAAATTAAATGAATCATTCTGGAGCGATGGCCAAAATTACCCACCCATCCTTCTGAGCTTATTTTAAATGTCATTTGCTCTAGGATGCTTTCTTAGACCAGGTCATATTTTACCATTCTTTTATCACACTATGTGTGTGTGTGTGTGTGTGTGTGTGTGTGTGTAGTTTAGGTAAGTATAATTAAATTATTCATGAATAATTTGTGAAAACTCCCTTTCCCAAACAAATAAATAAATAAGAATTGCAAGTACAAGGAATAAATCAAATTGACCACTCTCTTTTTTAAGTGCCCTGTCATAACACTATATTTTGTTTATAGCAGGAACTCAATAAATATTTGTGAAATAATTTAAAGGAACAGTAAGTGGAGCTTAGAGTTTAGGAAGCTGGTTACTGTTGCAACAATGCCATTAGCTAGTGATGGGACCTTTTACTAGCTAGGCAAACACTTTGACCCTCATTCTCTCTCATGGACATCATCAAGTTTGAAGTGAGGCTCAAATGAGATAGTGCTAATTGGAACTCTCATTACTCATCTACAAACCAGTTTGGGGAGGTTAGGTAAGCTTTATTAACCTCATTTTTTAAATCTGTGAAACAAAAATGTTGAAAAATTGGCAGTGTATTTTAGGGCACTATGTCAGGGAAGTAGAGAAGCAGTAAGTAGAATTCATAATTCACAGTATGTTATGGTTTGGATATGAGGTGTCTCCCAAAATCTCACATGTGAGACAATGCAAGAAGGATCAGTGAAGACATGATTGAGTTGTGAAAGTTTTAACCTAGTCAAGGAATGAATCCCTGATGGGATTAGCTGAGTAGTAACTGGAGGTGGATGGGCTATGGCTGGAGGAAGTGGTCAATCGGGAGACTGGCCATGGGGTATATATTTTATATCTGGAGAGTGGAGTCTCTCTCTGCTTCCTGATGATGTGAGCTGCTTCCCACTTCCCTTCCTTCCTTCCACACTCTTCTGCCATGATTTCCTGCCTTATCTGGAGTCCTGAAGAATGGAGCTGGCCCTCTCTGGACTAAGACCTCTGAAACCGTGAGCCCTCAAATAAACTTTTCCTCCTCTACAATTGTGTTGGTTGGGTTCTTTAGTCACAGCAGCAGAAAAAGTGAACTAAAACACAGCTACAACCATGGTGTTGAAATTTGACAACTGGCTTCATCTCTTGCTGGCATTTGATCTGGGCAAGTTAAGATCTTCAGGCCTCAGTTTTCTCATCTATGAGACGTGGTCAGCATTAAAGGAATTAAAGCCCATCAAGTGCTTTGAACACTTCTGAATATTAAGTGTTTAAATGTAATATAATCAAACACTGTATTTAGAAATCTCACATAGGACTTATTATAATGTAGGTCTTTTGAAGAAGAGATTTTGGCAGGCAAATGAGTTTGAAATCTACTTATTTATTCAGACAATATATGCTACTTATTTATTCAGACAATATAGATGATGAAGGAAATCAGAAAAGTGGCATAAGATGTGGAGAGGAATGAAGGCAGTTAGATTTCCATGTGGATACTCAACGAAGGATGATAAGTTACTACATACAAGGGATGATATGATATACTGATTTTTCCTTGATCAGTTGGATGGATGTTGGTGCCACTCACTGAGATTAAAAAACAGCAGGAATGGATGATTATGTCTTGGATCTGTTCAGTTATAGCTGCCTGTGGGACATCCAAAGAGATCTATCCAGGAGCAAGTTTAATAAATGGGTCTGTATTCCAAGCAACAGAGCTGGAATGAAGAATGAGTGATAAATGAAAGATAAGAGAGGAAAACAGTGGGAGGAAGTTTGAGGTTGTGAGTGGGAAATAGGTAAAATGGAAAGTTCTCCAGTAGTTCATGTGCAGATGAGACAGACAGTGTGAGGAATAAATTGGAAATAGAAGGTCAATCAGGATTTCTTAGAAAGAAATAGGAAATGGAATTCAAAGCATAGATGTAGGCCAAAATAATGATACCTCTTTCATTAGCAAAAAGAAAGTTTCAGGAAAAGTACATGGTATTAGACAGTTAAGATAATGTGATTTTTTTTCCTTTCTGATAGAGTATTAATTTTCTATTGCTATGTAACAAATTGCAACAATCATAGTAACTTAAAACAACATCTATTAATTATATCACAATTCTGTAGATCAGATAGGTGCATGAGCCCAGATGAATTTTCTGCTCAGGGTCTCACAAGGCAAGGACTGAGGGGCTCAATAGGCTAATCTCTTACCAGAGACAGAATCTGTTTCCAAACACATTCAGGCTGTTGAATGATTCCAATTACCTGTCATGGTAGGTCTCATATTCCCATGTTTTGTTTTGTTTTTTTTTTTCAGGCTGTAAACTAAGGTTTCTCTGTGCTCCTAGAGATTTCATTCATTCCTTTTCTCATATTCCTTCAATCATCAAGCCAGCAGTGTCATGTTAAATCCCCAACCACTTCATGTTTCTCTACCTGTCTCTTTCCCCTCACCGCCCACACTTCTGCCTCTGCTTTTAAGGTTCCTGTGATTACATTTAGTCAGCTCAGATAATCCAGGATTATCTCTCTGATTGAAGGTTAACTGATGGGCAGCCTTAATTATAACTGCAGAGTCTCTTTACCATGGAAGGTAACATACTGGCCAGCGTTATAGCACATGGAATTTAAAGTCTCAGACAATAGAAAATGCAGTGTTCCTGGGGGCTGATGACATTCCGCCTACCCCAAATCATGGTGTTTTTTCCCTTCTGGATGAAGAGAAGAATGATCAGCATCTATTAATAGGAAAGACAGAATGGCTAAAATTATGGAAGGTTACAGCTACTGGAGATAAACTTATTTTTTTATAAGTAACATAAGTAACATACAAAAATATTTATTCTGTTTAAAAATTCATTTTATTAAAAATATCCATTTGTTTAAACAAGGGAAATTCTCTTCGGTCTCTTACCCACAGTTCCCAATATCAACCATCTTTTTCTCCTAATCACACCATTAATCATTATCAATTTGATGTGTGATGCAAATATATTCAGAAATATGCTGTATTTGTTTTTATATAAATAATATAGCAGAAATATTTCACTTTTGAATTTGCCTTTTAGTTTTTCTTAATATTTGCACAATACCATTTCATATTGACATGTAATCAATCTCAAGTTTTATATTACTGTATATGAATGTCAGTTTAAATGTAATGTAAATATGAGCTAAATTAAAATTAACTGTTGTTCCCATTAACAACTAGACATTTCTATTTTTTTGTTTTTAAAGCAAATAATTCATTAGCCTTCTTATTTATGTTTCTTAATGTGTATATGCAAATATAAGCTCAAGATATATACTTACAAGAATTTCTAAATGAAATGGTATACACATTTAATACTATTCCCCAATTGCCTTCAAAATAGTAATACTAAGTCACATTGTTATTAAGAGAATAAAACTATTAATTTCCCTTTCAAATTTCTGTTATTTTTCTATTGTGATATCTACCAGTTTGATGAGTTAAAAACTATTTTATTTTTATTGAAACATTTTTGTGTATTAAAAATGTGTGAATATATGAATTTTAAAATTATTTGCTTTTTTCCTGTGAATTATTTATTCCTCAAGAATTTATGAGAGATTGTTTTAATAGTTTTGATTTCAGTATTTTCTGCTCTATAGTTTATATTTAGCATCTATGTGTGTATCTTTATAAATTCTCTTTTAATTTAATATAATTTTTCTCTTGGTTTTCATTTTTCAGGACTTATTTAATAAGACCTTGTCTAATACAACAATATAACTAGATTATATTTAATTTTCTTGCTGCTACTTTCTATGTACATATATGTAAAATATCACATATAGTTAATGATACATATAATTTGTGCTTTATTTTTTTGGAGATTTCTTGAGTTATAGGCAACAAAGATCTTTATCAATTTAAAATATATATATATATATATATATATATATATATATATATATATATATTCAAATATTTTAATACAATTTTTATTCCACTTTCCTATGCTCATTTGAAATGCCCCATTAATTTATTCTCTGTTTTTTAAAAACAGTGTAGATTCTGACATATTTTGATATTGCATTGATATACCTGCTACTGCAATGTGGCCATATTTTAGTTGATATGATTTTAAAATATTTTGTTACCTGGTAGAAAATAACACATTTTTGTAGCTCTTTTCAAAATTTCTTCACTTTTTTTTAAAACCACTATTTTCTTTTTAATTATGAGACCACATTATTGAATTCCTTTACACATCTTAATTTAGCCTTTATTGAGATTACATTAAATTTATTTATACCTGACTTAATATACCTGATATAAGTATAAGACTTTTTTCCATCAAGGACCAAAATACATTACCTCTATTACACCAGACTTCCGTTATGTACTTCAGAGTTAATAATTAACTCTAATAAAATCATGCACCTTTTGTTTCTCTCAGTCTCTCCTTCCTCCTCCCCTTCCTCCTTCTCCTTCTCCTCCTCTTTTTATGTCTTTCCCTCTCTTTTCTTCTCCTCCCCTCTCCTCCCCTCCTCTCCTCTCTTCTTCAATATGCAGCTTTAATGGTTTCTGGGACTTTTGTGACACAGTCAAAATTGCCCTAAGTTTTCCTGAATTCTGTACTTAATTATACAAATTACTTGGGGGTAAAGTGTAGGACAAGACACCATGAGTGATTCTTGCCCATCTTCAGTAAATGTGTCAGAAAGCAGATTTTTTGAATTTGTTTATTGACTCTGTTCAATAGCCACCATACATGGCACTGGGTCTATGACACCCTCCCTTTCTGCTCAGCATTGCTCTCTGAGGACAGACACTCCTATTCCCAGCAACTGGCACATAGGTGGTCAGATGGCTCTGCTAAAGCCATAAGCAAATGCTGCCCTTGAACTAAAGGTGATGATGGTTTTGGAAGACAGGAAGAGTCATTCCATGTATTGTTTTCTTAAGCATCTTCCCTATCTGGCCTTGGACTCTTGTTTTTGGGTGGCATCCTCAGTATTTACGGCTTTCTTCTTTGAATTAATTTTGTGAATGCATTTGTCCTTTTCGCATCTCTAAACTATTTCTTATAATCTCTAGTCCAGCAGAGGTTCCCTCCTGTTATTATCTTCAATGATTTGGGTTTATGTGCTCATTTACATATTTTATGCCATTTTTCTGAATTTGTGGTATGTGGGAGAGATTGTGGATCTTAGTCAACATCTTGAAAAGGGAGTTAGAATTGTTTTGTAGCAGCTTAAAATGAGCAGTATCCCAATGATTCAGGCAATTAAATGACAAAGAAATGTCTAAATATTTGTATTAACTTAGAAATATTTTCACTTTATTATCCATAACATGATGTAGAAATATAGTCTTATTACCTGTCAAGCATGTTAAATTATGCTTAATATTCTCACTTTCTAATTAAGTTTTTCTTAAATGGTATTCAAAATCCATTAAACTATTTAAGCTGTTCCAACTTGCAAATAGGGATCAGTACTTTCTATGTGTTAAAACTATTCATAGAATGAGTTTGAACTGTGATGTTAAGCAATGATAAGTGGGAAAATGCATTAAAAACTGGTTGAAAGTAAAGCAACATTTTATTTAGAGGTTGAGTTGCCATAAGTTATTGTAATAAACTTTAATTTTAGAATTTCAATTTATTTGAAAGTTAGAAAATGACATAATTATTTTAAATCACAGAGATACTTTTGAATCCTCATCTTTACTTTCTTGCTATATTTGTATCACAAGTAATAATTTTTCATGTTTTCTCTGTACTATGAAGATTAAAATTTTTCCAAAAGTGTGAGAGACACTTCTATTGGTAAGAACTAAAGAACAAATGAAAATCCACCTGATCATATGAAAACTATTTTTAATAATTTCTATAACATTTGTTGAGAGTACCAGATTAAAAAGTTTAAATATGTTACATTTTTCATTGAGATTCTGGCTGGGACTTGTTGATTTTCTATTCCTCCCTCTTGTTTATTATGATGTCATAGGACAAAGATATGAGATGGCTTAAAAACACACAAAAAATGATAATATATCCAGGAAAAAATATTGAATTAAGAACTTATTTTATCCTAAGATGTACTATTATTTTTCTAATGTTTGAAGTATGAATGAAAATTGGCAATCAATATGTACACTTGATTACATGACTCTAAAAATATTGTATTAAATCCATTATATATCTTATAGGTGATGCCATCTTGGAATTGAGATTTTAAAAATCAGTCAAGTCAGAGAATCAAGGTTTTGAGAACATTTTTGCAAATTACTAAAATCCCTTTAATCTTCCCAGAACCAGGTAAAGGAGAAGTAATCATTGGATATTTATCATTATTAAACATGGCTTTAAACTAGTTGAGTAAAGATTTTTCTCATTCTGAATTTAAAAAATCATTCCTTCTTGAGATTTTATTTAATGGAAGCAGTTATGAGGAAGGCCATATTTCAATGTTTCCATAACAGGTGCAATACTGAGTGGCTATTCATTGATGAGTTTTTCCACTAATTTCGATAGGCTATCATGAGAGCCCAGCACAGAGGTTAAGAGCTTATGTTTGGAGTGTAATTTTGTCACTTTTATCTCTATGACTCTGAACAGGTTTTTAACCTCCTTGTGTTTTGGTCCTCATTTAGAAAATTGGGTCATGAAGTCCATAGCTCATATAGATGTCATGAAGATTTAGTGAATTATAATATATTAAAATCACTTAGAACAATGAATGACACATTGAAAACTCAAGTCAGTCCTTGTTAAATAACTCATCTGTGATAATTTGAAGAATTGGAATGATATTGTGTGATGATTGGTACCCAAAATTACTTCAGTTTCCATCTGCAAATATAGGTGTAAAAAAAGATGACATAAAGGTTGTCCATAGGATTACTAGAAGACAAAGCTTGAGAACAAGCTTTGATGGTTTACACTAAATGTTTGAAATCTTGAAGAAACTGACTGGATAGAGACAAATATTAAAACATACCCAAAGAGCTATTATAAAACTTTCTGAAATATGTGTGAGTCAGTAAGAAAGCTAGAAAGGATCATGCAGTATTCGGATGCTAAAATTTAAAGGAGGAAAATAACATTATTTTTTTCAGTATAATTATACATTTGTCATTATATTCATTATCAGCTGAAATATTGTTATGTAATTATATACGAGTCTGGTTTCATTTTTCATCATTAAAATGTAGCTTGTGTTGGAGATGACACTACATCCATTTTGTTCGGCCATTTTGTTTGGCCATGTTTGTTTAACTCTAGCCTAGCATGTTGAACAGAGAGGGTATTTGATATTTTAGAAAGATCAGATGAGACAGGAGAAAGATTGCACATGAGAATAAAAGATTTAATTTTAAATTGTTCCCACTAATAAATTGAAATAGAATTCTTTTTCCTAGAAAGATTCCATAATCACAAATAACACTCACATGATCCTTGGTATTGTTTGGAGTACAGGAGTTTGGAGGTGTTGACTCAGAAAGGGAAAGGAGACAACACATGAATAGCAAGAATTAGCAAGAGCTTAGAGTAGGTGGTGGTTTAAATACCAAGTCCTCAGTATTCACAGAAAATGTACAAGTTTGGAGTTCTAATACATTATTAAGAAGTTTTAGGCAATGTGATTCCCATGTAGAAGGCAAGGTGAGCCCAGTTTTCATCTATATGTAAACAGTGAACTTTATAATAATGTTAAAAGGATAAAATGGTATGTGATCATTTTTAAAAAGTGTGATAGGATAAAATGCTGCCCTACCTGGATTCAATAAAATTATCACATCTGGGTCTTCTAATCCTTGGACTATTGGGAGCAAGCAAGATATTTTCATTTCCAATGAGAAACTGGAAGAAGGAAATGAATTAAATCAATGGTGATGCGATACATCAAGATCGGTCCTTTTTACTCTATTGTAGGACTAAGACAAACTGATCAAGGATCCCCTCCAGGGCTTAGAGTACATTTAATTTCCCATGATCCCAACTAGAGTAGGTGCGAAATGTACACAGAACAAATGGTCAATCATGTCATCAAAATGAATATTCAAATCTTATAGAATGTGAGAAGCCTCCAGTCCAGGACAACAGGCTACATAGAAAGAATATGTGTAAATTGTAATTGTAACTGTCTACAGAAGGTAAGATGATGAATAGGTAAAGTAGCCAAGTGCACACATATTGGGGCAGGAGATTCTGAAAAGTATCAGTTCTACAAGATTTTGAGAAATTGGTGCCTCAGCAGTATAGACTTCACCATCTTTACTATGTCAGGTCAAGAAAGACAGAGATTCCACAGGAGAATGAATTCTGCCTGTCCTTGAATACTGAATAAGTTATTGAAGAGCACAGAGGAGTGAAAAGTTGTAACATAACCCAAGTTATGTGAAGTCTGACACATCTTTGACTTTGTAGTCAAAACCAATTTCTAATACTGTACTGTCATTCATGAAATAAGAATATACAATCATGAAGTCTGAATTCAAATAATCAGTTACTAGTCATGGAAAAATAAACATTTGGTTGTATATATTTTAGAAATTTATAACATGTTTTTACATATATTTGAAAAAAAGGTAGGAAGTTTGTTTTCTGATAAAATTATAAGCAAACTTCAGCTAGATACATAAATTTTTATCTAGGTGTATGTAGTTGGTCTTCCAAGAATAACTGAAACACATCAATGAAACTTTTTTTTGTTGTTCTTTGTGGTGTTTTTTAAAGTTGTTTTGCTTTGATTTGATTTCTTCTGACATTTGGTGCTATTTGAATTATTGTAATAATAGATCCACATCTAGTGATATAAGCTTCCGAGTGATTCAGAAAGCCAAACAATGCCATATTAACTAAATCACAAATTTTGTTTGTAGCTTTTGTCTCCTCTTCTTCACATTAACCAGATGACTTTCTTCCCTCTAGAACTGTAAATCAGAGAATCCGGGGCTATCCATGGAAGCATTAAGAATACCTTGGTTGTTCTGAGCAGTAACTCAGTTCTGTAAAATTATATCCACTGGGATCTGTGGGGTGCTTGAGACAGCTTTATTTCTTGAATTTATTACATTGCTTCACGGCTTCTCTTAAAGATTTCATAAACTCACTATGAAAAGTGGTCACTTAAAATCAGACTCCAAACATAGCAGAGGTAATCAGGCTTGTCTTTTCCTGTGCCCTACATGAATAGCAAGCGCATTAACTAATGATAAAGGCACTTGTTGACCAGGGAGAGACCAATACCAGGTAGTTCTCTTTTGCCTTAAGATCATGCCTGGGGGACTTTTCTGGATCATTTAGCAAGCCAACTCTCTGTCACAACTGAGCTTAATTTTTATAGAAGGGTACTTTTTGTATTTCAAAAGGAATTCATGGGGCATTTTCAGACTCTCTACTTTTTGACCTATTTGCAGGTTGCTCAAGTAAAATTTACATGGTTTTATTACAAAAGTAGTAGATGTGCTTTTATAAGAGCAAAAAGAGGCTTGAATTTTCAATTCTTTTATGTTTTAAGAATTTTCAATTCTTTTTGTTTCTTTTTTTAATATTTCCTTTTTAGTTGTAGTTGGACACAATACCTTCATTCTATTTATTTACTTCTATGTGGTGCTGAGGCTCAAACCCAGGGCCTCAGACGTGCTAGGTGAGCACTCTACTGCTAAGCCACAACCACAGCCTGCTGACCTGTTTCTTGAGAGTCAAGATGCCTTATTATTTGTATTGTTTCATCAACTTCCTTTGTTTAATATCATCGAATGAGCTGGACTAAAAAGTAAAGATAAACATATATATATATATATATATATATATATATATATATATACACTTCACTATTTAAGAAATTAATACAGTTTGCTATAATTGTAATTAATAAGAAAAATAAACATTTGGTGCAGTATAAATTAAAAAATTCAATTTTAGTTCAGTGGATTGTAACATACCAATATGCTAAAATAAGATATTGTTTAAACATCTACTTGACAGATTTCATACAGCAAATATTGTTAATAGTAGGAAATCTGGTACAGGATATGGTCATCAGTCCAAAATGTTTTACTGAGGTAACCCAAGCACCACACAGTAACTTAAATTTTCAAAGGAAAATTGGAAAATCTGATGTCTGTTGAATACTACATAAAGTACTAGCTTGAGATTATTTCCCCCTTCAACAATAAACAAGGTTATATTACTTTAATGGCAGTTGTTAAATTGTTAAATGATTAGCTGAAAATTTTTAATTATGATTTGTTATATATGACAGCAGAATGTATTACAAAACATAGTACACATATAGAGCACAATTTTTCATATCTCTGGTTGTACACAATGTAGAGTCACACCATTTGTGTCTTCATGAATGAACTTAGGGTAATGATGTCCATCTCATTCCTCTGCTATTCCTTCCACCATCCCCCCTTCATTCTCCTCCTTCCCCTTTGCTCTATCTAGAATTCATCTAATCCTCCCATGCTCCTCACCCCAACCCCATTATGAATCCACATTCTTATAACAGAGAAAACATTGGGAATTTGTTTTTTGGGGATTGGCCAACTTCTCTTAGCATTATATTCTCCAACTCCCTCAATTTACCTGAAAATGCCATGATTCTATTCTTTTTTAATGCTAAATAGTATTCCATTGTGTATATACATCAAATTTTCTTTGTCCATTCATCAACTTATAGGCATCTAGGTTGGTTCCACAGTTTAATTATTGTGAAGTGTGCTGCTATAAACATTGATGTGGCTATGTCCCTGTAGTATGCTATTTTTTAAGTCTTTTGGGTATAGACGAGGAGTGGGATAGACACTGTGCCTATTAGAAGAAAAAGTTAAGCCCAAATCTCCATCATGTCGGATTATACCCTGATGTCCTTAACAGGACTCATAAAGCACAAGAAATAAAATTAAGAACCAATAAATGTGATGGATTCAAACTAAAAAATCTTCTCAGCAAAAGAAACAATCAGTCAGGTGAATAGAGAGCCTACAAAATGGGAGCAAATTTTTATCACATGCACATCAGATAGAGTACTAATCTCTAGGATATATATAAAGAACTCAAAAATCTTAACACCAAAAAAACAAATTACACAATCAATAAATTGGCTAAGGAACTGAACAGACACTTCTCAGAAGGTGATATACAATCAATCAACAAATATATGAAAAAATGTTCAACATCTCTAGCAGTTAGAGAAATGCAGATCAAACTACTCAAAGAACTTAATTTCACTCCAGTCAGAATGGCAGCTATTAAGAATACAAACAACAATAAGTGCTGGCGAGGATGTGGGGGGAAAAGGCACACTCATACATTGCTGGTGGGATTAACTGAAATTTTAAAGAATTAGAACAGGGATGTTTCTTTCTAATTCAACTTTGTTACTACATGGGTATTAACTTTTAGAAAATGGTTTGTTTTTGTTTTAACTACAGTTTTCATCTGTTAAATAAATCATTTTTATGAGGAATTTTAGGTTCACAGCAAAATTGAGCAGAAAGTGTACAGAGTTCCCATAGAACCCCTGCAACTACACTTGCATTTTTCCCTACTTGCAGCATTTCAACTTATAGTGGTAAATTTGCTGCAACTGATGTTATTACATTGACACATCCTTGTCATTCAAAGCCTATAGTTTTCCTTGGGGTTGACTTTTTCTAATTTTTTTTTTTTTTTAGTTGTTGATGCACCTTAATTTTGTTTATTTTTGTGAGGTGCTGAGGATCAAACCCAGTGCCACACACATGCTAGGCAAGCCAATGTATTACAACCCCAGACCCGGGGTTGACTCTTGTTGTTATATTCTTTGGCTTAAACAATTGTAAAATGACATATATATACTTCATTTCAATTTCTTCAGAATAGTTATATTTACTTAAAAATTTTTCAAGGCTCTGTCTCTTCATCCTTTTTTACCTCCAACACCTGAAAACCAAGGATCATTTTACTCTCACCATTGTTTGGTCTTTTCTAGAATATCCATATTTGGAATCATGAAGTATGCAACCTTTTCAAATTGGTTTCTTTCACTTAGTAATATACATGTAAGATTCTTCCATTCCTTTTCATTGCTTAATAACTCATTTCTTTTTAATGCTGAATAATATTCCATGCTCTGTTTCTATTACAGTGTATTTACTCATTCATTTGCTAAAGTACATTTTGATTGCTTCGAAATTTTGGCAATTATGAAATTTAAAAAGCTGTACACATTTGTATGCAGGTTTTTGTGTGGACATACACTTTCAACTTATTCAAGTAAATACCCAGGAGCACAATTTGTGTTTCATATGGCACAAATAAATATGCTTAGTTTTGTGAGAAATTATCAAAATGTTTTCCAAAGTTAATTCCTTTTTTTTTCTTCTTTATACAAAGAATAATGAGTGTTTTTCTGCTCTAGATCCTTTCCAGCATTTGCTGTCGGCAATGTTTTGGATTTTGGCCATTATAATCGATATGCCATGGTGTTTCTTTACTATTTTAAATTGCAGTGGCCTAATAAAATATGATATAGATCATCTTGTCATATTTGCCCTTGTATCTCTTGTATGGTGAAGAGTTTATTCACATTTGTACTTATATCTTAATCAGATTTTTTATTTTCTTACCGTTGAGTTTTAAGAATTCTTTAATAGTCCTTCATCAAATATATATATATATATATATATATATATATATATATATATATACACATAATGTATATACACTCATATTATATACATATATATATAAAATATTTTCTTTTAGGTTTTTACTTATCTCACCATTATCTTCCTTATCTTTCATTAAGTAAAACTTTTTAATTTTCATAATGTCCAGGTTATCATGTATTTCTTTCCTGAATCATTTCTTTGCATTGTATTTCAAAATCATTTGCCAATATCAAGGCCATTTAGATTTTAACATTTGCTATTTTCTAGTAATTTTATAGTTGCATAGTTTACATTTAGGCCTATAATCCATCTACAGTGAATTTTTGAGAGAAATCTTTTTCTAGATTTGTATTTTTGTATGTAGATGACCAGTTCCAGCATAATTTATTGAAAAGATTAACTTGTGAAGGATCAGTTGACCAAATTAAGTTAACAAATGACAATGTGTTTCTTCAGCAATGCCATACTATCTGAATTACTTACTGTACCTTTATAATAAATTTAGGAATTAGAGACCATCAGCCCTTTTATTTTATTCTCTCATATTGTATCAGGTTTCAGAGGGAAAGGTGGCCAATGTCTCAATAAGGACTTCTTTTGTTCTGCCCAGGAATCCAAGCCACCCTAAAACTTACAATTTTAGATAAGTAATTAGTAACATAACACAGAATCTCAGAAATGTATTTACATAATGTGAAGCCCCTGATAGATCTAGTCCATATGGTTTCTGGAATTAGACAAAAGGAAAATGGCTCCAGTGGTTTATCAAAGACAGGAATAAGGTTTCAAGGACAGAGTCTTGCTTCTTGATGTCTTGCAGTCAGCAGGTTGATTGATATCTTGGCAGGTCACACGCATCTCAGGTGCTGTGTGGGCCACAGCAGAGCAGGAAAGAAATTCACATTGTCCCTGGGCAGTTGACTCGAGGAAATGTCCACTGGTTATTCCCAAACATCAGATGTCTCTATCCACAAGGCTTCTATGTGCAGTGACCCACATGCAACCCATGCATGGCTAGTGAAAATCTGGGGTCTTTTCACCTCCCCCTATGAACTTTAGATGAACTTGTCAATATCTACAAATAATATGCTGGGATTCGATTGGGATTGCACTGACAATATACATCAAGCTGGAAAGAACTAACATCTTAAGATTATTAAGCATTCCTACACATAAATTTGGAATATATATATATATATATATATATATATATATTGACTTATCATATATATGTGTATTATATATACATATATATAATAGATAATGCATAAGTAATACATATGTTGTATATCTGTCAAAACTATAATAATATGATAAATATGTATCATATTTTTTGTAAAATGTATTCCTATATGTTTCATTGGGGGTGGTGTTCACATATTTAATTTGTTTTTTTACATTTCACATTCTACATGTTCATTGTTGGCATATAGGCAAGTGTTGTGCATTTGTGCTTAATTAAATTTAAAGCCAGGTATAATCTTTTATTAGTTCCAAGAGTTTTATTGTAGATGCATTTTTATGAATCTCCTATGTTCAAAATCATATCTGCAAATAACAATAGCTTCATATTTTCCTTCTCAATCTTCAAGTCTTTTATATGCTTTTCTTGTCTTATTGCATTAGATGAGATTTCCAGTAAATGTTAGAAAAGAATGTTCAGAGGTTGCAACCTTACCCTATTCCTGATAGCAAGTGATTTTTAAATAAAAATTTTAAGCCTTCTTATTTTAGAATGGTGAATTACATTAGATGTTTTTCAAATTCCGAACCTGTAGTGCACCAGAATACAACATACAAATGCACACACAAACACCCAGAAGCCAGAACATATATTAGAGGTAAATATTTTGTAATAATATCACATTTACACTTAAATCAATTGACTGTGCTGAGCTTTAAGCCTAGAACTTAGATATTTATGCCTCTGTACTTCTACAAACATTTTATCTTATGAATCCAATTCATCTTACTGTGAATACTTAGCAAATTTGTCTCCAGCTTAGCAACTAAGGCAGCAAATTCAATATATGGCTGGATTTTTATAGCTGACCTTGTATTTCATTTAAAAATGATTAAAGATTTCAGGTGGCAAGGGTTTTAAAAGTTTAAATGTGGTGGCTTGATGTTAGAAGATCATATGTTGGCCACTTATATTTTGTCATATCATATATTGTTCAACTGAAAAAAATTTTTGAGATTGCTTTTGTAATAATTAATACTCCAAATGGTTTCAAAATGCATATACCAATGCTACTGGTGGGCAATATTAAGCATTACATATTTCCTGTTTTTAAAAAAGAAGACTCAGATTTTTTTAATCATTTCCATCTTCCTTTTCCTTGTAACTGAAATCTAGTTTACAGAAAACTATGCTGTACAATTTTATGCTTGATAAACTGCTAATTTGAACATTTTAAAATGTGTATCATGTTCGCCAGTGATAATCTATGACAATTTTATTCTGATTTTTTTTTTTGTATTTGAATATACTGTTTTAGGGAAAGTCTGAGGAATATTTGCTTCCCTTACCACTTTTTGATTGTGCAGTAAGAACTTGCATTGGCATATACTACAGACTTTGGCTGTATGAAGTGGGAATTAAGTTATTTGCAAACATGGTTTTACTAGCTTACAAAAAAGAACAGAATAACTATTCTGGAAGAACAATAAATGCCATCCACACTGGTGGTGAATTAGATCCTATGTTCTATCTGTCCTCTGTATTTGGCTGTTATTCTGTTGACAGCAGGTGCTTCAGATGTCTATTTGGACCTAAAGAACACAAAATCCCTAATCTAATTCTAATGTTGACAGAATCCCTACTAATTTCATACTATTGGTGCAGTTGTGATAATTTCAGTGAAATTTGCACTGAATAGTGAAGGAATAACAAGTATCTAGTTCATTGACCACATATTCATGGACTTTTCATTGTTTGGGCACAAATCACAAAATATCTTTTTTTCAAATATAGGGTGACCTAGATCCCAGCACTTAGTTTAAATTGCAAAATGTGACATACATATAGGAAGATAGATTATTGTAAAAGGTGGTAGAAATTGTGTTCGTATTGGCAAATGTTCTTCAATGAAAATTGACTCAAATTGCATTCTTCCCAGCAGTATGTAGAAATAGCAATTTCTTAGAAATTAGCATACTTCTCAACACAAAATTAACTTCTAGGAATCCAACACTGGGAAATAAGCATTTTTTTTTTTTTTTTTTTTTTTTTACTTTTCGGATGGTTTTAGCTGTGTTTTATACAGAGATAAAAGAATTAAAATTAGCCTTATTGTCTAAACATATGGCATTATTTAAATAGATTATGAGACATTGATGAAATCTTATATTATGTAAAACAACCTAATCAAAATAATATTTCCAAAGATTTTTTTCCTCTGGTTAATTTGTATTCATTAGCACAGTACCCAACGCAGAAAGCAATCAATACTATTTTTAATTAATATAAAGCAAAGATATCTTGCTGGTGGCTTCATTGTTTCTTTCCTACCACCATACTCAGTGAAAATTGAATAATACAATCATTAAGGCAGAAGATACAGAAGAGGAAAAAACTGAGTAATTTTTATGTGGCAAATAATTGTAATTTAAAGCTAAATGGTATGGAGGCATAATCAGTTTATTGCAGATTGCTGGCAAACACAGGTCTAGGATGCATTTATGTCCACGTGGTTTTTAGGAAAATACTATTTCTTTTCAATCTGAAATGGAGGATAAAAGGATTCTTTCAACTGTAACAAAATGATGTACCATCAAAATTAGAGGCTCTCCGTATGGTAACAATAGTCTAATCCCTCTTGGCACAGAGCTGATGGAAAATATTCTGTCTCATCCATAATTTGTTTAGTAATCCTGAGCCCTTGTTTTTCTTTTCCAATCGAGGGGGAGAAGATAATTCCTATTTTGCACATCTTTATTAATCAAGCAAAACTAGCAAACAGATGTAGGATTCTTTAGCTGTTACAGGGATAGACAGAAGGAGAACCATAATTTTTAGTTTTGTCACTTTAAATGATGCCCATGAGACATGGCATCAGAGACATAGCCATTGAGATGCAGAATTCAAATTGACAACAGGACTTTCTAAAGGAAAAGTGAATAAGTTGTACTTTGCTGACGTGCATTCATTTTACAATAATATACACACTCATTGAGATTGGTTGTTGACTAGAAGGCAGAGCAGCCATCCTTGCTTACAAGTTCTTCAGTTTCACTGTTCCAATGGTGGGGAGGGTGCAGTTGCTGCATATTTTGGTTGAATAAAACCATTGTTGTTATGTATTTTTAAACAAGTAATATTAGTTAAAAATATAACTAGAGTTTAGAGGGTCAGAACCAATCAGCCTCTAGAACACATTTACATACATCATGCAATGACTTTAGTTATCAAATGTTGCTTTGTTTTATAATAATAGTTTTAAACTAATTGCCCTATGATAATAATTGCATTTGGCATTGAACTTCAATCTTTAATACTTTAACTTGCAATGATCAAACTATTTTTTTTTTGGAAATGCTTTGAAGAATTCCTATTATTCTAATAAATGTCTTTAGGCTAATAAAACAATACTAAGTCAGAAATACTTCAGCTATGTTTTTATTGTACATAGCCCATGTTTTATATAGTATGGTGGATAAATTAAAATAGTACATGTTTAAGGTTTCTGCTTTTCATGGAATTTGAAACATTCTTTAAGCCAACATATTAACTCCTTGTTGAAAGTAAATCTCAGCCTCTATTGAATTTAATACATTATATCACAATCTGAATCAAAATATGGTGAATACTCTGAAATTAAAAGCATTGAAAAAGATTATACTTTTGAACATCTATATTAACCTTTTCTGTGATTTGTTATATGTTTTTGTAACTTAAAGCCAAGACTCTGGACTCAAACATTTCTTCTGTAAACTTTCCTGTTATTATTTCATATTATATATCTAAGGAATATATTTATCTGAATTACAATTAGCTTTGACTTTTTTTATTCCAAAAACACTAATAATTCTCACATAGCATTCAAATCCAACTACCTGATTCACATAATATCAGAGTTCTGAGATTTAATATGAATATGAAAGTCTTCCTATTCTCTAGCAGTTTTTGACCTAGTCAATATGTATAGGACGAAAAGTTACATTCCAAGTGTATTCTGAAAAGAATTTTATTTTACAATACTTCTGCTAGGTATAAACCCACACTTAACAAATCTAAACAGTCAGGTTAATGATCTGATATTGTTTCACCTCCCCTAGGAAACATTCCCAAGAATTTCAGCCTCTCCCTAGAATAGCAATAGTATTAATGGATTGAAAATTAGCAGGAAGTATTAGTTCCCTTATCTCTGGGAATAAAAATAAAAAGAAATTATTTTATTTGAAAGTAGTCAAATCTAATAGGTATTCTGACATCCATAAGTCACAATAAGAACAGAAACAGTCACAAATTTATTAAATTCTTTCTACAGGGTGAGCATTTATGTATGTTTACAACTCATAGTTTGCCTTAAAACCTTTAGAACAATATATAACCAGTGAACATATTTTTTGGAAGTCTTGTGTTTTATTCCACAAATAGCATACAGTAGAGAACTTAGAAAAATAAAATTATATCCAAGTTTGGAGTATGTGTAGGTTTGCTTTACTATAAAGTATAGGTTACTTGTTATATAAAATTTTCTTGTAGTGGGAGGGGCATTAGATAACCTTAAAAAGAAAGCAAGCTTATTGTGAGGAACAGATGCTAAATTCAAGAGCTCCTATGAGTTCTGATCAGAGGGAGAAATACCATAAACATAAAGCCATCATAGCACAAGAGAAAAAAGGGCAGATTCTCAAAATGATTAATCCCAGTTTTGATCCAGCTATTTTTCATAGGAACAACTGTGCTTACATCAATCCAATCCTGTAGGAGCAGAAACTGTTATTTAATTATGCTTAATGTGTGCTAAAGTCATAGTAACAGTAATAATAACTACAAGTTGTGTATTATGATGAAGCCCACATTTGCATGAATTAGCCCCTTTCACATTCTTAAGAAGCCTAAATCTGATAAGGGAGAGAATATTTTCTTCCCTTGCATAATAATCCTTTTTTCTACCTTTTTGAAAAGTACAGTACTTTATAGGAAAATATGCATTGTATATGATTTAAAAACTCAAGGATCAAAAACTCAATACAGTAAGAACTGTCTCGATCCCACTTCTAACTTCCAGTCACAGTTAGACCTGTCAGTAATTTCCACAGTTGCTAATTTTTCCAACACTGTGGTTAATAAGTGGAAGAAGAGGAACAATTTAGTTGAGAGCTTGGAGTGATAACTGACAAGATAGCAATTGCAGCAAGTCTATTAAAGAAAAGTGAAAGACCCATTATTTGAACCCAACTCCTTGTAAACTTGTATACAGTGATTGCAACTGGTCCTCCTTCTGAATCTACCATAAGCTACTGAAAACCCCTACAAAATGAAAAGCCTCAATTAAAAACATAGTCAATTGTACATAATTATTCTGAAGTAAAATGTCTATTTGATCATTAAAGGTTTAGAGCATTTTGATCATGATGTTTTCAATATTAAGAGTGCTACATTTAAAATTAAAAAACACAGTATAATCTTCATTTTCTTTCTGTTTTAGAAATTGAAAAGTACTAAGAAACTATTCACAAAATATAGCATTTACCAATATGTTAAATGTACTTATATTTATTTTATAAAATAAATTATGTGACATGATTGATAAATATAAAAAAAAGAAATGAAGTTTTAAAAAAGGAGAGAAGAAAAAAACACCAGAATTCTACCATTCAGACATAAGCACTGTTAATATTTTGATATTATGGATTATTTAAATTTGTATTTTTAAATATTGACATTCATGTCTTGCAAATGTAAAGGTCTCAATTAGTTAAAATATCATACTATTTTAAAACTTTTCAATTTGTACTTATTTACATGTCAGTTTATTTTTAAAATGTTTTCCAGTTATTAACTGTAACTCTTCATATTTATTTATTTATTGGGGGGTACCAGGGATTGAACTTAGGGGCACTCGACCACTAAGCCACATTCCCAACCCTATTTTGTATTTGATTTAGAAACAGGGTCTCACTAAGTGGCTTTGTGCCTCACTATAGCTGAGCCTGGCTTTGAACTCACAATCCTCCTGCCTCAGCCTCCCAACCCACTGAGATTATAGGTGTGTGCCACCATGCCTAACACTCTTCATATCAGTTTTACTGAATAAAACAATTCATTATATGACCTACATCTCATATATCTCATAGTTCATGAATTAGTTTGAAATAGAATTTTTCTTTTCCTAGTGCCCTTTTCTGACTTGGTGTTCAAAGATAGCTTTGAACAAGAAATTGAGTAACATTTTCTCTTTGTTGCCTTGAAAAAATTGCATAGAATTTGCAAAGTTTTCCTTAAATGATTGTATAATTTTTTCTATAAAAATATCTGGCTTGCCAGGTGTGGTGTTGCATTTCTGTAATCCCAGTGACTCAGGAGTCTAAAGCAGGAGGATCCCAAGTTCAAGGCCAGCCCCAATATTTATGGAGGCCCCAAGCAACTTAAAGAGACCCTGTCTCAAAATAGAAAATAAAAAAAGACTTGGAATGTGGTTCGGTGGTTAACTGCCTCTGAGTTCTATCCCCTGTACAATAAATGAGTCAATTAATAAATTAATTAATTTAAAGCTAAAAAATCTGACTTTTCTGGTGCCCAGCAAAATGGAGTAAGATCACTACAGACTTTTCTCCTACTGATTAAAGCAAAAATCTCTGGTGCTAGCTCAGTGGTAAGGTTCTTGTGTAGCTTGTGAGAAGTCCTGGTTTCAATCCTTAGTACTGAAAAAATCAACCAATCAATCAATGAAAATCTCTGAACAAAACACAGAACGCAACTACTGGAGAATTCTGAAGGAGGAAGACTTTGGAAAGAACAGATGTCACAATTTAAGGAAGGAGCCCACACAGGGAGTATCTCAGGTGCTTCTGTGCTTGTGTGATTTTAACACATTTCTCTCAAAATTTTGACCTGAAATTAAGAAGCAAGCACAACGCTATTAGACAACAGAGGCATCAACAATTCTTGGAAAAAATCTTCATCTCTCTGGCCAGGAAGACAAGCCCCTGCAGGATAAGGAGAGTGAAAGGAAACTCCAATTTGTCTTTTCGTGGCTTAATCTTTCTCTTCTCTGTCCTGATTATTCCCTAAAGCTAGACCCCAGTTCTTAGGCTCTTGGCAAAAGCAGCAGAAAACTGAAACACCAAGAGAGAGCCTGTGTTTCAGGCTAGAAGAATTGGCCTGATGTCTCTATTGACATAAGAATGCCCAGCAGGTTTTCCCTATTTCCTCTTTCTCTTTCTTTGTCCCAGAAATCGGGGGGCCCAACTTGTCAAGTTACTAAAGGAGCACAGTATATAGTAGGAGGGATTCTAGTCCATTTGATAAAGTAATAAACCTCATAGGGCCATCAATGTTAAATGTTGTCTAGTTATAAATGACATCATTTTTATACAGAACATCTCAAAGGAGTCTGTGAACCAGTTCTTAACAAACAGTGGACGAGATTAACAAGGTTGTAAGACAATGTCAGCGTACACATTATAAGCATCATTTCTATATACTGGCAAAGAGCAATCATAATGACAATGCTCCTGGAGTAAAGAAAAACCTCAATGAAAAACATACATGAAGTGTACATAATGTTTCTAAAATAAAGTGTCTATTTCATTAATCATTCAAGGTCTAGAGTGCTGGGATCCTATCTTAGCACTAATAGCACTCTATTTAAAATTCAAAAGCACCCAATACACCCATTTTTTTGTAAGACTAAAGAAACATGGTATACTCATTGAAAATGGGTACATGGTCTATGCAAAAAAATTACAAAACAGTGATGAAAAAAATCAACCAAGGAATATCTAAACAATGGGAAGATGTTGAATATCTTCTGTTCATCTATAGAGTAATGCAATCCCCCCCCAAAAAATACCAATGGAATTTTTGTAAACATCATCAAGCTGATTCAAAAGACATGGAAATGCAAGAGAAATAGAAAAGTTTAAATCCTTTTAAAAATAAAAGTTGTAAGACTCATACTATCTTATTTTAATACTTATTACAAGTATGGTAATCATGGCCAAGGTCTGGACATCTGGATCATTGAAACAGTAGAGTTCAAAACAGACTTTTGTGAATATGGTCAATTACTTTTAGTATTCATATATGTAATTTAAATCAGTGGCAAAGTAGAGATTGAATAGAAACTTCTTTAGTAGACCAAACCCAGTAAGTCTCTTACTTTTTGCTAAAGGGCTTTGTGTGTATGTTGGCAAATAACTTCAATATTAGGCCAGGCAATTAGCAACTCTCTCTTAACTTTTCTTTGGTGCTTGCATAGAGCCTCAGATTACCCAGAAGTGAGATCTCAGAACCTTAGAAGATAACACAAGTGCTACCCTAGGCCTGGACACAGCTTTCCCTTGCATGTGGCCCTCAAAATTCTCAGCAGTATGTTTAGAGCTTTTCAAAACCTTCTATAGTCATTTTATTCCCCAGCATTTCCTTATTTCTTTTTAAGCTTTGTTTTTTTAAATCCTATTGTTATCTACATTGTTATTTATATCCTCAGGTAGTCAGGGTGTAGAATAATTGCATTTGACTGTGATTGGTTTTCACAGCTGTCTCTAAGGAAAGTGAGTTTCAGGAGGATCTTTGAAGGGGCCATGAGATAATGTCAGTGCCCTGTGAATGGAGTGTTGAAGGAGGCCCCAGCCTCTTGCCCCCTCAAATGCCTACCTGGTTGGTAATGAAAAGGTCACAAAGCTCACTGTTCTTCCTGAGATTCAGTCTCTCTGTGTTTAACAGTTCTTCCTAGATTGCTGCAAGCTTTTTTGTTAATTTGTTGAATTCTGAAAAAAAGTGTTGATTCTGAATTCTATTTTCTTGTTTTCACTGCTTTAATGGGATGGGGGAGGGGGGTTTTAAATGTCTATAGACCATCGTTCTCTTTGATGTCACTATTCTTTTTATCTTTATCAAATTGATCAGGTTTATTTTACTTTTTCTTTTTCATTCTCTGGGTTACATTCTGAGTGGTTGTATGGATGAATTGAAAAAACACTTAGAATTTCTTTTTATTATGACAAGACAATAAAATGCAATTCTCATTTTCCCACTTTGAAATTTTATTTTTTATTTTACATTTTTAATGTGAGTATAGACATCAGAGAACAATATTATTGTTTCTTTTCAAGTATCTGATGAAAAATCTCAAATAAAAGTATAAACTGTACATTTACTAATATATTCTATCATTTTCCTCCAAGATCAGAGATATTAAAAGTCCATGTGGATATTCCTAGGACAATTCTTCTAAGTTTATATTAGATTCTAGATACCCCTCACCTTTTTCCCTCCGATTTCCTTTGTGTAACCAGACACAGCATCATTTGTGGTTCTGATAGCCATAATATAATCTGGATGTGATACATGCAAGCATTTCAATAATAACATATAAATAATTTATGACCAAACAGACACTTCTTCCAATGGAAGTTTTAAATTTCTCTTCCAACCTCTTTTACACCACTACTCATGGATAGTTATTATTCTTTATAGAAATATACACGTGTTCATCATGTAGCCAGATCTCTGGGTAGATGTAAATGCTCAATATGATAAACAAAGTTTTATCTACAGATTAGTTGTTAATTCTGTTTCAATCTATGGTATCGGTAAGAGTTGATATTGGCCTTGAAATCTCCTATTAGAAAATGTAACTCCCAAAGAAGAAAATTCCTAGAAGAAAACTGTGGTCTAGCATCCCTCCCCAAAGAAATGAATGATTCATCAGGCAATGTTACTCTGAGTTCTTTTCTTTCTTTTTCCCTATCTATTGCTCCTGAATAGAAATGTTTCAAAACTGATAGTTACTACATCAATGCTGAGGCATACTAACATAATATTCACTTCTCATTTATTCTTTAAAAAAATTCCTGTAATAGATGATTTTAATTAGAAAAGAAAATTATGCTTCTTGACAATGGGACTTCAGTATGTGTATGTGTGTTTTGGTTTTGATTTCTGTATTTAGTGATTGCTCTAACAAAACTATATTCTATTTACTACAATAGAAAAGCCAAATAAGACTTGAGCTTCTTAAATTTGGGGGACCATGTAGTTTATGCAGTTTTGCTCCTATCAAAAGAAGACACTGGCCAGGTACACTGGCATATATCTGTAATCCCAGGGGCTCCAGAGGCTGAGGCAGGAGGTTTGCAAGTTCAAAGCCAGTCTCAGAAAATTAGAGATCCCCTAAGCAACTCAGGGAGACTCTGTTTCAGAATTTTAAAAATTAAAAAAAAAAATGTTCTGGGGGAGGGAACATTGGTGGCTTAGTGGTTAAGCACCCCTGGGTTCAATCCTTGGTTAGAAAAAAAGTCATCATCATTTAATACCTAAAGCAACATATTGAACAATTTTTTTTTCCAGTACAAAGGAATATTACCTTCCCAGTGTTACCGAGCAGGGGCTTTCTATGAAACTGAAGCAATGCAAAGACCCCCTTCTTCAAACCCTGATTCTTGCAACCAAGTCAGAAAGATTTCAGACTTGTCGCTCAGAGTAATAGGAATAAGTTTATTGACGGGATAGAAAAGGGAAGGGGACACTCTCCAGGGAGAGAGTGGGTCCTCTCAGAGAGGAGAGGGACAATGTGGCTCTTCTGCACTCCAGTTTTATTGGGGATCCCAGAGATGTTTCCAGAGAGTCCTGCCCAGGTCTACTTGTTGACTTTTGACTGAGAGCAAGGTGACATGGGACTTTCAAGTCCCCTGCCATGGCAACTCTAGGTCACCTTGATCCATGCTCACCATTTCTAATTGGATTCTTAACCATACATGTTACAGATTTCATAGTTAGCTGGAACTATCCTTACCTTCCAGAGTTTCAGGTTCTTGGTTCCTCCTATTGACATTACCCTGGACCTGCATTCCTCCTGCAGTTCACAGGTAGTTTGCTAAGGAATGTGACATATCCTGTTCACTTAGGCCAGGCAGGACTGCAGGTCAATGGCTTCTTGGCAAAGAAAGCATCTGAGGGTCTAGCACAGTGCGCCCATTTTTTTAGAATTATTCTCTTAACTTCGTGTTCCCACAATCCTCATCTGTTTGTACCCTAACACAAGGATCAATCTCTCTGAAACATTGAATAGGTAATCTCAGATAAGTTTAAGGGAATTAGAAGTAGTGAGCAGAGAACTTCAGAGTAATCTTGTTTAGAGTTTAGTTAATCATTGATAATACAGTTGATTATTACATTGGAACTTTTACTATATGGCTGGTTTTCAGTGAAGTGGATTGGTTTTCGAATTTTGCATTCTTGTGAGAAATGGGAACTAATCAATTCTGGTAAGTTTAGAATCAATTCAGGTGGTTAGATATTCCTACGTCAAAAAAAGCAGAAAATATTTTCCTTTGTTGAATTTGTTGTGTAGATTCAGAGTCAACTGATAGAAACAGAAAATAGCCTGATGCTTAGATTTGTCACTGGTAGATTAGAAAATTAAGGTAAAACAAACTTAGTCGGTTTTATATTTATTAACTCAAAGAATTCTAAAAATATAATTGTCATCTCATTATTAGAGTTTTGTGTCCTAGGCAATCTTTTACCTAGTTCTGTTCTGGTCCCTTAAGGAGCTGTACTAATAACGCAATGTGTCCAGTATTGGGAGAGCAGACTCTTTGCTCAGAAAATGTCTCCCCGAAGCCACTTATTCGTCTGTCTCACACTGAAATAAAAATACTGGGAAGTTTAAGGTGCATTGAATTACAGTTATTGTCCATTTAATTTAATAAATTATTACTTCGGCTTTGATAGTCATAAGAATGGAAAGAGAAGGAAGCTGAGTATTTTGCTTTCAAAAAACTCCAAAATGAGTTTTGGAAAACATTTTTCTGTTAAAATATCTTCATATAAGCTATATAAAGGAAATACTTAGAGGAAAGACTAGAACCAGCATCTTGAATGCTCTTGAGCTTTAGTATGGTATATTTTTTTCAAGCAAAAGCAATTATTACCAATAGAAGCAGAAATCAACTTTAAAATGTTTGTGTGTTTTAAGAAACCATTTTTTACAAGTGCTTGTTTTTAAAGTTGTAGTTCACTCTACCATAAAAAAAAAATCATGGGTGGATTAGTTTTTGGAATTGCAGACAACTGCCACAACCTTATTTAAACTCCAATATACTTGAGATGCTATAGCAATAGCATTATTTTGGTTATTTATAACTGCTATTTGAAAATGGTTTCTATTTGAAATGGCATTTTGAGTCACATATCAAGAAGCCAGAAATATTGCACAATACTTAGAATTTAATAACAATGAAAGCATTCCACATCAAAATTTGTGTGATACAGGTAAAGTGGCACTTGACAAAATGTGAAGCCTGGAACACAATTGTTGGAAAACAAGAATAAGTGGAAACAAATGAACTCCTACCATCATATGCAAGTATCTGGAATATCAGAAATCTAAAATTTCCTTGTTTGTAATGACCATAGTAGGTGGGATGGACTTTCAATGAGATAATGAACTAGTTATACAATGTCAAAATTTTCTTTTTCATGAGTCTATCCCAGCGGGCTTCAAACTTCTTGGAGCATACATACTACAGAAGGAAAATTACTGAAATGAAAATTTCAACTTTGAAATATTTATATGATCCAAGAAGCCATTTTTACAAATGTTTGTTTTTAAAAACTTTAGCTTACTGTACTATAAAAAATCATGGATGAATATAATGTTTTGATATATTCATTGTGTTGCCTGGAGGCTGTGGTATTCCATAGCAAGCAACCTAAATTAATTTGAATGTAAACTTTAAGAAACATGTATAATTGTATATATGTGTGTATACATATATATGTACATACACACATATATTCTAGTTGTGGCTGTGATGCTCTGAGCTGAGGGAAAAAAGTGGAATTTTGTACAGTTGACAAAGTTTCTCATCCTAAAATTATTATAAAAATTTGCTTCAGTACCAAGTTCAGTAGATATCTGGTATAAACTGCTTATCAAATAATTTTCTATGCTTGAATGTATGATTTCCTAGGACTTAGGTGAAGCTGATTTAGTAGATTTTTCAGAATTAGTATGCTATTTTGGCTATTATCTAGACAACTTGATGATAAAAAGAAAAGGTATTAAGATAAGAGCCATTTTCACCACCCTCCTTCCCAACAATTGTTAACATAAAGGATTAACAAAAGATCAATCCTGCCTCTGATCTTGTATCTAAATTTCACCCAAATTCACATCTATTGACTCACCAAGTAATATTCTTCAAGGTAAGATGTGCAATTATTGTGAGTTATTATCTCAGGGATAATGTTAACAGAAAGAAAGAACATGTCCCCATTAAATCAGAATACAAAGTGAATTTTCTATTTTGAATGTAAAAAATCTTTTAGACCTTGTATGGAAGTAAAAAAAAAAAATGAAGTTGTTGGAAAGATTTAATTTCATCTCAAAACTCAAAGGGAAAATAATTGTGCTCAATTCTAAAGGGCTTGCATTTTATATAAACAACTATCATTATCAGAAGTTGAAAACAGTATTGTACAATAAGGCTCTCTCAATCTATAAATGCATAATTAAATATTAACCCTAACTTTATTATGTTCTATGTAGAACCCCCAAATTCTGCTTTTAATTTTTCCTTTTTTGCTAGTTGTTTTTATTTTTACTTCACTGCATTATTCCTGCAGTTCACAGGTAGTTTGCTAAGGAATGTGACATATCCTGTTTACTTAGACCAGGCAGAACTGCAATTTCCAAACAATGCTTTTTCCAGGAACATAAATGTCTTCCTTATGGGCTTAGTTTCTGTTTAAAAATGTTTCTGGGGATCCCATTTGACCTTGTATAATGCTTAGGATTTTGAACTGTCTGTAGTACATATTGAAATTGAAGGACATTTTCTTTTTAGATATTTGGAACAGCTACAGGAAACAATGTCTCTAATCATTGTTTCATCTTGGAAAGACAGCTTTAAATAATTGACTCACTCTTTGACACTCCAGAGCATGTGAGGATTCACACAGAACCTCTGTCAGCCTCTCTTCACTATTCCTACCACATACCCCAACCATCAAGCTTATGATTCTTAGGATTCTGCTTATTATGCTCAGACTTCTTTGTTTTTTAAATAATCCAAAATCAAAGTGATGTATTACAATGAAGATTTATATAGGTTTGAGGAGATAGTATTATCTCTTAGAAATCTATTTTTTTTTAGATTTTTTAGAAATCTATTTTTTTTTTAAATTCTTGGTATGCCTGCTTTCAGGGATAACAACATGTGTTTTTTTTTTTTTTTTTTTCTTCAACGGAACACTCAGATCCCATTAGTAGTGTATGATCTTTTGTGTGGTTAATTCTCTGATCAAAGATAATTTAGTCATAGTTACTAGACTCCAGCTAATGGCGTTTACTAATCAGTTTGCTGCAAATGATAAACCAAGGGAAATAATGCTGACAGAAGGATATCAGCACAAATTATAAGAAGGCAATGTACCATACAACTGAGCCTCAGCTGTTTTTCTTTTCTCCTAATAGAGGAGGGAAATGCGCCGATACAGTATAAGTCGCAGTTGATCTTTGAACATACTACAGAGCTTTAGTTCACCACACATCGTGCACATTATATCGGATAACATTCATTGCCACTTCTTGAGGTGGATTAGTGTTTACACATGAATTAGCAATTAGAATCGAAGGGAGAGGAATTGAGCCTGAGACCAACTTTCTAAGAACTGCTAATAGATAAGCTTTGCTACACCTTTCTTAGTCATCCAGAAATATTGAACAATAATAAGTGCAACACCCAAAGCTCCCTCCTCTCTAATTAAGTCTTGGCCCTTTTAAGTCTGACTCATTAAAAAATAAAGGCTCAGATTGGTCCAATGCATATTGCATTGGCTATTATAGCATATAAAACCTGATACAAATGCTGCCAACCATAGGGGAAAATGCAAGTTTCAGAAGTACATAGACAGAAGTTTATCTGTAATTAGTTTCTAAAAATAAGTAAATGAAAATAAAATTTCCCAAACTCTATTACCATGGGGGATGGTGGTGTTAATTTAGCTCACTATAAAAAATGATAAAACATTTTTGGATGCAAGCTTTAGGATTTAATTTATTCTTCTATGTTTGGAATGGAAGATGTGTCCATGATTATTAAAACTTCAGATTATATTTGAGTCAGTAGAAATGTTCACACTTACATAGCACAAATAACTTCATTTTTTTAGCTTGGTCTTCCCCCAAGTCCAGCACCTGCTTCTAAAACAAAACTCTTCTGTGAGAGAAGATGCTAGATACAAAGACCCAGGTTTAAGGTGTGGCTCTACTAAATCCCTGTCATGTGGCTTGGGGCAAGCATCATGTGGATTTTTGGTCATTCATGCTCTGAATCTTTTCATCTTTTTCATCTTTGCAAATGATGAGCAAAGTCATGTGCCACATATGTTTACAGCCCTGATTTTTAAGTGATTAGCATCCTACCTAACACCTAAAAGGTAACTGAACACATTAATTTCTCTAATATTTTTCTTTTCTTCATTACTTATTCTAATTTGACCTAGTAAAGTGTATTAAAATAGGTCCATAGACACAATTCAGTTTATTTATGCCATCTTTATATGGAAATTTTTTTTATTCCTTCAAAGTTAACAACTTTTTATGAACAGTTTCTATTTATAAGTTGATGAGTGAGTGTGTCATTTGAGCTATTATAGCATGTCATATTGTTACGTTAAAATAGAGTATTCCTTGAGTCTTAGGATCACTAGGACCCTCAAATCTAGTTAGAGTTGGATAATAATCATGATATTTAATATTTGAAAGAAAAGTCTTTGTTTAAGGAGATTATATGTTGCATAACAGGAACACTCTAAAGTAACATATCTATGCCTTGATACAAAATGTAACTATGCTGTTATGAATTCTGTAGCACTTATGGTGAGATTATGAGCAATAATTAACATTTACTGGGTAAGACACTGAGATCCTCAAAGTATTGTTGATTCTTACAGCCATCCCATGAGGTGGAAATTATAATCAATTTTAAAGATAAAGTAGTATATCTAGTAAGATTAGCAGATTTATACTACAACTGAAGTAGATAGAAAATTTCAGAGATGAAAGGTCCAGTTCCACAAACTAGGGTCTATCAATAGGTCTCTTGGAACCAAGAGACCTATTGATAGAAGGATCTGGTATATTTAAATGATAAAAGGAAAAGGGTGTGTTTTATTATTATATTTCTAGAACTTAGCATAATTCCAGGCATATATGACATATATCCACTATTTTTATTGTTTTTGAATGAATGAGTACTGAATTATCATTTTATCTCCTCTATCTAGCATGGGTTCTTATATATCAAAAATGTGAAGAATCCTGCTCTGAAATTTTAGTCAGAAAGAAAAAAAGTTCTTAGTTTATAACATCAATTATGTGTGGATAGAAATAGTATTACAGCATTCTGGAAACAACTGCTGGTCAAACACTGGTTCATTCTCTTTCCTTTGAAGACAAATCCCACCACAAGATAATTTTAAGCCATTTGTTCTTCTCAGTTTTGGAAGATCATTTCTTAGGGCAAAGACTTACAACAAAAGTTAATTTTAAATCATATGCCATAAAATGGAGATAATTTTTCCACATTCCATTTTATGGAATCACTACCAACTTCTAAGTCATCAGAGACTGATTTGAGGGACACTGAGGATATTAATTTTTAAAATTTATCCATTTTATGGAAAACTTATAAGACACATGGCATCTTGATTTAAATGTTTCAAACTTCAGTTTTTAACTTTTGCTATTATGGAGTTCTTTACATGTTACAGAAAATTTGAGTACACATAAAATAAAGTTTTCTCTCCCCAAGTTCTTGGAGTCTATTTTGATCAACACAAATATGAAAATTACAAAAGCATCCAGACAATATTATAATGTTATGTAATCTTGAATTTTGTCAACAACATTAAGTTTTATTAGCTATTTAATAAACATCCAATGCTTCTTCATTTTTTACTTTTTATATTAGTACTCTCTAGTCTCCCCTATTTACATAATTTCTCTTTCATGTTTTCAACCTTGATCTTTTTCCTATCATTTTTCTTAACCATTTTCCTGTAAGTCTACTTCACTCTTCTTTAAAAATTTTTCTTCTTGTTCTATCTTGTTTCTTTAATTTACAAGAAAATTGTCATTTCTTTAGAACTTCTGCCGTTACATATGATGATAACATTCATGATACATTTAACAATGTAAGAAGATAACTAGAATTTGGAAAGTAAGCATCAACATGGTAACAAATGCTCTATATGCCTCTCTGGTTTCACTCTCAGGCAGGAGTGAAGATGATGACTGTCCCTATTTTCCAGATAAGAAATTAAAACAGATCACCCCATGTAACATGTCAAACGATGCTCTGTGTAGTCTTAGGGAATGCTACCCACAAATATTAATGTACAATAATGAGATTCTGGCCACCCTTCAGTTTTCCCTCCCAAGGCAGATATGGTCATCTACCACAATACCTGAAATTTAAAGTGCTCAAAAGCAGTCTATGAAAGAAACATGGACCTGAGGAAGATGCTTCCTCCGCCAGCCAGCAAGTGTGGGCACTAGGCACTGAGAGGGCAGAATCCTTACCCTTGGTCCCCACTTGTATAGTGGGTTCATAGTAACAACTGCTTCCAATGCTTGTTATGAGGATGAAATTAAAGGGTTTAGTATGTAAAAAATACATGCAATAAACACTTTACAATGATATGCTAGTAAACATTTAGCTACTGAGTCTGGGATGACAGCATGGGGAGGGACCTTGATTGACAATGTTTGCTGATTTCTATGAGTAAATATTCCTGCTATGGCTCATTCCAAGCTTCAGTGTGGCATCACCAAATATGATGTTTGAATGAACTGCACAGCAGCATTTGGAGCACAGATTTCAACTTACAGATATAATAGGCATAAATAACCTTAAGATTTTAGCTATTATTAAAATATAATAAAATTATTAGGAATGAGTCAATGCTGATGCATTTTACCTTTGTAATTAATATAATTTAATTGTTTATTTTTATTATTTATTTATGCATAACATAAAATACTTATGTTATTTTGCTTCATATTTTAATTGAATTAAGTTATAAAATTTAATTAAATTTATAAAATTTATTGTTTATATAGTGTCTGTGTTTAATAACTGGGTCATGTAATTACTAATTATATAATAATTATCTCTCATGAGTCTATATAAACCAGTTACAGCAAACTAGTGGCACCACATGAGTTGTTTTGTTTGTTTATTCATTTGTTTTAATAAAAATAGGTAAATAAATATTAGATAAAGGTTCAGTATGTTCCTCAATAGAGCCTCCCCTCTTATGATTGGATCAATATTTTCAAAAAAAGAAGAAGAAAAGTTTCTCTTTTCCTGGTCTATGTAGTTATTGGTGACTTGCACAAATTATGTAACTTAAAATATTAATCTTATCAGGGAAGTTTCAAACATAAAAGAAATTTGGTAAAAATCACATAGCTAGTCAGTAAGAGAATCAACATTTGAAACCTTGTCTCTTATTTCAAATATTATGTTTTTGTTTTTGAGGTATCCCTAACTTCTTCAGGAAATGATAATATGGGTAAAAATATGTGCTTTGATGCAGAAACTGTTTTCTAAAACTCCTAGTTACTGCTTCAGTGTGACACCAACATTTACAAACTAACATATATTATTTCTGAGATCTGGTAGCCATAATAAGCACAATCTAAAATATTCAGTGATTTCAAAATGAAGGAAATTTAGGTTGATTCCTCAATTCCTTAATTTAAAAGAAAAAGAAAAGAAAGAAAGAAAACTATTTTCAGAACCTTTAGAGGGAAATTTAATGGTCAAGCTATATCTTCTCCCAATGTTCACTACAATTGAAAGGAAAGAATGGCTTTTCTCTTCAATAACATATTGCATTTCATTTCTTGCCTGATGCTATGGTTTGGATATGAGGTTTCCTCCAAAATGTCCTGAGCTAATGCAAGAATTTTCAGGGGTGAAATGATTAGATGGTGAGGGTGTAACATAATCGGTTCATAAAACAGGTTTGGATGGATTAGCCAGAAAGTAACTGTAGGCAGGTGGAGTGTGGCTGGAGAAGGTTGGTCACTGGGGGTGTTCCCTTGAAGGTTTCATCTTCCCCGAAACCAGTCCCCTTTCTCTCTCCTTGCTTCCTGGCCCTAAATGGAGATGTGCTCCTCCACTGTGCCCTTCCCTCATGATGTTTTGCCCCACCTTGGGACCAGAGTAATGAATTCAGCTGACCTTGAACTAAGTATCTGACACTGTGAGCTAAAATTAACTTTCCTCTAAGTTATTTGCATTGAGTATTTTGGTCATAATGACACAAAAGTGACTAACACACCTATATATATTTCATATTTTAAAATAAATTTGGCTCTGGGCTGGGGATGTGGCTCAAGCAGTAGCGTGCTTGCCTGGCATGCATGCGGTACGGGTTCGATCCTCAGTACCACATACAAAGATGTTGTGTCCGCCAAATACTAAAAAATAAATATTAAAATTCTCTCTCTCTCTCCCTCTCTCTCACTCTCTCTTTAAAAAAATAAAATAAAATAGATAAATAAATTTGGCTTAAATTGGGGTTAACAAAGGATAGTTTATTTGGAATCTTTCTCAAATGTCCTTTGTTCCAGTTTCTCTGGAATCACAACTTGGGAAGGAAACTCTTTCCCAGAGATAGAACAATGTGCAGAACATTTATATGAAGGGGTAAGTCAGGATCAATGCCAGAGCATGGGAGGAGGATTGAGCGGGAAAGGACAGAGGAAATGGTCAAACAGTGATCATGCATAATAGCAACTTGGCCCAACAAAGCAGCAAGCTGTAGAGGTACAGTGGCCCTTCAGAGTTGTCCCAAACTGGAAATACAGGACAG
Source organism: Callospermophilus lateralis (assembly GCF_048772815.1). Lineage (NCBI taxonomy): Eukaryota > Metazoa > Chordata > Mammalia > Rodentia > Sciuridae > Callospermophilus > Callospermophilus lateralis. Next base: position 43,690,827 of record NC_135322.1, read on the forward strand.
TCCATTTTTCTCCCTTTCTGATCTTTTATTAAATGTGTCACCTTGATCAAGGAGGCTCTACACAGCAGAGACAATCCCTGAAGGGACTGATTGCTGAAAACTGCTGGCTGGCAGGACCACGCCCCCCCACCCCCACCCAGCACTTTATTCCATTAAATGGGGTCTGGATGCCAAGTCATAGTATCTATCATGCAATGTCCACTGTCTACCAAAGAGCCTGTGGTGGATCCTTAAATCCAATCCAAACTTGTACAGCCGAATCTGTTTTCTATTCTTTCTCCAATGGAATATACTGCCTACCCTCATCTTTCTTTTCTCATCTCCATTTCCTAGTCTCTTTTCTTCTTCTTGACTTTTCCTCATCTCATCTTCAGAGCGAATATTAAATCTTAAGATGTGTGATGGATTTGTCTTGTGTGCTTGGATTTCTAGAATATCAGTGGAAAATTTCACTATGTATTTTCAAGGATATTCCCAATTATAAATTATTGCACTATTTTATTAAATAGATGCCAGTGAAATTTAATTTGCCTTATCATATAAAACTTCATATCAAATCATATCAAATCACAAATGAGAGACTTTATGATTATGAAATTGGGCTATGCCATTTCATACAATAATAATCAATAAATTGCATACTTATTATTCAGTTGTATTATTCAGTTGTACTAATACATATACTTAATACTAATTATCAGATAAGTTTACATTCTAAATTATTTTAAGAAAAATAAATCTGTTTTGCATACATTCTTTATATCATAAGTAAGTCCTAGATGAGTACTGGACATGTTGGAAAAATTAGAGCAATTTTCCGTTAAATTTATTAAATTTCTAGGAAGACTATAAAATAAATGATACACAGCTGAGATCCCATGTACTCACATGAATGGACTCCCAGGTAGTGGAGCCCCTGGGTGGTATTTTCTGATTGTTTTCTTAACAGTCAGAGCAACTCCGAAAAGATCACCCACTGGGCCACCTTCGGAGTATTTTAGAGAGAGAGAGTATTTCTCAGAGAGTGTCAAGAAGCATTTCATATATATTAGTGAAAATCTTTTGAGAAGAAATAGACTTGTGTTCCTCCAGTGAATGCTGCAATGACAGCATTTGCTCATGATGCCAGCAGGGGATTAAATGTCACTTTCCCCTGGGAAGTGTCCTCAGTGTATTTCAATATGCAGCACATCTTAAAGCAGGAAGGTCTCAGGGAGATGACAGTGCTCTGAAATATGCTCACTCTCTTGCCCTCATTTAACACAAGCCAAATTCTGACAAAAAGACGAAGAAAAGGGAAGAGAAAAAGGAAAAGTCCTAACAATTTGTTCAATTTCAGAGCTGAGAGTATCTACTATCCTCATTATTTCCTGACAAACTGGGTATGTAGACCGTTATAAGGCCATTCAATGTGATGAAAATGTTCTCAAACCAGCCTCACTTCTGAAAATAGAATGGTAGAAAAATGTGAAATGACTCTAATGATAAAGAAAACTAATATCATTTAAAAATGATTCTCTTTATGACAAATTTTAAAAATAAGAATCCTGCACATCCTTAAACCATTGTAACATTTTTTTTTTTTTTTTGCCTACCCATACTTATTTCAAATGATGACTTAGTTTAAGGACATATGTTTACCTGGCAGCAAGGAATTTTGCATACTGGTCATGAGTGTTGAGTAGAGAAAATATAAAAGATGAACTTCTGAATGATTCCTGCTCCATTTTCTTAATGTATTTAAAAGTTGGTTTGTGCTAAAAATGTTATAACCTTTTTTTTTTTGTAGATTTCTTGCTGTATTTTAAGAGTTTGAAATATATTCTAGAAATTGAATATTCCACAAAAAGGAACAAAACAAAATAAAAACATCAAAATTAAAATACTTCCAAACTTCAGTATTGCAATTTCAATTGTAATTTAATATGAAAAAGAGGCATTTACACTGCAAACCTTTTCTCTTCTCTATAGAACCTTAAATTAGTATCTGAGAAACCTTGGCTGAGAATAATACATTTTTGCTTAAGAATATTATGCCTAATACATTTTCATACTCATTTACATTCAAAAGGAATTGTTCTGTTTTGGGAGAAATTGTAATTCAGATGATAAATTTTTTGATTTGTTTTTATAGAACCTAAATTATGCATATTTTTGTCAATATAATCTATCATGTAGTGATATGTAAGAAATAATGTTTCAATACACAGCAAAAATTCATGTGTTTTGTTCAATTTGATTATATAAGGAACTTAAGCTCCTTAAGGGACTATTTTTCAGTATCAACTTGGTAGTTTACCATTTAGTTCTGAATATGAAAGGTTTTATACAAATTAAGACATGAGTATTTTATGGCTGTTTTTTTTCACCATAATTTAAGAGATGGTTGACCACGTTCCTTTAAAATGTACAAACCAAACTTAGAGTCACAATTTTTAAAATGAATAACAAATTCACATTACTCTGGCAAACTATGAAATGCAGGAAGAATCAGCAAGCCTAATTTGATTATGACTACTATTCTTTGAAGGAGAATGTCAAAGACTTGCTGAGACATACATGCCCATTTCTTTTTTGCTGACTAGTTAATTTTGTATAAGTGAATGGTTTTAAAGATTCATTGGAGTAACTGAAATAAGTACATTCCATTTTAGAACTGCATTTATTTTTAGGCCAGATGTTTTAGAAACCACAAATCTAGAGAACCCCAAATGATAGTTAAATGAAGGGATATTTAAGAGTTTTGATTTCGTTAAGGAAAACATAGAAACAACCCTGAATGTTTCAGCTTCTCTTCAATTGCTCTGAAACCCAGAGAACCTGTTAATCATTTAGTGAATAATCTGTTGAGACTTTGCCATTCATTAGGCACTACTTTTAGATATTAAACAGCTTTGCTTCATGGTTACAAATAATAGAACCTAGTCAAATTATTATTTTTTGGAGGGGAATGTATTATTAAAAGATGTTACAGAAATTCTGGAAGACCCCAAAAGTTAGGCTTGAAAACTATAATGTTGGAGAAATTAAAAATATACCACATGCAGGTGGCTCTGGACAGGAATTCAATGATGAAGTCAACAAATTTTTGTAAAAAGAAACTTATGTCAACCACTCCAAACAAGTTGGTGTGTAATAAATGAATTTTTGTTTAGGATGCTTGATCTGGGTAATTCAAAGAAAGAATAGAGGCTTTACAGCATTATCCTGGTCTGATTAGACAGAGGTTCTATACACTAGTCAAAGGTATCAGAACATCAGACACATGACTGTTTAATAGATTCATGAAGTTAGATGTGATTCTTTCTTCAAACAAAAATACATATTGTACTTGATACAGCTCAGGAATTCCCAGAAATTATTTCCATTAGAAATAGTAGTTGTAGTAGTAGTACTGTGAACTACCATTTACTGAACACTTAGTACGTACCTGGTTTTCTTGGTTGATTTGTGGGCCAATAATTTATGGAAAGTGAGAAAGGGGACTTGAGTTTGGTAAGAATATCCAGCTTACGGCACAATCTATTATGTCTGATGGAATGAACTACAACATATTTTAAACTTTTTACAGTTTCAGTATCCAAAAAAGTCATGTTTCCTAGCTCCAACATCTATTCGTTGTGAAATGAAGTTTAGTTATTATACTGAGCCGAGCCTCAGTTTTCACAACTAATAATGAAAGTCATGCCTCCTTGTAAGAATGCTGTGATTCTGTTGAAGTTAAGTTCTCAGATGAATCAACACAGGACCAACTATAGTGTTATCCCTAAAGAAGGACTAGTGATTATATCAGCAAAGCCTCAAATATTAACCTAATCCAGTCCACACATATTTATTTGTCTAAACTAGGATAATTACATTAATATGCTTGTGTGGATTCTGGCTTTTAAAATATTCTGTCTACCCAGCCCAGTAAGGAAAATTCGACATAAATAAAAGCCATCTGCTGTGTAAAACTATGTGGAGATGGATTGTGATCTAGTTTAAGTCTTGAAAAGGAGTCATGCTTGGGAAAGCTGTAAGATTATATTAGTGTTTTCTGAGTTAGAATAAGAATTACTGAACTAGAAAAATTATCATTAGTGAAAAGATACACGAAGGAGCTATTGTTAAGGGAATATAATTGACTTTGCCAAAGTCATACAACAATTTGTGGAAGAACCTTGTATAGAACTCTCGTTTCTATGGTTTTGGCCTCTGAACTCTTTACTATTAGATCAGTGTAGTTTTCAAACTGTGTTGGACAGAGTTGCCAAAGATATGGTGTAGGAAAAAAGGAAAGGCCCAGATTAGAACATGTTAATTATACTTCAGAGTTACCTGTCAGTCATGCTTCAGAGAGAAGTGCTCCAGAATCAGATTGTGAGACATAGACATAAGTGTAAGTCATTTATTTATTTTTCAAGTGTTCCCAGAAAGCACCCATAGGATATTGGAGCGAAAAGAGAAATTAAGAATATTAATGGAGAATGTGTTAGAAAGTGGATCACTATGTGCGCAACTGGGTACAGAACAGTATGGAACATACCCCCAAGTTTAAACCTGGGAATCAAGGATATCTTCTATAGCTTTAATGTAAAATTTGTTCTTCATGTACACTTGTAAAAAGTAAAGACCTGTTCCTAAAAATATACATCGAAAACCTTGTAAATATGTATCCTCTGAACATCTAACTTTGCCCCAAGTAATTAGTTAGCCAGTGATGCAATCAATAGGAATCTAAACACAGCCTGTCCTGTTGGTTAGCCGGTATTCAGCTATGCTGAGCTTCATGGTAAGCTTGGATCTGGCTTCTAAGCTAAACTCTGACTTCTGTTCTTATGCCACCAGCTAATAGCTCTGACTTTTGGTTCTGTCACAGGCTAGTACTTTCTATAGCAGTATTTTGGGGACTGGGCTAGATGGAAATGGGGGGTACTGGCAGGGTGAACAGAGGAGTACTTGGAAGATTTATGAAATCCATAATAGCAAAAAGTGACATGAACCTCAGTTTGGACTATAACCTCAAGGGTAATATGTTGGAAAGATTATTGGATTGTGTGTGTGAATATATCTAAGCCCTTCCTTTATTATCTTTGCAACAAATCTGTTATATGGCCAACAGGGTACATTTTTCCCTAGTATCATATTCTTCAAGGACTAAAGGGCAAAAATAAGCAATGAATACATAATAAAATAGGTAAATTGTTGCAAGAATAGGGGGTGGAATTGTAGGGACAGGTAGATTTGCTAATGGTTAATCTTCCTAGTGCTTCTGAACGCTTACATTTGAGTATAGGAAAATTGTGGAAAGGAGCTAATTAAAAGTTTTTTTGTCAGTGAGATTTTGATGCTAAGCATAATGTGGATCCTGATATTTATTTCCTAACTGTTTAAAATTGAACGAGTGTTATGGTTTGGATATGAGGTGTCCCCCAAAAGCTCACATGTGAGACAGTGCAAGTCTGGATGAGAAACGACAGGCTTATAGCCTTGGCATAATAGTGAATTCATCCCCGGTGAGATTAACTGAGTGGTAACTGAAGGCAAATGAATTGTGGCTGAAGTAAGTGGTTCACTTGGGGCATGGCTTTGAGGTATATATTTGTACCTGGCAAGTAGAACTCTCTCTGCTTCCTGATCATCATGTGAGCTGCTTCCCTTTGCTACTCACCATGATGTTCTGCCTCAGCCTGAGGAATGGTGCTGGACTTCTTTGGACTGAGACCTCTGAAACTGTGAGCCCTCAAATAAACTTTTCCTCCTCTACAATTGTTCAGGTCAGAACTTTTAGTCACAGGGGAGAAAAAAAAAACTGACCAAAACAAATTATTTTATGTTTCTGAGTTCATTTTTGGTACCTTTTAATAATATCAAGCTTGAAAATTGATCCCAATATTTATTATCCCTCTTTCTCATTCCATTTTCCGCTTCTTAGCATTTGTTTCCTGAACTCAGCAACAGACTTTTATATGGCAGTTTTATTCCTACCTAGCATTCATTATAGCTGCCAGAGTGATTCTTTTTAAAAGTGTAAATGAGGAGACAGGATTTAGCTCAATTTTAGAGCACTTGCCTAACAGGGATTGATCCCCAGGGATGGATCCCCAGAAGTACCAAAAAAGGAAGAATGAAAAAAAAAAAAAAAGTGTAAGTGCCACCATAGGATTTCTCTGTTCATCCTTCTATTGACCTGTCAGCTTGCTCAGAATGTAATCCCAATTTCTCACCTTGGCTTATGGGGTTCTGCCTCTTCTACCAAAGGGCTGCCATTGTGACCTCTCCTCCATCAGCTTATCTGATTGCTTAGTTGTCCAGGTCACATTAACTTCCTAATTCTCCATTAACATGCCAAGCACATACTCATCCCAGAGATTTTAAGCTTTTTCTTTCTTCTGCCTAGAACATTTTTTTTCCTGATATCTGTAAGGGGCATGCCCTCACTTTATGCAGGTCTCTGCTGAAATGTCACCTTATCATAAAGAACTATAAGATCAACCTTTTTAAAAGAGCACTCCATCACTGTCTATGCTTTTATCCTGCTTTGTTTTTTTTTTCACATCATTTACTTATTTTGCAATGTTTTGTCAAGTTTTTCCACATGCAAAGTACAAAAATGTGGAAATTGTTTCTCTTCAGTTCTGCATATTGAAATGAATGGGATTCATGACTTATGTGTATATGAGGATTAAATAGGATAACCATGTAAAAATGTTACCACTTTTAATATTTTCCTATGGTTCAATTTAAATGATACATGCTTTTGTTTTTGTTTGTATGTGTGTTTGCTTAAAGCAGGGTTCATCATTATGGTCACTAGGTGATAGCTGGCTCTGCACTTCTTGTTATAAATAATGCTATTGGAACACCACTATACCTATGCATTGTCTATGGTTGTTTTCCTGTGATATGGCAGAATCAAATTCTTATGATAGATTGTATAGCCTATATAGATGGCCCTTTGCAAAAAAAAATGTTCTTTATCCAGCAAGAATGGAATAAATGAATAAATTAAATGAATGGAATAAAAACAAAGGAGTGAATGAATGAATGAATGAATCTCATGTTTACATGGATAAAGATCATAGCTATTTTTATGGGAACTCCCATGTAACAATTTGGTATTGGGTTTTATGAAGTGAGTAAAACTTCTGTATTTTTAGGAAAATGTGTAGTGTTATCCATGGAATTTTTAAAACTAGCTGAACTCTGAGGCTCAAAAGTAGAAGACTTGCCCAAGGTTATACCACAGGTCCAGTGAAGAAATAAAGCAAGATTCAAAGTCTGTTTATTTCTGGTTTGTTCTTTTCTCCTTTGTATAGCTGAGTATTACTGACAATAACCAAGTCATTTGAGCACTTTTCTTAAATGTTGATTAAAGCCTGCAATGCAGTTATTGTCAAGATGTTGGCAATTCTCTTCTCGGTTAGTAAAATGGATATTTTAAAGAGAAGCTTAATTTTTAAATGTTTTCTTTGATGAAGGAACCATGCTTCCACAGCTGAGCTCTAGTAAACCAGAATTTCTTTTTTTCTTCCCTTGAGGTAGTCTAACCACTAGAAAGGATCCCTTCTCTGCTCTCCAAGTAGGCTGGTGTTGGAGCAGTTGGCGTTATTCCTAAGCAAACACATGGAGAGTCCTATTTGTTTATGCTAGTGGAGAAAGATCTGTGTGATTATATAGATGAAATAGGTTTTAATTTTAAAAAAGAGCATTGTGAGGGACCAGGAAGCTGGATTCCATTCCTGGTTTATCTATGGTAATCTAAAACATTCAAATAACTTTTAAAAAATTAGCACATATTAATGGTACCTGGTTCATAGTTGATGCTATGAATGAATGATGAATGAATATCGAATGGAATTAATGGTTAATAATAAAAATAATTAGAATGAAAAATGGGGAGGAATTGCTCATAGAAAATAGAAAACTGTTTTATGTGAAAGGCTTTATGATGATAAGAAAGCTGGGTATTTTCAAAATTAAGACAAGGTTAATGAGTCTTACAAATCAGGTCAATTTTTGTTGTGTTATTTTTTTGTTTTAAGGTCTGAAGATCATGTAGGTAGAGATAGAGCTGGATACCTTTGCTTAATGGGAAAAGGGGTCAGGGCACACTTTTTGGAACCAATGAGATTTTCTCTACTATTTAAACCATGCTAAACAAGAGACTAAATATTACCTAATATATCTAATATAAATTTATTTATTTAATGAAAACTCAAGTCACCTGATATCTAAAAAGCCATTAGTTATGTCCTTGGGTATGGTGACTGAGGCCAGAGTAATTCTGTAGCGTGAAAGGAGGGCTGTTTTGGTCAAGATTCTCCTGGGTGAAAATGACAGAAACCCAACTCAAAGCAGCTTAGGTTGAAAGAAATGGGGGTATGCAGGAATTACTGGCTTCTGGAACTTGAGAAAAATAGATTTGTTCTTATCGTCACAGCTGGATGAACCCACATGCTCAAATAACTTGTGCAAGAAACTCTTCCTTGCATCTTTTAGTCCTCCTTTCTCTGGGTTGATTTCATGCTCAAGCATCAAGCTTTATTCTCCTGCAAAGAGATATTATGTGGCAGTACTAGGCTCACCCTCCTCTGCATCTACTTATTATTGCACTGTGGATCAACACATTTATCAACTGTTGCCTCTTTCATAATTAATCTTAAAGTAGTGTTATTTGTAATTAAGGACATTTACCTGGATTACTATTTTTATGCCCTTTGCAATCATAGCTTAGTGGCAGGTAGTATACAACTAGTATGTTTCTTCCCAATTTCTTTTCTTTCATTTTGTTTTGAAATTGTTTTAAATTTTTTGATAACACATTGCATTAAAAGTGGGCTAATTCTGATTTATTTTTCTTCATTGATCACATAGTATCGACAGTTGGATTTATTTGTTGGGGGGTCAGAGGGGCACAAGCTGGATTGCAGTTCTGTGTTTAGCACACACACATAAACACGCAAATTCCATATGAAAAGAAGGAAAGGGTCCTGTGGATCTGACAGGCTATGTTATTGGTCCTGACATTGTTATCATATTTGCAGATAACTCTATAATGTTATTCTGTACGGTGATCACATTTTCAGGTGAACAGGAAATGAGAGAAATAACTAGGCTGAATAATGGATTAGGATTCAAATGCTTCAGTTTAACTTGGAATGATATGATATATATATATATATATATATATATATATATATATATATATAAATTCCATTCATATTTTTTAACTGTTTTAGGCAAGGAAACAAGTTCAGAAAAGCAAAAGTAAATATGAAAGGTGGGGGAGATAATGCCTATAAGGTGAATGCTAGAAGAAGCAGACTTGGATATAGGTCAGTGATTTCATGTGGCCACCAGGAAAATTGGTAATGTCTTAGGATGCTGACTTTAGATATTTGGCAGTTATTAGGATGGGGCATATCCAGAATACTGTCCTAGTCCCATGAATCACTCTTTAAAAGATACATGATAGGGTACTTGGAATAGTAAACGAACTCAGTAACTTTATTGGATTTGTTTGTTTGTTTGTTTTAACAGAGGAGACTTGATAGACTATCTCAGTTACATTTCCAGAAATTTCTAGATTGATTTCTTGGAGACCTTGTTTTAGTGACTAGATCAGAAACACCTCATCTACTTAGTGCTTTGGATAACCTATATGTGTAATTTTCCTCATCAGTTGTGTTAATCAGTTTTCTGTCACTGTAACAAAATAGCTGAGATAACTTAAAAGGAAGAAAGATATGTTTTGGCTCTTTTTAAAATTTTGTTATTTGTTTTATTTAGTTATATATGACAGTAGAATGCATTTATGCACTTTGATATATCATACATAGATGGGATATAATTTCTCATTTTTATGAGTGTACATGTTGCAGAATCATATTGGTCATGTAATCACATATATACATACAGTAATAATGTCTGTTTCATTCTAATATCTTTCCTAACTCCACATCCCCTCAACTAATAGAGTTGAGGTGGTCAGTGAGGAGTAGTTTCCTTTGTACAAGAATTATTAAATTATTCATTACTAAAGGAAGTAAGGGATAGAAATTCTTGAAGATGGCTAAGAAAGATGGCTACTCCTGCCTTTCCAGCCAAAGAAAACTGAGCCCTGGATTTACCCATGACAGTATCCTTCTTTAACCCAATATAACAAACTTCTATCATTTTTTAACGTATAATTTTACATAAAAAATGTTGAGACACATTTGGTGACAAGAGAAATGGTGAAGTAGGTGATTTGAAAAGAACACTGTAGCAGTTGTATAAGGAATGGGTTTGATTGGGCATGGTATAGAGGCTGAGAAGGTGATCATTAGCAAAATTTCATGTCTATGTCATCACTGCATCCAAGGTGATAGTCATTGAGATGGATATAACAGCTTAGAGATTTGTGTGATTCCTCTATAGCTTTTTAAAAGTGGTCTTTACTTCAAATAAGAACAGAACCTATAATTCAGGTTTAGGTATTTCTGAAATTTCTTAACTGTTATATAGGTAGTATTCAAACAGAAAAATATATAATAATTCAAGTTGATTTTGGATTTATTAGCATCCACTGTAATTATTTATCACATCCTTTCTGGTATTTTGTTATCTCTACATCTCACATACCAGCCATGTGAGTTTAACCAAACAGGAAGGAGGAATGAAAGCTTTTGAAGTCTCATGTGCCTGATTCAGTACTGGGTGCTTTAGATACGTTATCACAACTGATGACACAGGTGTACAATAGGCTACCTACTAAGGGACACTTCAATGACTGGAGCATTTCTGGCTCTAAAGTCTTCAGTCTGTTTTTTACATAATTCTGCATTCTATGTCGAGTGGAACTTTGCTATTTCAGAATTTTTATCACCCACTCTGTAATAAACCCAGGAATCTTCACTATGGAATGACATTGTAAATTATGTACTCCTGTGCCTATGACGGTGTGTGAGTTTGCATGTAATTATGCATGTGAGTTTTCCTTATTTAGTGTATAAGAATCTGATGGAATGAAGGGCTGGGTGAAATTCTCGAAATTATATCACCAAAGCATCCAACTCTAACAATGGTAGCATCAGAGAAATACCTACAGGGAATGAAAATTGATACTTTCTGGAATAGCCTCATGAGTGCCAAATTTTACTAGCCAACCAAATTAGGAGTTTCCTTTTAATCCCCTGTTAGTAGTCCTATTTTATGAACAAATCATTCAGTATAGTTGTGAATCGAGTTAGACATTTAAAAAAAAATCAAAATAGTCAAGATTCACTGAAACAGCTTCAGATATTTAACCTTTCTAAAAGTTACTTCTACCATTCACCACCCAGCAACTGCAACTGAGTGATAAGGAACCAAGGTGGAGACTGGGGAAAAGGAGATTATCAAGTCTTAACAGTTCATTTGAGTACTTCTGTCAAGCTCAGTAGGTATCATGGGTTTGAATTTACAGTCTCATACCTGAAAGGCAAAAGCATGTATTTTGGGGGGTTGGAGGGGGGGGCCAGCAGCTCCAAGTTAGTCTTTTCCTGAGAATATATTGTTTAATTTTTCTGTATTTATTTAAAATCAAGACAGTTTAAACTGGAAATACCCTGGTCCCCGTAATCTGGCTCCATTTTTTGTTGGGATTCAAAGGGTATGATTTTCTGAATCTCAGATATCAGGGTGCCGGTCATATCTAGCCCCTTACCATACTGTTGGCTAAGTAGCAGTCTCCACATTGCTGTCCTCCAGATGTGGTTTGGATCTTCACTGTCTTCCAAAAGCTCATGTGTTGAAGGCTCTGTTCCCAGATGATGGTCCTTTTAGGCAGTGTTGGAAATTTTAGGAGGTATTCCTTCCTAGAGAGTGGGAGTCAGGTAATTGAAGGGATGTCCTTAAAGAGTTTATTGAGGCCCTATTCCATTCCCCTCCCTCCCCCCCTCCTGCTTTCTGATCACCAGGATGAAATAGCTTTGCTTTACTAGATGTAACCCACCACAATGTTTCACTTGGCCACAGTCCCAAGGAAATGGGGCCAGGTGATCACTGGCTCTTATCATTCAGCTGTAGTTTCTGGATGGTGAATATTAGAAGTGACTTTTACTTGCCTAGCATGTACAAGATCCTGAGTTCAATTCCCAGTACTGTAAACAAACAAACAAACAAACTAAACCAAAACAAAACAAAAAAAGAAAAGAAATTTAAAAAAAATGACTTTTAGAAAGGTAAACATCTTTCCTTTATTTAGTTGTTTATCTCAGGTATTCTGTCACAGCACTGTAAAGTTAACCAAAACCCCTCGGCACTCATGGTGTTTGCCTCTGTGTCATGTGCAATACAGTGAACTCTGAGATACATTAAAAAAAATAGCCAATTCTTATGAGTCTTTCTTTTCAGAAGCCGAGATGTCAGTCTGTGTACTAGGGAGTACTTTGGGCTTATTCACACAAAAGTTAATCTTCATGGATTTGTCACTTGCTGTACCTAGGATGACTGTCTGTGTAGTTGGTATGTTTTGAATTTCATCAGGAAAAGAACTAAGCTTACTGGGGCTCTTAAGACCCTGAGCTTGGGCTGGGAATATGGCTCAAGTGGTAGCACGCTCGCCTGGCATGCATGCAGCCCGGGTTCAATCCTCAGCACCACATACAAAAAACAAAGATGTTGTGTCCGCCGAAAACTAAAAAAAAATAAAATAAATATTAAAAAATTTCTCTCTCTCTCTCTCTCTCTCAAAAAAAAAAAAAAAAAAAGACCCTGAGCTAGCAGGAGAAAAAACTAGACTCTCTTTGGAATGGAACTAAAGCTTGTGTTTTTTCTTTTTTGAGGGGGGGGGCGTTCTGCATCCTTTACCCATTGGGATGCCTTGACCTTTCTCCTTTTCCTTACTTCTAGAGGGTCTGTAGAAAGTTAAAGACCATTAGAAAAATGATGTCAAGTTTAACTTGTCCTCCCTCATCCCATGGTGATGGAGGTAGCTTCTGTTGACATTTTGGCTTTCTCTCTTGATCCTTTCCTTTCCTTTGGTTTTCAGTATTGCTCTGGGACATCCTCTTGCTTCCATTCTGTGTATTCATGCAGAGTTCACTCGGCAACATTGAGACCAACGTCCCCTCACTGGATCTTGAGCTGCTCTGTAACAGACCTGCCATTTGTATCTGCTCCTGCAATCCCTACGTGCATGCTGCCCTCTGCGGAGAAACTGAAAGCTCCTGTTGACTCATTGGAAGTATCCTCTGAGGACAAGGACAAGCCTGCAGCACTGGCCTGGCAAGGCTGTGCTGGCTCTGCCTCCTCCTGGATCCAGGAAAGCTGCTCTTGCCAGTGCTGGATTTTTCTGCCCTGAGGTTGTATATTGTATTCTTTTCCTTCCAGTTTTTACCAGAGAAGCAGCCCCAAACACTTCAGGGAGCATGGGAAGCCTTTTAATATTGATCTGATCTTAATTTTCTTCTCTATGAAGACCTGGGCAGAGGGGGAGTTAAAACAAGTGAAATGGAAAAGTAACACCAGAAAGATTCAGATTCATTTCCTTCATATCTCTCTCTCTCTCTCTCTCTCTCTCTCTCTTTCCTCTCTCTTTCTCTCTCTCTCTTTCCTGTCTTTCATCAAAAGCTGATGATTAGCAGAATCTTAGAGATCACCAAATTCAACTCCTCATTCGATGCAGAAATCCCCCCTGGAGTACCTCCTCTGAAGATCGGTCCAGTTTTGATAGAGCAATTTCAGGGCCAATTCACCAGCAAACATCCTCATACAGTTTTACTTTATACAATTGTGTTTAGTATTTCTGTAGAATCAATTCCTATAAGTGAGACTAGTAGAGAGAAATCCATAATTTATGTTTTTATAGCAAATAACAAAATGGGCACATGTGAACCAATGTGTTCTACTGCCTGTATTATATACAAAAACCTGTGCCTGGCAGTCCTAGGGAGGCACATTGTGGTTCAAAGGAAGGATACTGTATTGGATAAAAATGTTCCTTAATAGATCACATCACAGGGGTTGGGAAAATAAGCACTGAAGAACAGACTGGATGGTCAAGGTGCTGACTGAGAGGTGGTAACATTTAAGGAATCTCTGGAATTCAGCCTTGGCGAACACTCTGGAGAAGTATTAGGACCCTGTCTAACATGGCACAGGTTCTGAATGGTGGCTCATATGATCCTGGATCCTTACAAACTCAGCAAATTTTCCAAGAGAGCCTAAGAGAACATGAGAGGCTTTACAGGAACAGATATTAATTGCTCTCCCAAAGCTCCTTACCCTCATCTTTTATTATTATTATTACTATTTTTTAAAAAAAAAATTGTTGTTTTTAAGTGTACAGTAGGGTATATTTTGATATATTATACACGCATTGGGAGCAACCCATTACTGTTTTGATCTCATTCTTGTGGTTGAACATAAGGTAGAGTTACACTGGTTGTGTATTCATATATAAGGATAGGAAAGTTATATCCAATTCACTCTACTGTCTCTTCTATTCCCATCCTCCTCCCTTCCCTTCATTCTCCTTTATCTAATCCAAGAAATTCTGTACTTCCCCTCCTTTGTTATGGGTTAGAATCCACATATGACAGAGGACATTCAACTGGCTTATTTCACTTGTGGTAAGTGATGGAACTGAAGAATTTCACAGCCTCATCTTTTACAGAGTCTGAAAGAAAAACTTGTGCTGGCTGTTGTCCTCAGTCTCAAACACAGACATATCTATTTCATCTGCAGTTGATGTGGTCTGGGTGCTGTTGGAATATTCTGGTCATGATATCAGGAGTTAAATGAGGTTTTTTTTTCCCCAATAAACAAGAAGAGCATCTGCAAACAGTGGGCATTGGAAAGAACACAGAGTGACAAGTTTCAGGAAGAGCTGCTGCTTTTCAATATCACAGGTGGATATTTTTCCTAATTTGAATGGGGGACGTCTAATTTACTCTTAGGTGTTACTAAGCTTGTGACCTCTTATCTGAATGCCACAGTCACATCTGTTTGCAGCTACTCCATTTAGCAACATAACACGTGATAACAGCACAAGGCTAGGGCTGGGTACAATGGGAATAAGGTACCCACAGCAGTCACCACGCAGAGTTGGCTATGTATCTGGACTAAATCTCTTTTGCTCATCTTATTAAAGTTGTTTGCAAATATCAGTGTGTACTTGAATATAGCATCCTACTCCTTGTAGAATTGTTGCAGTGACTTCATGGAAGTCTCAAACATGTCCCCTGCATGCCTGCATTGGGCCAAGAAATACACAGCAGATTTGCTGTCAAGAGCATTTATGAAGACAGTTCCTCGTGACTTTGCCACCCCTTCCTTGCCATCCCTTGCAGGGTCTCCTGTACTCCCTGCTACATGGACAGGAAGGTTAAGGAAGGAGACCTCTGAGTAACTGAGGATTATCTGACACATTTGTACTCTGGAGAGGTGAGTTTTGCCTAAGAGGGGTCTTTCCCTGATTCTGACACCCTTGTTCACCATACCTCACAGCCAGCTGCCAACTGTAATGCTGCAGTTGCTCCTTCCCCTTTTTTTAAACTCATTTTTTATTAGTTCTAATCAGTTACACATGACAGAAGAAAGCTTTTCAATTCATTGTACACAAATGGAGCACAACTTTTCATTCCTCTGGTTGTACACGATATAGAGTCGCATCATATGTGCAGTCACACACGTACCTAGAGTAATGATATTCATCTCATTTCACCATCTTTTCTACCTCCATGCCCCCTCCTCTTCTCTCCCTCCCCTTGGCCCAATAAAAGTTCCTCTATTCTCCCCTTACCCCCACCCTCATTATGGATCAGCATCCACTTATCTCAGAGAGCATTTGGCCTTTGTTTATTTGCAATTGTCTCACTTAGCATAATATTCTCCACTTCCATCCATTTACCTGCAAATGCCATAATTTTATTCTCTTCTAATGCTGAGTAGTATTCCATTGTGTATATGTACTACAGTTTCTTTATCCATTCATCTGTTGAAGGGCATCTAGGTTGGTTCCACAGTTTAGCTATTGTGAATTGTGTAACTATAAACTGAACTCAAAAATCTTAACACCAAAAACAAACAAACAAACAAAAAAACCTAATTAGTAGATGGACTAAGGAGCTGAACAGACACTTATCAGAAGAATATATACAATCAATCAACAAATATATGAATGAATGTTCAACATCTCTAGTAATCAGAGAAATGCAAATCAATACTATTCTAAGATTTCATCTAATGCCAGTCAGAATGGCAGCTATCAAAAATACAGACATATATAAGTGTTGGCGAGGATGTAGGGAAAAGGCACACTCATACGTTGCTGGTGGGACTGCAAATTGGTGCATCCAATCTGGAAAGCAGTATGAAGATTCATTAGAAAAGTTGGAACCACCATTTGATCCAGCTATCCCACTCCTTGGTCTATACCCAAAGGACTTAAAAACTACAGGGACACAACTCCTCTCCTTCTTGAGTCCCCACCAGGACCTAACCCTGCTGGTGGCTCCTGTTGTCCTCTGCTGCTACCAGCAGTCTGTGTCCATCCCTGTCACCTAATATCGCCTCCTGCAGGGCAGTGGACGTAGGGGACCCTACCAAGGTAGAGGGATAGGTGACGGGGCTAAATCTACCATTATGAAGTAAAGAAACATGCTGAAGGGCTGGGGATGTGGCTCAAGTGGTAGTGCGCTCACCTGGCATGTGTGTGGCCCAGGTTCGATCCTCAGCACCACATACAAAGATGTTGTGTCCGCCAAAAACTAAGAAATAAATATTTAAAAATTCTCTCTCTCTCGCTCTCTTTCTCTTTAAAAAAAAAAAAATCAAGAAACATGCTGAACAATGGGGATCCTTAAAATAATAAGTGGCATTATCATTTTTATCTCCAACGGTGATCATTTACATAGCAATGGATGAAAGGGAAACTTTTTTTTTTTTTAACAGCCAGTCTCTGAACTTGAAGAAAGTGAGCAGAAATTTTTGTGGAACATTTACCCAGTGTATGTTAGATAGGGGCAAATTTTAATTGTGGAAATGAAAGTGAGTGCTGGGTGCCTCAGATGGAAGAAGATCAGTCTTCACATGCCTTTCAGGTTATTAGCTACATCAAGTTCTGTAAAGTCACCCCAAATAGTTGTGAGCGTTTTTTTTCTCATTTTGCATTATATGAAAGGTATAGAAATATGTTCCAGATGGTGAGGACATTACTTTTGGTTGTTGGTTTTGTTTGCTATTTTGCAAGACATTTATTTTCCTTCTTCCATGTGAAATATTTATAAAACTGCAAAACAATCTTGAGATCATTAAGGCATTTAACGCTATTTATCCTTAAAGTTTGATGTTAACTAACTCATTTAAATAAAACCACTCTTTCTATAACAATCCAGCAAATGTGCACTGGAAAATAAAAATTATGTCTCCTTTTCACTTTAACTATGCTTCTGTTTACATTTTTCCTCAGCTGCTCCTATCATTTGTATGATTTTGAGTAAATGATTGTCAGTCCAAACTAGCCTGGGTCAAAACAGAAGAACAGTGCATCTGGCTGTCTTCTTATATTTTCTTAACACAGTAGTGTTGCAGACTTTCCAGAGTAAGGGGTCCAAAACCAGATAACCTATATTCAAGCCTCATTTCTCTCCTTCCTGGTCATCAGACAAGTTCCTTAGCATTTCTAAGCTGAATTCTTCTTACTGATGATGTTGACATCATGATATCCTCATAGGTGTTGAATGATTATTTAACAAATCAGTGCATTGAAAGCTCTTAATTTAGAGGGTGATACATAACAGGAAGTCAATAAGTGGAGCTTATGAATGAGTCACAAGCATCTTTTCCATGTGATCGTCAATCGAGAAAACCCATTTTAAAAAGTTCTGATTGAGCAGTTGTTTCCATTTATCTTGGGCATTAGATAGTCTTTTTATTAGTCCCATATATGCATAAGTAAGTACACAGGGGCCATCGTCCACAAACCCCATTCCCTGGCGGGGCTGAGATCCTGGGAAATCAGCAACTCTAATCTGGAGCACAGAATAAGTGTCACGCTGATCCGTGTGGCAGGTGATCCATGGCTTTACTCTCGGGATTTCTGTTCACGTATGGCTGAGAAGGGGATGGGACGCAGCAGGCATTTTGATAAAGGCCCAAGGGAGAGGTATTAGAAGCAGTGGAAAGAGTCAGTGAACTGGCCACTCAGGAATCAAAGCAGAGAGCGCATTTCCAACTGAGCTTTCAGTTACCTACCCAGGAGGGAGTCGAGAATTAGAGACAAGGGAATAAGACTGAACTCTTGATGAGCTTTTAGGTTCTTGGCAGCTTTGTCACGTTGTCTTTTTCTCATCTTATAACATCAGGGTTTCCAGAATGCTTTCCCTATAGTTTGTAAGTTTGGGGCTCCTCCCTTCAAATTCCTAAGGTGAAACCTCATCATTAAGATGACCACATTCAGGGGAGGGGCTTTGGGGGGAATATTTAAGTCAGGAAAGCAGAGTCCTCATGAGTTAATGCCATAAGAAAAGGGACCTCAGACAAGTAATAGCACCTTCCACATGTGAAGATACAATGAGAAGATGCCACCCATCAGTCAGGAAGCAGGCCATGCCCAGATGCAGAATCTGCTGATATTTTAATCTTAGGCTTTCCAGGCTCCAGATGTGGGAAATAAATTTCCACTCTTTACACACTTCCCAGATTATGATATTTTGTTACAGCAGCTCTAATAGATTAAACCACCTACTAAAGTTTCCTTGTTCTGAAATCAAAAGAGAAAAGCAAGTTTTTAAAAAATGTGAAATTGGGCTAGTTTTATAGCATCTTTAGGATTGCTTAGCTAGCATGTGTGAGGTCCTGGATTAATTCCCCAGCACCACAAGAAAAGCAAAGTTGTTCCTGCCAAGAAGGTACTCATGAGGGTGTGGGTAGAGAAAACCATTAACTAGTTTATAAGATGGTAGAAGATAATTTGCTGAGAGTGATATGCACCAATTTATAAAGAAACACAGGGGAGAGGAGACCTAGAAGTCTACTTGGAGTATCAGAAAATTTAACTTTAATTTAAAGATAGAATCGGAACAGCTCAGATAAAGATGGGGCATGATGGTCACTTCAGACTGAGGAGGGAGCCTGTGTAAAGTCCAGAGGCAGAAGGGACCATTTAAAGCAGTAAGCAGTTCATGTTAGAACAGCAAAGAAATAGTGATCAAACTTATGAGAAGTAAGACTGGAGAAGAAGGCAGAATGGAGATTATTGAGGACCTTGCAGGAATTAATAAAGGGCTTGACTTCATCCTGATCACCATGAGCCATTAGAAGCAGGTGCATAACTCAATCTGAATATGCTTTAGACAATTAACTGTCCTCAGTGAAGACAAGGGACTAGAGTGACATAAAGGTCACACATGTAAGAGGAGCATTTTACTCTCCTCAAGAAGGTTTGAATAAACTGATAAAATACTGGGCAGTAACCAGAGCTGAGGAAAGGAGGCATGTACTGGGACTTTTTGGAAGATAAGAGTAATGACCACAGTGATCCTTTTTTTTCCTATGACCGCATCAAGAGTGCTGGAGATTGAAAAACCAGACTCAATCCTCCAATCATTCTTTTTTGTCCATTTCATCTTCCACTCAAATGTCATTCTTTTTGTTCATCTTCCACTCAAACGAAGAGAAAATGAACATAAAAAATAAAAAGACTTTATGTTGTAGCCCCTGTACCAAGGATGAAAGATCTAGACATGTTGCTAAAGATCATGCTTCAAACTGCCATTTTATATTGTTAATATTGGAATTAGGCATGTCACATACAACCTAGTCAGAGCTATAGTGGAGGCGTGTGCAAGAGATATTGGTAAGCTCTGTGGTTTCCTATCAAACAATGCCAGTGAACCTGGATGGTCCATTCCATTACTGAAAATAATATAATTTCATGATTCCAAACACAAAACAAATATCCATTTCTCATTAAAAAAAATAGTTTTAAGGATTGACCTAGAAGCATAAATTCTCATCTGTCTAGAACCAGAGGATCCTTTTGTGTTCATCTAGGTTTAAAAGAGTACAGTTTGGTTTCAAACCCTAGCTTTGCTATCTGCTATTGAACCACCCTGGAATAAATTTATTAACCTTCATAAAACTTCACTATTCTTATCAGCAAGATTGAGAGTTGTATATCTATGACCTTAAATATTTGGGAGAAACACAGTTATTGATATCTCTCTCTCTCTCTCTCTCTCTCTCTCTCTCTCTCTCATATATTTTAAAGGTCCTCAGAATTTCTGGCACTTTTGTAACCAAAGTCCGAAAATTATACATATAAATGTATCTTGCACCACCATAATTTGAGCTTTATTTTCTTGAGATACAAATTAAGTTAGTTGTTAGCCATAAGGATG
Source organism: Callospermophilus lateralis (assembly GCF_048772815.1). Lineage (NCBI taxonomy): Eukaryota > Metazoa > Chordata > Mammalia > Rodentia > Sciuridae > Callospermophilus > Callospermophilus lateralis. The sequence goes on from NC_135322.1 coordinate 43,711,178, forward strand.
AAGTAACAATTTATTTTTGTAATTTAACTGATACTTTAAAACTATTACAGTTTCTATATATCAATGATATTAAACAGTAGGATTAATTTTCAGTGCCTTAGTGGCTATAAATTCATAGGTGTCTTAATGGAAAATAATGTTCACTCACTCAACCAACCCAAAGAAGGCAGGGAGAGTAGAATTACAGTTCAGTTGATAACATTACAAAAAAGTTTTTGAAAACAGAACACAGCAAAAGCTCTAATCTCATGTACAACACTTTTTGCATAAATTTGTGACTTTGAATACTGGGCTTGATATTTCTGAGCTTTGAATCTCTTCCTTCTGAAGTAAAAAGTGCACTGACAACACTCAAGATGTTAATGAAAACTGAAAATATTTATAAAACACAAAGCATAGTTGTGGAAGTATATAATAATTACTCAACCATATTATTATGCAATTATCTAAGCTGGTCTCCCCGCCCCCATGGAAGGCTTATCTGATAATTTTATAGGCTAGAAAAATATTCCAAGAAAAACTAAAAATAGACAAGGATTTTCTTACAGATCATTTGAAGTGAAAACATTTCTAAAGTTTTACATACTTAACTCTGTAATACTATCTATAGGTTATTGTTGATAAGTAGAGAAGAAAATAATGGCTTTAGGTTTGTGCAGCTTCCTAGTGACATAAAATTAATTTGTTGTGTGGAATTTTACTCCTGTTCATTATTCATACTGGTAGAAGGAGGCAGCTCTTAAAATCTATTAACCTGATATTCTTCTTTAAATTGAGAGATGAGTCTAAAATGAAGGATGAAAACTATTTAAGAAGAAAGTTCAATTGAGGGTTCCGGTGGCCACTTTGCTGGGGTTCACACTTTCTCATTGGAAGAAATTTCTTTCATTGATATGTTAAGTAGTGCCCTTGGAGAGACATGAATTAATTGCAACTTCCTCCTGAATGGCATGTTCTGAGTCTGAAGCTGCTTACTGTGGTTTAAATGTTCCTTAGGGTAAAGTCCTCCAATTAAAATTAGTTGTTTAGAGAGTTCATCTGAAACTCCCCCCCCCCCCCAAATAACTCAGTAGTCAGGCCCTCTGGGGATGCTGAGACTGAATTTGAAGAAATAGATTTTAAAAAAGAGTTTATGGCTGGTGAGTTGTGTTCTAATATCACGTGGTTAAATTTATAGATTTCGTCCCTATACAGTATTGACCACCACAGTCTTCTAAGTCTTGGCAAAAGCATGATTTTTTGTTTTTTAATGATAGATCCTAATAAAAAAGGTTTGCTTTGTATGATGTCTATACTTCCACTAAATTGAGAATTGTTCTACTGACGTCAGGCAATAAATAATAAGGAGTAGAGTGGGAGAGGGATTGAGATAGATAACTGAAGAAACAAAAATATTTATTTTTTGGAAATTGATGGAGCTTGAGGTTTTATAACAGAGAGGGGGAAGGGGGGTGACTCCTGGTAACAGGAGCAATGGAAAATAAAACCTTAAGATGACTGACAAAATAACAGAGAGGACTGAAAAGAAGTTAAACTTTCATGGGTACAAGGAGGAAGCATACAAGGCTAGCCTGTAGGAAATGTGTATTTTCAATTATTCCTCTAAATATTCAAGTATACATTGGAATCAAAATAGTATTTTTCATCAATGAAAGAGAAAGTAATATAAATATATATATGTTAACATACACTCTGGAACGAATTCCACAGGTATTATGCTTAGCTAAAAGCCAGGCATATAAGGAGGCATATCCTTTGATTTTATTTATGTGGTTTTTAAGAACAAGACTAATTCATGATACTAGGGATCAGAATATTTATTCCCCTTGATGGGAGGGGCAATGTTTCTAATGGACAGAAGTAGAATGGAGTTTCCTTGGATGGAGAAAAGTTTTTTTAAAAAAATCCTGATCTCTCAGTTAGTAAATTATTGAAAAATATCTAGAAATCATTTAATAGGTACAATTAAGAATTCTCCAATTTAGAGCAAGGTACAGTGGTACACACCTATAATCCCAGCCTACTAGGGAGGCTGAGACAGGAGGATTATGAGTTCAAAGCCAGCCTCAGCAAGGGCAAGGGCAAGGTGCCAAGAAACTCACTGAGACCCTGTCTCTTAAAAAAAAAAAAAAAAAAAAAAAAAAAAAAGTTCTCCACTTTATTCTATGTATTTTATACCAGATCTTTTAAAGGACCATATTATACAATAGATTTGCTAAAACAAATTTTAATTGTTGTTATGCCTTATGTGTTACTTTGAGTGTTTTCAAAGCAATTTTTTGATTTGGTACTTACAGTATGCTTGATGACTGCCTAGTACCTTGATGTGGGGTGTGTGTGTGTGTGTGTGTGTGTGTGTGTGTGATTTGTAGTATAAAGCAGAAAGATGTAAAGTGAGTACCTACTTCTTGAGAAACAATTGATATTTATTATCTTAATCATCTTAACTATTAACTACCTTGTAAAGTAATTTACATTTACTTTCTTTTGCAAATAAAGAAGTAAAGGTTCAGAAAGATTAAAGAGGCTACCCAGAACCTGTGAGTTATCCAGCAGTAAAAAGGAAAGCCAGAAAAAGAAAAAAAAAAAATCAACATCCAAAACCCATGGTTCCTCCATCTCTATGGAGATGAAGCCACCTCATGGTTTAACACCTTGTAAGTCTACACACGGTGAAAGATGATTAGGCTTTGTTTTCCTCAATGATGATGGGTGGGGGGTGGGTAGACTATGGGATTTTAATAGTCAGTATGTTTACTTATTCTGTGTTTACTTCATCTTCAAAATGTATTTGAGGCAGACATGATTTTAAGATAATTGGTATAGAATGGTTAGCCCTCAGATGGTATGGGGTTAGTAAAAAGGCATATTTTTTCTTGCCATTATTTTCAGTGTCTCTCATTAGATATATTTAACTTCTTTTTTTCATTTAATTTTTTTTAGTTGTAGATGGACACAATATTTTTATTCATTTATTTATTTTCATGTGGTGCTTCTGATAGAGTCCAGTGCCTCACATGTGCAAGGCAAGTGCTGTACCACTGAGCTACAATCCTAGTCCAGATATATTTAACTTTTTGCTTAAACTCTTAAATAACATTTTTAGCCTGATGGGCATATATGCTAAAAGGCATGACAGCCAGCATTCATTTTTAGGGAAGACTACTAAAATTCCAGTGTCTGCTTCCTTGTTCTATTTTAGTTCAGTCAAAGGAGAAAAAAAAAAAAAAAAAAGGAGGGAGGAAGAATTTCACTCAAATGTCTGATAGAAGCCTTGATTAAAGTATAAGACAGACTAGGGGGTAATGGGCAAGTTAGAATGGAATAAAAAGGTCTTCTAATAGAAGCCTCTTCCTTTGTGAACCCCAAATATTTTAAACTTGCTTTGGAACTTCTACCTTCTGAGCCTTGACACAATTTCTGAAGTCATCCAGCATAACCCACAATGATACTCCTTAAGACAGACTTTCATTTTTCCTTGAAGCCATTGAAAACTGGGTGGCCTGAATGAAAGAACGCGGAGTGCTCATTCACTAGGAGTTACAGATCAGTGACTAGCGAATGCTTCTGTACTGATTCTGCAGTGCAGAATTAAGCAACTTGCATATTTCAGCTTAAAATCCTTTAAGGTATCTCCCTGCCATGTTTTAGATGGGATGCCATCAGAAAGCATCCACTTCATACGTTAGTGCCCCAATTCTTCAGGCAATAGCGCCCCTGGAGTAAAACCTGTACACCCTGGATTAAAAAAAGAAAATATGTAGCACAACAGGGACTCTGCCATGTACTTGTTTTAAAGCTTTAATCCTCTATACAGGTGCGTTTCTTAAGGGTGAGTCAATCCTCCTTCAACTACACAATAAGACCCTAATATTCAAGTTGATAATTTCTTCTACAATTGCCTGTGATCCAGCAATGCCACAATTAACCTTGAAACATAGCAGTCCAGAATATCTTTGAAATAAAATGCTCTTTTGATATTTTTCTCCAACTTTCTCTCAGTATACATCATTTATAAAAAATTATTTGTATTTGATTTTTTGCATAATAGACAAATGCCAGGTGGGTCCAGTGATATGCTTGATGTTGATAAGTCATGATAAATGTTACGAGAGCATTCATTAAATGAACATAGGAGATATCCCAAAATAAATGCGTGGATTAAAAGTGAAGATGGCAGTGATGTGCTGAGCATCATTTTCTACAATGCCTTAGGCTACTATGGATTTGGGGTAGGAGTTTCTAATAAAGGAAGGTTTTATTAAAATATGGCAATACTGAAGGTTATTTTCTCTTTATTATACTAGGCCTATTCGGAATGTACATTTCATATATAGGTATTGAAATTCCCATAGTGGTTCAGACAATAGGGTATCCAAAAAAATCACCTGAGATTGTAGAAGTCACATCACTGTAATAATACAGGTTTTTATATAAAGTAATTGGAGAAGCTGGTGTCAATGACAAACATGGGAGGAAATTGATTTAGGTTTTTAATACACGTTATCTAAAGGAATATATGACATATATAATAATGATGTATAAGAAAGTATATAGCTTTAATAAATGCAATGATATTATTATAAAGGTACCATATGAAACCTGGTTGTAGATGATAGTGAATGTTGTCACATCATCATTTTATTTGGAAATTTTCTTTTGCTTGGCAAAAATAATAAAATCATAACTGTATGTGCATACACACTTGACCTCCCCCCTTATAAGCAGGGTGGTTTATTTTGGGGGAATAAAATATTTTAGCATCAGTGAGCTCACATTACTAACATCTGCTCATTGAAAAGACAAATTATTTTGTGCTGAATATTCTCACAGTTCGTATGCATGTGTTGGTATCTCTAGCATAAGGTATCAACAAACACTGACCTTATTTATTCTCTGTCAAAATTCAGAATGTGTATTCTGTCATATGATGTATAAACATTGTTAACACACAGCGTGATTCAAAAGGGAAAAAAACAATATTTCAGTGAGATAAAAAAAAGACGTTTCTTTTTCATTTAGAAAAATGATTCTAGGGACTGAGTTATCAATAAGGGACTCTGGGCTATAGCTTGTGAATTGGGCATTGCTTCTTGTCCTGGGTCCCAGTACATATTTCCCAACCTCTTGTCCACTCTCCAACAGGCCGTAGACCATCTTCTTGCAGAAGCAGTGCCTAGAACTACTGATAAATTCTCTGCAGAAATGGTAAAGTAGAAAAAGTCTCCTTTAACCCAGTTTCCAAAAACATTGAGCCAACCTGGGTTGGGACTTAGAATATTTTGAATATTTTTCCATCACAGCACACAAGCCAATGGCAGGACTGAGTTCTAGTGAGGGAAAGGATGGCATATTCAATTTCTCAAAAACTTTCTATTTCTTATACCTTTAACTTCTTCATTGTAACCTTACTATATAGAAAATAGTTGAATAACGAATGAACATGTTGAAACATTTTAGTGAAGGTAAGGATGCAGTATGTCTAATTTTCTGTTTACTTCAACGTATGGAAAGGTTTCTTTTGAAAGTGTTTAATTTGAAGTGCTCTTATTTGCAGTATGCAGTCTCACCATGAGTGGGCCATTTTGTTGGTGACCACACTGACCAAAGAATTCCTTCATTGGCACAGATGATTCTTTCAAAGCTCTTAGATTTGTGCTGCCTGTTTCATTGATGCATTCTCAGACTGAGATTTGATCTATGCATCTCAAAGTCTTCACAGAAGAAACAGAGAAGAAAAATGAAATGTCCCTTGATGTCTCAGGATGCTTCATAGAAAGTAGTACTTACACAATCTTGGGGTCTTTAGGATAGACAATTCTATTTTCTACCTGATGGAGGGATCCTGAAAAAGAAACTGAAGAAGAACAAGACTCAGAATTATCTGTTTTAGTTAAATGTGGAAAATCTGCCTTGAAGTTCATTGGAAAAAGAAAAAATGTTTGGTGGATATTTCTCCCCTTGGAAGTTCATACATAAATCAAAAATAAAGAAAAATAAAAATGATTCTAGGGATAAATAACAAAAATATTCAAACTGTATTTTTTCAATGATATAATTGTAATATAATCTACATCAGGTTATCTTTTTTTTTTTCCTGCAAAAAACCAGACACTACATATTTTACCACTGTGAGCCAAGCAGATTCTGTTACAATTTCTGGTTACTGCTGCTATAGCAAGAGAGCAACCATAGATTTTCTGGAAGAGAATGGACATAGCTGTCCTCCAATATAAACTGTTTGTAGATAGAAAATCTGAATTTCAGATAATTTTAAGACACCACAAAATAAACTTCCTCTGATCTTTTCATAGTTAAGTATGTAAAAACTATTTGTAGTTCATGAGTTAAGAAAGGTAAATTACACCAGATTTGTCCCACGGTCTGCTATTTGCTTATTGTTGGTCTATAATAATGGTTTGTGAATAATATCAGAAAGTGAAATATACAAAAATATTAAAGATACAGGGCAACTTAAACCTAAGTGTAAACTATCTTTGATTAGATAACATTATCTTGAGAATTTCACATTCTTTGAAATAGTTGACACATCAAGTACTGCTGTTTCTAGGTTTAGCAAAGATTTGATGGAGATGTTTTTATTATTTATACTTCTCTATACAGAAAACAGTTTTTTACAAGCCAACTAATTTAACATCCAAAATATTCCAAAATATTAAGGCCTTAGACTTAAGGTGGACATAGGGAAGCAATGACAATATTCATGCTTTACAATATCTTTTACAAAATACAGTTTGCTACCTCATACTTACAAGTAAATAATTGTCCCAGAAAAACTAGGGCTACTGCTTGCATCTTAGTCTATAGAAACAATTTTTTTTCTGTTTTTAAAACTCAATAATCTATTTTCCCCCAAGCATCCACTGGTGTTCTTACTTCTAATTGTAATGTACTTGTTATTATCAAGTTTTATCCATTGTTAAGTTTTTATTATAGATCACTACAGAAAATTTCCTATGCATCACATCAAAAAACTGTATTTTAAAGGCAAAATGGAAAGTATGTTAAAAATTGGTTACCTTTTTAAACACAATGGTCATGTATATATAAGACCAGATTGAGTAGGCACTTAAAACACTTAAAATATATAAATTAAATCACTGTCATTTAACATGACTTTGAATTGAAGAGACAATTAAGCATTAAGAATACTAGCATTAAGAATACTCAGAACTCAAAAGGAAAATGAAGAAAGTGAAACCACTCTATTTACTTATATAGCATCTTAAGTAGAATGGCTAATAAAACTCAACTTCAAAATCCTCCTCAAGTATACAAATTAATTACAAATAAATTCCTGGAAAATATATGATAAATAATAGTAATCAATAGAATCCTATTTGATCTTCCTTATAAAAGATAAAGGGTTCTAATTTTCATACCCTTTTTAATTTTTCTAATTTTTATTATTTTTTCATATTTCTGGTTGTAACAATAATCTATTAAACTATAAAATTTGCAAAAATTACCATGACAGTTTGATGATTTTCAAGAAACATACTATCCATCACTTTCTAGCTTATGGAGATGATAGCAATGAATTGGAATATAATTTTTCAGAAGGGAAACATTTAGGTAAGGAGTAATCCTCAGTAAATGTCTAGATTTTGTGTTTCAATATATTTAGTTGTTTCTTGCTTATAGTTCTAAACATATTAGACTTTGATAATGATATATTAGATATATTAGACTTTGATAATGTTCACTCAAAGCAATATTTTGTCTGTTTTCAAGATGAGAACATAAAGGTACCCATGCTATGTTAATTTTCCCAGAGATAACAAGTGGATATTCTGATCTGTGTTAGGTAATAGTTTGGATTTCTTCAAAGATTTCCTGTCTTTCACTCAGAATCAGACTGATCTCTGTGCCAAATCCAGGCAAGTGACAGAGAGATGGTGCTGGGTCATTATAACACCCTACTCCTGGTACTAATGATGGATCCAAGAGATGGGCACCTAACCCAACATGGGAAATAAGTATTCACAGAAAGTAGGAGGTTATTTTCTACATTGCTGATACTTCTCACCCATTTATTGCATGTCCTGTATTTCACTATATGTTTATTTGTTTTGCAGTTACTGGAGACTGAACCCAGGTCCTTGTATATGCTAGGTAAGTACTCTATCACTGTGGTACACATTGAACCCTCTTCATCATCTGGAGAGATTTCTATAAAGAAAGAGAATTAGACTTCCACTCAAAGAGAAACTGAAACATAGAAAGGAAATATGAAATGAAACAGATGTTTTTTACCTGGATACTTTGAGTCCTCAGATTACTGTTTCTTTGGATGGAATCTTCTTTTCTTTGATTTGCATAAGCTATCCCTGTGGCATTAATGATTAACTAGGCCAAGGGATTTTTCAAGATTCAAATGTGGTTTTAAATGGACATCGTTATAATTCTTAAGCCTATGCTACTTTAAACACAGTATAATATTTTTTATTCAAAACATAAAGATTTTTATTCAAAAACATAAAGATTTTTATTTTAAAATGTGTAAGCTTTGTAAACCATAAGCACAAGTCAATCTAACTCAGATTGGTCTTGTTCCTTTTCGGATACTGCCCTCTATGCGACATTGCATCAGAAATCAAGCAAGAAGGAACATGAATGTATCACATAGTTCTTTACACCTTTGGCATAGCAGGGTAAATAGTCTGATCTGAGAAAATATGGGGCCCAAGGCTGAAAACATTCTTAAGACTCATTTGTAGCAAAGAAATGGATGAATATATTATAAAGGAGATTTAAAAGAAAGGCTTGAAAAATTAATGGAGGTGTAAGTGATCAAGCTCACTGTAATCTGATGTGGAACTATTTAATTCTGATCAGATCAGAAAACTAGGCATTGTTTATATTACCACAAAGGTATCTGAAAACACTCTTTCATGGAAATAACACTGCAAAGCACTTAAATTGATGTTTTCCAGCTGTGTGAAAGAGGATCCATGGATGCACAGATATGGTTATTTCTCTAAAAAAAATTGATAACTACATTAATTTGATTAATTATAAAAAGACTTCCCTATCCATTCTACACTTATAGGTACCTTATTTTTCACTCAATTTTTAATTTATAAGTATTCTCATTACACAAAATGCCCGTGTGAAAAATTCCCACTGAAAACAAATAAGGTGAAAATTTGTAGATTTTCTATGTTTTAATGCAAAAAAAGCCCAATGTTATTCTTTGTTTCTCAGGAACAGCTCACATACTTCAGATCAGCTCTTTGCCTCCCACTACAAATGAGTAAATAAGGTGAGTGTTGAGTTGTGGGGTTTTGTTGTCGGGTGGTGTAGGGGATGGGGGACAACCCTGAATGTCGGTACCATTCTGGTGTTGTGATGGGGAGTTAGCCAGCAAGGAAAAAGCATGTTCTGTATATGTGATGCTCATGCCTGTAGGTATGTGTTAAGTGTACCTCCATCTGTAGAGTCTTGCTGTTTTGCTGGCTCTGAGAGCATGAACGTATCCATCCCTATGAATGGCATTTGAGCCAATTCAATAAGATCAAATGTGAGACAGGAATCAATACTCAAAGCCAGGTAGTTGTTGGTGAGTGAAGAATATATGGTAGATTATAAGATTCTGAATAACAGAGAGATGCTAGGTAAAATGAAAGTTTAAGGGGAAAAGTCAGATTCAAATATAAGAAGTTATAGAACTTTAAAAATACAAGGAAACAGGGTTCCATGTGGGCTAGAGTCAGGGAATACATAAATAAGGAAGGTAAACAGTTTGTGGGTCAGACTCCAGATATGCAAGCATAATTTATTGGGAGTTCCTAGTAGGATTGAAAATATAAATCATGTTGAGGATAATTTAAGGTCTGGTATTCTGATGTCTCCTACTTCACTTTTCTTGATAAGGATTGCTTTGACCTCTCTGGGTCCCTTATTTTTCCAATGAATTTCATGCCTGCCTCTTCTATTTCTGTGAAAAATGTCATTGGGATTTTTATAGGAATTACATTAAATCTGTGTAGCATTTTTGGTAATATGGTCATTTTGGCCATATTGATTCTGCCTCTCCAAGAGCATGGGAGATCTTTCCATCCTTTAAGGTCTTCTTCAAATTCTTTCCTTAATGTTCTGTGCTTTTCATTGTAGAGGTCTTTCACCACTTTTATTAGATTGATTCCCAAATATTTTATTTTTTTGAGGCTATTGTGAATGGGGTAATTTTCCTAGTTTCTCTTTCAGTATATTCATCACCAAAGTGTATGAACATAGTTGATTTATGGGTGCTAATTACATATACAACTACTTTGCTGAATTTATTTGTGAGTTCTAGAAGATTTCTGGTGGAATTTTCTGTATATAGAATCATGTTGCTGGCACATAGGGATAGTTTGAATTCTTCTTTTCTTATATGTATTCCTTTAATTTCTTTCTTCTGTCTAATTGCTCTGGTTAGAGTTTCAAGTACGGCATTGAGTAGAAATAGTGATAGAGGGCATCTTGTCTTGTTCCAGTTTTTTAGGAATGCTTTTAGTTTTTCTCCATTTAGAATGATGGTGTTTTGGCTTTAGCATATATAGCTTTTACAATGTTGAGATATGTTCCTACTATCCCCAGTTTTTCTAACGTTTTGAACATGAAGCTGTGCTGTATTTTCTCAAATGCTTTTTATGCATCTGTTGAGATAATCATATGATTCTTATTTTTAAGTCTGCTGATGTACTGAATTATGTAAAAACATAATTACTGTATGTTGAACCAAGCTTGCATCCCTGGAATGAGCTATAGTAACAAAAATGGCATGGTATTGGCACCAAAACAGACGGGTAGAGCAATGGTAAAGAATAGAAGACACAAGACAAACCCACATAAATACAGTTATCTTATACTAGACAAAGTCTAGACATACATTGGAGAAAAGATAGGTCTCTTCAGCAAGTGGTGCGGGAAAACTGGAAATCCATATGTAGCAAAATGAAATTAACCCCCTATCTCTCACCCTGCACAAAAATCAACTCAAAATGGATCAAGGACTTAGGCATTAGAGCAGAGACCCTGTGCCTAAAAAGTAGGCCCAGATATGAGTCATGTCAGCTAAGGAACTGACTTCCTTAAAAAGACTCCTAAAGTGCAAAAAGTAAAATCAAGTGTCAGTAAATGGGATAAACTCAAACTAAAAAGCTTCTTCACAGCAAAGGAAACAGTTAAGAACATGAAGAGAGAGCCTACAAAATGAGAGAAAATCTTTACCAGCTGCACCTCAGATAGAGCATTAATCTCCAGGATATATAAAGAACATAAAAACCTTAACACCAAAAAACCAAATAACCCAATGAATAAATGGGCAAAGGAACTGAACAGACACTTAACAGAAGAAATATAATTGGTCAAAAAATATGTGAAAAAATTTCCAACATCTCTACCAATTAGAGAAATGCAAATTAAATCCACACCAAGATTTCATCTCACTCCAGCCAGAGTGGAAATTATCAAGAATACAAGCAACAATAAATGCTGGCAAGGACATGGGGAAAAAGCTATACTCATATATTGCTGGTGGGACTGCAAACTGTTACAACTATCATGGAAAGCAGTATAAAGATTCCTCAGAAAACTTGGAATAGAACCACCATTTAACCCAATTATTCTACTCCTTGGCTTACACTCAAAGGACTTAGCATACTAGAATGAAACAGCCATATAAATGTTTATAGCAGCTCAATTTAGAATAGCTAAAGTATGGAGCCAACCTAGGTGTCCTTCAACAGATGAATGGATAAAGAAAATGTTATATGTACCCAATGGACTATTACCCAATCATAATGAATGAATTTATGGCATTTGCGGGTAAATAGATGAAACTGGAGAATATTATACAAAGTGAAATAAGCCAATCCCTAAAACCCAAAGGCAAAATGTGTTCTCTGATATATGGATGTTAATTCACAGTGAGGGAGGGTGTTAGGGAAGAATAGGAGTACAGAAGAAAGAAATTAAAGGAATACAAAGGGAAATGAAGGGAAGGGATGGGGGATAGGAATAGGAAAGATAGTAAAGTGCATCAGACATTACTAGCCTATGTGCATATATGATTACATGATTAATGTAATTCTACATTATGTACAACCACAAGAATGAGAATACTTTATATATAATATGTCAAAATACATTCTTCTATCATTTATAACTAATAATAAAAAGTAAAAAAAGGAATAAACAAAGAATCATATTGAGGAGAGTATGGTAAAGTTTTATGATGGATTAAGTGTAACAGGGAAAGGAGAGTGTGGTGGATGAAGTCAGTTTATGTTGAATCTGTGTTTATGATCAATTCACATCTGATATTTATGGCAATAAGAAAAAGCCTTTCCATGGGCACTTTCATCAGTTGGACTTTTTGTTCTTCACATTTTACTACAGTTTCCTGAGCATTGTCTCAGGAATGAAAAGTAAGGCTGCCGAGCATGAGATTGTCACCCGCCTTTGGGAAACATTTGGATTCTATCACTTTTGATCATCTTTTGATGTTGAAAATAAACAAGTCCAATCCATTTGTTTCTCTCATCTCTCTCTTGAGTTCCAACTGTTCCATTTTTGAGCTGTCTCAAATGAGAATGAATTTTTACCATGCTTTTCCACAGTCTGGAAAGAAAACACCTTCATGCATGAAATTTCTGCAAGTTTTTTTTCAAAGTCTCCAGTTATTGTTTTCTCAATCTTCACATCTTTGAAGGAGGAAAAGGAATGTTCCAAGACAGGCCCTGGGTATCATGCAGGTGGAACTGTGGGTTATTGTGCTTTCTTTGGGAGAAAAACAAAGAGCTGATTTTAGTTATCATAGTAAACTCAGGTGAGAACCACTTTTTTCTCTTCTCTTTTCCCCTAAGTCCCTGAGAACATATGGGTTGTACCAAAAACCATCAAAGAAAAAAGAAAAGTTCAACAAATCAAATAAAGAATAATTCACATTTGCTCAACATAGAAAGCAAGTTTTGTGAATATTTTGATAGAATTGTATTTCGTGCCTTGGCAAAATTAAAAAAAAAAAAAAAAGGTCTCCCCTAATAACCATTTTCACTATAGAAATAAAAGAGAAAAATTTAAAAAGGAAATGAAATATAATGGCTAGCTTAGTGTGGTGGCACACACCTGTGATCCCAGCAGCTCTGGAGCCTGAGGCAGGAGGATCAAGAGTTCAAAGCCAGCCTCAGCAAAAGAGAGGTGCTAAGCAACTCAGTGAGACCCTGTCTCTAAATAGAATACAAAATAGGGCTGGGGATGTGGCTCAGTGGCCGAGTACTCCTGATTTCAATCCCCAGCACCCCTGTAAATAAATAAATAAATAAATATTAGCCATATATATATATATGTATATATATATATATATGATAATAACATACCTGTTTATATAATTCATGTGGATCAAATGAAAGAATGAGGGTGAAGGTTTATTTACAGCCTCCTTTATGACAAGATTGATGTCATAAATCTTCTGATGACTCAGTTTCCTAATCAGTCAAATGAGGATAAAAGGCTTATGCAGTGTCTGACCCTTAAGATATTAACAGCTGTGGATTTGAACGTAAGGATTTTCATTGCTGTTCTCATATCTTTTATTTCCTTGTGGCTCAAAGCAAGTGCCACAAGCAATGCAAAGATAGATAATAAGAGAATTATAGCAGAGAATGGTGAGACCTAAGGGAAAAGCAAGTCAGGACTCATATTTAGGTAAATAATTTAGACTCTGACTAGTAGGTATCTATCTATGGCAGTCTTGAAACAGGGATGTGACATAATCGATTTGCATTTGAGTAAGTCCATCTGGCAAAGAAAGAAATTTAACAATCAATTGAGCAAAACTGCATGATTTGCATTCTGTACCAGAGAATCACCTGACACAAGAAAGTCATGACATGGGAAGAATGAGATGGGAAACATAGGTCTTCCCTACTTCATGTCAAAGAGGTCTCAGTCCTCTAATCACAACAGTTCAGGGAGGAAAACCTCAGCAATATGTCTACAAGGGCAGAGAGATGAATATGTCCCATGCTCAGAACTAAACCAGGAGATGAGCTCAGAGGTGACTGCCCAGAACAGGTGTTCTCAAAGTTTGACCTAAACCAGCAGCATCCACCTAACCTGTACAATTTCTTTCAACTCACCTTTGACCTTCTGAATTATACAATCTGAGGGTGGATCTAGAAATCTGTGCTTTAACAAATTCTTTTGATAGTTTTGAGTCAACACCACTAGAAGAGTAACTCTCAGCTGACATTAATTTTGTTCTCCAGGGAAGATGTTTGGCAATATTTAGAGATGCTACTTCATTCACAACTCTCTTTGGAGGACAAAGGGAAGCTCATAAACACTGTTGGGGGAATTCAAATCAATAGAGCCATTATGGAGGCCAGGGTGGAGATTCCTCAGAAAACTAGAAATAGAATTCTCATGACCCAGGAGTTCCGCTATTGGGTATGTATCCAAAGAAACTGGAATACGTACTTTGAAGACACTCTGTCCCTATATATTTAGTGAAGCACTATTCACAGCGGTCAAGATTTGGAATCAAACTAGGTGTCTTTCAGCAGATGAATGAATACAATAAATGTGGTACATGTATGAAAAGGAAGATGGTTCAGCATAAAAAATTATATAAAGTTCTATAATTTTCAGCAGCATGGACAGGTCTTTATGTTAAAAGGGAGTATATTATGTTAAATAAAATACATCAGACACAGGAAAACAAACACTGCATAATCATACTTAGGAAGTTAAAGGCTAATCTCAAAGAAGTAAAGAACAGGTTACCAGAGCCCGGAAAGGGTGTGGATGAGGGAGGGATGGAGAGACCGTAGTTAACGGATAGAGATGGTTTATGGGTAGGAGAAATAACTTCTAAAGTTCTAAAGCAGAGTAGGACAACTATGGGCAACAAAAATTAATTTAATATTTCAAAACAGCTAGGAGAGAGAATCTTGAATGATTCCAAGGTGGGCGGGGGAACTATACAGCTTGGAGGTGACAGAATCCTCAATTACCCCAATCTGATCATTACATAGTTGATACATGTTTTAAAATGTCACATGGTAGCCCACTAATATGTAAAAATACTATGTGGCAATTCAAAATAGACATATATTTGTAAAAACATACACTCCCAATGAGAAAATTAAGGAATTAATTTTTTTTAAACCAGTCCCCAAAATAATTTCCTCTCTCACTGTTTTTCTGTCATCCCCCACAGGAAATTGCTAGAATGTTTTGCCATCCAATCTTTGGCAGATCAATAATTTAATAAAATACATTATTAGAAAAATGAATTAAAATACCATATGTGTATTGTCATATTATAATTCCTCTTTTAAAGATGAGGACTTCAAGCCACAGTTAAATTATCTTCTTAAATTGCTTTTAAAATAGTTATTTGAACCTTAGTTCAACAACTTTAAGTTCCTGGATTTGGTAATCTCTCTTCCTTTTTTCTGATACTCCTTTCTTTCCACATCCAAATATTAATTATAATGTGTGTGTGTGTGTGTGTGTGTGTGTGTGTGTGTGAAATTCTATGATATTAAAATGAATGGTAAAGGGTTTTTATCCACAGGATTTCATTGTTCCTTCAGACAGTTATCACATCTTTGATTGTGTGTGTGTGTGTGTGTGTGTGTGTGTGTGTAATTGCTGAAGTGAATATTATATAAAAGCTTTAGGTTTTTGGAGGAGGGAAAAACATGGAGGAAATAGAATCTACTGATATATAATATAGGTATAAGTCCCAGGGAATTAGGTTGGGATGTAATAACTAACAGTCAAAAAGATCATATGACTATTTTATTATCTTATTAAAATTTTCAAATAGCCAATAACCCACCCAAATGGATTTTTAAATTTTACAGATGAAGAAATAAAGACTCAGAGAAATGAACTAGCCAAGTTTGCATAACCAGCAAATGGAAAAAGCTGAGACTGAATTTCACAGATACCCGACTTCATAGTCATTCAATAAAGCATTAAAATTATCATGAGCAATGGCTTCAAATAACCCTTCAATTGTCCAAGTTGGAAGGAACTGGGGCCTGGAAAGAGGTCATAGATATGAAATGGACAAGAAAAAATCAGAAAGAAACAGGGTTGAAAAGGAAGTTTGATCTAGATGCAAATACCAAAATGTCAATCTGTCAAAGGAGAATAATGATGGCTAATATTGCATCTGATCCTCTAGAAAGCTTTCTTGTCTCCAGTGATTCCTCCCAGTGCAATCTATAGGAAAATTATTTTAATTAGAGATTTTCTCATTTTTACCCTTTAGTTAAACAGTGCATGTGAATTTCCTCACTAGTAGACCAGGGTTCTATTTCTTGACACTGAAGCCCCTTTAATCTTAAGGACTGCCCCCAGCTCTGTACCTCATCTTCTGTTCCTCCTTTGCCATGAATACACATGCTTTAACCGCCACCAAACTCTGATCTTTGTTTCTCCCTGGTCTCTTAAACGGTGCTTCTAAAACTGTCTAAGGAAAAATGCTAGAATGCTTTGCCATCCAATCTTTTGCAGATCAATAATTTAATAAGATACATTATTAGAAAAATGAATTAAAAAACACAAAATAAATGCTGTCTTTTTCATTATTAGATTCAGCCTATATAATATTACTCTATCAAGACAGCTCTAAAAGTCACTAGATTGTTTACCCTTGATTTTTATATGCACCTTGTCATGAATTTGTAGTGGCACCCACTTCTGCACCATATTGGGTTTCCATGGCTCCAGTGTTGTTTGCCACCTGAGTAGCACCCCCTGGAGTTAGGAGCTGAGAGAATTTGAGGTCTTTTGTAATTCTATCTTCGATTTTGGTTGTCTCTTTGTATAGAACTTGACATTGAAATCCAATGCACTCTTTACTGAACATTGCTTTTGCTCAGTTCTAGTGGGCCCATTTTAGAGTAGGGACCGAGAGCCCACAATTTCCTAATAAAACACCATTATAAGAAGAACAAACAAAGACCTTTTGGACAAGAAAAGAAAATGGGTCAGTGTAAAGGGGCAATTGGAACAGGAAATCCTTCCAAATAAAGTATTTTTTGATAAGTGAATGAACCCTTTGTTTTGCATTTCAATTTTATCATGTATTATGGTTTAGATGTGGTGTGCCCCTAAAGCTCCCAGATTTTAGACAATGCAAGAAAATTTGGAGGAGAAATGATTGGGTTATAGCCTTAGCCTAATCAGTGAGTTAATCCCTGATTAACTGAAGAGGTAGAGTGTGGCTGGAGGAGGTGGGAATTGTGGTGTGGCTTTGGGTATATATTTGTACCTGGTAAGTAGAGTCTCTTTCTCTGCCTTCTGGTCCTGATGATGTGAGCTACTTCTCCTGCCTACTTCTCCTGCCATGGTGTTCAGCCTCACCTCAAGCCCAAGGAATAGAGCGGGCCTTTTAGGGAGTAAGACCTCTGAAACCATGAGTCCTCAAATAAACTTTTCGTCCTCTATAATTGTGCTGGTTGGGTCATTTAGTTACAGTAGCAAAAAAAGTTGACTAAAACATCTTGTCCCCTGTTGCATTTTAGTCTGTATCAAGAACGAAATAAGAATGTATAATACACTCCCTGCTTTCTTTAAACTGCTCTAGTTGACATTATGTGAACTTCTACTCAATAAAAAAGGAACAATTATAGGATAAAAATAATTTCCATACAGACTTTCTAGACAAAGCCAAAACCAAATGATGGTGGACAATTTTACAGATGATTAATATACATAAAATATTGTTGCATTCAAGAAAAGGCATAAATATCCAGACCAATGTTTGTTGTTAAGACTTACAAAATGCTTTTTAGAATAAATTTTTGTTTCTAAACAGGGTAACACTTCTTTGAAAGATTTTTCACTCTATGGCAATAAAACAAACTCTAATGTTGAATATTTCAGTGTGATTTAATATAACTAATGGAGTTCCAGTGTTTCTCAAAATACGGATTTGTATAGAAATATTTTGATTAAAATCAGGTGAATCAAGTGAAGATAAATAAGAAAAAAACATTTCTTCTTTACCTTGCTCACTTCAAACAAATATAAACAAACACAAATATACAAAAATCCATACATTTTGTTAGTATATATGTCATATATTTAATGTAATATACATTATGTACATTCAAAAAAATAAACAAGAAAACCACCCTTTCTGCTCCTCTCAGGAACAGAAAGGGTGGTTTTCTACTAAAAAAAAATGGAATGTTAAATGATTTAAAATTGGCAATTTTCATTTGGTTACAGCATCAGATTCTATTTAGATGTACGTAGAGTTTTTGGAAATAAAATTAAAAAGTGACAACATAATGAGTTGTATGTGAGGATCATTTCATGGCATGGTTTAACATTTCTGAGTTGGGTGGCAGGTAAGACATGAAAACAGCTTTCTTTCCCTCTACCATTGTTGGCATTTCAAATTTTGCCTCCCATAGATGAAAAATCTATTTAACTTAAATCTATGAATTTGAAGCAGAAAGTATATGGGATTTGGGGGGTCCCTAATGCTGGGAATGATTCTGAACTCTTCTATTGCATCTATAAATGCTACTCACTGAAAAGGCACCACTTAGGAAGCTAAGACCCGACAGTGGTGACTGTATATAAGGAAGAACAAGCACAAGGCCATGACCATGACGATGTACTGATGTGGGCCCCTGGGCATGTACTTTCCACACAGCTTAATCCAAATGTCTGAGATAGCCATTTATATTTTCCTTCGCTGTTTCCTCTTAACATAATTACATCACCAGTTAAATCCACAACTTCATCAAGTCACACATTCAAGTTCACAGTTGAAGATGACTCAAATATAATGACTACCATGCTGACCAGTTGCTTAGGTCCCTGAGCCCATCTCTAACTGGACTGCCCAGCAACTGTCATCCTGATTTGTTCTTTCAGTATGATAGATAACTACTTCACATCTCCTTTTTGTTCAATTTTCAGTCCTCACTCTCAATTTATGATCTGGGTTCCCAGTACACTGAGAGCATTCAAGTACTTTGAAAAGAATTTCCCACAAAATGAAAATTCCATACTTGCGAATTCTATGGAAACTTATCAATACGCATTTATTTTAATTTCCTATTACTGTGAATAGAATCCCCACCTTCCTGCCACCAACCCCTTCCCTTATGCACAGGTACCCATCCCCTCTCATTATTTAGGTGAATATACATCATTCCAACAATTCCCCACTCACTCTTCCCATCATCAATCCCTCTCCTGTATATTAGGTAATTCTCAATGACACATAAAATGGACTATAATACCCTCATTTAGAAAGAAAAAGTATATGACTTCATATTTCATTCCCTTCAGCTACCACACCATTTGCTCTCTTTAATTTTAAAACCATTAAAAATTGTCAATTTCTTTTGTGCTCTCTAATTTCTTTCTTGCAATCATCTCTTAAATCCACTTCAATTAGCATTCACCTCCCTAATTCTGGTGAAATTTTTTTCCAATAAACTATGTAATGTCAAATCCAATTACCAGTTTATTTTTTATTTGCTCTATGGTCAGCAATCCATTATGTCTTTATATATATAAATTTTTTAATATATTTTATATATATGTGTGTGTGTGTATATATATATATATATATATATATATATATATATATATTTTTTTTTTTTTTTTTTTTTTCCCTAATTGACTTCCAGTAAAAACTCTCACGGCTGTTCCTCTGACTAACTAGCTGCTTCTCTGTCTTTCATGATTCCTCATCATCTTTTAAATTTTCAAATATTACAGTATGGTTAACTGAAGCATTGGGACTCTACCTATAACCTCTTTTTAAGGGACCACATCTGCTTTCAAGGCTTCAAAGATTTTCTATCCACTGGCAGCTCACAATTTTATATCTCCAATTTGGATATTTCTCTGGGTTACATGATCAAGTTCTTTCTCTGCATCTCCACTTAGATTGCCAAAACACTATTTCAAATAATACTTTTGTATTTTTCCCCAAACATAATTCTATTTCACACCATTCTGTGTTTTTAAATATTAAATTACCTTTCAGGTGGTTTATCTCTCATGAATTGAATGCATCCAGGATGTTTCTCCATCCTTCACATAATAAAACTAATAATTAGCTCTTCCTGTCATCAAAATTTTACCACTTTCCTCTTTCTTTATTTTGATCATGCTCCTCTAAGACACCATCAATAGAACTTGCTCATTGCAATTATCAATTAATTTGTTTCCCTGTTTCTAGCCCATGGTATGGGTTTCATTTGATTTCTTACTAAGACCATTAAAATTCTGCTAAAAAAAATATTTCCCTCATATATCCTAAAATTCATGCTACTCATTGCCTTTTTTTAAAATTAAATAAAATTTAATCGGTTTTCATAAGAAGCCCTTCAATAGGATTGACACAGTCCTAAGGCTGAGTATCAGACTGGGAACAGTAAACACCAAAATAGAGATTACCCACAGGCCCTTTCACAGACTTTGAACTTGAAATATGTAAAAAGCCTGTGCACCAACATGCTATGATTAGACCAAAAGTGGGACTCATGGAAAAATATCAACATTTCTCATGTGAAGAAAGTAATAAAAAGGAGCTCATCTTGTTCCAAATAGCAAAATAAGGACATTTATCAAGAAATGAAATTAGAAATCTTTCCTTCTATTAATTCATGGATACATCACGGAAGAGTGAATGGGGATTCTCTCAATAGATAGTGGATTCCAGTGGAACCTATTCAGTAGATAATGAAATGTCAAACACTGGAGATATTCTCCAACACTAAATGGCAGTATGTTTCCCCTGCAATTTAAGCATCAATATTGGATCAAATTGCATGTTTCTTTCTACCTTATTATTAAATAGCAAATGTACTGATGATTACTACAGAAGCAAAGTATATTTCTTTCACTTGTTTTCAAGGGATTAACAGTCTGGCATTTACCCCAACAAGGACATCATTTGCAAAAACATTGTAAAGGCATAAGAGTTTTCCATTGTTGCCATAACAAACTATTTGTACCAAGTGGCATGTAGCAAAAAAAAAAAAAAAAAACTTATGATCTTACAACTCTGTAGGTCGGAAGATTTATAATGGATCTCTGTAGGTTAAAAACAAGGTAATGACAGGGATCTATTCCTTCTTGGGGGCTCTAGGCAAGAATATGACAACATATAATGGAAATTTGTCTTCTTTTTGCTTCACAAAATACCCTAAGGATAGCTGGAAGAAATAATTTGTGAAGTTTTCATGCAGCTAGGACTCATATTGAACTGTTTGTAGTAGTACAAAGTACAATAAGATCTTTCTGTAATTTAACAAGTTCTTAACATTTGCAATGATACATTTTTTAATGGTCTACCAGTTATGATGTTCATCCTCCATTGATGCATAAAGTAGAAGGACATCTGCACAATTAGATGAAGACGGTTACACAATAGAAAACAAATGATAGTAGGGAAAGCAAGATGCTAGGGAAACACAGGTTAGACAAATAAATGAAGGCAGTACTGTATTTCCAAGGAAAATAGTGTTAGATAAAAGGAAGGGAAATAAATCACTAGATGCAGAGAACATTTGTGAAGTGTGGAAGGTAAGCTACTAGAGTTTGTTCCTGAAACTAAAAATTAATGTAGAGTCTTTATGATGAGAGAGAGAGGCAATCAGTGGATGTTAAAAAGTAAATTAACGTGGGGCAGGGGATGTGGCTCAAGCGGTAGCGTGCTCGCCTGGCATGCGCGGGGCACTGGATTCGATCCTCAGCATCACATAAAAATAAAATAAAGATGTTGTGTCCACGGAAAACTAAAAAGTAAATATTAAAAATTCTCTCTCTCTCTCTCTTCTTAAAAAAAGTAAATTAATGTTAAGACAGTATTATAAGTATTTTTGTCATTCATACAAATAACAAGTGATCATATTTTCAACATAATGTTTCTGCTAAAATATGGTCTCCTTTGGCCCCACCTTCCAGTCTACCAAAATCACTTAGATAAGAACACTATAAAACAATTACACACAGTATAAAACAATTTATAAGTTTACATTCCTATCTTGATCTCACTTAAAGTTTATAGTTAAATCAGATAAACTTAAGAGCTTCAACCATATCTTCTGGTCATTCATTCATTGATTCATTCATCTCTTCATTCCTCAGATAATTAGGAAGTTAGAGACATTATCTTCCTCATTTCGTTGAGGTTATATTATGGTATATCATCTACAACCAGGAAGCTTTGAGAAAGTGAGTCATGAAAAAATGCACAAAAATCCTGAGCACCAAACTGGGCTCATGGTGAACCAAGTTATTTTTAAAACTAAATGATTATTGATTTTCTTATTTGTAGTTGTGTAATGGAAATAGATAAATCTTAGGAGTTGGATAGGCATGGATTCCAAATGGAATTCTAGATCAATCATTCACATGTGGAGAACGTTAGCCAATGCTGGCATTCCTTCTATGTCTCAATTTTCCTGATTTTAATGGGGATAATGATATTGATTTTGCAGAACTGGTTTGAGATTAATAATTTAGACATATACAAGATAAAATATATTATTCCATTTAATTCATTTCAGTTCAACTGTCAACATATAGCAGATTTTTAAAACTAACCATTTTGCAAATTTAAATTTATTTTCCCTTAATTCTTTGCAATTCAATCATCAGCAATGTCAAACTTTATCATTTAAATGGATGGAAGGCAGGACTTCTATGGGGTGATTGCAGTCTTTTCAGATGCTTGCTTTCATAATGATGGATTATCACTATGGAGAGGTTAAAATGAATGATGGAGGAAAGTGGCTCCCTCTGGGAACTTCCAAGAAATTGTAAGAATATATATGGGGCTTGTTTCATCCAATACTAGAGAAATAATCATACCTGTTAATGCATCTTCTTCTTCTTTTTTTTTTTTTTGTTTGCTTTTGACGGACCATTTATTTCATATAAGTTTTTCTTTACTCATTAAAGTGGTATGTACCATTACGCACCATTAGCTTGGACTTGGAATAATGGCAACATAATAAGCTACCTGCAGACAGTCTCTGGAGTCCTTCCACACTTAGCCAGAATTTAGAGAACTATCACATTCCATGGGGAATCTTTGGATTATGTGAAAGCTATACTGTTGCTTTTTGTCCTGTTGTAAGAGTCTCTGGTGACAAGCATGGTGCAAAAACAAATTCATGATTTAAAAAAAAAAAAAAAAAGCAAGAGTAGATTGTTCAATTAAATGCTTTTCCCCTGTATAGCATGTGCTTTTTAAATTTCAAAAATATCTCATTGGTATACTTTGTATTTGAAAATCACAAAATGTTCCGTGAAAGTTTCACTGAAGAATGGTTTTATGGTAGTTATTTAAACAATCTTTCAAACAAAAATGTGATATGAGTCTATCTAGGGGTATCAAATCATCTAAGTATACAAAAAGCATAGTATCTCTCATCTATCTCTGAGTAACATTGCTATAAGTCATTAAATGATTTACTGTGTTATTTTATTTATTTAAACATAATTTTACATTTTTTTTGTATAAAATTACGACTTTGCAATCCACGTTTTGCTTTGTGCTACAGAATATATGTTCTCCATGGCAAGAAAAACCAGGACCAGCAAATGCACAAACACTAAGAACAAATCACATTTAGATAGCAGCACTCTGATTTCTTTGGGAACAGGAATATAAAGGACGTAATACAAATGTAAATGGCACAACTGTCTACTGCTGCTACTATTTTTGAGTGTTCCATACTGATGCTGCTTGAGTGTTTTATGGAAATAGCTCATTTTATTCTTCAATCTGCTGTAGTGGTCAATAGAATTACCTTTGCAATTTTACAATAAGCAAGCGGTCAGAGATGTTAACTAACTTGACAACACAGCACAGCAAGTAAGAGGAAGAACATTTGGACCTTAAACTCCAATCTTAACTCTGAAGCCATGCCTACGAATGTCTACTATTTAGGACAATTAAAATCACTTGAGGAAGGACTTATTTTTCAGGTTTTCCTTTAAAATGAGAAATAACAAACAAATTTACAAATAACAAGCAAATGTGCTGAGAAGGGGATGAAAGGTGAGCTAATGACTCTGGAATGCTTTTCTCATGACAGCTGTGTGCTGGAGGAAAGATATGAAACACAGAGATCAGTGGAAGCAATGAGAGTAAGGGGCAAAAATGGGTATTCAAACTCAACTGTCAATTCTCAGAAATTTATTTTTAGCTGAGAGATGTGATAATCTTCCCTTTGTTACATCACTTTATAATTTGGGAAATTTGTTCTCATAGATGGCCAGATTTAATTCCCACAGCAAACTACTAAAGAAAGTATGATAATCTTCAATTACTAATATTGAAACCTGATGCTCAGAGAACTAAATCACATGTCTGGAATCACGATTTGGAAACTTGCATTTATCCAACATATATTTAATTTAGTATTAACCAAGTGCTAGGCATCTTGTGCTGAAGGAGGTCTCTAACTTTTGAGAGTGTAGTCTTGTAAAAGCCATAGAAATGACATGCAAAATATTTCATGATTCCCTTAGTATATACTTGTGTGTGTGTATGTGGTGTGTATTTATGTATATATGTAAGTGGAATGATCAGATTATTGACAGAGAGACATCTGTATCACTCTGTCAGAATGAGATTTCAGAGATTCATATATATTTGTTTAAAACAATTCTGAGTTCTCAGGAAGAACATAGAAGCACAAATAGGTTAAACGGAAAAGTAAAATGTCAAGTACCTGCTCACGCTTAACCTGAAATAACTTCTAGACAGTAACTTTGGAAATGTATAGCAGCTCTTTCAATCTGTGTTCCTCCTCAGATCTATGCTCTTCTCCAGTTTTATACAGATAATTTCAAATTTTCTAAGATAAGATTTGGCTCTGAGTTTCTAAATGTTCATCAAAGATAACATTGAAAAATTCAATTATGCTACCTTTTTTTTTTTTGGTCCAAAAGGAAGAAAACCTTGCCATAATCAGCGAAGCTATTTTTAAATTGCAGGAGGGCAGGAATGAAGGTACAAATTAATGAGCTGATGTCATATTAATGTAGTCTTTTTGATCTTGTAATCATGAGCTCTTTACAAATCATGTTTGGTTTCAAGATTGTGATTCGAGACTCCTGGTTGCAGACATATAATTTAAATACCATTAAAGGAAGCTCCAGATGTTTCAGGGGAAATGTTTCTTATATTTAAGAATGAAGGCACAGGAGATAATCTTGTCTAACTAACTGAGTTCTCATGGACGATTTGCTTTATCCTATAAGACCTTAGATGGCTAGATTCACAGAGGTCTTTTAGTTTTTAGCTTTGACATAATATGAAAATTATACATGCTTGATAAATGTAGAAAAATAAATCATAAAACAAAGACTCAAGATAAGAGAATAAGATCAGGTGATAAACCTTGAAGTGTTACTAATACATACATATATATATATATATATAATTTTTTTGAGGACTCATGTTTTGTCATTATACTTTAAAATTATTGTGACCACATGCTGATATGTCTCCAGAATCCAGACTTTAAAATGTAGATTGTGTGTCTTTGCAATGAGGGTTAGATTAGAAGGAGGACATTTATTACTTCTGTGGCAATGCTTCTAAATCGTCAGGATTTCTTGACTAGGTAGGAAAGTTTTTACAACAAAAAACATTGTTTGCTAAACATAGTAAGAAAAGGAGGGAAACAAGAAAAGGAAAACAAGCCAACAACAAAAAACTTGACATTTAAAAGAGATTTGGAAAAGTAACAAAAATCTGTATTAGGATAAATCTCCATCAAAAGAACTGTGCTGTCAGGAACAGTTCCTAAGAGAGAAGGTGGAATAACACTTTGTTTTTTTCAATAATGAATACTTTTGTTCTTCTCTGAATATTCTTCATTAGGTAAAAGCTATTTATTTATTGAAGGTCAGAAATTTTAGCTTAAGAGCTAGAACAATTGCATGGAACATGCATTGTGATTTCTTCAAGGACCACTCAAGGAATTTTTCCTCCTTTGTGGCTTAAACACTTTCTGTGGTGCTTTTTTTGACAGATGTGCAGTTATGAATATTTATAGTATTGCCAACATGAAAAATAAAATGTTTCATTGCAGGCCTGGAATGAAATCTATATGACGCTTTTGGAGGAAATAGGGAAATATGGCAAATAACTTCTTGTCTTTAAAACTGAATATCTAGTATGGATTATAAGGCTCTGCCATAGAGTAGTCGGATGGGGCATAATTTTATTAATTTTGTTTTTACTATCATCACTTCCATTATCTCAAACTCAACTGTAGCAGTCCATTGTTTCACAAGTATTTCTTTAAAATTTGTAGGTGTTCTGTTCTTATTGGGAAACAGAATTTCTGGGTATCTAACAAGATAAATAGGGCATAAGAAACTAAATACAAAATATTGAATATTAGGTAGAATCTTAAAGCATATTATATTACCTACAAATTTCAGATTCTGAAGCCAATAATCTTTTATACACACTTTTATAGTTTTATCAGGTAAGAAACAATATGCTTTTTAGCAACCTCAGTTATGAACTCTTTAATGGACCAACACATACTATTACTTATAATCTACCCAAGTGTGTAAGGTTGAGGTATAGACACAATCCCACTTTACAGGCAGCAGTGAGGTTTCTGTCTCATATTCTGACTTCCAAAAATCCAAGGCTGAGTGATGCATTTGAAAAACAAATAGTTCCATAGAAGGAAAGCGTGAGAATGCTCCTCATGAAGTCTTACTCATAACTAATCTTACAACAGTGTGTGTGCACTGGTGCCATCAATTGTCAGGTGTTTGAGCATTACTAGTCAATAGCACATCCTATTCAGCAATTCTACAATGTTAATTGTTTCCAATTTGAGATGCACTAAATATCTTCTGTTATTTAATATACGACCTCTATTTAAGCTGGCCTGTGTCAATATGTGAACTATCAAAAATGAAAACACCATAAAATCCAAAGTGATTAAGGAGTAAGTAAACATTGCATATTTTTCCTCCTCCTTCTTCATTCTCTTTTTCCCTTGAGTAAAGGTGACTTACATCTTATCATATATATCATTATCTTTTGTTTATTCATGATTTCTAAATATTTTGAAGAGAAATATGAAAAGTTTCATTAGCAAATATGTCATGAAATAATTGATATGCTTTAAAAAAAGAAATAAACTGTGAACCACCCTGGGACTTTTATTCTATCATCCCTGAATTTTTGATATAAAACTGTCACAAGGAATAACCCTGATTCAACAAATATACCATTTATGATTTAATTAAAGTTCTGATAGCACCATGTTATCAGATAGCTGGAAATGTCATCTTAGGTAAGACATAAATAAATAAATAAATAAATAAAACAATATTTTCCTTAATTCACTTGAATAAATTCTTTCAAAGAAACTGTGAAAGCCAGTCATTGTAAGAATTTTAGCAGTGAACTCTAATTTCCCGGGAGGAAATCTTTTAATGAATCTAGAATAAGTGGAGAATGAATGAATAACATTATTCATTGATATTAATGATTTTCATCATCACCATTTTTACTCTTTTTAGTTTTTTTTTCTTTTTTTCTTTTTGTGGTACCAGGAATGGAACCCAGAGGTACTCAACCACTGAGCCACATCTTTAGCCTCTCCCCCTCCCACTCCCTGCATTTAAAAAATGTTTTGTTTTTAAAATTTTTTTATTTTAATTTTGAGACAAGATCTCACTAAGTTTCTAAATTGCTAAGACTGGTTTTAAACTTGGAATCCTCAGCCCTCGGAGCTGCTGGGATTACAGATTTAGGCCACCATGTCCAGCTTAGTCTCATTTACTTTAAAGTAAAATCAGATAAAAAGAATATAGGGAAAGAGGGGGGAACCTCTTATCTGAATGAAATCAAGACAGCACCAACATTCACAGGTGTGTCTGTGACCTTAAGGAGAATCCTTGTCTTGATGGAGGCCCAGGCCCAGGGCCTCTTACACTGGTGCAGAGCTTCAATGTGATGCTTACATTACTGGAGTGACACCTGTTAGGATTTGGATGTGTGGTGTCCAAAAGCTCAAATGTGAGACAGTGCAAGAAGGTTTGGTGATTAATTTCCACCTAACCAGTGAATTAATCTAACCTAACCAGTGAACTAATCCCTGATGGGATTAATTAAGTGGTAACTGGAGGCAGGTGGGGTGTGGCTTGAGAAGTGGTTAATAGGGGGCGTGGCTTTGGGGATATTTTGTATCTGGAGGGTGGGGCCTCTCTGCTTGCTGATCACCTTGTGAGCTGCTTCCCTTCACCATATTCTCCCACCAAGATGTTCAGCCTGGAGAACTGTAGCCTGCCTTTGATGGACTAAGACCTCTGAAACTGTAAGCCATCAAATAAACTTTTCCTCCTCTAAGATGGTTCTAGTCAGGTCTTTTAGTCAGAGCAGTTAAAAAGTTGACTAAAACAACATCATTTTGTTTTCTCAAAGTACTTGATTCTGATAATCTTAAGTCATATTCTGTGACTATTTCTAAAGTAAGTTTTTGAAGACGTTAGATCTAAGTTTAAGTTACTTTAAAAGAAAAATATACACATATGGACACACATCATTTTTCACCCATTCTTTTAAACTTACAGATCATCTTTTATTGTCTTTTAGGAAAATATAATTTGTTGGGTTGGGATGATGTCGCTCAGTGGCAGAGCACTTGCCTGGCACATGTGAGGCACTGGGTTCAGTCCTTAGCATCACATAAAATAAAGGTATGCTGTCCATCTGTAACTACAAAAAAAGAAAGAAAGAAAGTATGATTGGAAACGTCAATAACATGATTTTTTTTTTGGTCAGGAAGTAGGTCTGCTGTCATGGGTGTGATCATCTCAGTTGAACTTTAAAAGAATCCCTGCAGATCATAGTCACTCTGAAACCAGAAGTTTGAGAATGATATTTCAGTGTGACTATAGGACCACAGGACCTAGACTGCAAATCTTATATTTATGGTTCATATTTTCTTGAAAAGTCTCAAGTCCATGAAATTGTAAGCTTGAGTTGCTCTGTTCTGAAAACCCTCAAGTATATATGTGATTAATACCTTCATGATCTCAACTTCCTACTAAGATATAGAAAGAGAGACGGTTTGTTTATTTTGACCAAAAAAAAAAAAAAAAATACATATCTTAGGAACAATACTCTTTAGAAATATTCTTTAAAATAAAGTTTTAAAGTAATCATGATACATGTTTTTGAATTTTTTATTCTGTGTCATATAAGATATCAAATTGATTCTTTTCAATTTTATTTTTCTTTTCAATTTTCTTTTATTTTATTTTTTGGTACTAGGGATTGAATTCAGGGGCATTCAACCACAAAAAAATGAGCCACATTCCTAGCCCTTGTAACATTTTATTTTGAGGCAGAATTGTGCTAAGTTGTTTTGGGCCTCACTAAATTGCTGAGGCTGGCTTTGATCTCCAGATCCTCTTGCCTCAGCCTCCTGGGTTGCTGGCATTGAAGGAGTGCTCCACATTGTTTTGAAAGATAAATATAATTCTCTTCTTAAATTTAATGTAATGCTGTTTCTGTATATTTCCTCTAACTTCAAACATTTTTCCTCTTTTTCCTCCCAGAATTTCCAAATATTGATTTCACTACTATAATGCAATTGTCAAAAAAGCAAATGTACTTCACTTAACTTAGGCTTCATCATTTCCTCTTTCTGTTGGATCTAAAGCCAAACTTAGATCTCAGGGAGGGGAAAAAAAAATCCATGAAAATCTTTTCTGTGAGTTTTTTGTTCCTTTGCTGATAATCCACAGTGTTCTATAGATTTAGATTCTGAATGCATTAGAATTAAGGCCAGATAATGCAGCCTGCATTTGAATTGTAAATGTGCACGTGGTTGCCTTGCATTTATTATTAAGCTTTAGCTTATAGAAGAGCAGATGGTTCCCTGTGCTCCAGATCAAATACTGTCAACTACTTATTTGATCATCTGCATTGGGTTTTTGATTTAAATAATTGAGCTTTTGCAGTCAGTGCTTCTGAAATCTGACCTGCTTCTTGCAACTTTTCCAATGGTAGCAACCATCTTTGGCTGTTGACCAAGGATAATTTATACTAACATTTTAAACATAATTAATGCAATAATGAAAATCTTTGTTATAAATCTTTATATTCCCTCCAAATAAACACAGTTTGCGTTTGCGTTTCTGTATCAAATGATCAAATAGATAGCACTGTGTTTAATTTACTAATCCATTAATCACAAAGAAGGGGAAATAGATTGTTTTTCAGTTTCCTGCTGTAATAGATTATTTGCAAAAATGACCCAGTCAGCATCCTCCCTGTATCCTCTTCCTTTGTTTATGCAACTTTGAATATTTTTTTTTTTTTTTTTGCATGAAGAGGTGGAATGTATTTCCTCACCCATTACATTTTTTTTTTTTTTTTTTGGCCCCATGACTTCTTTCAAATTAGAATATAGCTTAAGGACATGGTGATAAAGCTGATGGCCCCCTGATGTTTCCACTCTTTCTCCTGTCCAAGTCCTGTGATTATCCCAAGCTCAGCAGAACTGTGTACCTCAGCTTTAATTGATCTCACTCCGTTGAAGGAGCCCAACAAGAGGAGACACAGCAAGTCTACATTGCCAAAAATGGAAAACTAAATAAATCGTTATCATAAGCCGTTACACTTTGGTGCTATTGGATATAGAATGATAAAATTTAGCTGATATAACCTCTGTTTTATTTTCCAGTAAGCATTTTTCCCGTATGACTTTAGCCTATAAAGAAATATGGTTTTGAAAGCTAGCAGACCTTTACTGTTTACCTTTGACAAATTTCTTCCACATGTTTGTGCCTCTGTTCATTAAGTCAGTCAACAGATACCTAATTAAGTTTCTACTATATACGTGTCACTGCTTATAGCACTTTGGAAAGAGTTGTGACCAAGGAAAAAATTATCATTTATGGTACCTTCATTCTTGAAAAAATTATTTATTTATTTATTTTATTTACTTACTTATTTATTTTTGGTACCAGGAATTGAACTCAGGGGCACTCAGCCATTGAGCCACATCCCCAGCCCTATTTTGCATTTTATTTAGAGACAGGCTCTCACTGAGTTGCTTAGCACCTCTCTTTTGCTGAGGCTGGCTTTGAACTTGCAATCCTCCTGCCTCACCTTCCTGAGCCACTGGGATTATAGGCGTGTGCCACTGCACCTGGCCCTGGTCTCTTTCAAGAGAACTGGCACATTCACTAAGAAATGATCCGTGATATAGCCTTCAAACCAACTATGGCATTTAACTGTAAATTACAGTGGAATCTGAATGAAATTGAGATCTCGATTCCATCATTATTACCTGTTCTTGTTGGTTCTCTGTATCTGCAGGTTCCACATTCACACATGAGTAGATGGAAAATATTTGAAAAACAATTTTATTCATTCTATGTATGTACAAAGGTTTTTCCTTATTGCTATTTCCTAAATGATATAGTGGGACAACTACTGTTGCATAGCATTTATAAGGTACTAGGTATTATAAGTAATCAAGAAATGATTAAAGTACACAGGAGGATATGTATACCTTATGTGAAAATATGATGGCATTTTATGTTAGACTTGAGCCTCAGTGGATTTTAGGATCTGCTCGGAGTCCCAGAACAAATTCTCCATGGATGCTAAGGGATGAATATATACTTAACCTCTCTAAACTCTGTTTCTTATTCTTGAATATTTTTCTAGTATAGGTCATGTCTCCTGTCTTCAGTTTAGTTGTCTTAAGGTTATATATTGACTATGAGGTCTCTTCAGTCATCATGAGTTCTAATTAATATTTTAAGAAACTGCATAGAGAGCAAAAAGCCTTGGTAAAGATGTTCTTGATATATTTTTGTTCAAGGTGCTTAAATGCACATGAAATCACCGCCCACCCCACCCCCCGCCACTTTTTTTTTTTTCTAGAGATGTAGATGATGCTATGAAGGCTGCTATTGAGCCAGTCCCCATGTGAATTTCACAGATTGCTTAGTTGAACTGAGAACATGATCAGAACATCCAGGAACTTCAGATCATTAGTCATTTCATAGGGGGAAGCAGATGGCTTCCCTAGAAGAGAGAGTTTTTGCCTCCCACAGAATTTGGATACCATCACACAAGTAGGCCTAATTGTTTAGAGAAGCATGTGTTGGTAACATTTAATGTGAATTTGTACCTCACCTCTCTCTCATGATGGGTAGGTGCATATTTAAAAGGTACACTGTGGACCGAGAGGACTCCCCAAAAGTAAACTATGACATCATTGCAAGCCTATCATTGTGGATGTTTCTGAGAAAAGTGCAATTGCATGCATAAGAATGAAGGAATAGGGCTGGGGTTGTAGCTAAGTGGTAGAGTGCTCACCTTCCATGTGGAAGGCACTGGGTTCGATCCTCAGCACCACGTAAAAATCAAATAAAGGTACTGTGTCTACTTACAACTAAAAAAACATTTTTAAAAAGAATGACTGAATATACATTGTCCTAAGGAAGTATTCTAGAGAAAAATAATATGTATGATATACATGTATAACAAACAGATGAGTTCTTCTCATCTGTGGCACTTGCTATTTGGGACTTAATGATTTGTTGTGAGGGTCTGGCTGGTGCATTGTAGCAGATTTGCAATAGTCCCAATTGCTCCCTAGGAAATACCAGAAACACTCAGTTCTTCAATTGTTTCAATCAAAACTGTCTGCAGACAATGCCACATGTCTACTTGTTGCCCTTGGTTAATAAGTATTAATATATAGATACAGAATATCAGGAAAGAAAGGACATATGCTCTTATTCTGCATAACCAAGAGGGTGGTAGTAGAAGGCCTATAGCCCAACTTGCTTAGTCAAGTGCTAAAGTCAAGGTATTGGCAGGGCTGTTTTCCATTGTGGCTGCCTTTCTTGGCTTGCAGATGACTGTCTTCTCCCTGTTTTTTGACATCATCTTCCATCTCTGTCTGTGTGTCCAAATCTTGTTTTTGTAAGGATACCAGTCCCTTTGGATTATAGCCCACCTTAGTGACCTCATTTTAACTCAATGACCACATTCAAATATCCTGTCTCCAAGTACAGTCATACTCTGAGATAAATGGAGAAAAGGACTTCAAAGTATAAATTTTGAGGGGACACAATTCATCCAACAACATCTCTCTAAGCCTCCATTTCCTTGTCTATAACATGGGGTGGCATTATAACACGATTCAGTGGATATTGCTGTGTACATTAAGTGAAGATATATGTGTCTGCCTATCTACCTATATCATATGTAACATAGAGTCTAAAACATAACATGTCTACCACAAAATAACTACTACAACAACATCATAATTTCATTTTATTCTGGCTAAAGAAAAAAATATTAACAAACATTCTTCTTTGATGATAGATAGAGCTGGAAAAGCAGATAACAGATGAAAGCAGACCCAGGTAAGGGAGCTTACAATTCAAAGAGGAGAAAAATAAATACAGCACATAAGGATACATGTGGGAGTGGATCATATGTTCCTGATTCTAATATCAGTTTTCTTCTGTTATTTAGAAAAGAGTTCTTGATCAAGATTTGTCTTATTCTGATATTAAGCATTTATTTTAAAAAATTCCATTAACTTCTGACAGTTCTTTGGTCATTTTCTGTTATTTCTAGCCTCATGATTCAGGGGTTACCATGGTTTCGTGTCACCTGGAACATGGCAAGCACCTGTTGCAGTGCATGTATGTGTAGGAAGGCTGGGGACATGCCATATCACAGGTTCCCATGATGGAGAGTTGTCTGTTCATCATAATGCAGAACTGTTTTTAGAAGGCTAAGTCACTGTGACAATATCGATGTCAAAATTGGAGATGACTAGGAAGGACAGGAGAAGGAGGTGGCCTTGGATGGCAATGAAAAGCAGGTTGAGTTGCTGGATGAAGTCGCATACAGAAGAGCAGAGCTGTTGCTCCCAGTCCCTTACCCCAATCTTAGGGACACTGGGAGAATGTAGCTGTTGAAGAAGTGGAAATGTGATAACACTTCCCATCCTTGGCCCCTTCATTGACTGCCAGTTACTTGGCATAAGAGAACCACTTATGAGAAGAATTAGGTGACTGATTTCATATAAACCTAAAATTTTATATTTTCATCCACAGATACCTGTTATACTACTTTCTCAAATATAATATAAAATGAAAATATCTAAATGTCTGGAATATATGTCAAAAGAAAACTGTATTCGCATATTAATAACATGTTAATTATTGTAAAAGTCATATGTTTATGGATTAGAAATCATATTGCAATTTGAATTTTCACAGTTCAGAGGAAAACAGAAATCATCTTCTCCAGCAGACTGAAATCCTCTTGTAATCAGTCTTCTTTATGAGTTATATTTCATTGCTGCAGACCATCTTGGCTTCTCAAGAATTACTAAAGTTGGTTGAGTCAGTGTAAGAAAGACCTAAGTAAGAATTCAATTAAAAAAAAAAGAATTCAATTTAGTCATATCATATGTGTGTGTGTGTGTGTGTGTGTGTGTGTATATATATATATATATATATATATATAATTTTTTTTTTGTACTGGGAACTTAATGCAGGAGTGCTTTACCACTGAGTTATATCCCCAGCCACTTTTATTTTTCATTTTCAGACAGGATCTTGCTAAGTTGTTTAGGGCCTTTCTGAGTTGCTGAAATCGGCTTTGAACTTGCAATCTTCCTGCCTCAGCCTCCCATGTTGCTGGGATTACTGGTGTATACCATGGCACCTAGTGGCATGTCTAATTCTGAAACTGAACTACAACAATGCAGATACTTATATTACTTAACCTTCCTGATTCTTAATTTGTTGTTCTTTCTATAAAGTAGAAACCATATTTTGTCCTCAAATGTAATATCATTTTATGAGGATTCCATAAAATAACAAATTAGTGAAGAGCTTCCTTGGTGAGAATATGATACATGTCACCCTCATCCAACAGGGAAATAGAAGTCCATGTCTAATGACATGTAGGAATAGAGAAAAAATCACATTTTCACCTAAACAAGTTTCTGATAATTTATTATAACTTAGAGACAATTTTTTTTATGGAAATACATTTCAAATTATAATTTGACTTCATATAGCCTGGAAACACTAAACACATCATAAACCACAAAAACAAATATTTACAAAGACGGATGCACAGGTGCATTTCCATTACCACTGCATGTCCCCAGGGGACTCACCTGACCTGGAAAGGTTTCAATTCATTTTTAAAATAAAATAAAATCTTTGAATTTTCTCCTGAAGGTATCAGAGAAACATCCTCCAAAAATACCTCACTGGAAGAAATAGAACCTAGTTCTTAGGTGTTCTCTGGGTATAAATTGTGTTGTGATAAGGCCAAATTAGTACATACACAGACTTGCTGCTGCAGAGACACATGCATCACGATTTCTTAAAGTGAGACATGGAAAACCACTGGGGGAAAAAAAAATTTAAGTTCTGCCAACTTTTGCCTCACTGTTGTCTACACTTCTGTTTTCTAACCTTTTTAGCCCTTTTTTATCCATTAACTGAGTGCCTGATTGCTATAGTAAATATTTGTATGACAATGAATTAAAATTTACTTCCTTGTGCTTGCCAGCCTATCATGATCTCCTCTCTCTTATTTACATATTCCTCCAAGTCCAACAAAACATGCTCCCTCTTAATCATAGTCCTTCTTCAAGACAGTCTTAAATGCTAATGATGTTTTCTGCTAGATTTTGGAAATATTCTCAGATTACTGTGTTGGCTATCTTCCCCTAGAATATCTAAAATTTAGCCATTGAATACACTATAACTACCACCATGTTCATTTCATTGCTTATATTTTTATCTAAATGACACAAGAAGCAAAAGAGGTGACTATGTTGAATTTAGAGTTTCAGAGCAGGAAAAATGAGGGTTAAAGAAGTTCAGTAACCTCAGAAATCACAGTTGATAAAAGGAGGAATGCTTGACTCCAGTGTTTTGTGTGCCTCTGCTACTCCTAGCTCAAGAATAAAAAGAATAAAGTGGAAACTATATAGAGTAGAACCTATAACTGCATTCAAATACTGAAGTTTTGCTGGCTGTTGATTCTGGATTCCATTAAGAATGATGAGGAAGAAATGTCTTTAAATCCCCATTAAGTTTAAAATCTATATGGAAAGCTGATAGCAACAGCAATCTTCATTTTAATTTACATTTATTTAGGTCCATCTCAAAGGATTTTGATGTGGAAATAAATTCTCTAAAATTAAGCTGAGACAGGATATTGAAATATAAATGAAGACGCATTGGATAAGAAATGGAAGCACAAAATTGATTTCTGCAGTTGACTCTTTGGGTTCCCTTCATTAATTGTTCTGTCTATTCTTGTTTTTCATGGTGTGCCCTGCATAGAAAGCTTTTCAGGACACACCATGACAAAAACCTTGGGGAAAGAAAGTTGTAGAAGGAGGAACAAACAGAATGAAGGGACTTAGCTCTGTGGGAGAACTGGTCAAGGCAAGTCCATTCAGTGTCAAGACAACGAGTCAAGGGAAGGTGACACATTATTTCCTTGATCTTAAATACAGTGCTGTCCCTGAGTGGCCACGTCCCTTACCAACCTGAGAAGCCACAGGGAAAAAGAGATCGTGGAAAACAGGATGTGAATATCAGTGAAATGCAGGAGCCTGGAATTAGGACAGTAGCGGGAGGCTGGTCTGATAAAGTCTGTGGAAACTGCAAATGTAATCATACAGTTTCAAGTTTACATTTCTGGGGGATAATACTGCCACACGATGCAATCGAAACCCTTCAACATCACTGAGGTCCTATTTTATGAACCATTTATTGTCTATCAGTCCAAACTCAATTCTACCATTTTAGAATTCTAACCCTCCTTACATTTCATGCCGCAGCAAAATTGCTCTGCTCAAGTTTCCTAGATTCATGTTCCTTTCTGATTTTTATGATTTTATATATGCTGCTCTCTGCCTCCAATTCATAACCCTTACGTACTCTGTATTGCTCATAGCCCTTGAAAAACTTCCTGCTTTTAGAAACTTTCCTTAGACTCCTCCAGGAAGATGTGGAAAGCTTTTATTCCACCTTCCCAATGCTAGGGGACAGGGACAGATAGATGAAGATGATGGGAACACAAAATTAAGAGGATAATTTTATATTTATAATATCATATATTTTATACTTGTATTATCTTACTATATTCTACAAAATCACCCCCATATGTTCTCTTTTCCAAGAAACAATTTACCTGTAGCCCTGCCTGGCCTAAGTGAACAGGATCTGCCACATTCCTCAGCAAACTACCTGTTAACTGCAGGAAGAATGGAGGCCCCAAATAATATTGATAAAAGGACTCCAAGTAACACTGACAGGGGAGACTTTTGTGGTCAGATCCTGAAACTCTCGGAGATAAGGATAGTTCCTCCTAACCATAAAATCTGCAATAAAATATGGCTAAGAATCCAGTTATAACCAGTCAGCATGGGCCAAGGTGACCTAGAATTTTCATGGCAGTGGGGACTTAAAAGTCTGAAGTCCTTTTGCTGTCAGTCAAAAGTCAAGAGGTGGACCTGGGCGGGACTCTTGGAAATTTCTCTGGGACCACCAATAAAACTGGAGTGCAGGAGAAGCATATTGTCCCTTGCCTCTCTGAGATAACCCACTCTCTCCCCTGAGGATGTCCCCTTTCCTTTGTCCTATCCCTTCAATAAACTCATTTCACTTACTCTGAGCAAGGTTTCTGAAATCTTTCTGACTATAGCAAGAATTGGGGTTTGAAGGGCAGGTCTTTGTGCTGGCTCATTTATTCTGCAGGATCCTGCTCTGTAACACCAAGACACCTTGTATCAGTTTCCCACACAGAGGAAGAAGCATTTGGTCCTTATACTTCATGTTTCTACCATAAAAAAAAATGTTTTGTTTTCTGTAAGTCAATGGCCTGCTTATCTATTCTTCAGATCACAGTTTGCTGTTGGCCAGATCTGTTCACTATTGCCTTTCTTTCTCCTGTGACAGGCATCTCCAATATATCTAGAAATTTTCTATTTGATCAGGAAAACTGTCTCTGAGTCTTCTACAATTTAGCACTCAAGACAGGACTATCATAAATCAACCTGCCAGTGAAGGCTAATCTATTACAAATTTTAAAACTAACTAACATATATGGAGTGCCTACTATGTACTTGCTTGTTATATTTAGAACTAGTTGCTACAGTTAGCCTAGAAAAAAGGACAAATGTTATTTTATACTTGATTGATTAAAGTATGTGGTTGGTGAAATTATTGGATGATCACTATTTAATCCACATACTTTCCTGAAGTTCTTTTTAGTATTTCTTCTTGCTACTTTCCCCTGAAGCATAGTTTAATTAATTAATTAATTCATTGATTGATTTTTTTTGGTACTAGAGATGAACTCAGGAACACTTAACGACTGAGATACATATTCAGGTCTTTTTAAACTTTTATGTTGAGATAGTGCCTTGCTAAATTCTTAAGGCTGGCTTTTAACTTGCAATCCTCCTGCCTCAGCCTCCAGATCCACTGAGATCAAAGATGTCTATGGTATGCCCGGCACATTTTTACTTTAACAGCTGTGTCTTAAAGGCATTCTCCATAACCAGCAAAGTGGACAGTTGCAATTATTTGTAGAAATGAAACATTTTCCAGTTGAATGGACTCACTGGATCTGTAAAAAATGGAAATACCATAGTCATTCTTGAATATTGTAGTGCTGAAGGACACTCTAAAACAATGGGGGTATGGTTGACTGACAGGGTGCCTCCTTCACTTGAGAAATACATGCATGGCATTTAGAATTTTTGTTCATTTCTAGGAGGTAGTCAAAACTCTTAACCAGCCCTTGTTTTGGAGTAAATATTCCTCTGGGCCATCCTTAAGATGATATCTCTGAATTTGTATATTTCATAGTATGTATATAAGGCCTGTGTACATTTGAACTACAAGGAAGTCCCCTCTGCTTATGAGCTTTCTTAATGAGGTATTGGAGTGCACTGTCCCCAGACCACATGTCTTTTCTTATTTCCACTCTGGGGTTGGTTTTGTCCACAACTCCATGTCTGTCCTATTTTATGGTGGCTAACAACCACCAAATAGCTAAGAAATTCATCTGTGCTCAAATAATGACCAGAGATAAAAGCCCTTCAGAGAACTGATTTGCAGTATAATGTAGGTCCACTGCTTGTACTAATCAGTGAACCAATGATTCCTGTAATTCCCTTTGGTGTTTTTAAGGCAGGGAAAAAAGATTACATTTACTATAGATGAGGTATAAAATCTCCTGGAGGCTATGCCTTGCACAGAATGGAGAATTATATTCCTCTTTCTTAAAAAGAAAGATGATTTAAAAAAAAAACTGAGTTAACACCATCTATTCTTATATCAGTTATTATCAATAATTTTTTTTAGCTAAAATGATGCGCAATTATTATAAATAATATGGAAGCATTATATAAATTTCTGAATATGCAAATTAATTGAATGGTCTAAGCACTTAGGAAGAAGTTTGAATATGTCTTTGAAACTATTTGTGGGTTTTAGATTTCTTATGATTTTTTTTCATCGAGTTTTCTAACATTGCTTAGTAATACAGTAGTTAGAAGTGCTTTCTTTTGATGTGAATAAAATTTAATTATTGAACAATAATCCAAAGGCACACAATTCAACATGGGCTGCAGGAACAGTTTTTGTTTCTCTCATTGGATTCCCATCAGCGTCATCTAAACACCGACTTCAATGACCAAGGTGGGCTCCTTTGGCCTTTGCCAGGGCTGTCTCCCTGTGTCCTTTCCTCCCCTCCTACTCCACACACTATTTGCTTCTTGGTTCCCCACACACTTGGCCATGGATTATTTTCTTTAGTTAGTTGGGACCTAATCTAGTTTTCAATCCATGATGAAGTTGAAATGAAGTATCTTAATGCTTTCCAGTTTCCTCCAAAATTATTTCTTTGTAAGAAAAATTATTTTGCTAATATCGCTCCTCTCATGGCATAAATCTGATGCAAGCATTCTTGTAACCCAGTATGTGTATGATCCTAAAATCGGGGTTTAGAAGAGAGGGGAGACAGAGATATATACCTCATAAGAATGCAAAAGAACCCTACCCTCAACACCAAGAAATTTAATAATAGTACCAATTATAGTACAATTCATCCCATATGATTGAGAGGCTAGAAAAGGTTATTTTTCTTCAACATAAGTTTTAATTATCTTCTAATTATTATAATATATTCTTATAGCAACTACCTGGTAATACAATGATGTCAAATAGTTCCAAAGTTATTCAATGTACTCTTTGATAAAACTGCCAATTTATAAGCAGCTGGTATCCATCAGAAAATTCCCAAGTCTCCTGGCACAGAAAGTAAAGCACAGATGGAAAGAATCCTGGGCTGCTTCTGAGGAATTTCCAGTGGTCTAAAATTTAAAAGGTAGATATTTGGAAGCTTGATTAAGATAGTCTGAAGCAATTATTATTCTAGAACACTATTCAAGAAACACTATTGATTATTTTTAATCTAGTTTCTTCCAAGTCATTGAGTCAAACTAACCAAGCACTGAATTGAACCAAGGGCTAACACTATCTTTATAGAATGGCTGCTTATCATAAAGAAAGACATAAAGAATTCAATGACATAAAATTACTCATCACTGATTCCCTTTTTAACAAAGACAACAGAGAGGTTTACCTTGTCTACATGGATAAGGAAACTATCTTGAAATAAAATCATTTTAGCTAATTTCAGAAGTACACATAGAAGTAATTTGGATATATATAGCAATGGAAGATGAGGGTATTGGCTATTTACAGATAATGCAGTTATGGGAAACTTGAACCTGTATTCTGGGAATTCTACCTTGGTTGTTTTTTTTTGTTTTTGTTTTTGTTTTTGTTTTTTTTTTAAGCACTAAATGGACAGCATGTGGAGCAATGAGTATTAACTTGAAGAAAGAAATAACCATGAGAAAAGAAAGTGGTTAGAAATTAGACAGGAATCAGAGAAGTATAAACTTTGGGATTCATTCTTTCCATTATTCATCATGATGATTATTGTTGTTTACAATAGAAAAAAATTGCTTAAAGGAATCCTCCACGGGAAGATTAAAAAATGCATTTGCTATGATCAATATTGGGTAGAAACAATGTTTCTCCATTCTGAAAACTCATTAGCTCCTTCCAACCCTAATATCAGCAATGCCCCCAAATACCATCTGACTGTCTTAGAAGAACCTCCTCAAAACTGCTGGAGATCTTGTAGGGTACAATTTAAGATGCATCTGCAGAGCAAAAATCAGAAATGGATTGAGGAAGAAAAAACAAGAAGCTATATGCATGCATACAAAACCAGTTATTTTATGAAAGAAGCTCTCATAAAAGTAAGGGATAATTTACACAATAGAGTCAGCATTGTCACAAGTAGAAAGAAGAGCATGGGTAGTGAGTAATGCATATGAGATTGTTGAATTTTAGTTAATTTAGCTTAACTCCTTGTATTGGTGGACAGGAACCATATATAAGAATCTAGACTATCTTTGAAATTCCTGACTTGAGGCAAATGGCAGCATTATTAATCTACCTTCTTGCTCTATGAGAGATGGACTTTTCCTTTTGCT
Source organism: Callospermophilus lateralis (assembly GCF_048772815.1). Lineage (NCBI taxonomy): Eukaryota > Metazoa > Chordata > Mammalia > Rodentia > Sciuridae > Callospermophilus > Callospermophilus lateralis. The sequence goes on from NC_135322.1 coordinate 43,752,841, forward strand.
ATATTTCTGCCACAAAAATTAAACTTTTTCTATACTGAATGTAACAAAATTTGCATAGTGATTCATTTTATATTTTCTGCAATCTATTAAATGGTTTCTTCCTTTTGAGTGGGCACTGTTTTTCCCCACAGACACTAAAAAGTCTGCCAAGAAGCATTTGTGTGTTTAATATTTTTTTTTTCAGTTCAAATACACTTAGTCATAATTAAACTCAGTTGAATTGCTTTTAAAAGAAGTTAGTTGTTAACATGATTGGCAGTTTTCTGTGCCTTTCACAACATCTAATGAAATATGCCTGGGTGGTTTGCCATGCTGACAAATGCTTAGGTTTATCTTCTATGATCTCTAACTAATATAATGCGATTATGTTGAATCCTCTGTTTTCAAGAAGGCTTGTTATTACTTCCCATTATCTAAATAAGAGTGATAAATGTTCATGATTTTCATTAAACATAAACAATCTTCAAGTTAATATTCTACTATTCATTTTTAAAAATGATGAACATGAGTATTGGTTTGTAGAAGGAGATACACTGACAAACAGTGAGACAAACAGTGTATCTATTTTTGTTTCAAAAGGAGTATTAAGTCATGATATGACAGATGTTTCAAATTCATGAGAAAAGAGGATGAGAAAGACATCAATTTAGGGTCATAATCCTACAGCTTGCTTGCCACCAGTAAATGACAACCTTGAATGTTTGGTGATCGGTTGGTGATCATTAGTTTTCTTCTGATATGTGAAGTCTAGGACTTAGGGGAATGCATTACATTCTCTAGAACTTCCCAAAAAAGAAAATATGAATATTTTAAGAATAAACTTGCAGTATGGTTCCAAAATTGTTTTCCACTCTCGACAGTATTATTTAGGTGAATTAGAAATATTAGCTTAAATATTAGTGTATATAGTTTTTTAATGTTTTTTATGATATTGAACAATTTGATTTGATTCGTGTAACATTTTTTCTCAACAAACTTGTTATGAATTTCCATGCTTTTACCTTTCTCTGTTGTTTCTCAGCATATTACTGTCATGATAGGTTACCCCCTCCTTTGTGATAAGGTGGTCAACGTGACATTCCTTAACCAAAATACACAGCTCTCTGACACTATGAGATAAAATGACAGTCATAAATTGTGGAAATAGAGTCTCGTCTGTTCATGTTTCAGCAAACATATAACCTGGCCCTGGCTTTTCTTATGTCTTATTCTAACCAGGGGTTGGAGATAGAATTTAGAGGACAAGGACACAGAGCAAGTACCTAGGTGCATAAAGAGCATTAGCACACGAATGATATATTTATTTATCTATTTATTAAGTTATGTTTAAGTAAAACAAGAACAAATTCAAAACAAAGTCCTTCTATATCATGTGATCCTCAACTGGGAGGGATTTTGTACCCTCCCCTAGATTTGGCTGAACATCCTCAAATAGACAGGTGACCCTTGTCTCATAAATAATTGTCCAACTCAAAATATCAAAAGACCCGTCTGAGAAATCTGGTTATTTCTATTTCAATTTTCCATTCCCAAAGAAGATATTATGGTGTTAAAGAAAAACGTAGATTCTGAAGCAAGGAATACTTCATAGCTATGTGATATTCTGCCAGTTTTCTTTTTAAGTTCTCTGGTTGCCTTGATTGTGTGTGTGTGTGTGTGTGTGTGTGTGTGTGTGTGTGTGTGTGAAATGAAGATGATATTGACAATATTCAATATTTCTGGAAAAATTTGCAAAGTTTAAATGGTAAGACTATTTAGAATTTTAGATGGGTACTCAACATATGTCTTAGGAATTTTATTTCCATATTTCATTTCAACTTTTAAGTATTAATTGATCTTTTTAATCCTTTAAAACATAGGTAATCATAATTTTAATCCTCAGTAAAACCAGTGTGTGTTAAAAAACATAAGTAATAATGTGCCATGTACATATTTTGATAGAAATTTTTCATTATACTTTTGATGTTCATTATTTTTCTCTGCTTCTTCCCCCATTCAACTATATGCTTTAATATTAGAGGAGCCAGAGCTATTTTTTACTTGTCCCACAGTTTCTACATGATAGCAGGCATCTAACAGATATTAATGTCTGTAAAGCAATGAAACAATACATTGTAGAAACCATAAAACAATGAAAGAAGAAAGTAAAATTAAAAGGGGAATAAGATGAAGTAACAAGACCACAAAAAGGTTAATAAATTAACAACAAATATATTTAAAATATTTAGTTGGTATGAGACAGACTTGGGATTTTAATTCTAATTCCAGTTTAGACCAATAATAATTTCATTACTGAAGGAAAATTTTATGGTGTCTGAAACTCAGTTTTTACACTGGAAGTCTGTGGATGGAACTTTTCTATTTGAGAATCAGACAATAGAGCAGATGAAAATATTCTTTGTAAACTATCAAATGCATAAAATTATTGAGTGTTTCATTGTCTCATTATTTGATATTAAGCAAAATGCTACAGATTCTTTACAATATAGATGAGGGTAAAAAGGTACTGAGTAGGTTAGAATATCTTTAGAAACCACGCATTTGGCATCCTATAATATTTTACTTAGTAATACAGGCATATTCTCAAATGTTTTTCACGGACACCATAGCATAAAATGCATGATGTTTTTAAGTGACAGTCCAACTAATTTAGGAGAAAAAAAATAATTCCTCCTCTTGCAAATTGATAATGCTCTGTTTGAAGTGCATAGCCAAAAACCATTTGGACTTAATTTACCTTCATTTTGTTTATTTCATGATGGGTGATCTTGCCTGAGTGAAAGAGAAAGAAACAGACACTATTAATATATTTCAACTTCCAAATTAGGATTTCAGAAAGTAAAATGGAAAGCCCTACATGTAATTATGACACTGATTATAGTCCTTTAGTAAAACAATTTGGAAAAAAAAAAAAAAGAACTGGACTCTCTTTCAAGCCCCAGCGGATACTTGATAAGGAGAAGTTGAATTTACATCTGGGATGACCTTGATGGGAATGAGACATCAGGTGAGAGAAAGACATGGAGACAGCCACAGAAGTGAAGTGCTAAGCAAAGATGCTAGCACTAGGTAGTCTAAGGAAGTAGGAGTGTGCTGTAGTCCCCACTTCCAGTAAGTCAGCAGGCCCCTGAGGTGAGGATCAAAGCCAGCATGCCTCCTACCGTGAGAATCATTAGCTTCCATGCAACATCCATTCTCAGTTGCCTGTGGGGCACCTAGGAACAGTCCAGCAGAAATGACATCATGCATTTCTCAAGATTTCTGTGTACATCAGAAACAAGCCATATTCCAGGAAACACACTGTATTCCAGCTGACCCATGTGGATACACACCTGTTAATGTCCTAAAGCGAAGCTCTTTCTCCCCCCAAATAGGACATATGCATGACATTCACCTGGGGGTGGCTGGATCAAAGGAAAGCCCCACCATTCTATATGGGTGGCACTGAACATCAGAGAAAACTCACTTTGTAAATGCATGTTCAATATCCCAACCTTCTGAGAGTTCATGTAATGTAAAAGATTAAAAAGATAACTAAAATATGGTTGGTGTGTTTAAAACACATTTGCTCTCAGAGTAATATTGCAAGAAACTTTCTACAAAAGATTTTCCTTAGTGCTAAGAAGTATGTAACAAAATATTTCCCTCTGCACCTTGAGTGATTGCTTTCCAACTCTGGTTGCCAATGCTACCTTTGATATCTCAGGAACATCACCGGCCCAGCTATCTGTTCCCAGCTCTTCTCCTTCTTAAATCTTACTGTTATCTTTTCTCTTTTATTCCCTTTTCTTTAATAGTCACATGCCATGGTTTTGCAAAGGCTGTTCCATTCACCCAGAAGTTGGATTTCTGAGGACAATATCTCCAAAAATGAAATATCTAGAATCAGGAGCCTGTAGATATTACCAATGAAATGGAGAATTCCAGAAACTATATTCTGTCTTCCACAAACATACTTGAAAAAAATTATCATGGCTAATAAAAGATTTTTTAACTAATTTTTGGTAGGCATAATATAGCAAAACAGTAAAGTAATATAGTGTACAGATCAGAGTGTACAAGGCTTCCTTGTTTGAAACAGAAGTAGACAATAAATTAAATAGACTACAGATAGATAATAAAGTTAAACAGGAAGATGACACACTTGAAAAATTATTGCAAGCTATTTTTTGTAAGAACAAAATAAAGTAAACTTGAGAAAAAAATATGTCTTTACCTTTTATTCCAGCAAGCTATTTTTTGTAAGAACAAAATAAAGTAAACTTGAGAAAAAATATGTCTTTACCTTTTATTCCAGGGGATTTAAGGGAAAAGGAGTTCAGATATGAATGAGAGAGTTTTATAGAGAAGTGTCAGATTTTTTGTTTTAGTCCAAGAATAAAGTTATTTTAGAGATACCTAGAACTTTATAACACTGAATTGAGAGAATAATTGAGGGTTTTGTATCTTGGAAGCAGATGAATCTCTTGTTTCATTTCATTTCTTGCCATTATTATCAAGGACTCCAGATGTCAGCATCAGGCCATGTGGGTGTGAACTATCAGAAATGCAATTTAACAAAAACGTAACTTTGGTTGCTAATTTATTCTCCTAACATAATATTGTGGAAACTAGAATAAAGTGCTCAAAATATTTTTCAGTTTGACCGTTAAGAAATGTGATCCCATTTCCTCTTGACTTGAGTATGAACTAATCTTGGAACTTGCTTTGCCCATGGAAGGTGGTAAAAACGATACTATTCAACTTTGAGAGCTAGACCTGGGGCTGTGGCTTCTTCTTTTCAATTCTCAACCATCAAGGAATCTCAGCTGTGATCCCAGATATGTGACAGAGGCCATCTCAGCCCATCCTGCTCCATTCACCAGACCAGCAGCAAGAGAACTGCCAGGAAAGTTGCAGGGTGATGAGAAATCTCAAATTGTTTTAACCCACTTAGTTTTGAGATGGGGTTTACACAGCAATAAATAACTCAAAATTATTTCCAAAATTAACCTCATTAATAACCTCATCGAAGTTTGGACAAAACAGAGGAGTACTATAAAAAGGAATTTGGAAGATATTAATATTGATGCTCTCTGTTTTCAAAAGACTCTTCCTTATAAATTAGAAAAGAAGGAAATGTGCGCACCTTCCAAATGCAACTTAGAACAAGATTTTGACAGAAAGTCTTGGATTGAAAAGGAAATATACAATTACACCGAGCATGCATATTCATATGCTTGCCACAACATAAACGTATATAGATAACTATTTTCTAGCATATATAAATATAGGGTGTTTTGACAGGTGTGACAGATATGTATACATATATATCTATTGCTATCAGTGTTTTTAAAACTAGTATGATGCATGCCTATTTGCTGTATTTCATTATTATTTAGTCACGGCATACCCAAAGAACAACTGTGTCTCATTTTTAAAATAAGCAAACCGTTTTGCTTTCTTGTTAACCTTTGACAGTGTAAAGTAAAATGATTCATTAAATACATACTCTATGATTATTTATGAGATGCTAACTAGATCTGTGATGTGCTAATTATTAAGAAAATGCACATTTGGAGCATCTCCAGGTGTCTCTTGAATTCCCCCCTTACCCCCAGGTGTAGTTAGTTGTTCTCCCTGTGAGAGAAATTTAGGGTATTATACCATTTTTTTTTTTTTTTTTTTTGCACTGCAGTAAAAGAAATTCCAGAATAATTCACAAAAAGTCTTTTTAAATTTAAGTTTTAATACTGATGAAGATAAGGAAATAGGAATTAAATATTTTAATATGATGGGGAAGGAATATTTTGCAGCATAGTTTTTTTCCCCTGAAAAAATACAAAATTGGCCACTCACCCCATATTGCAAAAAAGACCAAATAAAATTCTCCAGAAAAGATAAGGGCAATATGTCAAAACAGTACTTCAAACATAGCAATTAATTTCTTAAAAATTATCTGGTTTGGGAATATTTCAAATTTTTTACATAGATATTTTTAAATTTAAAATTATTAGTTCATGCATTGAGAAAAAGTGGGTATTAGATTTTGTAAAAGTTTTATGCAAAAAATATCCGTTGTTTTTTTTTGTTGGTAAGAGCAACAATAGAAACATAACATCCATCATGTAAAGTGCATGGGAGACTTTGCTAAACTCTTTTATTATCTCACATGGCTATTGAATCCTAACAGTTTGGTGAAATATTTCAATGACCTCTTCACCAGTTCACATACATCCACCCTTGATCTTCTCCAATCATTTTCACGCTTAAGTGATTTTTCTAAAACAAAGTTCTCATCATGTCATTCTCTATCTTTGCTTAAAAAGTGCTTGAGTCACTTCTCATTATTTTCAGAATCAGGGAAAAATCTCTTCATAGCATTCTCTGGAGTTATATTTGGTCTGCCTTCTACATAATTCCCCAGCCTTACCTCTTTCCATGTCCTCCTTGCTTTCTGCATTCCCAACATACCTGTTTTCTTCAATTTCTTAGATACACTAGTGCTGTATTTATGTACTTCCATCTATTTCCAAATACCTGGAATTTTCTTTGTCTGTCTTTGTTGAGCAAATGCCTATTCATACTTTCAATCTCAACTAACCTATGACTGTCTCAAAAGAATCACCTAAGATTTTCATGACTTTCTAAAACCCATGTTATACATGCTCTCTGAGCCCCTATCATATAATTTTTAATAGACTTTATTTTTTAGAGAAGGTCAATTTTTCCCAATCAAATATAAAAGAAGATGCAGATATATCCTTTTATTTCCTGCCTTTACTCATGTATAGCTTTTACCATTAGCAACATACCCTGTCCTTCATAGGTTACAACTGATGTATCCACATTGACTCATCATTATTATTCCAAGTCTATAGTTTACATTAGGGTAAATCCTTGGTATTATGTATTCTATGAACTTGGACAGATTTAGAATAACAGATATCCAAAATTTATAGTATCATACAGAGTAATTTCAACTTTTTCTAAAGTCCTTTGTATTCTACATGTTCATCCCTCCTTCCTATCTGAAACCACAGATTATTTTTTTCACTGTCTCTGTTGTTTTGCTGAAGCATCATAGAGTGTGAATCATATCTTTTTTTAACGTTTTCAGATTGTCTTCTTTCCTTTAGTAATGTATGTTTAAGATTCCTCCATGTCTTTTCTTGTCTTATAAGATCATTTTGTTTTAATGCTTGATATTGCATTGTCTGGGTGCACTGCCATTTATTAATCCAGTTATCCACTGAGCATCTTGTTTGTGCTCAAGTTTTCATGTTTAGAAACCAAGCTGCTATAAACATGCATGTACAGATTTTTGCATGGATACACGTTTTTACCTCCTTTTGTGAATAACATAGTGATGGCTCATGATAGTAAGATTATGTTTAGTTTTGTAAAAAATTACCAAAATGTCTTCCAAAATAGTCATACCATTTTTTTTATTCCTATCAACAATGAATAAGAATTCTTGTTACTCCACATTTTCACTAGCATTTTTTATTGCTGATGTTCTGTATTTTGATATTTGTACAGCTATGGAGAGGTATCTAAGTATTATTTCAGTTTCAATTTTCTTAAGGAATATGATGGAGAGCATCTTTCCATGTGTATTTTGCATCTGAATATCGTCTTGGGTGATCCATTAGGGTTCTTGATATTGTTTAATTAATCAAGTTCATTATCTTCTTATTGTGGTGTTTAAGATGAATTGACATAATTTTCCTATGTACATATAAAAATATGCCACAGTAAACTTTGCCATTGTGTACAACCACAAGAAATTAAAAAACAATAACAATGGGTGAAAAAAAGATTTCTTGGTATATTTTGAGTAATAATCCATTATCATATGTTTCTCTTTCAAATAGATGCTCTCAATCTCTGATCTCTTTATTTTTGTAGTGTCTTTAAAGAGAATGAATTTTTAACTTTAATGATTGAATTCCACCTTATTAATTTCTTTTTTCATGAATCATGTATTTGATGTTATGTCTAAAACATTAATGACAAAGTCACGGTTTTCTAAATTTTCTTCTATATTATACACTGGCCGTATTACAGTAGTATAGCTTTCCTTAATATGTTTATGCCTGTAATCTATTTGGAGTCAAATTTTGTGATTGATCTGTGTCTGGATTCATTTATTGAATGTGGATGTCCAATTGATCTGTATCTGGATTCATTTATTGAATGTGGATGTCCAATTGTCCCAGTATCATTTTTTGAAAGGACTGTATTTGGATCTATTTCTAGACATTATATATATATATTTTACATTTATGTGTAACCTGCTGGAATTTGATTGGAATTGCATTGAACACATTAACTAAGAAGAATTACCATCAATGAACCAGATAAAGATAGGAATACCTATCTTTATCTGTCCACTTATTTAATTTGTTTTTGGTTTCTTTCATCAGAGTTTTTTAGTTTTCCTCATATGTATTTTTCTTTGCTTTTATTTTTTTATACGGAGAAGACATCCAGAACCTCTTGGTCATGCTAGGCAAGTCAACTAAGCTGCTTCCCCAGTTCTTTGTTAAGCTTTTATTTTGAAATAGAGTCTTGCTAAATAGCCCAGTTTGGTCTTGAATTGTCAATCCTCCTGTCTCACCCTTCCAAGTAGCTGAGATTATTGGTGTTCACCACCATTCTCAACCTAAATCCTGTACATATTTTATTATATTTATATCTATTTCATTGTTATGGTGCTAATGTCAGTGGTATGATATAATTAATTTTTATTTATACTTGTTCATTGCCAGAAAGAAAATTATTTTCGTGTATTAATTTTATATTCTGCAACCTGTCTATAATTGTTTATTACGTACAGGAATATTTTTGTGAATTCTTTTGGTTTTTGTACATAGAGATTATATCATCTGTGAACAAAGACTGTTGTATTTCTTCATTCCCAGTTTGTACATCTTTTATTTCCTTCTTTTCTTATTGCATTAGCTAGGTCTTCCAGGACAACTTTGAAAAGAGGGAACATCCTTGCCTTAGTCTTGATCTGTGTGTCACTTTTGAATTTCTCACCATTGAGTAAGATGTTAACTGTATAGATTTTGTAGATTCTTTTATAGAGTTTAAGAAGTTCCCTAATTTACTGAGACTTTTTTTCTTGAAAAATTGTTAGATTTTGTCAAAAAAAATTTGCATCTATTCATAATAACATGTAAATTTTGTTTGTGTTTAAGTCTGTTGATGTGGTAGATTACATTAGTTGATTTCTCTATAACTCAGTTTTGAATATGAGTAATTTTGGAAATTTGAAATGCATGCCCTGATTGTTTAACTAATACATTTCTACTAAATTGATTATTGTTTAGAGAGTTGTCTGTCAGTGTCATGGTAATGGTATATGTGGAAAATACAGATTAAAGCCAAAAAAAATTGGTTAATATATATAGTAGAATGTTTTTATTTTTTTTAAAGTTCAGGCTAACCAGAGCATGGATTTATTTGGGCAATGAGTAGTTAAACAAAAACAAATTTGAAATGAAAATTTGAGATAACTGTACTAAATTCAGGTTTCATTGAAAAGTGCATTATTTTAGATTTAAGAATTTATCATTCTCTCTGGATTGTGAATGTGAGACAGTGAATTCACATGGAGCAGGTGTCCTGATAATATTATGCCAGTGGCATTGAAAGCCATATTCATGGAAAAGGCTACACGGTATCACTGTTCCCTGGGCTATGTCTCAGAATATTTTGGTGAAGACATTCAGTCACAAAGAATGATCACTGTATCATCTGTGATTGTTTCAAACCTTTGGCCACTTCATTGATTTGCGTGGTCACTAACTGAATCAATTCATTGGGAATATTGATTTGTTAGTTTGATAAACTATTGGACCTTTTAATGCATTTTCCTAGTGGAATATCTTATGGTCAAAGGAAGGATAAAAAACTCTGGGAGAGAAAATAGTTTGAAAAATATTTATAATTGTCTTTAAATAAACAAAATCTAGGAAGTATTGTTTGTGGCTATTTTGTTGTTTTTGTTTTGTTTTGGTTTTGCTGCAATCTTTCATGTTTGGTTTTCCCTTCATTTCTTTCCTCGATTGTCTTAGTATATTACATTAATGCTTTCTGCTCAAAGTCTAGTCACTGAGAAATAACAAAGAACGACTATCAATTTCACCTCAAAGCAAATGGGTTCCACCCTGGGTGGTGCATAGGAGAAAAAATAAAAAGGTATAAATAATAATTGAATGTTTGATATGTGTAAGCTAATGTAAATAATGCAATTATTTTTAAAAATAGGAAAACATACTAAAAATAAGAAGTCTTTTATCTACAGAAGGGCATGTCTGAGAGCATTAGGACTGATTTCCAAGGAAGCACTTGAAGACCATGAATGACTGACATTTGCAGTTAAGGTGAGGACTCTGGCAGAAAAATGCATGTTATTGGAAACAGATACATTTAGATAGCATTAGGAAGATTCACGATTTGAGCACTTTTATTGATTTTAGTTGATAGTAAGGTGACTTTTGAAAACATGAACCCTGAAGTCAGTATGTTGCCTTGGGCAATTATTAAAACTCCTTTTGCTTCAATTTCCGCACCTGTTAAGTAGAACTAATAATTCTATAATAATAATGCTTAATATATGGGGCTATTGAGAAAGATAGATTATATGATGTTTGTAAAATATATGCACATGCTTCTTATAACTCATGTTTGTAGAAGGTGCTATGTCACATCCATATACAGTTGGTCCTTGTGGTTCCTGAATGTCTCCTATGCAGGATTCAATTCTAAGATCTTTTTCTGTCTTCAAGAGATTGGCTAGTCTGGAAAGCAGTTTTCAATTAATGACTTGATGACAATTAGGGTTTAAATACACAATTTCACTTTTTCCATCTCAATGGGCCTTGTTATGGTTTTGATGTGGGGTATCACCCAAAAGCTCACCTGTGAGACAGTGCAAGAAGTTTTGGAGGAGAAATGATTGGGTTATAGCCTTAACCTAATCAGCGAACCAGTTCTTGATAGGATTAACCGAGTGATGACTGGAGACAGTGTGTCCAGAGAAAGTGGTTCATTGGGGTGTGGCTATGGGATATATTTTTTGTATCTGGAACATGGAGTCTCTCTCTCCTTCTCTGTTTCCTGATCACCATGTGAGCTGTTTGCCTCTGACACACTCCTCTGCCATGATGTTCTTCCTCACCTGGAGCCCTGAGGATTGGAACCTGCTATCTATGGATAGAGACCTCTGAAACCTTAAACTTCCAAATAAACTTTTCCTCCTTTACAATTGTTTTAGTCAGGTCCTTTAGTCACTGCATCAAAAGAGCTGATTAAAACAGGCCTGAACCTCAGTTGTGCCAGCAGGTACCACCCCATTGATGCACCCTATGATAATTTCCTGTCCTCTCCTGTCTCATTTTTATTCTCTCCCACCTGTGTTATCTGAGAGCATTTTCCAAAGAAACTACTTGATCTTGCTTGCTTGCCTTAGTGTCTGACTACAGAAGAACCAAAGTTAAGGGACTAGTGAATAAATACTAGCTATCATTATTACCTATTAGAATAGAGTGGAGGGGGCTGGAGATATAACTCAGCTGCTAGAGTGCTTGCCTCGCACGCACAAGACCATGGGTTCAATTCCCAGCAACATAAAAAAAAAGTGTAAAATACAGTAGATTTCTACAAAATTATACTCTATGCAATTTATCTAGCAAATTTATGGCTCAGATAATGTGCTGATCATATATATATATATATATATATATATATATATATATATATTATATATATTCTTTCCCCACTTTTAAGACTCCAGAAGAGTGAATACCTTATTCATTTTCAACATTTTCTTAATATTGTGTATCATTGTCCTCATTGTATACTTGACCTTGTAATATGGTTTAGAGGCAAACCATTAAAGTATAATGGGTTCATATTTCTTAGGGAACTTTTTCTTAATTCTTTTCTTTGTTTTTGTCTTAGCCTGAGGTCTCAAGAAAGAAGGCTGTGGATTCTTTGGAAGGATTCCTGGTCATTTAGCCTTCCAAAATATAGTTTTCCTTTCTCCATGAACATCCACTAAATTTAGTGCTCATGTACATTTCCCAAAATCATGCAGACATATAAACTCTAACTTAAACATTTATTTTATGAGTGTCTCCAAAGGTACATTTAAAGCATGTGGTATCTGGAATGTGTAATGACCAGATATCTAAAGGTTATCATTTATCTGTTGCTGGTCTAAAAGGGCAGAGTAGAAAATCTAATGGTGTTAAGTGAACACACACCAGGAGCTCAGAGAAGACAACTAAGTCTGAGGATCCAAAAGGAACAAGGAAAATGCATGTTAAAGATACAGTAAGAGTCTTCCAGAGAAGAAAGATTGAGAATTAAGATTCAAATAGTGTTATAAACAGCATATATAAAGGCCTGGTATTTTGAAAAATTGTGCAGTCTGGTGAGACTGAGCACAATTACATGTGCTGAAGTAGGAGATCAGCCTGGAGGGTGAAGAAGTTCTTGCATGCTAAGGCAGAGAATCTTAGAGGTTAACACATATTGCAATATCCTGGGGGGGCTTCTTAGACCAAAGTTTGATGGGCCCTGCCCCCAGAGACTTTGATTCACTAAATTGAGAATTTACATTTTTAACTAGTCCCCAGTCGATGCTGTTGCTTCTGGTCTAGGGTTAACCCTTGAACAGTCACTTTGCTAAGGCAATGTTTTCCATTTTATCCTGAAGCTATCAATAGTGGTATATATTAATTTTAATCATGCTCTCCAGAAGCTCACAGATTATTTCTAATCCCTACTTTACTGTGTCTTCAGGATTTTGTAAACCAGTTTCCTATAAAATCTCAGCCCACTTTCATCCAGAATAAATTTAGCAGGTGCCATGAAATATTCTTTATATTCCGCCAATATCAGAACACTTACTATCCTGAGAGCGCCCTAGTTTGTCTTAAAATATGACTAAATATAGTCCCAAAGATGCAATGTCCTATTTAACATGTGATATGGACAGCAAGATTGCAAGGAGATAAAGTTTGCCTTTAGACAGACCATATGCTCTTACGGATGTTGCGGAAACGTGGTGTATTATTTAGCAAGAACAAACTACTGTTTAACATTGTGCTTGTTTCAACAAAAGCCCTGGGGAATTCCTTCTGCAAGAGCGTACTAGATGACAATTAGGAGGTGAAAAAGTGTCTTTTATATTTATAATAACAAATGGTTTTGTTTGTGTCTATAATTCCAGCATCTAGAGAAATACCTGGCATGCAAAAGGTGCTCAAAAGCTATTTGCTAAGTGAATTATTGGATGACTGTGGCATCTATCTCACGTGCTTCAAATCTCAGTAGGATATTTAAACGGTATATCAAAATGATGTTGTTGTTGTTATTGTTGTTTTACTAAGTGTTGCTGGAAGGCTGACTATATCCTTCCTTTCCTCTCATCTTCCCACCCATATGGCTGCTTATGTGTATCATATACAAAGATTTCAGTGTCCTTTTTGGAGGAAAACTGGAGAATCACAGAAACAATAGAATTTGGCAGCAATATCAAGTGCTCAGTGAAATATGATGAAGTAGGGATGAATTAGGTCAGTGACCTGACTTCTGTGTTTTTCTCCTTGGCCTTGGATATAGTTCCTAAGTAAATTGAGGATGATAAAAAAGTGAAAGTAAAGGAACCAGCTTTGCATGTGCTTGTTTAGGTACATCTGGAAAGTCAGCTTTTGGGCTGGGGTTGTGGCTCAGTGGTAGAGCGCTTGCCTAGCATGTGTGAGGCACTGGTTTCGATCCTCAGCACCACATAAAAAATAAATAAATGTCTATTAACAATTTAAAAAAATCCCCAAAAAACCAGCTTTTGTTCTCATAAGAATCTTGCAAGGAAAGTATTCCTATTTCTATCATATTCACAAGAAAACCAAGGCTGAGAGATAGGAGGTGACTTACTTATGGTTCTGTAGTTATGAAGAAGAGATTTTGGTGGAAAAAAACAAGTACATTAAAGATACAGTTCTGTCACCTATGCCATAGCTAGTATCTGTAAACCCTGAATCTAATTAGGCATAGATGGCTCTAAAAATAAGTAGATGAAAATAAGAATAATCTATCAAATAAATGAGTCTATTAGTGGAAGACCTTCTACTTTCATGGGAAATACGCTATGAATACAGAGGATTGTTAATTTGGGGAACAGTATTTTTAAACCCCATCAGAAGCTCAATACTCAGAGACTGAGAAAAAAAGATGAATAACATTTGCTCAAATTGATCGATGGACAGACCCTGTCTGTTAAAGAAATTGAGTTTGTAATTAAAACAAAAGGAAGAAATGAAACAGGAAGGGACAGATGAAGGGAAAGGAAAATAACCAATTAGAAATCTTAGGAATTGTTAATGTGTGTCTCTATATAATATATATAGATATACATACACTTGGTTGTGTGTGTACGATGAATAGTGCTCAATTGAACATATAATGAGAAAATGAATGATTTTAAAAAGGGTAATAAAGAATTCATTCAGAACTCAACCTCATTAGTGTGTATATATATGTATATATACATACACACACACACACACACATGCACACACAAACACGCATACATACACACATACACACGTTGAAATTTACAAATCTATTTGGCAGGTGTTTCTGAGGGAGAAAATGAAAGCAGCAACATTGAAAGGGGAATTTTAGCTTGTGTTTCCATAATTGAGGGAAGGCATTGGATTTTAGCCAAAGAGTTTCACAGTGATGGGTGCAGCGGCATATACCTGTAATCCCTGGTGCCTGGGGAGACTGAGGCAGGAGGATCACAAGTTCAAAGCCAACCTTAGCAACTTAGTGAGGCCCTGAGCAACTTAGTGAGTCCCTTTCTCAAAATTAAAAAATAAAATAAAATAAAAATACTAAAAAAAAGAGCTGGGGATGTGGCTCAGTGGTTAAGAGTCCCTGGGTTCTATCCCTGGTACCAAAGAAGAAGAAAAAAACAAAAATTTAACCAGATCCCATGTAGGATAAATTCAAAGAAATCCTAGCCTGCACAGATATTAGTGGAACCACAGATTAGAGGAAAACCTTAAAGTGTACAGTAAAGATAATGTATCTACTGGATGAAGTGAGGTACAGTGACTACAGACTTCTCAGCACCAATAGTAGGTTCCAGTAGATGGTAGGGTAATATCCTAGGTGACTGTGAAAACTAAGATACAGATTCATAGAATATTTTGCCTTTCATCTTGACAGTTAAATGCACTTTTCAGAATTAAGTGGAAAAGATCCGTTCTGAAATCTTCAAGAAGATAACTAATATTTCAAGTGCAAGGATGTGCTTGAATAAAAGGAAAAGCAAATCCAGTATAAAGGAAAGTAGGTAGGAAAAAACTGAGGAGAGCTTAATGGACTAACACTTTCTATGGTTAAAAACAGGTAAAATCCCACAAACAAGAACATGCTAGAAATTTCACAGTGCCAAAAATACATTAAAATGTTTATCTTATTTTAGCCAAGGTCAAAAATTCTAAATGGTTAAAGTTTCTTGGAAAGATTAATAATTTAGTGTATTACTCCAAGTCAGTTATTCACTAAGGGACAGAATTTTCAAACTTTCCATTTAAAAATACAGACCCAAATGATGAAGACATTGACAATTTTTAACTAACAGAAGGTAAAAGAAAAAAAAAAACACAACTGTGAAGACAATACATGACAAATAGGGATTTCTCGTGTGTGTTTTAAGCACAAATACAAAGTAGAATAGGACCACTTATAGTATATTAGAATAGTATCACTAATTAGAGCAAAGAATTATCTGATTGGATTTTGTTAAAACCCCAACTGCTTTGTGCTTCTAAGAGACACAGTATTGAATGTTACACAAGAGTATTAAAATAAAGGGCTGAAAAAAAATATCCTTGCAAACATTAAATAAATATAGCTGCTGAGGCAATCCTATTATCATAAACACTGAAGTTCAAAAAGAAATCATTAATAGAGATAAAAGATGTGAAATTTCTATATACACGAATGGTAAAATTTATAATTGAGTTGTTGGGGACGTAAAATACAAATGCTGTTAAACAATACATATGAATAAAACATATCCACATGGATAAATATCCAATATATTGCCATGCATAAAGAAAAGGAATAGAATGTGTTGTGCAGTCATATATAAAGTTAAAAGCATCCAAAACACTGGTAATATGTGTATGCATGCCTGAGAATAATAAATACCAATTTTAGTATAGTGGTTACCCAGCAGGTAGGGACTCTGATAAAAATTTCATTATAGAATTTTAGAAATGAATTAATACAAATAAAAGTCCAATAAAGTAGAAATAAAACAGTAAAAAGTATTTTAAGATCTGACAACCTGTGTATGTGTGCGCGCGCATGCGCACTGAACAGGCTAAGGGAAATTTGCTCTTTGAATTGTTAGCATATGTCTCCCCGGAGACTAGGACACCAATCCGTAATTAGCAATCCAGGCCACTAAGCAGAGGAATGGGGAAATCAATATGCGAAACTCCTTTCTGTAGAGGTTTCAACTCTCAGAGGCAATGACTTGAGCTTTGCTGAGCTTGTTCAGCCCTTTGCTAACCCTCCTTCTGCTCTGATTATTCTCTGCAGTTCATTCCCATCAGTGCCCCTCCTCAGGAGCTCCCTACAATCACACAAACCCAGTTTGCATCTGTCAGGCTCTGCTTGAAAAAAGTCTGAATTCATGCAAATGTCGCTTCTCAGCCTTTAAAACCCAGAGAGGGTCTCTTTCATTCAACAGATGGGCAAATAGCAAGACAACCAGCCCTGACCATTGTTTCCTGTTTTATGAAAAGGCACTTTTTTTTTTTTTTTTTTTTTTTTTTTTACCTCCCAAACCTTAATATGAGGACTTATATCCCCTCACATGGTTTATTAGAAGAACAAAGATACCCTCATTCAAGACTCAGTAGGGAGTCAACATGGTACCTTAGAAAACACTCTGACTTTGGTACCAAATCCAGCCTGAAGCCTGGGATCAGTCACTTGGTAGCTGAAAGTTCAGAATACTTACCTACTGATGAGATAGAGGCTCTTCAAGACTCACTGAGCCTGCCTGGTGCCAGAGGTCCACCAAGAAGCATTTGCTCCAGGTGATCCCTTCATCTTCTGTTTCTCTACCACTGCTATTTGCATTTCCTTTTATGTTGCTTCTGTTTCTCTACCACTGCTATTTGCATTTCCTTTTATGTTGCTTCTTGCTCCAGTCCCTTTGCACAAGCTGTATCTCCTGTATTCTATGATGTAATCTATCCCAAAGCTCCTCAAGTTAATTTCGACTATCCCTTCAAATTAAACTCACTCAACACATTCTTGGGGGCATGTTTGCTAATGAGGTAAATGTGTTCCATAATGTAGTCCCACAGTGATTTTTCTAACTAACAATATTAGAAAATTTATTTTTGTGCTTATTTTGTTAGAGTCTGTTTACCAAATAACAATGTAAAGCTACAAGTGTAGAGTGTGAGTTATATAGTCCCTGCTTATTTTGTGCTTTCATTTCCTTATCACACTCCACAACAGTCCTTGTCTCAAAACTCTAGTTGCTCAGAACCAAAATATACTACCTAGTTCTCACAGTCCTCCCAGGCTGAAGTCATAGGGATGGTGAGGACACAAGAGCTAATTGCTATTTACAGGCCTCATCGCAATTTAATAAACAATAGTTGAATGGATTTGCTATTGAGATAGCTAATTTCAGTAGCAAATAATTCCTTAAAATTTATTTTTAAAGTTTTATATTTAAAAGTTATCAAGATAATATGGAGTTCCCAAATGTCCTGCTCTCAGTTTCCCCTGTTAGCATCTGCTATGGTTTGAATAATGCCCTGTAAAGGTCATGTGTTACAGGCTTGGTCTCAGGGAAATGGTGAAACCTTGAGAAGATGGAGCCTAGCGGTGACCCTCAGGTCATATGGGGATTGAACTTTGAAGGGAACTCTGGGACCTGGATCTCTTCCTCTTCCTCTCTTCTGCTTCTTATTCCATAAGGTGAGGACTCATGAGGCAGCAGCATGTGGTTCTGCCAAGTCACCTGCCCTTGTTGCTATCCAGAGGATCAAAGATAAGGGGCACTCAATCTTGAACTGAAAGCTCCAAAGCCCTGAACCCAAACAGCCCTTTTCTCTTTATAAGTTAATTGCCTCAGATATTTCATTATGGTAATGGAAAAGTGACTAACACAACATCATGCATTGGAATGCTACATTTGTCATAGCTAATGTACTGTACTGATATGCTACTAATTTAAGCCCATGACTTATTAATACTTCCTTATTTCACCTTATCTTTGGTCCTCATGTCTGCTAGGGCTGTACCATACTGTGACATTTTTTTTCTGTTTTTTTGTTCATAATGATAGACATAATTTTGAGTTTACTGATTAGGTATTTTGTGAGTATATTGTCTGATGGATTTCTCATAATTGCATTGGGTTTGGGGGGAGGAAAGCCAGAGAGATGAAGTGCATTTTTACCCTATTAATCGAGAGAGCTTACTGTTGATATGTTGACATTGACCACCCCGCTATTTTTTGACTGTAAAATTATTCTTTTCCTCCCCTTCTCTTTACTGAGACGGAGATGACTGTGTGTCATTCATGCGTAAGGGTGGAGAGTTAAGCTTCAATTCTTTAAAGACTCAGTATTTATGTAAATTGCATGTAGTTCTTCTAAATGGAACATCTGTCTCTTCTTATTATTTATTTATTAATTTATATTGGTATGGATTCCCAGAAGCATATTTGTTTTCCCTATGAAAACTCTGGTTGATATTTACTATAGATTTCAAAAGAACTAACTGGGACATGTGTGCTCCAAACTAGCATTTCAAATACCTTCTGGTTCACAGTTATCATAGTAGTTCAGTTCTGCTCAAGATAACTTCATGCACATTGAAACATATCAAGATATACTGACCTGAATTCATAAGATATTTATAACCCCTTTCATAAAGAGACAGAAAAGGCTTTCATCCTCCTTTTTTCTTTTTGTCTGATTTCCTAATATCCTGTTTCTACATAGCAAATTACCCCAAAATTTAGTGGCACAGATCATCTACTTAATACATTCCTGGATTGAGATTCTGTGAATCTGGAGTTCCAGTATGGTACAATATAGACCATTTTTGAGAGAACGAACAAGGCTCGTTGTCATAGAAAATGCCCATTTATTGAGGAACAGCTCTGCATATTTATAGAGCCAGGGGTGGATTGACAGTTATGACAGTTTAATGGTTGAATGGTTTGACAGTTGGCATGGGGTGCTTTCTGATTGGTGGGTAAGGATCATGTGAGCCAGCAGGGCTAGTCTGATTGGTGGGTAAGGATCATGTGAGCCAGCAGGGCGCACCATTGGACAACTCTTCTCGGGGGATGGGGAAGTTAGTCTTTGGAGCCTGGGCAACTCCCAACAATTTTGTTCTGATCCTTTTCCTCTCTTCGAACTCAGGTGGAAGACTCAAGGATGGGGTGGGTCATTTCATGTCTACAGGTTGGAATTATCTGAAGCTTTGTTCACTGATATGTGTAGCAAGTTATGCTGGTGGTTGGCTGGGAACTCATGTGAGCACATGAGCCTATCAGGGAGAAAGACAACAAGTGTCAACTCACCACCTAGCTAAGGTGTGACATATTGTTTATTTTCACAATATTTGATTAGTCAAAGCAGTAACAAAAGTAAACCTAGGTTCCAGACGAAGGGACATAGATGTGATGGACATGGCAAGATTATGGAGAAGTGTGTTTTGTTTTGTAGTCATTTTTGAAAATTAAAATCTACTATTCCATGCTGTGATCACTTGGATTCACTGAGTGCTATAATTCTGAGTTATGATAGCCATTGGCCAAAATATCTCTAAATGCTTGACTCTCATTTCACACTCAGTCTCTGGCCTTGAGTCATTTTATGTAAACCCCTTATTAATCATGGGTCCTCCAAATGCTCATTCACTTTTCCTCTGTTATTGCCCCCACATAGCAAGTCTTAGAAAGTTTCTTATCTAGGGATTATAGCAAAAAAAAAAAAAAAAAAAAAAAAAAAAAAAAAAAGCAGGCATTACCAGTAACTTAAGTGCAGTCAAAATGAAATGGAAAAAATATATTTTTCAATTGAAAAAATACCACTATCAAATGGAAGAAAAAGAAAAATCTGTCTCTTGACTGACCAGAGATGCACAATAGGCATGCAATACTAGAAGAGGATAAACAGAACTCAACTGACCTTCACCTAGAGGATCCCTCCTGAGAAAATTGGTAAGAGAAAGAAAATTTTGACTGCAATATTAATGGATATGTGAAAGAAAACTGAAATGAAATTATGAGGCTAGGTAATCCAGGTTAGTGAATTAATATCAGTAAGAACTTCAAATGCAAATCATTGGTTTCCCTCAAATCTCTAACAAATATAACCCAAGTAGGGCTTATTTCATGTGGTTAGAGAATCAACAGTAAAAACATTATATAAATCATAGGAGAAATGTAGCATTCTGTAAACAGAATAATATTTAGCTGTTATGTATATTCCTTTGGCCTCACAAATTCAGGTTTCTTTGCTTCCTGCTGAAACTGAAAATGCATGAAGAGCTATATACTTGAGCAGTGATATTCGATATTATTAATGGTTCTATTAAAGTCAATTTTACTTTTAAGAAGTTTGAAGAATTCCCAAATGCTGAATCTGCGCACTGCTTGAAATAGTACACAAACATGAATCTGAAATGAGCCATGATGCTCACCTTGCTCATTAAAGACCTCATAGACCTACCTACTTGGCTGTGATCACTTCACATTGCTGTTCCTGGATTCATTTACTCTGTGGTTTTCCAAAACTGCTCTGTATTTCTTCACAGTCAGTTTTTCAATATTATAAATTATATATTAGTATATTTAGACATTTGATGATTAGTTTTCCCAAAGACTATATAGCCTTTACAACTCCTCTATGAGTTACACACTCACACATGCATACAAATACATGTTTGAGAAAGACTATATGTGCTTATGTGTATAAAATACACGAACTCTCTATGCATGTATATATATATATACACGTACATATATATATATAGAGAGAAAGTAGTTCAGTAATGAGATATATATATATATATATATATATATATATATATATATATATATATAAAGAGAGAGAGAGAGAGAAAGTAGTTCAGTAAATGAGACAGAGCCAAAGAAGGGGGAGAAAATCTAACCAAAAAAGTTAAAATAATTTTCTTTGTTTTGTGTTGTTTTTCTCTCATTCAATCATTAAAATTACAAATATCAATATTTTCAACAAAGTCAGAATTTAATTCTGGGATATAATGTGTTCTTTATTGTCTTGTATGAATAAAGCTTCACTTTTAATAGATTACATAAACTCCTGAAAATTGAGGATATTATATGCCATCATCATAAACATGTAGGAAATGTCAAATTTTTGCCATATAACTGTTGCACCATTTTAAAGTCAATAATTGTATAAATGCTTTGAGATTTATTTTTGGCATATTCTCTTGACTTATTCAAGGAAGAAAGCATTTCATTTCTAAACTCAGAGTGCATCTATCAGGTATGTCAACTTTTTGGTAACAGTTCCAAAGTCTGTAAGTTTTTTATTTTACAATTTTTTTTTTTTTTTTTTAGAGAGAGAGAGAGAGAGAATTTTTTTAATATTTATTTATTTTTTTTAGTTTTGGGCAGACACAACATCTTTGTTTGTATGTGGTGCTGAGAATCGAACCCGGGCCGCACGCATGCTTGAGCCACATCCCCAGCCCTATTTTACAATTATTGATGGATTTATTGCATTTAACCTGCTAAAATTACATTATCTAATCTCAATTTTTTTTAATTCAGCAAAAAACAATCATTTCCTTTAAAATTACTGTGTTTTATTCAAAAATGTAGTCTGGAAACTTTAAAGTATGCATATATATGACTACATATGTATATTATCTTTTAGGATACTTTACATAAAAATATGTAGTAAATGCTGAAAATATCTGTTTGGGTTTGACAATGGATTGCATATGGTATAAGTATTGGTATAAGATATTTTAAAAGTATTTAAGCCTGCTATGCTTTTATTAAAAAAAAAAAAAAAAAAAAAAAAACAGGGCTTCTAGAAGATTTTCAGTCCACTGAACTTTTTCCATCCTCTAGGGATCATTTTAATTTGAAATATTTAGAAAGTTCAGTCCTATGACAGTGCCATAACATGAGCAATTTTATTGAAATAGAAAGTGGAGAACAAAAATATTCAATAATTATTTTATTGATGTGAAGGGCATGAATTATTCATGGTTTCAAAGTATCTGTGTATAATTCTAATTACCTGCTTTTAAAGGATGTGAGACCCACTGAAAAGTACATTAACAATTTTGATTGAACATCTGCTATCCCCGTAGCCTATACCAGGCATCACTGTTTGTGTGTTTATGTGTTTTTCTGATTTTCTAGGTGATCATTATATACTGTGCTTTGTTGGCCTCTGATATAATGCTTTGATAGTTATAAAAATAGATCATGCAAGGTGATAAAGCTAAATTATTCCTAACTCAAATGCATTATGCATTTTCTAAAAATCTCTGTTCATTTGTAGTTGTGACACACATTATAAATACTTCCTGAGGTTTTCTTGGATAGAGACTTGCTTATACACTTCTACATTCTCCTCATTAACTACTGGATAAAAGCACAACTTTATGTCGTCCACCAGTCAGCTGGAAAGCCAGGGGGTCTGGGACACAACACCTTCACCCCATCTGCACTCTTAACACCACCATATTCCTAGTTAATTGGCCAAACTGTTTAACTCAAAAATTCAAGTGTCAACCATGACTTAAAGGAGCAGGAAGCATCTAATCAGGCAGTCCCCTTGGGCGATTCTACTGCATTTATTATTTTTTAAATTTCTTCACTTCATATTCTGTTGCCTGTTGCTCAGTTCATTCACATTTTTATTTGAATTTCACTGGAATTGCAGCTTGCCCCTTTAATCACATTTCTCATTCATCTTTTTACAGTATTTTCCATGTCTTATTGAGGACAGTATTCAACACAGGGATATTTCTCCTACCTTCTGAACCCTTCACATTACATAGCACGGGATTGAGGAAAGCCTGATCATGTAATTTATAATGTCTACAACAACTCCTCTGATCTGCGTTCATCTTTTTCTGCCTCTCTGAGTTTTCAACCTCTCTTCCTTGAATTCCAGGACCCTTATTATCCAACACCCTCTAGTTCCCCCCCCAAAAAAAAAACACATTATACTTCCTTTCTTGTCAACCCTCACATTCTTAAATTCTTTTACAGTGAATTTTATTTGTTATGCCAGGGATTGAACCCAGGGGTGTTTAACCACTGAACCACATCCCTAGACCCTTTTCTTTTTTTAATTTAGAGACAAGGTCTTACTGAGCTGCTTAGCATTTCACTGAATTGCTAAAGATGACCTTGAACTTGTGATCCTCTTGCCTCAGCCTTGTAAACTTCTGGGATTATGAACATGTGCCGCCATGCCTGGCAGTGAATCTTACTTCCTGCCCTCCACTAACTGGGTTGTTAACACTTGGCATTCAATGATTGTCTTAGATGGGTTTCCTTTGTGTGTTTTACTCATTTCCAAAAGATGAGTGTCTTGTTAATTCCATATGTTCTCACATATACTACATTGGTTCCTATTTATATCACTTCGTTTTCTGTATGGTAATCGCCTGATTCTTTTTCTTTGTCTTCATGAAGACCACAAATTCCATTTGGTAGGAAATGTTTTGTCAATTAAAGCTATCCATTATGCATGTTGTGGTAGTAAATGTATAGTTAACACTGAAGTATATATTGGGGAAAAATGGTATTATATTTTGGATCTGGGATGTACTCAAAAGGCTCAGGTGTTTAAGACTTTATCCCCAGCGCAGCAATGTTCACAAGTGGGGATTTGGGGAAGTGATTGAATCATAAAGACTCTGACCTCATTAATCCATTTGATGGATTCACATTTTGGAATTATTCTGCTTTTCCCCTCTGTGAGTCTAAGATTTAGTTTAAGTCTTAAATGTGGTAAAACCTGGATATGGATCCAGAAAATATGCTTTTCCCTAGCGCTCCACATTGCAGTCTCTATGATTGACCACATTACAAAATCACCTGTGTGCGTGCACATGTATGCATACCCACAGTATAAACATGAATTTGAATAGTGAAATATTCCAAAATAGTACAATAAATACTCTATAAATATCCCTTTGAAACCACAAATGAGCAGTTGAAAAGTAAATTATCTCCTCATCACATCCTATATTAATATTTTATGCTTCTACAGTTCAATTGATAAAGTATTGCTAAATTGCAGTGAGTTCTTAGGATCTTTTAGTATCAGAAGATAGGTATTCAATAATTTCATTGATATCACTGCATAGGTTCATCTATGTAGATATGCACAACTGTTCTATATGTTTTTTGGGTGTTTGCTGAACTATCAAGTAGATCTAAATTGCTACTCATGTGACAAAAATAGGGTCAAATCTAATTATAGTCTCTCATAGTAGAAAGAAAGGGATATTAGGTTTCTTTTGAAATTATTGAAATAAAAGAGTCTCACTTTTAGATATTTTTCTGTGACTATACGTGAATCATGTACACTTTTTAGTCCAATTTTACATCCACAAAATAAAAGACTTCAAGAGTATATTGAAATAAATTATGGCATACCCATCTTTTATAATCATATATAATGGATTAAACACATTTTATACTAATTTTAATGAAGAGTTTGTAAAAACCCACAAGTTATAATAATATGTTAAAAGTAACATAGATGCATGTATACTTGAAAAAACAATATAAAACATTAATTAATATATCACTGGTTGATGGGCTTATGGACATATTTTACTATTTTTTTAAAATTGAGAAAGAGTATTTTATTAACTTAGTATAAATTAAATTAAATATTTTTAGTTGGGATTTGAAAGATCTGGGCACAATGAGTAAAATGTTTTGTTGTATGATTCTGACAATCATAATAATTAATATAAACATGATTTTAAGAGTTATTACAGAAAGATAGCTTTATCCACCTTATTGTAACCATTGTAATTTCCTGGAATTATAAACTATCTATCCCATGGATGATTTGGCCCCTAAGTTAATGCTCTTAGGCTTCAGGCTTCAAAACAGTTGATAATGAGCATCAAGAAGGTCAAGGGAAGCCAAGGAGATTTTTTAATGAAAGTAATTAAATACCCAGTTAATGAGCAGCTTTTTATTATAAGAACATGGAAAGAAGATAGTATCTTAGAGCCACTATTTCTGCTTCCTTCTGTCTCTTTGAAGAAATAGTTGGGAAATTTGTTATGTATCATCTCAAATCTCTAGAATATTAGCTAGTCTACCCCTTGGGGAAGTAAAGATGGATACTATTCAATAATTTTGTACATATTGCTAGAATTTTTCTTTATTAACCTTTACCATAAAATTGCTTTTAAAAGGAAGAAAACTGTAAAACAGGCATTTAATTTTATTGTGTTTTAATTTTCAAGTTTTTCAAATAAAGCAAAAACCTATTTCTATCATGTCTAGGGGAAATATTTCGTGAGCTCCTGTGTAATTTCAAATGTTCTAATAGTCACATTTAAATGAGTAAAAGTAAAATTACTTTTAATAAAATATTTTATTGTATCCAAAATACTATAGATATTATCATGCTGACATGTCACCAGCATGAAATGATAGAAATATTTTACATTCATTGATATTTTTTGTAGTAATCCCCTGGAATCCAATGTGCATTTACAAATATTGCTCATCCCAGGGAGTACATATTTTATGTACTTAATGGTCACATGTGGCTCTTGACTACAAAACTGGAAAGCACAGATATAAATTCTCAGTATTATATCCATCACCCACATTTAAAAGATTTTAATTCTTCAACAAAAAATAAGGGAGAAATACAAACACATTACAGGTGAAGTTGACACCCTGGACCACGTCCATCTGCCAGACACAGCAAACTGCATTTTTATCTTAACCTCCCTGGAGTTAATCAGCACCTTGACATTCATGTATCCTTCCATTAAAAATACACTCAGGGATTTCATTGGCTTGCTTGTTTTGAATTTTAAGTGATTTGGGCATTGTTATTTTTGTGACTCTTGAGTAAGAAAGATTTCAGCTGCAAGAAACAGGAATCTCAATTCGAATCGGCTATATTAATAAGGGGACCTTCTCCCAAAAGTCACTCATCCAGCTTAACTCCTAATATACAGTATTTTAGAGTAAGTTAATTTAGTAACTCAGTTTGTAAGAGATGCTACAGTTTGTTTTCTCTTCTTTGAAGTCTAAAATGTTATCTGAAGATGAACATTTGTTACTGGTTCTCTCCAGAGTAGAGCATGGTGTTTGATAGCAGATGATCCCACAGAATTCCCTCCTCAAGTTCTGCCCTTTGAGCAAAGGTGGCTTTTTGAAACTGTCTCTTGGTAGGGAGCCAGAATTCTTCCAGGACACTTCATCAGACTTTATTTTCTATCTCATCTATGGCAATTTGGTCACATAGCCTTCTTCAACATATTATTGCCAAGCAAAAAGATTATTCTCTTAATTTGGAGTGGCTCTTTGATCAGGGGCTGTAGCATGCAACTGTAGCTCCAGTTACTCAGAAGGCTGAGTCATGAGACTCACTTGATAAAGAATGTCTTTCAGTATTAATGGGATGTGTGAGGAAGGCAATTCTGAGAAATTAACCACAGTGCCCACCACAAGGTTTGTAATGAGAGTTACTGGCCAACCCTGTCACCGAAACAGAAGCACACCCCCGCACTCTACTTATTAGAACAACAAAAATAAGCATTGCTTTTAGCCAACTCCCAGCAAAGAGAAACCACCAATTCTCTCTGAATCTATTACATAATAACAAAGTGATCAGTATTCTGAATAATAATAGCAATTTAACATTTCGGTTATCATACGTCATTAGTTGGGAAGAAAAACGTTTTCAACAATGGATTTTTAACTACACAGTCTTCTAAAATATGTCTTGTGAATCTTTTTGTCTGCATCTATGAATTTCTAATCTTCCTGCCTTTTCAGGCTATTTTCACCCTTGGTACCCATCCCTGTTAGGTTTTATCATAAATCAGTAAGTATTTTGAGATCCAGGTAAAATGACAGCACTCCATGAAAAATTTTTCGCTTCTAAACAATGACATTTCCGGCCCTGATCACAGTATTAATTCTTTAATGATCCTTCGCTATAATTGAAGCAGAATGTGAAACTGGGCACTTCAGTGTTTTAAAAATTGTAATTCTTTTACTAAATAAATCATCTCTTTTCTCGAGTTGAGGTTTATTACACTGTTTGGGAAGGCAACCAGCAAGTGAGGTAATTAGAGATGAGGATGATGTGTTGCTACCCATATTTACCAGACAGTTTTTCAAATTGGAAGTAGGAAATGGTGTTATAAATACTCTGTCATCTGAGGCCTCCATCCCCTGAATATCTAATTCACAAAAACCTTTTCATTAGTTAAAGCAGTGGTAGAAGATACTTGTTTGAAAAGGTACAACATACCCTGTCTAAATAAATTGTCCACCTAAATTGTCATTCCTTCAATAAATCATTACATCAATAAACTGAGAGAAGGATAAAATTTAGATAATGCATTTGTAAAGAGTTTTTTCAATTTATTAATTTGAAGTCATACTTTTAAAAATTATTCAAATTTGAATGAACAATGTCAAAGACCAGTGAATGGGAGCATAAAAACAACCTTGAACTTTCTTTTTGACCTATAATGAAGATTGGCATTATAAAAAAGGGCTTTCTTATGAGGAATATAGCAAATATTACTGATTTTTCTCCAAATGGCTTGTTCTTTGCTTCTGTTCTTAGCTTTCCCAACACCCCCACCCCATTATCAATAATATCTACAAATTTGTTTCCTTCGGACTGTGATGACCTTCTTAATTTTGACCTCCAATCAGTAATTTTCATTGTCCAGGACTATGAGAAGCTCACCAGAATTAGGGAAAGTTGCCTTCCCATCCCCCACCTGCTAGAGAACAGCACAATGAATACATAGGTTGTTAAAGATTTAGAATTTTGTTCAAATTAAATAGCACATTCCCCTTTCTCCAGGTGTACATATTCCTGCTCTAACACTGTTTGCTCCAATGCAAAGGGCAATTATATAATAAACTTTATGCATAGCCATATATAGGTGTTATTGTTCAGCTATGAGATGACCCCCAAAAGCTCATGTGTGCAAGAAAGTTTAGAGATAAAATTATCAGGTTATGAGATTCTTATTCCAATCAATGTATTAATCTAACTTGAATGGATAAATTGGGTGATAACTGTAGACAGGTAGGGGATGGCTGGAAGAGGTGGGTCATTGCGGGTGTGCCTTTGAAGTATATATTTTGTTCCTGGAGAGCCAAGCTTAGTCTCTCTCTGCTCCTGCTGGCCATGTTCTGAGGTGTTTTCCCCAACCATGCCCTTCCACCATAGTGTTTTGCTTCACCTTGGGCTCAGAACAATGGAGTTGGCCATCTGTGGACTGAGACCTCTGAATCCATGACCCCAAATAAACTTTTCCTCCTCTAAAATTGTTCTTGTCAGGTCTTTTGGTTGCAATGGTGAAATAGCTGACCAAAACAGCAGGCATCTTACTGGTTCCTGTCTCTTTCAATCTTTGCTTGCTTTATAATGGTCATGGTTCCCTCTGAATAAACACTTTGTACATGAATTGTCTTCTATAATTGCCTCCAGCCAGCTATTGCACAGACACGCATTGTTATGATTTGCGACAGTACTAGAAGATACTGTAGACCTTTAAAAGGGGTTGTCTTATCGAAGGTCCTTATGTCATTGGGGTCATATCCTTGAAGGGGACTGTGGGACCCTGCTGTCAGCTTCCTATGTGCAACCTGGTTCATGATGTAACTGCTCTCTCAAAATGTGCCCCTGCAAAAAACAAATGCTGAATGTTTTCTCTAATATAAGGAGGGTGACTCATAGTGGGGTAAAGGGGGAGAGCATGGGAGGATTAAATTAGTTCTAGATAGGGAAGAGGGGTGGGAGGGAAAGGGAGGGGGCAGGGGATTAGCAAGGGTGGTAGAATGTGATGGTCATCATTATACAAAGTACATGTATGAAGACTTGAATTGGGTGTCAACATACTTTATATAAAAATAGAGATACAAAAATTGTGGTATATATGTGTATTAAGAATTGTAATACAAAAAAGTACATGTATAATGGCATAAATTGACATGAACATACTTTATTTATAGAAATACCAAAAATTGTGCTGTATATGTATAATAAGGATTGTAATGCATTCCACTGTTGTCGTGTATTTAAAAAATAATAATAAAATCAATAAAAAGAGAGAGAGAGAAAAAAAAAAAAACAATACCAGGTGGTAACTTGAAGCCATAGGAAGAAATGAAGAAATCCAAAAATGGCAAAGAAGATTAATGTCATAAATTCTATAAAAAAAAAGTGCCCCTGCCCTTGCTGTGATTCTCCTCATCAGAGGCCAAATCCATCTTAGATTTGAAAGGCTCCAAATTATCAGTCAAATGAGCATTTTTTTCTCTTTGTAAGATAGTTGCCTCAAATATTTGTTTTACTAACATGAAGCTGACAGACACATACATATTTTGATTTTTCTAAACTATTTCCCCAAACATGGCTTTCACGTATCTTTATTTCCAATCTAGTTCTCATAAATATAAAGTTCTCACTTTCACATTTGTGTATTTTACCCATCCATTGGGTAGATAAGACAATTTTCTTTTAGTGTGTGAATTCAGAAAAAAAAAAAACTATGGAAGTTTATACCAAAATACTCATAATGTTTCTCATCTCAATGAGTTTTCTCCTGGCTTATTTATTTTTTCAGGTTCTGCTTAAATGAACATGTATCAATTATGGACTGATACAAAATATCTACTCATTTTTTTTTAATGAATGACTAATGGTCCTTATTTGAATGTCTACTGCTTTGTTTCAACTCCAAAAAGGAATTTTATTTTTATTTATTGTTTTGATTGAGACTTTACTATTTAGAAGTGGAAGAATAATTAATAATCTGGGTGTGGGGGTGCATGCCTGTGATTTAAGCAGCTCAGGAGCCTGAGGCAGGAGGATCACAAATTCAAAGCCAGTCTCAGCAACTTAGTGAGGTCCTAAGCAACTTACCTTAGGACTTGTCTCAAAACAGAAAAAAAAAAAAAAATTAGAAGGGCTGGTATATGACTCAGTGGCTAAACACTCCTGTGTTCAATCTTTGGTACCAAATGTTGGGTGCAGAGCAGGCTGAACTGTGTTGTCTGCAGGGCAGGCTGAACAGATGTTGGCTGCAAGATAGCCCACGCGCTCAAACCCCCCCTCTATCTGGTCCTTTATCACCTGTTTGTGTCAAGTCCCGCTCAAGGTTGAGCACTCAACCCCCCTTGGGCCAACAAGGCAGCTTGCTGACCCAGAGGCCCCATTAGATTTGGGCTATAAAAACTCCCTCCTGCCAGGCCCCCCTCTCTCTTGCTCCCTCTCTCTCTTGCTATCTCTCTTGCTTTCTCTGTCTCTCCTGCATGCGCTTCCTCTCTCTTTCTCACTCTCTCTCTCTTTCCTTCTTTCTTTTCTCTCTGTTGCACTGCTGCAATAAAGATCTTTTGGTTGCTGCTGGTGGTGAGTGTTGTGGTCACTTTCCTTTCACCAAATAATAATAATAGTAGTATTAATAGTATTATTAATAATAATAATGATACAAACATAACTGCATTCAATCCCTGGTATCAAAATAATAATAATAATATTAATAATAAATAATAAAGTTACATGTATGGCTTCAGGTCACATTGATCTGGATGTAATTTCGAGATGTTTTCCAATGGGCATACGGCAAAGGAAATTTAGATTTCATTATTCCTATGGGAAAGGGAAATCACATAACATGAAAAGACTCCCCAGTTTCTCAGGCCCCAGGAAGAAACCTCCTGTCTCCACAGAATTTCTTCCTTCACCTCCAAGCTACTTCTAGTTACTAACACAAGATTTCAGTGTAAGGGTCTGGCGAAACGTCGGAGGAAGAGACCACCAAGAGACTGACTCATGCAATTGCAGAAGGGGATTTATTGGGGATCCATTCCAACGCGCTGGGGCTCCCCGCCCACTCAAGAAGGGCGAGCAGCCAAGAGCCCCCAGCAGGCGTTGAGCAGCGCTTAAGTACACTTCTTGGGGAGGGCGGGGGCTTTGCATACATCAGAACAAATCAGCATGAGGCGCGGGAAAATTGAACAACAACTCTGAGACATGATTAGTACATTCATTGTCGGGAACAGATTGGGCAGGGGTGATTGGTTATTCCTAAGTGGGGTACACATTCAAACTGATTGGTTCGGGCCCTGTATGCTCTAGGCTATGAATCAGCAAAATAGCCTAGTAGGGCGTTGTCTTAATTGCCTCAGGGTGTAGCAGAGGAATTTAACAATACCTGGTCCTTCACTTTTTAACTTCAATTTCTTTTACTCTTACATTCAGAATTTAATTTTAATCTCTCTGAGTTCTTTTTTTTTTCTCTCTCTGGTTAACTTCACCTAAAATGTTGAAAACTCCCCAAGGATTCTCCTCTTGGGCTAGTGGACCCTCCTTCCTTCCTTTCTTCTTCCCTTTTTGTCATATGTGCTATGGGCAGTTTTGACCAAAATGTATTTTCAGTTATGAAGCCAAAGAGGTAACGTTTACCTATTAGCAAAACCCAAAACAATTCCTTAAGAAAGAAGAATAATTATTTTATTTTTGGCAAAAAATATATATGCCTGCTATATAATTTTTCTACTATCTAAACTACTACTCTGATATCACATAGCACAAATTTTAATAAAATAGCCTTTTAATTTTAATAGTCTATTAACACACCCAAAAATTAATGTGCTTTACCCATTAAGCTGATTTGCATTGTTTTCTTCCGGTGGCTCCTAAAAATTTGGATCTCAAAGGGGAAAGAATCCTGAGAGATGAATCCAATCCTTAATCAGAATTCAGTCTTGGGGGCTCAGAATCAAATCTGGAGATGCTATTTATTAAGTATCCATCATTTGCTGAATTATGTGATGACTAAACTTTCTGGTTGTCTATAAAGGGTAGTGGAGAAACAGACATGCAAATGTGCCAATCATATAAAACACAGTAAATGCCAAGACAGAGGAATGAATAGGGAGGGCACTTTGGGAGTCCAGAAAATGGAAGTCACAGTTCTTTCCTTAATACCACTTAAGCACTTGTGGGGGAGATGGGGATTAGACACATGAGAGCACAATCAGGCTCTGCATCTTTTGTGCAGAGATTATACTGCAGTGCCATTATTTCTTTGTATCTTCATCCAAAGGCTCATGGCTAATTTATATGCCTGATTGAAAGGCAGCAAAGATCTTGTGCTTGCATGCAGTGGATAAAAGCCTGGTCTTTCTGAAAACAAACCAAACAAACCAAACAAAATAAAATAAAAAAGGAAAGAAAGAAAGAAAGGAAGGAAGATACCTGAGCCTTACAGTGGGCACAAAAGCTTAGCTCGGCAAGAATGTTAAACCCTATTTTATTTCTCTGCCACTGAATTTAAAATGAGATTGGAGAAGGACTGTGAGTGTTGAGAGGAGTGAAGCAATTTCAAGTGACAGAGTTCAAAGGAGGTGGTTATGCATTTCTAAATGGGTACTGAATCTTCTTTAGAGATATTTTGCACTTAGAAATAAAGAGTTCAGCTGAGACTGTCACCTAACTTTCTGGAGGAAATGGTCTATGCAAATGGACTGTATCTTTTACTAAAAGCCACAGTCATGGTAATGCTAAGCTTCATTCTTTTGACATTCCACAAATATTTATTGAATGCCTACAGGGCACTAGGAGCTTGAGAAACAAAACATGGTATTTCAAAGAGATCTCTGTGTAATTTATCTTGCAAAGTGGTATACAGTAGTATTTAACCTTCCACTGTAGGCAAGGTAATAATAGTATTGACCATATTCAAATTTCAGAAGAAAGAGTAGCCACATAAATTCATAAGCAGTTATTTTCTGAAAAGAATGACATGTTTACTTACGGAAAAATATCTAAAATAAACCAGGTATTTCTTAGCCAACACCCCAGAAGGTGTATTGTTTTCTGATATGATTCTATAAGCTCTTCAATAAAAAAAAAAACAACCAAAAAAAAAAAAAAAACAACTGAGAGTCTTATTAAAAAAATAAAAAGAAAGAAAAGTCATAACTATGGAAATAAGTATACAGAATTAAACTAAAGTTTTCAATTGATGCCTATATCATTTTTTTTTTACTAAATGCAATAGTCTGAGTTCTGCTTTAACTTTATTCTCAAAATATTATAGGTGACAGATATAAAATTAGCAATATTTTATATAAATTATGAGCTTGGAACAGTAGAAAAAATATATTATTGTTTCTAGCATCAATTCTTTGAGCCAATAAGAAATTCCTCCATTTTGCTTTCAGAAGTCACCCTCCTTCCTTCCCACCCTCTCCCCTTTTCTTCATACATTATCTTGCTTCAATTTCTGTGTCATTTCACTCCCAATTGAGATCATTTATTCAGTGGCCAATTAGAATATTTTATCTTCTGACAGCAATTAGTGTGTGAGAGAAAGTCATGTAGTCCTAACTGGACCACTCTCAGGATTCCATCAAATTTTGTAAGAATTGCAAGCTCTAAGAACTAGATAAGTCAAAAGCTGTCAGTGGAACACAGTATCTGGAGAATGGATTTCTATTAGTTTCGAGTGGCACAACGGCTGCTGTTTCTAACACAGAGGTAATACTTGTGAGTGGATCAGAACTGGATAGAGAGACACAGTTTTGTCCTCTTCATCTCTCACCTCTGCTTTTCTTTGTGTTGGATCTGTGGTCAAGCGACTGTCCCTCCCTTTTCAGTGGTGAAATAACTGTCATCAGTTCCACCTGTGTTAACCTCTTTTCTTGACATTCCAAAAAGAAAGCACATGTGTCCTCCTCCACAGTTCTAAGTTGGTTCTTAGAATTGACTCTCAGCCCCGGATGGGAAAATAGTTTCCATTCCAGAACCAATCATGTGGATGGGGAACTGGACTAACACACAGATCAGCCATATTTATGTGATGTTTCCATAGGATTTTTAGGTAACATACTATTAAGTATCTTCAGTTTTCAATTGCATGGGATTGTATGGTTTTCTCTCTGTTTTTCTTCCCTCTTGGAGTAATATCTTAAGTAATAAATTAAATTCCCTCTTGGAGTAATATCTTAAGTAATAAATTAAGCAACACTTCCATCTCTTCTCATTTTACAGAATACTCAACAACTGAATATTGAAAAATGAAGATAGGAAAGGAAAAGGGAAGAGATAATTGCAACCTTGGAAAGAATCGCATTAGTCTCTTCATTTTATACCGTTTAAGTGGGTGCTGGTCAGAGGGCCACAGAAGAAGATACTGAGATGAGAATTAGTTTGCAAGGAATTTGTTTAGAAAATTCTTCGCAGAAAAGCAAGAAAATTGACAATTATATACAAGTATTTTAAATGAAACTAGAGACATCTGCAGAACATACACTGACCTTAACTCAGAAAATAAATAGGAAAACTAGCTGAACATGGCTCATTCCTGTAATCCCAGCTGCTGGGGAGGCTGAGGCAGGAGGATCTTGAGTTCAGAGCCAGCTTCAGCAATTTAGCCAGGCCCTGTGAAACTTAGTGAGACCCTGTCCTTAAATAAAATACAAAAAGGGATGGGAATGTGGCTCAGTGGCTGAGTGCCCAGGTTTAATCCCCAGTGCGGGGGTGGGTGGGAGGTGGGGGGGTAGGGGCGGATAGGAAAACTAAGACTAACCAGGGCATAGGTTTTTGGTACCACTAAACACAAATAAGTTGCATGTCTAAACCTCAAGAGCTTACCCTCATTGTTACCCCTATGTTAAAGAGGACTGACTCTTGATGCTGAATGTGGTGGCATATGCCTGTAATTCCAGTGACTCAGGAGGCTGAGGCAAGAGGAAAACAAATTTGAGGCCAGCCTCAGCAACTTAGCGAAACCCCAGCCACTTAGTGAGACAGTATCAAAATCAAATTTAAAAATATCAAGGACTGGGAAGGACTGGGATATAGCTCACTGGAAAAGAGTCTCTGGGTTAAACCCTCAGTACAAAAAAAAAGGGGGGGGTGGGGGACTCTTGACATCAAAAGATGAAAATTTAGTAAAGAAATGGGTAAAATATAACAAGAAAGTGAATGAAGCAGGAAGAGCTGCTCAGACCAAGTTCCAGCCTCAGCTTGACCCTTTAGCCCTCTGGGCTACTCTGAAGGATTTGAAAGGGAGCTGGGCCTGAATATTACTGCACCAGGTGAGCGGTGATGGGCTATGAGCAACCTCTCACCTGGATGGCATCTGGCGTGTACATGTCCAACCCTTCTGTCTCTGTGGGTGGAGAAGACAAGGTGACTCAGGTACTTTCAGAGCAACCCTGTAAACAGTAAATGATGTAGCCCTTAGGTTCACTATCTTTCTCTTTCCTTCTCTTGCTGGAAGTTGGCTTCAAAAGTTTTCATTGCCTCAGTAGCTCTGCTGTTTTCAATTTACTTTAAAAAAATATTTTTTCTAGATCTTTACAGTGAAGAATTGGTCTGAAAGAAACTGGTCTACTATTGCCTAAGGGAAGTCTTGATGTGTTTTTGTCAAAGGGAGACACTATGGAGGACTAGGGAAGATCTAAGGACTTAGGAACCCGTAGAATGTCTTTTTTTCAATTATTGAGAAGCTGTGTGCGATTTTAATTCATTCCAAATGAGCAGAAATTCATGTATGGACAGAAATACATTTGTTTTGCTTTTCCAAAGCAAGTATGGAAAGGTTCACGCTTAAAATAATGATATTGGACAAGGCTCAAATGAGTGTAAAAGGCATTCATCCTTGCTTTCCCTTTCTTAAGGAACTGTCAAAAATTGAGATTTATGATGCACTTTTAGTGAACTTTAGAATAAATTGCTAAACAAAAAGAAAGTAATTACATTCAATGTATTGATTATGGCAATTCTGTGAATTAATTCAACCAGCACATATTTATTGATATCTTCCAGATACTTTTCTAAGCAAGGAAGATAACACTGTATTATTATGATTTTTTTTTTTTTTTTTTTTTTTTTTTTACTTTTTATGTTCTATAATGCTTTGACATCTGGAAACCTGTGAGACAAGGAGGAGGGCATTGCCCATGAAGGGTTAGCAAATTTCTAGAAATATCAAAAGACTTTCCTGTGAGCAAGACTTTAATATGCAAACCAGACAAATATTCAGGCTACCACAGTCTGGGCTACTATCTTCCTATCCTAAGTTACCCTAGGACAAGATTCTAGATATCTAAGAGCAAGCACCCTTATAGCCCAGAGTCTGCCTTAATTATGCAAACCATCCAATCTTATGTCTGCTCAGATGTTTTCTGTGCTGTCCTACTCCTTTCCAGATGCTTTACTATGTAGCTCCACGTGGCAGGGGTGTACCTCCTCCTCAAGGGACCCCTGAGTAACAAACTGTCTTCAATGACTGTCTTTCCCTGATCTGTTGGCCACACCATTACCAGAATAAAAGCAAAATCCTGAATCTGTTTTAAAACACCTATGAAGTGTATCTATGTTCTCAGAGAGGATGGGAAAAAAAGTTAAAGGCTCTGAATAAAATAAAACTGAATAATGTGAGACAAGTTGATGAACTAAGAGCAAAAAAAAAATGCTTTCAATGAGGTGGTCACTTTTCAAAGGAATCAAAATGTAAAGGATACTCAGCCATAACTATGCCATGGAATGAAGAGGGCTTTTAGAATAATTTTAGAAACATTTCTATCTACCATTATCTGTACCAGGTAATCAGGTTGCATGTTACTTATAGGTGCTTTCTAAGAAAAATTCCATTTATACCCATAAGCAAGCTCCCTGGCTTATTTTTCTTATCTCAGACTGATAGAAGAATAAATGCACATTTCATTTTATTATGACTGCAAGTTAAAAATGATCATGTATAGTGGAAGTAAGAAGTTTAATTCATTGATTTGTCTTAGAAAAATTAAAAGTTGGCACCAACCATGGAACGAAATATTTATCTGAGAGACGACAGTATTGCCTTGATGTGCCATTCTACTTGATTACCATTTCTGTTCCCTTGGAATACAATGAGCTAAGATAACAGAAATGTGATTCTGTCTTCTCTTTTGATTTTAACAAAACCATCTGATGAATTTTATACTGATCATCTTACAAAAGAAAATTAGAGGTTGACATCAGTGCCCACGGCAGCAAAGCGGCACCTTTACCTAACAAGATACCTTTTCACATAAGTATGAATAATACTATCTTTTACTCTCCTCATTTTTTTTTTCTTTTTAAAGAGTAAAAGACTTGAGTTCACTGTAGAGAATTCAGTACTGGTCATAGCTGCACCAGGCAGTCATTTTAACTCATATTGGAACAGTACATGTTACAGGAGAATCAGTACATGATGATTCACTAAGACATGCCTTGGACCCTAATTAAAAATTGAAACCATGGGGCTGGGGATGTAGCTCATGGGAAGAGTGCTTGCCTAGCACTTGTGAGGCCCTGGGTTCTATCCTCAGCATCACATAAAAATCTATAAATTAATTAAATAAAGGTATTGTGTCCATCTACAACTAATATATGTATATATTTTAAAAAATTAAAACCTTTATTCAGAAAACTTAGATGATACAAGAGAAGTTAGCCCTAAGTACAAATCTTTTGTAGGAAAAAGGTAATTCGTCCCTGAAAAAGAGTCAATACAGGGACTTGCTTGAAGAACTGAGAGCAAAAATGACACGATGATATAATATTTTGTCTGAAAAATTTGAACATGTTTTTAAAGCAATCATCTTAATAATTCCCCCTCTTACTTGATCAATTTTTACAGCATATCATGTATCATGTGAGACCATGTTGGGTCATTATTTCATAGCACTTAAAACTCCAAAAGATCATTTAAAACATTAAGAATAGAGCATCAGATATTCCAATCTTCATTATTTACCCAAATAAAATGAAAACATGTTCACACTAAGAGTTGCACATAAATTTCAATAGCATCTTCAGTCACAATAGCCAGCGCCTAGAGTGTATGAGGGAGATGTAACTGTCAATCTACATATAAATGGATAAACAAGGATATGCACAGAGTGTAATAATACTCACCAATAAACAGGGAAAATGTGGAAAGCTGGACATGCATACAACATGGATGGGTTTTAAAATCCTTAAGCCAAGTGAAAGAAGCTAGACATGAACGATCTCATTTATATAAAATGCAGACTAATCTTTGATAACAAAATGGATATTGGCAGCTGTCTGGGACAGAGGGAAAAGAGGGGTGTATTACCCAGGGACATCAGCAACCTTCCTAGGTGTTGAATATGTTCTGTATCTTGACTTCAGTGAAGATCTTACTGATACATCAAATAATCAAGTTATATAAAATGGATGCATTTTACTGTATGCAGATTATTTCTGAATAAAGTAATGAAACTAAAGAAGATGAGACAACCAGACAGGATTTCTGTTTTGGTTCTTTCTGGTCCTAAATCTTGGACTCTTTTTACTACATACTAACTAGAAAAAAAATTTCTTGAAGGAATTTCCTTCCTTATGCTCTCAGAATTATAACCACTTCATGCTAACATTTAGTATGCTATTAATTTCAATACTCAGAAGTCTTCTGAGTTACTTATAGTGCTATAACTTTTAGGTATAAGATATAAAAATAAGACATTTATTTTGAAAACTTATCTGTGACAGGAGGCCTTGAAATTTAATGTGTGAATTTTTAGAAGAAGGTATTTGGAGAGGGTCTCATTATATAAATATGTCTTCATATTTTGCTGATAGAATTATGTTAAATCTGATTTGTATTTCTAGGACATCTAAATGGATAGTTGGAAGTTACATGTGAGATTTTCAAGTTTAATTAACTCAATGGTAACTATGAACATTCTTTGTTCCTCTCCTAATACATGTGCTCATGCAGAGATCCAAAGTGTTCTCTGATCTTTCTTATGGTACAGACACATTTACTAAGATCATATGATTTTTTTTGCAATATGTAAAAAATAGAAAGCGCTTAATACTGCTTGAGGAACAAATGGATGAATACGAAAAGATAATTTTGAAGTTTTCTGAATTTAAGAGGAAATTATTAACTAATTATCACTATGTAAATGAGAGGGGGTTTTAAAACTACCTTCACATTTTTAGTATTTCTTTCCAAATTGCATTTATATTATATATATGAGACAGTTACTTTATCAGTTTATACTTATATAATGAACCAATGCATGGGTGACTTTGATTTTCCACTCAGGTATTCCTGCAATTCTCAGTAACAGTGAATAGCTGAGTAATATAGGATCAGTAAAAGCAGATCAAAATGGTTGAAAGAGGGTCATGAATAGGATTAAATTGAAAGGCAGTACTATCAAAGTAAAGATTTACCTCAAGATGACCTGTTTGTTACACTATAAAATTCTATCATATTTTTATATTCCTCTCAAATGCAAAATAAGTTGGCACCAAAAGAGATGGCTTTTTATTTTGTTTTAGTATTAATAAAACCACCTGCTGAATTTAGTCTTGATCATTCAAATGCAAATTAACAAATGGAGGCCTTGATTTTACAGTGAAACCATAAAAAAAAATTACACATTTTCATGAAGGCATGACTAACCTTATGTATTAGCATATACTTTCTACCCAATATGCTTTCTATCCAATTTAATGTATGTTCCACATTCACTGGGATGCAGATAAAAGTTGTTCCCTATTTCCATTAAGTCAATCTTCAATCATTTCAATAAATAGAAAAAAGATTAACAATATAATACAACAATTGTATTAGAGAATATTAATAGTATTAATATTATTAATGATCATAATATATAATATTACTCTAATGCTTTGCAGTTCAAAATATGTTTTCAAATGTTCTTTATACTTTGATGGTACACAAAACTCTAGCTTGAAAACCTATTCTGAATTATCCAAGGATGAACAAGCTATTCAGTGATGGCTTTGGCTCTTAACACACTTTCTCACTTTGGACTGCATATTGTCCCACTCTCCACACAGTCTAATGCCTGGATTTCTGGCCACAGCTATGCTGCTGCCTTGGTTAATAAAATGAAAGATAGAGTGCTGCCTTTGAGACACTGCATAGCAATTAAACCCTCTTCAGCTAATTTTCCACATCTCAAAAATTGAGAACATATTTTAGCTACATCATATGCTTGCTGTGAGTATCAGATGATCTAAAATGTGTGCAATTGCTACGACCTTGATGCAGCATCCTCTGTTCCTTTGAATGAAATTAAATTTAATTATATATGTTCCCCTTCCTTCAGACTGAACTTCTTCTGAAACACTCATCTTCCACATTTAGTCTCTGCCTTTCTTTAATAGTTCTTGTACCTATTGTTGAGGCAGATGGAAGATCTATGGGGCCATACATCACATGAAGACTTGTTTTCTTGGGGGACATAAAACATTAGTCCACACTCTGATTAAAAATAATAATGTGCTTTTCAGTCTTGAAATTCATCTGGAAAAATAAGAGGCCCAGAATGGCCAAAGCAATCCTTAGCAAGAAAAGTGAAGCAGGTGGCATTACTATACCAGAACTTAAACTCTACTACAGAGCAATAGGAGCAAAATGACGTGGTATTGGCACTAAAATAGACTTGTAGAGCAATGGTACAGAATAGAGGACACAGAGACAAACCCACATAAATACAATTATCTCATATTAGAGAATGGTGCCAAAGACATATATTGAAGAAAAGATAGCCTCTTCAACAAATGATGATGGGAAAACTGGAAATCCATATGCAGCAAAATGAGATTAAGCCCCTACCTTTCACCACTTACAAAACAACTCAAAGTGGATCAAAAACCTAGGAATTAAACCAGAGATCCTGTGCATAATAGAAGAAAGAGTAGGTCCAAATCTTCATCATGTTGGATTAGGCCCTGACTTCTTCAACAAGACTTCTATAGTACAAGAAATAAAATCAAGAATTAATTGGAATGGATTCAAACTAAAAAGCTTCTTCACATCAAAGGAAATAATCAGTGAGGTGAATAGAGAGCCTACAGAATGAGAGCAAATTTCTACCATATGCACATTAGATAGAGCACTAATCTCTAAGATATATAAAGAACTCAAAAAATTTATCACCAAAAAAAAAAAACCCAGATAAATCAATCAATAAATGGACTAAGGAACCAACAGACACTTTTCAGAAGATGATATACAATCAATCAACAAATATATGAAAAAATGTTCGACATCTCTAGCAATCAGAGAAATACAAATCAAAATTACTCCAAAATTTCATCTCACTCTAGTTAGAATGGCAGCTATTAAGAACACAGATAACAATAAGAATTGGTGAATATGTGGGGGAAAAAAGGTATACTTATATACATTGCTGGTGGGACTGTGAATTGGTGAAGCCAATCTGGAAAGCAGTATGGAGATTCCTTGGAAAACTTGGAATGGAACCACCATTTGTCCCAGCTATCCCACTCCTTGGTTTATACCCAAAGGACTTAAAAACAGCATACTATAGTGACACAGCCCTTAAGTAGATGAGTGGATAAAGAAAATGTGATATATATGCACAATGGAGTATTACTCAGCATTAAAAGAGAATAAAATCATGTCATTTGCAGGTAAGTGGATGGAATTGAAGACTATTATGCTAAGTGAAGTAAGCTAATCCTAAAAAAAAAAAAAAAAGAAACAAATGCCAAATGTTTTCTCTGATATGAGGATGTTGATCCAGGATGGTGGGAAGCATGGGAGAAAACCTTAGATAGGGCAAAAGGGAGGGAGGGAAAGGGAGGGTGCAGGTGTATAGGAAAGATGGTAGAATGAGATGGACATCATTACCCACTAAGTATGTGTATGAAGATATGAATGGTGTGACTCTGCTTTGTGTACAATCAGACATGAAAATGTGTGCTCTATATGTGTATTAGGAATTGAAATGCATTCTGCTGTCCTATATAACAAATTAGAATAAATAAATAGATAATGTGCTTTTGACCTTAAAGGGGAGTCACAATTCCACATTTGCTTTTGTTTTGTTTTGTGGTGCTAGGGATTGAAACCAGGGCCTTATGCATGACAGGCAAGCACTCTATCAACTGAGTTATATTCCCAGCCCTTCCACATTTTTTTTTTTTTAAAATGATGAGGTCTAACATGACTAGGCTAGTGTTCTGGAAAGATAGCACCTGACTTACGCTGAGTAATGGCTTCCACCTTGGATTTGCCAAAGCCCTACCAAGGTCCTCTTGGTATTAAAACTGTGTCCTGTGACTGTTTATAATCTTGCTTTTCTCAGTGCATTTCTGAGCATTCTATCTGCCTCTTTTCATTTTAAAAAACATTCCCAGTATGCCCTCTGAGATCTGTTGATGATGATGAGATTTATAAAAATCCACTAATATAGCACTGTTAATCTTTCCTTCACATATTTAGAATTTTCTTTCTCTCTCACCAGATCATATTTTCCA
The DNA here is from genome assembly GCF_048772815.1 of Callospermophilus lateralis. Lineage (NCBI taxonomy): Eukaryota > Metazoa > Chordata > Mammalia > Rodentia > Sciuridae > Callospermophilus > Callospermophilus lateralis. Next base: position 43,795,491 of record NC_135322.1, read on the forward strand.
AAAGTTAGGACCTTGTCTCATTTTACTCCTGATGTTTCTTCTAGAATATTGCATGAGACATGGAAGATCCTCAAAAGCTGTTTGAATGAATGAAAGAAAAAAAATCCTATAACTCCCTTGGAAAAAGGACACACATGTTGATATTGCTCTGAATCTTTGGTGATAAAGAAGTTAGCATAAAATTTAGTGCCTGCTGGGCATGGTGGCACACACCAGTAATCCCAGCAACTCAAGAGTTTGAGGCAGGAGGATCACAAATTCAAGGCCAGACTCAGTAATTTAGTGAGACCCTAAGCAATTTAAATACACTGCCTCAAAATTCAAAATAATAATAAGTTATAAAAAGGGTTGGGGTTGTAGCTTGGTGGTTAAACACTCCTGGTATATATACTGACATATATATCAATGTCAGTTTATCCTATGATGCCAGAAAATAAATCAATAAGCATGTCTCACATGCGATATTGATTATATTTGCTATATTTGTTATCAGTAACATTATAGAGATTTCTATTTATATAGTCAATATACAAAGTCAAGCATACATGTTTAAACAACAATAATAAATTCTCTAATATAAAGAAAAAGAGTCAAGTTGATAATGAGAAATAATGTATTGTTTGCTCCCAGAGCACTTGGGCCTAAAATGAAGAAGAAATGGGTTGCTTCAATACATTGGTTTCCTATTGGGGTAAACATTAGTCAGTGCCTAGGAAAAGTTGTTGTTCCAGACAATGAGGTACACTTCCCTTGCCTCCAGTCTTTAGGTGAAGGGTCAAAGCAGAATGACCTTTGTGGTAAAACAAAAGAATGTGCTCATAAAACATCTGGAGAACCATCTGCACAATGGCATGCCACCTATCCCATGTGTACCTCATGTTGTGGGAATGCTGAGTTCCTCTATTGTATCCCAGCCTGCCTTCCCTGAGGAGTGAAGAATTAAATGATTCAAAGCTCCCTATTAAGTTCTCCAAATTATTTCTTTGGGACTGGCAAATAGTATGCTTGGGACATTTGCAGTCCTGGGGTTGAAAATTTTCCACAGTCAAATCCAATCCCTATGTGCCTCTCATAGAAGAGCACCTTGCTTTGCTTATGAGAATCTAATGAGTTCTTGCTGTTCAATGTGTATAAATCTTCAGTTTTGAAAGAACATTTAGTTCTATAGACCTGCTGTACAATATTGTTAATATTTAAGGTTAATAGTCAATTTTAACAATATTGCCTACAGTTTACCATATAATACACTTACATTTTTAAGAGGTTAGATCTCATATTAAGTGTGCGTACCACAATTAAAAAAATAAAAGATCCAAATTCAAGCCAATTATTTAATCTAGTAGTGTAGTAATGGCAACATCAGCATAGTAGTAGTAGGTGAAGTACTGGTGATTTTAATAATAATAATCATAACAATAATAACATAAACAAGGATTTTGAACTATTGAAAAGACAGTTTCATACTTTTAAGTCAGTAACTATCTGGGTTTCCAATCAATTTTAGAATCTAAAATAATTATACTACTCCACTAAAGATGAAGACATGGTACCTGTTCTTTAAAAGCTCACAGCATTAATATTAAGGACATATACGTAAACAACTTACCATAATACAACATGGCTTTTTTTTTTTTTTTTTTTTTTTTTACTGGGGATTGAAACCAGGGGCACTTAAACACTGAGCCACATCCTCAGCTCTTTTTATTTTTTGTTTTGAGACAGGGTCTCACTAACTTGCTTAGGACCTCGATAAATTGCTGAGGCTGTCTTTGAACTTGCAATCCTCCTGCCTCAGCCACCCAAGCTGCTGGGATTAAAGGTATGAGCCAGTACTCCCAGATGCATGTTATTTTGCTAAAAAACAATAACAAAAAATAAATTGTGGAGAAAACCTAAGCAATTCTGATTAGTTCTACCTAGAGGCTGGGAAAAGTATCCGAGAAAATAAACACTACAATTATAAACATGTAGAGAGACATGGTATTCAGATACATCCATATATAGTTTATATCTAAACACACATATGTATCTAAATAGATAGATAGATAGAAATTTATAATTATCACATATTCTTGTGAAAAAATTTGAAATACTGCATTTATTTTCACTACCTATCAGTGCACCCTTGGTTGCTATGACAACATAGATAAATTACATTCTTTCTATTACAGATTTTAACTTCTCAGGTCTTGGAGTCTTCAGTTATCCTCTACCTGTACATTTTATCTTGAGGAATAAAATAGCATTATGTGATGAAATATTTGTACAGGCCTATTTATTCTTATTTCCAACAAGTTATATTTTGATTCAATGGAAACTTCTTTCCTTAGTATCAAATTTATTCTCATTGCATAAAGGGAATAAGCCATTTGACTATATATATGTTCTGCATAAATTAAGAAAATGTGTCATATTCCTCTAAATAGATAAAAGGAAATTTTTATGGTACTTTACTGTTTATTAGTTAATGCAAATCTCATGGTTGTTATTGCATCATTAGGGGAAAATAGGAAACTTCCTTTTTTTTCTTTTTTTTGTAGCTATGATTATGTTAAGTTTTAATTAAAGATGACAGAGATGAAATATCCATGGCCAGTAAAACCGTGTTTCTAATGTTAATACAATCTCTGTCTTCTTCAATGAATTTTAAAATTTTGTAAAGGTTATGTTGAATTTTGATAATGTTATAACATATCTTTTGATACTATTATAACTTAATATTATTGAGCATCATTGGACAATAATATGCTAGACAATCTTTGAATAAAAAACAACAATCAAGTTTGGAGGGTGCCTTCTTATTTAGTTGACTAGAATAGAACAATTACATAATTAATACATACCTCATTCTTAGTAATTCAAAGAAAAATTTAAAGCAACATTTCATCTGCAGAGGTAGTTGGATTTGACCAAATCATGCATATTCAATAATTTTTCCCTTTCTTGGGCTGGGGCAGTAGCTCAGTGACAGAGCACTTAACCTCACACCTGTGAGGCACTGGGTTTACTCCTTAGCACCACATAAAAATGAAACAAAATAAAAGCATTCTGTCCTTCTACTACTGCAAATTTTTTTTAAATAATATTAATTTCTCTTTTTTTAGCATGCTGAAGTAAGAGCAAGAGTACAAGCTATTTCCTCAATAGCAACCTCATGTGAATCCATTTCTAAATTCCTCCTGAAATGTAAAGGCATTTTCTTTTCTAATTTGTAAATAAATGTGACTTGTTCCTGATTCTGATCCTGCTATCTTTCATCCGTGCCTACTGAATAAACACATGTGTATTGAATCCCTACTGTGTTTCTTTCACGACTATTATCCAGCATACATGACAGCCTAATAATGTCCCTGGCCTCAAAGCACTTGTGTTTTATTAGGGTTTGGTGGAAAGCAGAAACTGAGACATATATTTGGAATATAGGGAAGTTTATTTACAATTTGAGAATTCCAACTGAGAGAAATGGCACCGTGATCCAGGGACTGAAAGAAAGAGTGTTTGGGAACTCAAATCTACCTGCGTTTCTTGGGAGTGAATGTACAAAATGTGTATGAATTCTTTTTCTCCCAAAGGATAGGAAGATACAGTACATATCCTTGGACATTTGTCCCCATTAGAAGCAGCAAGCTTTTGTGGTGTCAGAGAAAACAAAACAAAACAAAACTTTCTCCTAGAAGCAGAGACCCCTACAGGTGGGAACTTGGCAGAATGCATGGAGCTGTTCACTGAAGATGGCCTGAATTTTTTGTCAGAGTGGGAGAATGTTACACTTTGAGCACTGATGTCATATGTTCTTCTAAGACACCGAATGGAGAAAAACTGAATTTTTAACAAATTGATTGCTTTTATTGCGTAGAAGGAGATCGGATGCAGCAGGAATTGGGTTAAAAAAAAAAAAAAAAAAACAACTCCAGGGATGTATCAAAATCAAATCTGAGACTGATCTTCTCTATTTAAAACTCTTCAGCAGAATAAATATTGGAGCTTCCAAAAAGCACATTTCAGATCTTCAACAACTTCTTTCTGAAGCCTTCTCTTAGACAAATACCTTACTCTAGGAATATTAAACTAGTTATATTTCCCCAAACATGTAAACTCTGAATGTAACATGATCTTCACAAACATTCTTCTCTTTTCCCAGGAAGACCTTTCAGGAAGACATGAATACAATCTCACATATTTTACAAGATCCAACTCAAGTGTCATCTCTACTCATGAAGTCTTCAGTGACCCATGAATGTGGATAAATGTCTCTCTAATTCCATCCCCTAGACACATTGGCACCATTAAGGTAGCAGATGCATGTCTTACAGAATTTGCAATTATTTCAATATACTTTAGTATATATTTCCTTTGAGCTTTTAAGGACTACAGCAATACTTCATTACTAAGCAATTTAAATGGAATGGATGGTTGAAAATTTGTCATTTAAATTGATGTTTTCTTTTGTAATATAAAAGGTTCTCATTCCTCTTAATATTGCATAATATATGAGAGAGTGAGAGGGAGAGGAGAGAGATGTGTGTTTTACCCACATTTGGATTCTCTGAAATTTATTCAACATACTTCTTAAGCAAAATTTAATAATATCAGTAAGAATGCAGTCACTCCTCTAAGTCTGACCTTCTTTTAACATTCACTTCTACAAGTTGTTTTTCAATGAAGATTTTTCTTCAGAGAGGCATGGCTCTTTTCAGGGGATGCCCTGTAAGCATTGTTCCACATCTTTGAAATTCTCTGGTTTCTGGAAGCCCTTCTCTGAATATGCATAAGGATTAGAACAAACAAAGAAACAGAGACTGACTTAAATCTCATGCATCTGATGTCTATATCTGAGTATCCTTTTTAAATATCCATCTGTTTATTTTTTGACATCTCAAGGATATATTGATACAGTCCAAAAATACATTTATACACAAAAAAATCTCTTGGTTCATCTAGGACACTATAGATAAAGTGCTGATTTAATCAGTAAAAGAGTGACTAGTTTCACTTTAAAAAAAGGTGCTATCATCAATATGACTAAAATACACTATTATTTTCTTATGACTTTTTCTAAATTTCACTGATGTCATTGGCAAAGCAAGGCTACTATACTGGTTATCTGCAATGGAGCAGGGGGAAAAAAATCTGTGTTAGTAGAACTCGACAAGGACTTAGTATCAAATGTGGATCTGGAACACAGATCCTGAAAACATCATGTTATAGACAAATCATTGGCTTTCAGCATTCCTACCTGATAAATACTATGGTTAGACTCCATTAATTGTATTTTGATGTTCTGGCCATAGGTTCTTATGAAAATTATCCCTAAGGTAAAACTCTAACCTGAATTTAATTTTTTTTTTCCTGCTTGCTAAAATCTTCTAGCAGCTGAGGCTAAGAAAAAGATTAAGTATAAATTTGATTACATTTGAAGATCTATGTAGATTTTTATGACAAACTATATTGCAATGGACAGAATACAGAGATGCACCAAACAGAAAGATTAGGATAATCCAACAGATTCTGCGATTGCTTAATTCTTCTGTATTTTTATCTGCATGAACAGAAATTCAGTTTTCAAATTCTTCCCTTCTTCTTTCTACTTTACACTCTGGCCATTGCGACTGAAATGTGGAAACTGGAAAAGGGATTAAAAACTTCTAATTCTTGGGAATCTCATGAAGGAGAAAGACAGGATTCTTTATTAATTTTATTTTATTTTAGTTACATGCTTTTCTGTAGGCAAACACATATGCACAAAAGGTCATGACCGATGTCAGAGGGTTCACATGCCCTGTGAAATTCACACATAGTTTGCCCATCAAAATAGCTTCTATGGGATTAATTCTAATTCAGATATTTTGAATGCTGTAACTTGAAAGGAAGTTTTTCAGGTTGTCATTCATATTACATACTAAATTTATCACATTTTCAATATCATGGGGAAATTAAAATGCAAGTTACTTATTTTTTGATAACTTTTACATTTTTGTAATTTTAAATAAATGTAACACAACTATAGTCCAAAGGTTATCTTAGAAAACTTAAGGATAATTGTCCTTGATTCCAAATATCTCTGGTCTATACTTAGCCTAGTGCTAAGGAAAATTAAGTGTGGGACAAATATGAAGTGTTGGTCAGGTATGACTGATAATTGTCCATGGTACATTGTGATTTGGTGAAGTCAAAAAGAAGTCAAACAGAAATATTCTTAAAATGTCCTCAAATTTGGTTTGCAGTATTTCATCATGTGTTACTATATCAGTCCTGTTTCACCCACTACCATGAGGCCTTGTTTAAATTGTTTTACCTATCTAACCCGGAGACTGCTTATTTCATACAACTATGCTAGGTGAGGATAGGAAATTGTAGGAAAAATAAAGATGGTTGATGTCAACATTGTAGCATATTTTGTGATATGTAAGAGATACCCAGATATTGTTTCCCTGTATTTTGAAAAGGTTTGCTTTTAAAGATCTAAGTTTTGAAAACCTTATTCTAATACTAACAAAAGATAACCTTTATCTTATATATGAGATTTTATTTTAACATTTAATTGCTTTACATGTCAAGGACAAAGGGAAGACTTATTTACTTCAGAGACTGCAGTGTATTATTTTGACTGTTTTAGGGGAAATAGTTTTAGATCCCTGAGGAAGAAATGACTTTTGGAAATAAAGAGTAGCCATGGGGTGCCATGTCTGTTGAACTGATGGATGATCAAGCTGGGTCCTACAAATTTGAAGAAAATAGTAATGAAACTTGTCTCAGAGGGAAGTTCCAAAAATATCTGGAACAGTGTCATTTGAAAACAAGTGTAGCCTCCCAAGGTAATGATAGCAACTCTGGTCATGTTATCGCTCTTCAAATCTCCTATCTTAAAAATAATTAAGACATTGCATATGCTGCACCCCAGGTGTTTGTTATCAATTCCAGAAGTACTATCTTTCCCACAGTAACTGTTGTTTCCCTGGACTGGATGATTTGGTGAAGTTCCCAATTCATGGTGGAGCTATTTTCTAGCTGATCCAGACCTTTGACCAATCTATTTTTGATTTCTGGGAGAGAAATCATATAACCTCATTTTTAAGCTCACATACCACACTTTGGCCTTCAGCAAACATCATATTATGAGTTTATAATTGAATATAATATTTTCTGTGGGTCTTTTATATACACTTTTGTTATATTAAGATAGTTTATTTACATTCCCAATTTGCTGAGTCTATCTGAAAAGGAAATTAAATTTTGTCAAATGATGTTTCTGCATTATTTTAGATACTTATGTATTATTTATTAATTCCACTAATGTGCTAAATTACATTGATTGATTTTCTTATGTTGACAGGTGTTGAATTCCAGGAATACATATCACTTTGCCTTGAAGTATAATATTCTTAAAATGCCCCCAAATTTGGCTTGCAGTATTTCATCAAGCATTATTATATCAATGCTTCTAAGGAATATTGGTCTATAGTTTGCTTTCCTTATAATGTCATTTTCCAGCTTTGCTATCTGGGTAGTACTGGGCTCATAGAATGAGTTAGATAGCATTCCCAGTTCTTAAGTTTTTTGGAAAAAATTTTAAAATATTATTGTTAAATATTATTAAATTATTATTAACAATATTAAATATTATTAAATATTGTTAAATTTTTAAAAAATATTATTGTTAAATATTATTTTCTTTAAATGTTTGGTAGAGTTTTCCAGTGAAGCAATCAGCTCTAGAACTTGTCAGGAGATAATTTCTGATTCAGTCTATTCATTAATTATACATCTATTCAGATTTTCTATTTCTTAATTATATAGTTTTGTAAGGTTTGTGTTTCTCGGAATTTTTTTTTTCTATTTCATAGGTTATCCAATTTGTTTGTGGTAAATTTCTCAAAGTACTTTCTTCTAATTTGTTATATTTTCATAGAACCAATAACTATTTTACTTCTTGATTTTAATTATTTGAGCACCTTCTCGTTTTCCCCCCTTTGGCTAAAAGTTTGCCAATTTTGTTCATTTTTTTTTTTCACAGAGCCAACCATTATTAGTTTCATTGATTTTTTTCCTTTTTTTTTTTTTGATTTTTCTATTTCATTTTTCTTTGTTGTAATCTGTTTATTTTTTTTTCCTTTGCTTCTGCTAGATTTGCATTTAGTTTCTTTTTTTTAGTTCCTTCAGATGATTTGGTTTTTGATTTAAGGTGTTTCCAGCTTTTAGTGTGAGCATTTTTAGCTATAAATTTTCCCTTAGCACGGCTTATGCTATGCCCTATAAATTTGGGCATGTTGTATTTCTACTTTCATGCATCTCTACATATTTTCTAATTTCCCTTGTGACTTCTTCTTCGATCCATTGTCCATTTAAGGTTACATTGTTTAATTTTCACCATTTTGGAGGTTTTCCAGTTTTATTTGTTATTGATTTCTGACTTCATTCTGTTGTCAGAGAAGATTTTATTTATATATATATATATATATATATATATATATATATATATATATATATATATATATAATGTCAACCTTTTTAGCTCAACAGAGACTTAATTTTGGTCTGATATATGGTCTCTCTCAGAAAGTATCCCATAAGCATTTCCGAAGAATGCAAATGTTGGTTTTGTTAGGTAGGGCATTATGAACAGGACTGTTACCCTAGTAAATTCAACATGTTGTGTTATGGTTTAGATGTGGTATCCACCAAAAGCTCACATGTGAGACAGTGCAAGAAGATTTGGAGGAGAATTAATTGGGTTATAGCCTTAACCTAATCAGTGAATTAATCCCTGGTGTGATTCATTGAGTGGTAACTGGAGGCAGGTGGGGTGTGGCTGGAGGAAGTGGTTCATTGTGGGCGGGGCTGTGGAGTATATATTCATATCTGGTGAGTGAGGTCTTTCTCTGCTTTCTAATCACAGTGTGAGCTGGTTGCTTTGCCACACTTTTCTGCCATGATGTTCGGCCTCATCTGGAGCCCCAGGAATGAAGCCTGCTGTCTATGGATTGAGATCTCTGAAACTGTGAGTCCCTAAATAAGCTTTTCCTTCTCTACAGTTGTGCTGGTTGAGTCTGTTAGTCACAGCAGTGCGAACGCTGAGTAAAACATGTTGTTTATATCCTCTTTTTCCTCGTTTATCTACTGCTTCTAATTTGTTATATTTTCATAGAAAATTTCTACTCACAATTAAGCATGAAGCATTGAAATCTCTGATTATCATTGTAGAGCTATCTATTTCTCCTTTTAAAATTCTGTGAGTTTTGCTTTATTGTGTGGTCAATTATTAGTTGCATAAAATAGTTTTAGATCCCTGAGGGAGAAATGGCTTTTGGAATCATTTGTGATTATTTTTGTAGTCATTATTTCGTCTTCCTGTATTGGAACTTTGATTAATGTATAATGCCCTTCTTCTCGTCCTGTAAACTTTGTAATTTAAAGTCTATTTGGTCTGATATTAGAAATGTTACTCTTTCTTTTAGTTACTATTCTTGTTGTAGAACCAGGTCTGTTTTCCTGGCCTCACAGTATGCTAATCACTGAAACTATGAGTTTTTTAAAAAAGGTTATTTATAACATGGCCAATTATTTAGAGTCAAGAGAACTAGGCTCAAATCTGCCTCCCTGGAGATAGAGTTTATGATTATTTATTGAATCAAGAAACTTGGTGGTCTGAGGCATGGGGAAAGGTGATTAGAGATAAGGAAAAATGAAAGAATAGTAGTTTTTGCATGCATAATCAAATTTTATGGCTCTTCTTAGAACTTGTGTTTAGAAAATGGTGGTATTAACTTGGTCTTTGTGTGGAGTTTCAGCACTTTATTAAGAAACCAGTAGCTGGAACATAGCTTAGTTTTTAGAATGTTTACATAGCATGTGCAAGGCTCTGGGTCAATCCCCAGCACCACAATATATAGATAGATAGATAGATAGATAGATAGTCAGTCAACCATTGAATACTTGGGCAGGCCCACATGAATGGTCAGTGTGTTCAATGGTCAGTATGAAGTACATAATAGTAGTAGCCTCTGTTCTTGAAAAACAATTTAGGCCACCATTATTATCATGACCCATTTGTCTGAGATGTTATCTCTAAGAAAACTAATGGTAATAATTGCTTAGCTGAGTGACCTCTAGAATTGGTGATAAGAATCAAGTAATTAAAAGCAAGTGAAACTAGAGGATTTATTCAGGTTTTCCCTCCGCTTCATTTGAATGAGATCTATCTTTTTTCCATTCTTTTACTTTCAAACTATGTTCGGAGTGATTGTCATGTAAAGGACATATAATAAGACTAATAAGACCTCACATTTTTAAATCCCTTCTGCCTCTGTCTTTGATTAGAGTACATTTAAGTTTAAAGTAATTACTAATAAAGGGCACTTCTGTCACTTTATATTTTCTGTATATCTTACAGGTTTTGGGGCCCTCATTACTGTGGTCTTTTGTTTTTACCTGATTCTTGTAGGAAAACCTTTATGTCTTCTTCTCATTTTCTCGTACGGATTGGTGGGTTTTTGATATTGTTATTGTTCTTTTTATTTATTTTTTTTAATGTTGTACCCCTTCTTTGTACACAGGATCAGCCCAAGGTATAAACTTAGTCTTCTCTGTTCTTTTCTGATCCTATACCTTTCCTGGACATGCATACTCACTCTTCTGATGTCCTCATTTCTGTTATTGTTTTTTTTTTTTTTTAATGTCCTAGTTTTAATATGTGGCTCCCAGAAAGGACAAAGAGAAAAATGGAGGGAAATAGGCATTGGCCCTTCTAGTCCTCTGAAAGTCACATTTGCTGGAAGAGGAGAGGTTTATAATATTGAAGGGATCTGAAGCAAAAATCCTGTTCCCACACCCCACCCCCTCAACAACACCAATTATCTTTGTGACCAGAAGAAACAATAGGGCATTGGAAAAGAGGTCCTCTTCATTTGGAGTTAGTGTCTTTTCATCTGCACTGGCTCACAGTAGCTACATGCAAGATAATCCTGGCCTATGTGTGGCAATCTGCCTTAGTGCTGGGGTGGGTTGGCGTGATGTGTGGCTGGTACTTTGTTAAGAGCTGAAAGTTACAAAAAGTAACTGAAGTTTACCCTCCTTGTCTTCCCCCTTCAGTAAGTAGTCTTCAGATTTCCAATATAGTTTCATGAGATGGATTCTGTTAGTAAAATTTTTATCTTGGTGGGGAGACTGATTCCTGGAGTCTTTTACTTTATCTTCTTTGATTCTTCCTTTATATTATATTTAATTTTTCCTTTTTAAAAGTTATTTGTAGAAACTGAAAAGCAATGTTTAGTGGATCATTTTTTTTTTTTTCTGATCTCACGTAAACAAACTATCTGTACATGAATCTGTGGGGAGATTTTTGTCTTGAGATTTGCAAATTGCAATGGCTGTGTAAATTTTCTGCCATTCACTTGCATTTCGAATCCATTCCTTAGCCGCATATGACTGGAATCAAGAAACTAACGTTGGATTCAGATACCTTTTACACCATCATCAGTAAAAAGGACTGAATACAAAATAGAAATTTATTTAATTTCCAGTGTAAGAATATTTTTTGTTTTTTTAAATATACAAAACAGTAGAGTATATTTTGACATACTATGCATATATGGAGCATAACCTATTCTAATTACATATTTTAAAGGGAAGCACAGACTTTGGCTAAAGGGTAGAACTCTCCAAGGGAATATTGGAAGGAAAGAATGAAAGAGACTTCTATTGGAGCACTGCCTTCTGGAAGCTTCACATTCCATGTGAACTTCTGAATGAATACTCACTCCCATATACTTTGGCTGAATTCATGGAGGCAAATTGCCTTTGTCAATTAACAGAATAATCAATCAATATTTATATTCAGGGTTCCTTTGTAAAACAGATGATTTAAATTTTAATTCTATACTTACAAACTGTGTGGCTTGGAGTTAACGTCTCAAGAGATACTTTCTCTTAGGTAAGAAATTTTTTACATATACTTCACAGGCTTGATGTTGTAATTATTCTGTATAAATTGCTTAATAATATGAAGGTATTCAAATGACTGACAAACTTTTGATAACTTTTGTATTACATAATAAGCAGTCTAGAAAATGTTTGACTTTACAGAGCTGAGACTTTGGGCAAAAATGACATTTTAGGTCTATCTAGAAATAGCATCCCCTTTTTAAATCAAGATGAATGGTAACAGACTTTGGTTGTTTTCTTGGTTATCCCCCTGCATATAGCAAATAGTTCTGAGCCCACAACTAAGCAGAGATATGCCATTGTAAGGTAAAGGATAAAAAATAAATGGTCTATGTCCCTCCCTACTGAGAAGGACAAATGATTTTCCTGGACGATGTTAGTCCAATATCCAATATAAAGTTAAATCAACTTGCTCAGGTCATGTTGATTAAATATAGTGCCACTGTCACCTGTCTTTAGAAGGAATTTGAGTAGGATACCAGAAAAAACTAAATATAACAGCCAAAGAATGAACAGTTAAAAGACTAGTCTTTCTTATTACTCCTCATGCATCTTGGGTTTTTTTTTTTATACTGATTGATTTTTTTTAACAAAAATAAAAATGAAAAACAAGCCTTCAGGAAAAATTATTTATAATAAGGAAGTATTAGAAGAGATTTAAATATCTTGTGAAGGAGGAATAGCTGTCAGTCATGGCCCACACACTTGATTAACTGTGATGTGTACACCTAGTGATAATCAAGCACTTTTAGCAACGCTAGAACTATATGGAAGAAAATAGCAAATGAAAAAGAAAAAAAAAGGTTTAAAAAGAGTTTACCTATAAGCATAATCATGTGAAAAGCACTTAAAAAGTCTAGAAGATAATATGTAAAATTAATAATAGCTCTGTTCGAATGAATGCTGTTTTCTCAGTATCATTATCATGGTATATTGCTTTTATAATTCAAAATAAAAAATTATGGCTACAGTCAACCATCAAAAGAAAGAACATCTCTTTTGGAAAATTAATCATAGCCATGTAAATCTATATACTTTACAAGGGTATTTATCACATTTTTGTATTATTGAAAAATTGAGGACATCTTAAATGTCCAACAATACATGATTAAATTGACAAATTAATGCATATTCAATAGAAATAATGCCATGTAGACTATAATAATATGTTTTAAAAGATTATTTAATTATGTTAGGAAAGTTAAGTATAATGAAGAAGCAGAAGTGAGATTATAAAATACAGCATTATTTGCACACAAAGTAAAAAATTACTCGAAGCATATAATACACACCCAAGTATTAGTGAAGCAGTTTCTGGACAGTTTATATTGTTATACTGTAATTTATTCTTTTACTTATTTAGATTTTTTACAAAATGAGTTTAAATCCCCTTTAAAAAAATAACAGTAAGAAACTCTTTCTGAAGAGCTTGTGCACTTTAGTACTTTTTTCTCAGGTTAGGTCCAAGTCATCTACAAGAACTCCCCAGCCCTATGACCAAGGATGCTTTTGTAATCTACTTGTGGCATGCATATAATAGAAGACAGGCAATTTTTTTTTTCTTTTATGTTCCTTAAGTAGCTCAAGGGAATGGATGTCAGTCCCTCAGAAACAGCATCATCAAACCTTCAAGAAATTATTTTATAAATGATTCCAACACCTTGGTGTGTCTGAGTCTTCTCTATCACCTATTTCTCCCCAAAGAGATTCCTCTCCTGGAATCTTCTGTAAACAAATTCTTGTACTCAAATTCTTGTTTCATAGTCTGCTTTAGTACTGCTTTAGGAGAATGTAATCTCAGACAGCCTATTTCCCAGGCATGGTATCCATCCAAATACATAAATAGCAAAGTGGATGGTTGCTAGGTGAGATTATTGTCTTGAAGCTTACATATTGTAATAGCAGGGTGAGGTCAGAAAATGAGGATATGTAACTAGTCACCTTTGCTCCAAAGAAGTAGCCAGGGGGGTCAACCCAGTCTTAGGCACCCTCCTGTGGAGCAGACTGCTTTGGTCCACACTATCATGGCTCTAAGGAGAACTAAGAAGGAACATACAACATGCTGAACACAGAGGAGAAAATGAAGAAACAATTTTTTTTTTTTTTATTGAGACAGAGAAATTGAGAGGTTATGTATGAAAATTTAGAAGTTTGAATTTTTTTTCACATTATTAGAATCTTCATCCAAAAATTTGTTGCTTTGCTATTCATAGTTTTTAGATGATAGTTTATAAATGGAAAGGAGGTAGCAGAAATAAAGTTTAAAATGACATACAAAAAGCCTGTTTTAAATAAATATTACAGAAGATTTTGAGTTAAATGATAACAATTATGTTAAAATTATATATTTTTGGTTCATTTTAATAACCAAAATATGTAAAATTAGCATTTGTGATGTCATTAGTACCTACCATAGGTAAGGACTGATGAACCTTTAGACTAGTAGATAAAGAGTTTTATTATTTCTCTAACTGGTGAAAATGAAGTAAAGTGAGAAGGTATTTAATATGGAGAACTTTTGAAGATTTTAGGAGGAAAGGACTGAAAGTATATGCATAAAATTTAATATAAATCAGTTTTTATAAACTGAACTTACTTTATATCAAAAGTTCTATTTTGTGTTAATATTAATAGACCTGTTTCTTTTAGAATTCATGCCAAAATTTTATTTTCTGTCCTAAGCAAAACTAGTCTTACTATTCTGATTCTTCATAGATGCTAACAGCCTGAGAAAAGGTTCTTTGACAAGGAGAACAAGGATCTGTGAAGGAATTCATGGGCAACATTCACAGCTCTACTTGTATTTATTTTGCACAGATTCACTGAGCTCCAATTATGCTCAAAGCACTGTGGGAGGCCTTGGAGCACACCATTAAGCAAACATACGTGAATCAAGCAAACAAGTTTATCCCCTCAAAAATTTCAATTTTGAATGCCATAGTATATTTTTTATGCAGCACAATCTAGACATTTTATGTGAATTGAATATCTGACTAAAAACTAAATATCACACTGTAAGTTCTAACTGTGTGAAAGACCAATGTAAAGGAGGAAACAATCACATATGTATGGTAATATATATGTATATATAATATGTATTATATATATACAATCACATACATGATCATATATGTGTATGTGTGTGTATATATATATATATTATATATATATATATAATATGTATTATATATGTGACACTATAAAAGCTGCTCCTAGAAGTTGTGCATTGATTAAACATATTTATGGTTTGCTTTAATGATGATGTTTGAAAACTGTTTTATATCATAATGATCATCAAGTAAGTTTTTTCCATTGTAAAACTCACTGAAGAGTCAGACCTTTTTGTTAGCTATGAGATATAAGACAACATCAATCTCATAAGCAGAGGACAGTGAAAGCTAAAATGTCTCATGAGATGGGTTCAACTGAGTAATAAAATTTAAGGTAAGTTTGAGCAGTGCTTAGGATGTCATGCATCAGCTTAGAGAGGATTTATGATCTAATCGAGAATTGCAAAACTCCTGTCCAAGAATCCAACAGTGGTATCTGTGGGTGTATAGATTTGGAGACATAGCATCTTTTCCAAAGTGAGACTATTATTAGTGGTGTCCATAGATATATGTAGATTTCTTCAGGGCTTTAGGGCTACATTTTTTTCTGAAATCATTTGTTGGCACTCTCTCTCACTTTCTCATCTGTCACAATCTATTCTACATTCCATCTCTCACAATTTCCTTATATCCTTCTAGTCTGTTCACTTGGAATTACAATCTCAAATGCAACAAGGGTCAAGACAGTAACATGAAAGTGTGTAGTGTGCAAGTTGCAAGCTGTGGCAAATTGGAGAGTGAATGCCATATGGAAAAGAGGCACCAATTAGGATACGGTTAAGAACGTCCAGAGGCTGACTCAGCTCTCCACTTATTAGGTATAAGGTTTGGTTAAGCCAGCAAGGCACATATATATTTTTTGTCTCAGTATCCACATTTGTCAGTTGTGGTGATAGTAGTGTCTACTTCACAGGACTGTGATTTTTTTCATTCCGTATATATGGATACAATACTTACTCTATGATGGAGCTTATTTTAAGGTCTGCAGATACATCTGTGACAAAAAAAAAATCAAAGTTCAATATCTCTGCAACTTACATTAAAGCAGGAGATTAGTATTTAAAAAAAAAACTTTTAAAAGATGATGATATATAATATGTCAAGTGGTAATATGAGTTATTAAAAAGAAGGCTCTGTGGACATAGAGGTGGATGGAGATTTACTGTTTTAATACATTCTTATAGAAATGGATGTCTGTTTACATTTTGTATAGGCTATATTTACATAGAATGTTCTCTGAGACAAGTATTTGAGGAGAAAACTGAGTAAAGTTAGGGATCAAGCTTTGAGTAGATTAAACTAGAAGAACATTACAGGTAAATGTAAAAGCATCCACTACAAAGTCTCTGTAACTGGAATGAGCGCAGTGTGTTTGAAAAAGATCATGAATTCATATGAAACAGAAGAAGAAAGAGTTGTAGGTGAAATTAAAGGGTCATATCAGGTCTTTTCAGTGATCTCGATGACCAAAAGCCTTCACTCTGAATAGGATAGGAAACTAGGAGATGGTATTGAGATGAAAAGTAACATGATGTAATTTGAAATTTCAATGACTCACTGTGGAACAAGTTATTCAGCCTACATTAACTGAAGTTCTCATGTCTCAATGAAATCTATTCTAGAATAATAGTAAAAAAAAATGATTTGAAATTTATTTGAATAAAGATTCAGATAGGCTCTAATGAGGTTGAGAGGGGGAAATGGAGAAAGCAGGAAAAACAGGCTGCTGTTGACCACTGCTTGAGCCAGTATAGGAGTGGAAAAGGAAATGAGATGTGGTCAATCCCAGAATATATTTAAAGGTAGAATCAATTGGACTATTCACTTGGAGTATACAGGGAATTGAAGGTAAAGAAAAGAACTTTGGTTAAGACACCTACAGATTGAAGTAGATATTTACTGAGAGAGGAAAGACAGGATATAAGGCATATTTTGAGGTTAGGACATCAGGAATTCATTGGTAAAGGTTAGATGGGAAATGGAGGTCAAGTTCCTAAAGCAGAACATGATGTATATAGTTGGTACATAATAACAAGTTTCTATTGTTATTATCATCATCCCCTTTTCTAGTACATTAATGAAAGCATAGTACTGTCATAAATATTGTATTCTCAATACAAGTTATACAGGTAACTTGCTAAAATAGCCTCATGTTAAATGTCAAAACCCATTAACTTCTGATTTGATCTGCACCTAGTAGGGACAGTCATGTGTACATATTCATAACATGTCACCTAAGTAACTGCCAGATCTCAGTTTCTTTGACTAAGATCTTTCTCTGAAGCCAGGGAAACTAGTTTAGTTGGCAAGAAAACAAAATCTGGTTATACAGGAAATTTATTTCCCCAGGGGTTAAAATCCTCAACCTACGGGGGCTCAGGCTTTGGTTTTATCCAGATTCAAATAAACATATTGAAGGAGAAGTTCTGATTGCTCCCCTGCAGTTCTTCCAAGTATACCCAGCAAGACTGTATCCAGTGGCTCAAAGTAACTACCAACTCAGTAACATAGATTTTATTAACCTTCCTTTTGTCCTTTTTCTTCTGCACTTTGAGTTCCTGTGATCCCTTCTAAAATTAAAATAATAATATTAATAACCTATCTGAACTCAACTTCCTATCTTAGGTCTTGCTTTTGATGGAACCTATACTGTGATAATAGTAAATAGAAAATAATCTGAATGCCAAGAATTTACATCTTGGAAACAATTTGCTACCAATACTCATGCCATTATGTATGTTGTCTTCCCCCTTGAGATGTTGTACACCACCTGATATCCTGTCCTATCTCAACTCAAGGCAGGGTTTAGTGCCCCCACTTCCAGGAGGACCCAGATGATCATAAAGCTTTCTTAATGTCCTTTTAATTTTCATGTGAATAGACATGTAAGTGGCACTAAGGAAGAAAGACACATAGGCATATTTAGTTTTATTCCAATAAAGTGAAGTCAACCTGAGGCTCAAGGCATCCTGTTAGCTCTTACACAATATTTCACTGAATTCTCACCTTTGGCCTTAGGAGAAACAAACCTCAGATTTCAGATGTAAACAAGAACCCAGGAAATTTAAACTGTCCAACAGGACATGTAATTTATAACAGACTCAAGATGCAAAACAATTTATTCTTGATACCCTTTTAAGTCTGTGGGGCTGCACACTTCAAGAAATTTATGCTTCTTGCTTTTTCCAAATATCTCTAATTTAATTAAGCCTACAGAGATTGATTCATGAAAATCTGGAAGATTTTCCAGATTCTGAAAATCTGGAAGTTGGATTTTTATCTCTGGTAGAAAAATAAAACATGCGGTAAGAAGATGAGAAATAGGTGAAAGTATTTTTAAGTATGGACTAGTTTTAGAGTGATTGGAATAATTTCAAGGAAAACATTCATAATTATAAATCACTCAGAATATTTTCTGTTTTTCCAACTCTTAAAAATTTGATTTTAAATATTTTGAATAAATTCAATCTGATTTTATCAGTTTAAAGTCACCCTTTACTTCTTATATAACATTTACAGGAAACATTTATATGGATCTAGAAAGACATAGGAATTATCTCTGTGAGATAATGATTTATTTTTAAAATTGAAGATATTTTCAGTCCAGTATATATTCAAACACCATCCGATTTACTTTGTATTGGATTTTATTTTGCTTTAATAGACTCAAATTAAGTGGCAATTAAATTCTATTAATTAAATTAATCCTTTTAACTATCAATAGTCTTCATTAACTTTAGTTACTTTCAATAAACTTTCGATTAAATCACTTTATTGTTAATTCCTTTCCATAAATTTCAATCAGCTTCAAGTTTATTCAAACGATAGTCTTAAAATCAATATTGCATACCCAATATCAGAGGGGTTCTTTGTACTTAGATTAGCTACCATCTCAGCTCAATTATCTCATCTAAATCAGTGTGACATTGTAGAATGCACAATCCACATAAAGGTCAGAATGTCAGTGATAAGCCTCGTTGCTGATCTGCCATGGCTGCAATGTTAAGAGAATTGTAATTCAATAACACTTGTTTCCTATGCAATTCTGCTGAGTTTCAGAATCTCTTACAAGCACCTATCTTTGGGCTTATCCATTATCCATATTTGCTAATTTTTCAAAGATGAGGAGTAGCACTGAGTTATATTGAAAAGAAAGGGGCTCTGGAGCCAATAGCCTGGTTCTGAATCTTGCTCTGTGAACTAAATGTTACTTTGGTTGGGTAAATTTCTTAATCTGTTGGTGACCCAGGTTTCTCTTTCAAGACTTATAATATCTACCATCTAGGATTGTTGGAGTCAAAGAAAATACTTCAAAAATGTCTGGCCCGTGGAGAGTTTTGAGTTTTAACTGTTCATTATCAATTTTGTTTACAGTCATGAAGACCAACATATATAAAGCATGAAAAATGTGATAACCTCTTTTCTGTGCTATACACCATTATACCATTTATTACACACTGAAACCTTGTAAACTGGGGATTATTTCCCTTGGTTTGCTGATGAATTGAGAATCAGATCCCAATTTCATTCTTGGATAGAGATGGGATTAAACTCAGTGTCTTGCTGTCTTTCATTTTGAGATTTTTTTCTTCTATTTTTATCACAAACATTTTTTTTTGTTATAATCACTTGTTGGACCAGATGTAGATGTGTGTATATATATGTGTGTGTGTGTATACATACAAATAAGTATGTATGTACAAGTTCTATGTTTTTGTAGAGCGAAGAAGTGATGGCTTCAGAAGAAAAAGTCACATAGATGTAATCACTGAGACTAGGGGGAATAGATGGTTTGGTAATGGCTTCACTGCAATAGTAACATTAAGGGAAGTCAGTATCATATATGTAAAGCATGAAAAATTTTGTCTGGATAAAACATACGAATCTAGTTTTAAAACATACAGGTATATATTACAGCTATTTCTGTGTCATGAATGTATGTAATACTCAAAATGATTACCTATAGATACCACTTCCTGGAACAATGATTAAATATATTTGTAAGTTAGAAATAATAGTTGGAGCCAAAGAGGGGGAAATGAAATGAAACTACCAATTTTGCCTGAACCAAGGACACCGAAGACTTAGCATTCAAAGATCTTAAATAAAAGTAGAGTTAGATCTAAGAAAACAAAATATAGATAATAAATCTCAACCAAGTCAGAGATCTGCCAACAGGTTGTGAAGGCGATTACTGAATGTGAAATGGAAATGAGTGAGAAATCGGAATATGCTGGAAACCACTGAGAAAAATTCTGGGATGGGCCTTTCAGATTTTCTTTGGTCCTGTGGTTTCCTGTCATTTATTATTAGGCAAGAATATGTTGGTGTGAGATATCCTGGCATCTTAAATTAGAATCCACGTGATCACAAGTAAATCAAGCCATCTCCTTTGTCTCTATAAACTTTTTAACTGCTATGAAGATGAAGTATGTCACTTATAGTAAGAATCTGATGAAGGTTCATTGACCACTAGAATAGGGGGCATAGATGAATAATGACAACTTTCTGTCATTTTTATGAAACTTCAATGAAGGGAGTTTTTTTTTTTTAAGTTGTGATGGACACAATATCTTTTATTTATTTATTTTTAATGTGGTGCTGAGGATCGAACCCAGTGCCTCACGCATGTGAGGCAAGCCCTCAATCACTGAGCCACAACCCCAGTCCAAAGGAAGGAAGTTTTGATTCCTGCTTTCAAAGAACTTACAGGTCAGCTTCCCCATATAATATGCCATGAGCTTATGAGGGTAAAGAAGTGAATTTTGACAATTTCTCTGATGTGTGAACAATATACTTGCATTGTGCAAGGAACCTAATTTTTTTTTTTCTGTAGGGGATTAGTGGTAGTGGTGTTCATCAATAAAAAAAATTGCTCATTATTAAATATCTCTGAACATTTAGAATGGTTTTAGAAAGACTTCATAAGAATTTAAACAAAAAAAATAGTGTGTTCTCATGCTGAGAAAAATAGTAATTACCGTTTCCTATTGTGATTTTACTTTCACAGTGTCTGTAATATGATGAATATGTCCAGTTGAATAGAAAGAAAAGATAAAAGATGTAAGTCTAAAATAATAAGAGCTACACAGAATCTAAAAGTCTGATGCAAACTTGTCAGTGTAATACAAAAGTAGTTCTTTTAAAAACAGGTTCTAGGCAATCTCTGTGTATGATTTTTTTCTTTATTAACAAATAAATCCATAATAGTTTTCCCATTGAATTTGTCCTTTTCTTGTCTAAAAAGATAAAAGGTCTCTAGTGCTGGATACGATGGCACACATCTGTAATCACAGCAGCTTGGGGAGGCTGAGGCAGGAGGACCATGAATTCAAATTCAGCCTCAGCAACTAAGTGAGATTTGAAGCAATTTAGTGAAACCCAATCTCAAACATTAAAAAAAAAAAAAAAAAAAAAAAGGACTGTGGAAAAGGACTGGGGATGTGGCTCAGTGGCTCATTGGTTAAGTGTCCCTGGGTTCTATTACTGGTACAAAAACCAAAAAGGTCTCTAGAAAACTTAAAACAGTAGACTAGAGATGGGAAAAATCTCATAGTATCCTTTTTAAATATTATTTCAGATGGAATCAAAATAGTTTTGTAATAAGGAATAGTTTATAAAAGCCACAACTGTATCAAATGTAAAGCTTCTAAAAATTCTTATTAACAACTCAAGAGGCCAAAGTAGTTTTTTCTTTTTTTTCTGGAGAAAATTATAAATGAGTTGATATTTTCCTAAGTTTCCTCTAGTATTCCAATTTTACCTCTTATGATCCAGCAATCATGTTAGAATATAAGGGATTTAAGATTGGATCAACTTAGGACAGTTACCCAAAGGTAGAAGTGACATCTTCAAAAATAGTCAGATGCCACCCACCCCAAATAATGAAATATACCTTCTGCATGAATTTCAAGACAGGGCTGGAAAATTGGGAACTGAATTATGCAGAAGTACATATGGAGAACTGAGAGGAGTGTTAAATGAGGGTAGAGGTTTGAGGGAGGTTAGGAAGAAGTCTCCAGTGGAAGACTCATTAACAAGCTGCTCAGTAGACACTGTGGAATCAGAGCAATGGCTGATGGTGGCTACCTTGTACTACACTAATTGCAGCCATTAAAGAGCAAAGAACAATTCAAGGGGTTAAAGGAAGCAGGAAGAAGCAAAAATAAGAGAAGTAGGCAAAGAAGAAATTTCCCATAGTCACGGAAGAATTAACTATCAGGAATTCATTTCTTATCCTTCTACTACATATGCTAGTAATAATACCTTGAGTGAGATTCATTTTTATAACTTTGCTGAGATTCACTAATCCTGTACTTCCCTGGTATTTTAAAGCTAGGTTTCTTAGTGAACAGATTTTGGCTCTGTTGCTAAATGCGCATACCATTTTACATTAGGAACAATGTAAATAATTCAAGTATCTTTTGTACACTTGTCAGAAAATGAGGAAGATTTGAATTTACATGTGCATAAAAGAGCAAGGGTGATAGGTACGAAGACAAGGTCTGTGACCTGTGGATTCTATCTTGGCATGTGAAACCTGTGTAGGGCCAGTAATTCCCATTATGAGACAAAAATGAATCCATATTGATCTCTAATCTCTCCAGAGCATCCTTTGGAAAAATGATATTTATTCACAGAGGAGGTACCAATCACTGCAGAGCTCTAATGATTTGTTTCAGATGAAAAATGAGTATGGAGTCAAATTATATTGAGCTCTGGGGCAATGTGTTTGTTTTATTTTCTCTTCTCTCTCAACCGCAGTGAATATTGTTATTTAAAACTCTATTACCTCTCATATTTATATAAAACCTATGGCATCTTATTATATAAAGTAGTTACATGTGGTATGAATATAATCTGTGTATCTATCTGCAGTCTGTTTTTTCCCAAGGAAATATGCATTTATAAAAGGCAGGAGCTTTGTTATTAATACCTCTTCCTCCACAACCCATCCTAAGAGTGCATATCATGATATGGTGCTGGGCACATAGGACCATAAAAATCAGTGTTTGTTTAATGAATGCTGGATAAAAACCACGTTTGAGTATCAGGAAAACAGGTGTTCTTGCACTAGTTCTATTGGCTTAATTAAGTCCAATTGCATATATCCCTTAATGTGAGCCAATTGCATATATCCCTTAATGTGAGCCAATTCAAAACCCTCTGTAAGAAGGCAGAGGATAAATTATGAATTAATGAAAATTGTCATGATTTTTTGAATCATGTTCCATAGAAGACCAAATGTTCTACATTTTTCAACTGTCCTTACAATCCCTAGAACCAATAACCTGGGACTTTCAATTTGTATTCAGTGTTCATTTACTACAATGGTGAAAACTAAAAATGACATTTATGTCATTGTCACTAATACCAACTGTCTCATTTGACTGTAAGTTTCCTTTGGTTCCCATTAAACTTTTGAACTTGTGGTGAAAAATCTGGAAACTTGTGAGTACAACACGAGCACATATTCCTAGTTTTGATCTGAGGAATAAGGACTGACTACAATTTATGTGAGGTTGCACTCAAACTTTTTACTAGCTAATTCATCAAAATGCAGATATGTTTTCAAAACACTGACTAATTTTTAAATTCACATTAAGTTTGCAGAGACATTTAATCCATATGCTTCTTACTGTAACTCATCATTTTCTAGGCGAGAACAGGTCTAAGTTCAGGACTATTTTTTGACTAGGATTCTTTGAATGTTTTTAATTAACATTTAAAACTTTTTTTTGAAGGCAGGAAGTTATGTTTGACAAAGTTAAGGCCAAACACCAAAAGGTTAGTGTTTTGTCTAGAACTCAGCATACATGAATCTTAAATGAGTTTTAAACTTGGCTAAAATAAGCCGTCTTACCCTTTGAGAAAACTGATGGAGAATTATAAAGGGAACTTACGAGTGAGTATTTAACAATAGCTAGAGATCAAGGAAAGGTAGATGGAAAGGAATCGGTTTGTTAAAGAAGATGAATTTTTATATGTTAATAATTAGGCCATGCACACCTGAATAATTTCTTTTATGTTACTGAGGAATTCTATAATCCTGGTTCTCTTTGTTTTTGTTGTTGTTACTTACTTAAAGTTAAATTTAAAAATCCACCTCTGATGTTGCTTACCTGAAACAAGTTAGTATCACTATCTACTGAGGGCTTGCTGCCTATGTGTTTGTGTATGTCTGTGTGCTTGGTGGGGGAGATAGAGGAGGAAAAATGGAAGGAAGGATGGGGTTTCTTGGTCATGCCTAATATTGGAAATCAGACTGTTAGTCTGATACTATTCTGACAAAGGAAGTATGTTAAGAAAGGTATGAAAATGAGCACAACCTCACATAAATTGTAGTCAGTCCTCATTCCTCAGATCCAAACTAGGAATATGTGCTCACAAGTGTCCGGGATTGTCCAACACAAGAAGTAAACAGCAAATGTTAAAGGAGAAGAGAGACAGTAGACTTGGGATAAAAGAGGAGGGAACTAGGAGATTCAAATCTCTGACCACCAGAAATAAACTGTGGTAGCATCTCCAGAATGGATCACCATTGGTTCCTGTTTTCCTGGTGCTTATGCCAACACACAGAGTCCAAACTGGCATAGTAAGAAATCACATGTGGCTGAATGGATGATGTGTAACTTCTGAGTCTGGGTCATGAAAGGCATTGCAGCTTATGGTCTGGTCTCTTGAACTACTATTTCCCAAAAAAAATCAGTCTCTGTGCCATGAGGACCCTCAAGCACTTCCGTATGAGGAGAATCTCTGGCTGCAAGATAGAGCAGGCTTACCAGCCCTCTGAGTGAGCCATCTTGGACATGGGATCTCTAGTTCCAGTGAAGCCTCCAGCTGACCACAGTCCCAACTGACATGTGATTATAATGCAAGAGAGTTCCTAGGCAGAACCACAGAACTTACCTTCCACATTCCTAACCTACAGAAACCACAATAAATAACCAATCCTTGTTGTTCTCAGACATCAAGTGCTGCGTTGTTGTTGTAGCTATAGATTAAAAACCAAACAAACAAAAACTACATATGCTAGTAATAATACCTTGAGTAAAAACAAAAAAGTGTTGATCAGGAATAAAATATACTCATTAATTAAAATATTAAGTATTTACTGAGGGTCAGGTATTTTGTGCATTTAATGGCGAAAAGAATGATACCATTCAGACTTAGCTAATTTATGTTATAATGAGGGTGAATCCTTTCTCAAAAGTTTTAAATAGCGTTTTTAATGTTACCAGATTAGTAATTCAATAACTATGCAGAGAATAATAAGGGGCTGAAAAGAAGAAAATTTAAGGTTAATTGGAAGAAAATTGGGGGTTAATTAGAAGAGTTTTAGAAGCAGTGTGCATGGCATTTGCTCTGAGGAGAGGCCATTTCTGTTGGGGTCAGAAGGCTGAGAAGGGGCTTGCTGGTTCACTTGTGGAGGGAATGGTAGACAAGTCTGTATAAAGATCCAGCACTGAGGAAGGGCTCCTTATGTCTGAGGAAGGAAAGAAGGGTAGAGGTGAGCAGAGTAAGTGATGAACACTATATACAAGAAAGTCAGACAGGAGGCAAGGGTTAGATTTTGCAGAACCACATAGATAAGGAAAGAGATTGCCATTCAATGGCAATCTGCTGAATGGTTTTGAGCACAAAAAGTGCATTCTGAGCAAATTTAATTAATGGCATGCACAAAAATGCTTTTTAATTTTAGAACAAAAACACTTTCTCAAGAGGTTGAATAATTCTCATGGTCAGTCAAGAATCCATACCTTAATGACATGCCCTCATAAATAGCAATATTTCTACTGATTTTGAATATATTTGTTCAGTGGAGACCCCTGAGGCGAATAAGTCTTGCAAACATTTGGAGGATTTCTGGTACAGGAATTTGATATTGCCTCCTTTTAGAGAATTTAATATCTTCAAGAATAAGCATCTTTGGGTTTGATTTGTACTTGGAATTCTATGATATGAAGGCATAGCAATAAGAACAGAATCATTTCTATGGAGTATAATGGGTTATGGAATAAAGAATCTTCAGGACAAAGAAATGCTGAATTGTGGACTGTACAATAAATACCTCAACATAATTAGGAATATTTTTTTAACCTAGGTCCTCCCCTCAGCATTACAGAGGAATCATTTAAACATAACCATCCTTTTCTGGCTTAAAGAATCCTAACTGTGCTGAATCATGTGCAGACATGATTTGACAAAATGTAGTAACGCAGGTAACATTCAGAAAAAGAACATATTAATTTCAAATTTGCAATTTGCTACAATTCAAATGGCTCTATTACTTTAATACTGAATATTCAATTTGAATTTTCCAATTTTTTTCTAAAATGGTTGAGTGTCAACTCAAATTCAGTAATTTGCATTTTTTTAAAAATATATTTCTCATCAGTGTAAAGTACTGTTTGTCACCTGGCAGGTAATAATTTCCTATCCCAATTCTTAGTTCTGGTGAATATTTCCCTCTTCAAAGAATATATTAAATCAAAAGAACACAACATTTTATGCTAATGCAATCTTTGTAAAGGCTGAGATAAAATTTCAAGTACTGATAATTATAAAACTCCAACAAGAGGATTCTAGAAATATTAGCTTCCCTTAATCCTGGGGATCCTGTTTTGCTTAAAAAAAAACTAAATGTTCATTTTCCAAAAACTAGTTCTAAGGGATATATTTTTCTACGAATAACTTTCTTCAACAAGTCAATTGATTATCCACTGAAGAACCATAACTCTTATTATCCATTTGCAAGTGTCTCTAGTATATGTCACATGAATTATTTCTCTTTGGAATGGTCATTTTGATTTTGAGTACATATCAGCTTAAAACAGTGTATGTTTTAAATAATCCAATGTGTTCAGTAATTCAACATTTTCCCAAGCATTTCGTTAACACCTATATTATTTTATAGATTTTTACAAAGAGTTGTGGATTCTGAGAAAAAACAAAAAAGTTTTCTTTCTTCCTCCTGATATTGGTAGAGCTCAGAAGATTAAAGCATTTCAAATTTTATGACTATTACTTTCTATGGGAAAAATTAAACAAGACAACTGCCACTGTATAAAAAGATTCCAAAGTGAAGGATAGCTTCCTGGAGGAGGTGATACTTGAGACTGAGTTGAACCACAGAAGCTCAAGAAAGGGACCAGTATCACAGCAGGAAGGGGCCACGTATCCAAAAACATAAGGAAGACACATGGAATCGTGGGAAAAAGGCTACAACATAGCTGGATTGTAGAATATGCATGTATTCATTGTGGGCAAGAAGAGGGGAAAAAGGAAAGATTGAGCTGGGAATAGTTGTGAACACTTGTAATTCTAGGGACTTGGGAGGCTGAGGCAGAAGGATTGCAAGTTTGAGACCAGCCTCAGCAACTTAGTGAGACACTATGCAACTTAGTGAGACACTGTCTCTAAATAAATAAATAAATAAAAGGACTGGAGCTATGGCTTAGTGGTAAAGCTCCCCTGGGTTCAATCCTCAGTACTGTCAAAAAGAAAAAAAAATAAATAAAAAGAACATGATAGAACTGGGCCTCATGTTCCCTATGATATGGGGCACTTATTCATAAGATACAGAAAAACCATGGGAATAATTTTTACTCGGTTCTTAAATCTGCTTTCACAAAACTTAAAAACTAGTTTATGGATTTTTTAAAAAAATATCTTTAGTTGTATTTGCTGTGCTGATGTTTTCTAGCTCTGAATTTTTGAAAGAGAAACTCAATACACTACTACTCACCAAGGTGGCTGGCATGTCAACCTTAGAGAGCAAAATCCTTAATTAAGGCTCAGATCAGCAAAGCAGCAATCTTTCCCATATTGATCTGGATAAACTGCTTAGGAGAGTGAAAATGCCATTGTCTCTGTTTATTTTCCTTACGCAGCCAGAAGTTGAGTTTCCACCGTTTTGGTTTCAGCAAAATAAACGGATGATGTTCTACTGGGCACATTGATGAGCCAGTCACTTTCACTCTTTATTTCTGGAAGTTGAACAAGGCAACAGCCACCCATCAAAAAGACTCTCACATTCAGCATATTTTCCTTAGTATGTGTCTCTGGAGACCTTGATCTTAGCACACCTGGTATGAAGGTGCTCTTGAGGACAACATGGGAGGGGGGCAGACAGTTAAAGTCTGAGAACTTGAAATAAACCATGTTGCTATTTTGAGACAGAAAAGCATTGATTCAAATGAAGAAAATGATCCCTCCCATACACACACACACACACACACACACACACACACACATACACACACGCGCGCTTCCTTTCTATCTGTTTAATACATAGCCAATGTCACACCATATCAAACAATTGTATGTAAGAAGAATTCAGGAAGAGCTTCTGTTGTTATACAGATAAGTAATCACTGAACTGCTTTTAACCAAACTGCAGGGAGTTTATAATTGGGTTGAAGATTGTTTCTAATATAACTTTAGGTATGGGATTCTCCTGCTTAGGGACTTTTACTAATATTAAAATGTTCACACAAGTTAACACAAGGTTATTAGTTGAGATATGATGTAGATTATCCACCTTTGATGTCTTAGGCTCTGTTTCCAGTCAGAGAGCCCAAGATGAGATGCACATGTGATCAAGTCAGAAAGGAGAATCCAGAGGAAACTGAGTGGGATATGCACTTTCTTGGTTCTTACCCACTTTCTGTCCCACTTTCCCACTATCCTACTAATCCCATAGAGGCAATCAGATCCACAGGGGCAGTTTGTAGTGTAAGACATGCTTCAATATGTCATGACTTGGATGAAACACTCATACTACAACAGCTGCCAGTCATTGATTCATAATCCCAAGGGAACTTATATCCCAAAACGATTTTCACTCTTTGCATATTGGCTCTAGTTACTACAGAGGACTATGATGAATATAACCAATGTTGTCAGTTTTTGTAAGAAGAGTGTCATGAAGCTGGAAAGAACATAAAAACAGTGAATAAATAACTAAATAAGAGTGAGTGCCCAAGGAGATCCAGATAGAGCAGAGAAATTATTTAGACTTGGTGATCTATGTGGATAGAAGTTATTAAACCTTGCAGGAAGAAGATTTGCAATCATGGCTATTCTGAGCATTCATGACATGTAGGCTTTCTATCTACCACCATGTCAAAAGCATTTGATTTTTTGAAATAGCAAAAATGTTTGGAGTAGTGGTGATTTTCACTACAAACAGATTGTAGGGAATGGTGGACCATCATGAAGATCATTTAGGTAATTGTCAGAATAAAATTCCAGTCTCAATTTTGTTTCAAACCAGTAAATTAGGAAATAGGAATGCTAAACAAATTTCTTACGTGCTGGTGGATACAGTGGGCACAAGCAAGATCCTTCTGCTCAGGGCTGAGGCACGTATCTCCACAGCTGATTTCACATCTGAATCTTTCCCAGGAAATGACCTTTGCTCATAGCATTCAGTTTCATCCAAGGTTAGTCCTGCTCTCTGAGAAAACCTGTGTCTGGTAGGAGTTTGAATACGAAGATGCAATCTCTTGCCTTAATTTTGAAATCCTGAAGGATGATCCAATCTCCAGAGCATATTTATGGATTGGTTGAGGTTTTCCTTTGCAACTGCATCACACTTTAACTTCTTTCTTTGCCCAATTCTTCCTTCCCTGATAATTGATGTTCTTAGTAGCTCTCTTCAGTAAAATTTGGGATGGTATGGTATATCTGCATCATAAAGTCTGTTTTCTGAGAAATATGATATAAAAATTCTGGTAATGCATGGATCTGGAAGGAAAAAAATCTAGAATAAAATTTTACTTTTATATTGTACAAATATGTATCATAAAATCTACCATTTTAACTGTAACAGTAGACATTTTGGTTGCATTGAGTACTTTCATGAAGTACTTTCATCATTCTCTCCTTTAAGAAAATTTTCATTATGCTAAATAGAAACATTATATCTATTCATCAGCTGCTTCTCCATACCTTCCCCTCTGCCTTTAAACAACCGGTTATTAATCATCTTTCTGTCTCTGTGAGGTTCTCTCTTCTAGATAGTTCATATAAATTGAATCATATTATAATATGTGGCCTTTTATGTCTGACTTCCTTTACTTAGAATGTGTTTTCAAGGTTCCTGCATGTTGAATGATAGATCACTACATCTTTCATATTTCTGGGTGAATGATACTCCATTATATGGATATACCACATTTGTTTATCCCTCATTCATTGATAAACATTTGGGTTGTTATGAATATTCATATACAAAAATTTTGAACATGCTTTCAGTTCTTTTGAATATATACCTAGGTGTGATATTTCTGGGTCATACAGTAATTATGTTCAACTTACAGGGGAGCTTCCAAAATTTTCTCCATATTCCCATCAGCAATGTACAAGGTTTCCAGTGTTTTAACCTCCTCACCAATACTTGTTATTTTCTGTATTTTTCTATTTTGACCATCTTACTGGGTATGAAGTAATATGCCATTGCAATTTCCCCAGTGATAACTGGGGTTCAGCATTTTATCTTGTACTCATTTGACATTAGTCTTCCTCTGCTCATTTTGAAGTAGATTGTTTGTCTTTATTGAGTTAGACCCCATCATTAAAGGTATCCTGATATCATTTGGCATACCACAGAAGTTCAAGTGAAAAATTTCACCCATAGTTAAGTGAAATGAAATATGGAGAATGGAAATATTTACATGTTTCTTAATCACTCGAGAGGTTCTAAGAATCTCATAACGGTAAGTACTACAGAGTCTTATGGTTTGTCCTGGTAATTATCAATGTCTTGGATAAAGACATGAAAGCACATGAAAAACTACAAAACCAAATCACTAATTGAAAGCCAAATTCAAAAGCTAGCATCCCTCTGTGGCAGTATAGAAAAGACAGTCTCATTCCCAAGAGTTCAAGTTCAGAAAAAACTGAGGATCAAATTGTAAATTCAATTTTAATGACAATAGCTCTGTGAAAACATTACCTTTGTAACCCAAATCAGTCTGTTATACCAAGGTCACAATTCAAATACAGAATAGGTAGGACTGTAAGACGGGATAGGGGAACATCCATGCTGATCCATTCAAAGGTACAATCCCCAAAGTTCCCAGAACTTCCTGTGCCCACAGAAGTCTTACTTCTTGGCAGGCAAAGATACCACAGGGAAATTTTGGCCCACCCTTTTAGAGGAACTTCAATATAGAACACTAGGGTTCTGGAGCCAGGCACACTCTCTGAAGCAGAAATCTGTTCAGCACATGAAAACACATACTGCTATGTTATTATGTCCTTGTCCATACAGAGTCCCTAAAAACAAGTTATGATAATAGGTCTTCAAATGGCCATACAGCCAGAACTGACATTAGTGAAATGCATTCTGTCAGTGCCAGTGAGTTTTAAATTTGGAGGCATCAATAGCAATTCTACTAAAATTGGAAGTAGTATAGCTAAGAAATATCCTTAGAGCAGGGCCAAGGAGTCAAAGAAAACTGCATGAGCTCTTGGCCTGGAGCCCCGATTCATGAACCACTGCTACAGGAGCTCCTCTTTCTCAGCTCACAACTAAATCACTGCAGAGAACCTTATGCCAAATGATGGAGGAGAAAAAGACCAAGCTTGGTTGACAGGTGTGTTGGCTCAATATGTGGAAGCGCATCTAAAATGGACTGTTGCTACACCATTAACCTACACAGGAAGGCTTTCAAGCTACTCGAGTGTGATGAACTCTTCTCAGTTTTAAAATTTTGAATTGTGTATTTGATTAACTGTTTTGTGAAGAAAGAAAAGTCACCTACCATAGGGATAGACACACACCCATGGACAGTGGTAAGGGGCATACCTTGTTACTCTGAGATCTAGAAAGTGAAAGATTGTGAAATTCAGGAGCAAAGAGTTTGCAGGAGCCACATGGGGATGGACCAAGGCTCTGGAGGAGTCACCACATATGAAGTCCTATTCAAGGAAGTAGATGAAATGAACTGATGGTAACAATGAGATGGGCAAGCTGTCAGATTCTGGATATAGACTAAAGGCACAATGAAAAGCATGTCCTTGGAATTGGATGTGGTTGATGAAAGATAGCAAAACATTAAGGAGGCTTCTGAGACTCGCTGCCTGAAACAACATATCCCATACTGCCTGATCCTCTTAAATATACCAGATATAAATCATATTAGTCATAATAATGTCTTCAATTTCCTTCTTGGTACATAGATTTAAAATGTTTTTCTTATTAACAATACATACTGATTTACTTGAACCTTTTATCTAATGTTGAGCAAATAAACTGTATACTTTTTTCAGCACTAATAACAACACAAAAACTATATTAATGCATAGAACTTTGCATTTAGATTTAATTCTCTGAGATCACATCAGTAGTAATGATACTTTAGACATTCGTCTTAGTTAAATATTAAATAGTATCATATAACTAATAGTTGTTTTGACAGTATTAGTTACTAGTTACTTGTGCATGTCTTTGTATATAAATGGCAAATACTACATATGTACTGCACATTTTTTTAATAAAATGTTTATTATCATAAATACATTTAATATTTTCCAGTCTTAGGGATAAATTGTAACATTTAAATTAATTTATTTTATTGCAATTGACATAGACATTTTTTTTTCCAAATATTTGACAAGTGCCTAGTATTTTTTTTTTTCTTTTCAAATGGTCTGTTCAGGTGTTTTTATTTTACTTTTTGTGTTCTTGGTATTTTCTTATTGATTTTTATAACTTTTCTGTATTAATAAAGACTTTGTCAGTTTGTCACATTTTCTGGAAATACTTTTGGCAGCCTTTTTTGAAGTAGACTTTTTATAGCTTTTTGTTGATATGTTGCTTTGTGATTGCTTCTTTACTTCTAAATTTAAAACTGTATCCACATGTCAGAAATTGTTCTCAACAGTATATTCCATTTTCTTCTAGTTATCTATGCTTTCATCTTAATACTGAGCTTTACTGAATTCTTTTTTGCCTTCTGAAATATGTCCTTCTGTTGCAACTTCATCATTATATATTTAAGAAAACTTAGGTAAAGAAAGGGATACGGATTAAACCTCTGTTCAAGCTTCTTCTGCCACCTCTCTTTCCTACTTGGTAAGAGATAGAATTCAAAACAAAATATCTGAAATGCCAGGAAGTCATTAAACGGTGCTATTTCACATAGTTCTGGTACTTTTAGTTGATCTATCAATAACTATATCATATAGAATAGTAAAAAAGAATTTTCCTCACAACAAAAACATACTGCAAGCCTGTAGTCCATTTTTGGTTAAGAATCAGCTCATTCTACATATCAACTAAATTTACCTGCATTTCTAGTAAGTTTTTGTATTATAATGACTATCAAAATCAAAATATATTTATCATTTAGTATCCAGTTCACTTTTCATGTTAATTTGGTCAAATAATACATTCAAAAATAGGAGAAATATGAAGAAATCAATGGGAAAAGAGGAGAGGGAAAGCTATATTTTTTAATATCCTGGATGTCAAACAACATTTCTCACACCATTATCAACACAATTTGAAATTACTCAAATGGAGTCTTATTTGCTTGAGAAGAACCAGCAGGTTTGCTAACAGCTGCTTGGTCCCCTATCTATCTTCTCTTTGAAGACTTTAAATTCAGCATCAGATTCTTTGCCAAGACTTCAATGGGTTGGAGCATAAACATGCAAAATCTGAAGATAATAGGATGTTTAATAATAAAAAAAAAAAAGATAGACCAATCCACAATTAGACCTTTTCCCACATCCCTCTGAAGTAGAAATGTGACAGGTTTGTAAGGTAAAAGTTTGGACAACAAGATACTGTTGTATTCCAGATTCTGTGGTAAGTAAGTAGAGGATTTGTAAGAATAGATGTGGGGACATCAGCTTAACTTGCTCATCTCAGTGCAGCCCCAGTTAGACTCTGTCAGCTCTACCAGCATCCTAAGGAGCATCATTCTAAGTCCTGGGTGTGGGCTGGCTTTTGTTTTCTCTTTTGCTTTCTTTCTTTTTTAATAGTTTATTAATTTATTCAAATCAGTTATACATGACAGCAGAATGCTCTTTGATTACTTTTACACAAATGGAGAACAATTTTTTACTTCTGTAGTTGTACCCAAAGTAGGGTCACACCATTCCTGCAATCATACATGTATACCTAGGGTAATGATGTTCATCTCATTCCACCATTTTTCCTACTCCCATGCCCCTTCTCCCACTTCCCTTTGCTCAACCCAAAATTCCTCCACTCATCCCATGTTTCCCCCACCTCCCATTATGGATTAGCATCCACTAATCAGAGAAAACATTTGGCCTTTGGTTTTCCGGAATTGGCTAACTTCGTTTAGCATGACATTCTCTAACTCCATCCATTTACTTGCAAATGATATAATTTTATTCTTTTTTATTGCTGAGTAATATCCCATTGTGTATATTTACCAGTTTCTTTATCCATTCATCTATTCAAAGGCATTGAGGTTGGTTCCACAGTTTGGCTATTGTCAGTTGAGCTGCTATGAAAATTGATGTGGTTGTGTCATTGTAGTAAGCTGCTTTCAAGTCCTTTGAGTATAGAGCAAGGAGTGGGATAGCTGGGTCAAATGGTGGTTCCATTCCAAGTTTTCTACGGAATCTCCATACTGCTTTTCAGATTGGCTGCACCACTTTGCAGCCCATCAGCAATGTATGCCTTTTTCCCCACATCCTCGCCAACATTTATTGTTGTCTGTATTCTTTGATAACTGCTATTCTGACTAGTGTGAAATAGTTTTGATTTGCATTTCTCTGATTACTAGAGATGTTTAACATGTTTTCATATATCTGTTGATTAAATGTATATCTTCTTCTGAGATGTCTCTGTTCAGCTCCTTACCTCATGTATTGATTGGGTTGTTTGTTTTTTTGGTGTTATGTTTTTTTGAATTTTTTTGTATGTCCTAGAAATTAGTGCTCTATCTGATGTGCATGTTGCAAAAATTTGCTTCCAAAATGTAGACTCTCTCTTCACCTCATTAATTGTTTCTTTTGCTGAGAAGAAGCTTTTTTAGTTTGAATCCATCCCAATTATTGATTCTTAATTTTATTTCTTGCATTTTAGGATCCTATTAAGGAAGTTGGGGTCTAATCTGACATGATAAAGATTTGGACCTACTTTTTCTTCTATTAGGCATAGAGTCTCTTATCTAACACCTAGGTCCTTGATCCACTTTGAGTTGAATTTTGTGCATGGTGAGAGACAGGATTTTAGTTTTATTTTGCTGCATATGGCTTTCCAGTTTTCCTAGTGCCATTTGTTGAAGAGGCTATCTTTTCTCCAATGTGTGTTTTTGTTGCCTTTGTCTAGTATGTCCTCTTTGACTTTCAATGTTGCATGGAGGTGGGGGGAGGTCTTCTTTTGTTGCTTCTATCTATATCATCAGTTTATTTTTCTTAAGCAATACTAATTAGGATATCTCAAAAATAAATAAAAAGAAAGCAGATTGCTGTTTTTCTCCTGTTTTACTCATCTATATCTCTTTTTATTTTTCTAAATATATACTTAAACATTTTTGTCATTTTTCATATGATAGAAGGTGTTTTTTTAAACTTCAGTGATGCATTTAAAATCCAGACAAGTTTAATTTAGAAAATGAGAACCTGAAAATATTGAAACCTTTTAAAAACTAATATTAAGACACTGACTAGTTTATGAAACCCATAATTCAATCTAACAAATCCGGCTATTTGTCAAAAAATAATTCAAATGACACATAGATTATTAGCTAATGTCATCATATCAAATCAGCTTAGTAAAATCATATGATCAATGTATTTAATGTTTCACAATGTAGAATAAAGTGTCCACAAAATTAAATGAAATGAGATAATGAATTTCTCAATTATTAGGCTTATAACAAACTATTTTAATTCTTAGAAGTCAGAATATTATTTTAATTTTTCAAAGAAAGTTACTTTCATAGCAATGGACTTTTTAAATAGTTTGAAATTTTTTCAGCTTTTGTTTTTATTTTCTTCTTTTTACTAATAGTGCAATGGTCATACTATTTCACCAATACCTTTGACTGTTTTCATTTGGTATTAACTTCTGATATAAACCAACACAAGACTATTATTTTCTCTTTGAACTCTATTAAAAAAAACACCAATATCCCACCTCCCATGAAGACATTTTGGACTGCAGAAGATTTTGAAAGCTACAAACTTATTTTGGCAAACCTAGAAATAGATTTTTCATAGCATGGAGACATGATAAAATAGCTTTTATCTGTTTTATAATGAAGAACACAAGGTCAGCATGAGATTGTTTATTTACTTCAGCATATTGTGAGAGTGAGAAGGTGTTTTATTTTCTCTATTTTAGATGCAAGTAGAAATGGAATAAAAATACAGTGGAAAATATTCACATTGGACAGACAGAGACTTCTTGATTGCTAATAAAATATCTATTTGGACTTTTGCTGACAAGGTGCTATCAACACCAATATTTTTTAGGATGTTAAAGTTAAATCTTGCCCAGTACAGAGAAATGGCTGTGCCCTGTTTGCCTTGAAGGTAATGTACACACAAACACAAACACACACACACACACACACACACACACACACACACACACAATTCATCCCCTTAGCTTGGGATGTAATTTGTTGACTTGGAAACATTTTCATGATAGTTGATTCAGATTAAACATTTTAAGCTCTGATTCATTGAAAGGAATTCTATGTTAACATATTCTTATGTAGACATGGTCAGTAATGTAAAAGTTTATTGATGATAAAATTAATGAAAATATGAATAAATATTAATGTGAACTGTCAGGCATATTATACACCTTATTTTATTTGATCCTTGTATTATTATTATAAAGTAGATTGCATTATTACAGTGGGCTTAATGGTGGCTTCCCCAAATATGCCCATGTCCTAATCCTGAGATACCTGTGAATATTGTCTCTATACCACAAGATTGAACATGCCCTAATTTGGGCAAAAGGGGTCTTTACAGGTGTAATTTAGTTAAAGACTTTGAGATGCAGAAATCATCCCCGGACTATTCGAGTAGATCCAAAGTACAATAACGAGTGTCTCTTTAAAAAGAAAACAATAGAGTAACTCAACACATACAGAAAGGAAAATAGAAGGACATGCAAAGATGGAGCAAAGATGATGCAGCTACAGGCCAAACATTATGCAGCTATCCAATGCTGGAAGAGACAAGGGGCTATTCTCTTACAGAGCCTTTGAAGGGAGGGTGGCTCCTGCTGATGTCCTTGTTTTGGACTTCTAGCTTTCAGAACTGTGAGCGAGTAGTTTTCCATTGTTTTAAGTCACTAACTTACTGTGAATTTATTAGGGTTATGACTCATGGTCATAAAGTTAGGGAGGAAAAAAGTTGGGGTGGAAACCCGGGCCTGCATGGATCCAAAGACCTTCGCCATGCTGGTTATTCACTTTTGCATGCCTGCTGAATTTGGGGAAAACTTGAGTAATGATGTAACTCATTACCTAAAAGCTTGAAAGGACTTGTGCTGTTGCTTCAGATTCTCAACAGCACAAACTCCTGGAAGCAGTGTAGTCTTATTGTCCATTGCTGCATAATAAACTACTGCAAAATGTAGTGACTTGAAGAAACCACTTTATTTAGCCTCCCAGAATGGTGAAGAAGGAATTCAGGAGCTGATTGGCCTGACAAAGCTTTGCCTCCAGGGTACTGAGCTGGACTCAGCTGGGAATTACTCTGGTTCAAAGCTGGATTTCTTCTACCCTGGGTGTTTCTCCTGATAGCTTCTCTCACCTGCCCTGTGTGAAGCAGTTCTCCCCACATTTTCCTTACAGCTTCTCTCAGCATGGTGGTCTCCGGGGAAGCATACTTCTTACATAGGGTTGGCTTTTAACAAAGAAGGAGGGTTAACCCTGGAACTGTCACAATATTATTTATGTTAGTCTTTTATTTATTAAATAGTCATGAGCCTTCCTAGAATCAAGGATTGTAAAGGCACTCTGATTAGAGTTCCAGCCAGATTTTTAACTCTTGCCTTGTGAGTGACACATACTCAAACAGAGGAAAACTAACCAAAGTGAAAGGCATGATTTGCTTTCTCCAGAAGACCCTTCAAAATACAAATATCACTGGGAGAATTTAGGTCATGAACTCATAGTAGCTAATATTTTCCAGGTATCATAATTATAAGAGTGAATTTAAACCATTCACGTTCGGCCTATTTTAAGATGGAAAAAAACAAAACAAACAAAAAAACACTGGGGTAAAACCAGGATGTGAGGAAAGAAAACAGTAAGTGTTGCCCTGTTTTGGGAATATCAGACTGGCCATCACTAATTATGAGACTGGTAATGACCATCTCTTTGGTCCTCTTATAACTGAAAGCTTGGTCCTTGCCTCAATGCAAATTAATACCAATTTAATAATGAGGACACAGTTCTGACAAAATGGAAGAAGAATGTTCATTGCTTTGCTAGCAAAGACTCCTGTCCCAAAGGTTGTGACTCAACCCCCCAGGAGGGACAGGGGGTTTTAAAGAAGCTCTTCAAGTGTTACATTCCAATTGTGCTCTGGTAGAGGGTCCCAGGATGCCCTGTTGGCCTGTTAGGATTCACTTGTTAATTTGGGAGATATTCACTTCCCAGATCCTCAGCAGGCATCTCCTTCCTGTAGTGGATGTGTTCAAGGGCAATTAACTAGGGGAAGAAAAGATAACACTGTCTCCCTAATCTTGTGTGTGTGTGTGTGTGTGTGTGTGTGTGTGTGTGTGTGTGTGGTGGGGGTATGGCTGAGAAAGGAGAAGAGAGAGAAACAAAAACAAAAACAAAAACTTTCTTTTTAAAAATAAGCCTAAGAGCAATGAGGGCTATATTCAGAAGGTGAAGGGCCCACTGTTACACTCTGGAAGAGGTATATAGAAATACAAAGTAGAGATTCTAACCAGTTCAA
Organism: Callospermophilus lateralis; assembly: GCF_048772815.1. Lineage (NCBI taxonomy): Eukaryota > Metazoa > Chordata > Mammalia > Rodentia > Sciuridae > Callospermophilus > Callospermophilus lateralis. The sequence goes on from NC_135322.1 coordinate 43,834,466, forward strand.
ACCTGTAGACTTTTGCCATCTGTACCTCACCCTAGTTTAATATAAATATATATTCTTTTTAGTTTTACATAACATTAGGATTCATTTTGACATAATTATAAAAGCATGGAATACAATTTGCTCTAATTCAGTCCCTAGTACTTCTCGTTTCCCTCTCTCCTCCCTCTCGCCATTCTCTCCCTCTGCTCTGCTATTCACTTAGCTATACTCATCACTCCAGGTAACTGTGTCTCTATTGCCACCACAGAATTTTGTAACTAGTTAGAGACATTTCAAATTAAGTACATTTCCATTCTTTTACGTAAATCTCTCAGAATTGATCAGAAGATTCCATTAGGTATTTATATTCTCAGTTGAAGGAACTTACATCTTAAATATTCCTTTCTTAGCTCTTCTAATCAACATGCCCATGTGTGATCAAAGTCATACAACAGCCGGTGACAACAGTGATGGATAAACTAATAAGTCTCATCTCCAAATTAGCTGTTGCTAGCTTTGGGGCTTCCATGTTTCCAGATGCCACTGATGCTCAGATTCTTCTGTCTGCACTAGCTCCAGGCCTACCCAATTTCAGACCTTTGTATTTAGCTACTAAAAGGATATGCCATGGGGCACACAGACATAGACATAGTTAGCCTTGAATCTGAGCTGCTTTTTTTTTTTTTTTGGTTTGAGTTTTTGGGCATCCTAAAAATTTCAAAGTCCTTGTCTCCTCACACATCCTTCATCCTTCATCCTTCACCCTTCATCCTTCATCCTTCATCCTTCGCTGAAACCGACAATGCCTTTCTCTGCACTTTGCTTCTGGCCATTGTAAGGACTGAAATGTGTGGCGTTATCAACACCCTTCCTTTCTATAAAGAACAGCATCCATGAAAGTCCTTTAAGAGGATGCTTCAAATAACCTCTTACCAGCCTCTGTCCCATGAGCTTTCCAAGTTCTAAACTCAGTCATAAAACTGTTTTTGCAATTGATTTTGTACTCCAATTTTATCCCTCTTACTAGCTCCTTTAAGTTTACTAATTAACTCATCTTGACAATCTGACTTTTTTTTTTTAAATCAACAATTTGATTCTTTGCAAATCATTCATCAGTTCTATGCAATGACACTCAAAGACCCTTATGTCCAAGTCTATTTCCAAAAGGTCACTTTTAGATCATAACTACCACCTATAGCAAGCCCTTATTTTTCTTAAAGAGGGCATTTCTTACTATATTACACTGATCTGGGTCCAAAAGGAGAATAATAGAAGTCAAATGGATAGATTTTCCCTCTCCACTTCTCTCACCTAAGGTTTGTGTCTCCAGGGACACTGTTAATCATTTAGGCTGTATTCATCCCTTGATATATAGCAGAGCTGACCTCATAACAGTAGAGTATGAAAAATTATGTAACTCTTCAGTAAAACATTTTTATCATATACCACGGTTCACATGTTTACGGACTTTATATGTGTGCATTATATAAAGCACAGTATCATTCATGAGTATAAAATCTATGAAATATCTTACAAGGATTTGGGTATAATTTATTCTTTCTATAAACCCAGAATGTATGATGAAGTCAGAAAATGAGATAAGAAACAGAAAAAAGTCAATAAAATAACATTATGTTAATGAGAAGGATAATGTGATGATAAATAGGTTGACTCTTGTCATCTACAGTCTGATAGACTGCAAAAAATTATCTCTGAATAGTTTTAAGAAACAGGGTTATTCATGTGCCAAACCTGACCCCTGATTGGTTGAGGTTTGTCTCAGAAACATTAACACACTAATGCTTGTGGGCTGTTCAATTGGTAGGCAAAACATGCTCTGGCAGTCAAAAAACTCTCAGGAAGAGCGATGCAAGCAGCTGAGGTAAGAGGTAATTAGTGCATGTGGGAATTGTTCACGACGCTGCACCTGGCCTACCGGATGGGAGAAGTTTGAGTGCAATACTGAGAACACCCGAAACACTGTTTTGACTAATTCTATTGTTTTTCCCCCACCCAAATGGATTGTTAAACACAATCACTGGAGTGCATGCACCCACTTTTGAGGACCAAAACAAAAGATTCTGAGATGTTGATAGGCAAAGAATGAATTTTAGTAGTCTCTGTATCCACCCATGCTGTGCCCAGCAGTATTCAGTTCTTATTATAGATGCTCAACCAATTCAAACTGGTGTCCAGATGGAATGTCTCATGTTTAAACAGTGATACTCTTTTTAGTTAGTCATAACTTAATTCACTCAAATCCCTTGGCTTGGGGTCTGGCGTCATTATGGAATTAGCTTTCATTCATTTTCAATTTAAATTAATTTTCAATAGGAAACCAATGACATTTGGAGACTAGAAAACCAAAGAATACATTTCCAAAGTTTCTATTTAAGTCTTCTGAAAAGACTGTATAATTGAATGCATTAACGTTTTAACGGTCCGCATTGCATACCAAAGCCTTCTATAATCAAGTGTCTGGTGAATAAATTCTTGGCACTCTCATCCAGTTTACTGTAACAAACAGAATAGACTTCTTTCAGGAATAAACCTTGACCACTCAGGCTAATGGGAATCCAGTTAGGTTTTTGCCAACCTCAGGAAACATCCATTATCAATAGATGCTGAGAAAATTATATTTGAAATAAGTGTTTTAGAGAGAAAATAGAAAGTGCCTTCAAGTTGACAGAAAACAGAATCTGTGATGGTATTATGATTGATTTGGGAGAGAAATAGCCGTGAATGCTTAAATATATGTATTGCTTTAAAATATTTTAGACTTGTAAGAGAGGAGATTATTGACCTAAAAGACACTAAAGCATCTATCTCCGTGACTTGTGATTTATATATAAATACATATTAAGAGATTGCTTAAAATTCATATTATTGATCTAATTGATTGCAGCAGCTTCAAGGGAGTCATTGAACTTTTGTAAATAATATATCTGGCAAAGATTGGGTCGGTGTTCACAAATTCATGGGGGCATTTTTGGATTTGATTCTGAAGGTAATTGGAATGTTACATAAAAGGAAAAAAAAATAGCCAGTGATAAGAGCCAATTATAAGCATCCACGTTTTTTTCTGGCTGAACATTCATGACCGTTTTCCAGGCAATATTAAAATCAACTATTAAGTTATCCAACATATATAAAGGGACATTATATATTTAAGGCTATACTCTTCCTGGTCCCTTCGGTTTGGGTGGGAAGTTTTGGATCAAATTTTTCACCTTTTCTTTTATTTTCATCGTATCGTATGAGAAGAAAAGAAAATATATGCCTTAGTTGTGAGAACTTAGCCTAGAATATTTAAGAATTGCTATTCCAAAGAAATACTAGAATACATTTTCAATTTATTAGAAGCCTCTTAAGTACTGTGAATAATTTGAAACCTCAGCTCAGGGCAAGATAAATTGGAGGAAGTAGAAGGAATAGATGTTTCAGACACCAAAAGAGATTAAAACATTTAGGCAACTATTTGACTTCCAGAAACTATTTAACTTCAAAGATGTGTTAGAGAATGCTCCCAATCTTTAAAAATAAATCCATGAATTGCAATCGAATCCCCATCCCATATGCCATAAAGATGAAAACAAATTAAGTCAAATTTACATCACAGGACCTCACCTTAAAAAACAATGACATTTGGAATTCAAAAGGAAAATGACTTCCATGTGAGTGACCATTGGCCTGACTGTTTCATATCCTTGAGTTACAAAATTACTGTAATAAAGAACATACCGGGTGACCAGTTGTACATGACACCTGAGAAAACTGGTTTTCAGGGCATCCTACATGAGTATACTGTCTGTTTTCATAAGCAATGACAGTAATCAACACCTCAAGAACAAGTTCAATCTATGTCTACTCAAGAACATTAGCCTCTTTTTTTTTTTTTTTTTTTTAAAAAAATTGAGACTATTTAGGAGCTAGCTAATTTTAAAAAACTTAATTGTGACCCTCTCCTCAACCTTGGGCATTGAATACATCATATTCCTTCTCTCAGACCAGTGACCTGAGTGGTGAAATGGGAAGTACAGATTAGGTCAAGGATAGAAACAAGCAATTTTTTTGTTCTCTTGATTACATTCTCAGTGATCTAGTGGCTAGAAGCCACCAGCATACTCTGAAGGCAAAACCCGAAAGAGTGAAAGGAGGTGGTGTCAGTCATTGCCATGTCATATGACATTCAAGGCCCATACTTTTCTGTGACCTCTGAATCTATTAAGACAATACAACTCCCTTTATAAGGAATTGTGACTTTTTATTGTCAACAGTCTTAATTTTCACCCGTTATTCCTCTTCATTCATTTCCTGAGAGTACCTTTGTTCAAGCATTTGCTCATGATCAAAAACAATAAATTGGGTTATTTTGAAGCTCTTTGTATAAGAAAGTTGGTGTGTGATGTGTACAAAATTGAAGGGTATTTGATATTTTTATTAATACCATGATTTTCTCTTTTCTACAACCTTCATAACACCTCAGTTCTATGATAAATTAAGGTAGAATAAAATATTGAAGAGTTTAGAGTTGCATTAGTGAAAATCAATTTCAAGAACAATTAGCAACAACTCATTCTGCTCTAGAGCAGCAGATAACAGTCAGTCATACAAAGCCAGCAAAACCTGGATGTAAGTCCTCCCCACCATCTTATGATGGGTAAGAATATGGTATCACAAGTCAGACTGCCCTGTTTCAAATATGAGTCCACCACTTACAAGTTATGGGACTGAGCAAAGTTCTCGTTGGTCAAAATGAGGATAATGATAATGTTTTATCACATTTTTTTGTGGAAATAAAATAAATTAATCTACATAAAACATTTAGAAGATTTCCCATAAATCTTAGATACTATTATTATTATTGGTATTATTAGCAAGAATATAAGTAGTAATAATTTAGACTTTACTGGTAATGGAGTATGTATTCATGCCATTAAAAGAGTGTGCTAAAGAGCTAGCAAATGTATTAAAATGTAGGTGGGTAAATACGAGCAAAAGACAGCATTTTTCTTTATGCTATTCTTTCTTGTAAGTATTCTGGCAAATTAACATTATGTTAAAAAAAAGTAGAAAAAGAAGTGCAAATAAAAATAATTGGTAAATACAATTGTGGCACTAAAATCTAAATGCTATTTTTACCACATTTATAAATACTATCATCCAATATTTAATGAGAATTTCAACATGTCAGATCTGCACTAAGTATGTAATATTCATATCCATGCCTCATGTAATGCTCACAGCAACTTACAAGGTATTGACAATCCCTTTATTTTACAGATGAAGCTATTCTGAATAGGAAGTTTGCAAACATTGTGCAATCTGACTCTAAATAGATACACACTGCAGTATTCACAAACCTGCTATCTTAACCTACTGGAATTGGATCTAAAGTGAGGAAAAAGTCAGAAAACTATCATAGACTAGATTTGAAATCTACCAGGTGTGCTTCTGAAATCAAACTCTTCCATTCACTAGTTTTGTGACTTTGTCCAAATTCCTTCTGAATCTCAGTTTCTTCTTTCTAAAGAGAAGATATCTACCCTGTAGCTTTCAGGGACTAAATGAGTTTATGGCTTAATAGATGACAGTTGTCACTCTAAGGGAAAATATTATAATAAACCATCTTTATATTACCTAATTACATATATTTAGAAATAGAAAGTCATAAAATCTGATATATCTCTTATGTATATGCATATAGTAAGATGAGCCAGAAATATATATCATTAAGAAAATAAATTTAGGTACATATATTATTCTAAAAGAATAAAACTCTTACTTCCTTTGTCCATTTTTTAAAGTGTCTTCCGTAAAAACATAAAATTAACATTTAGGCAGGATTTGGTACAAAACACAAGGGGTCCTAGCTAGAAATGATAAAATTCATGAGATGATTTGACATCATTGTTTCTAGGAAAACCTATTGCATTGTTCCTGGAGAATAAAATATTTTGGGGGAAACTTTACCTTAACTCTTGTAACTGCTTTGAGTTTGCTTCTGTAATTACCCTCTTTCAGCCTCTTTCATATGAGAATTCTGTAAGGACTTGGTAAGTTAGTCAAGTATTTTCAAGTCAAAGCTCTTAATTCCATTTTTCTAACTCCAATCCAAAGAGTAAACATTTTCCAATTTTTTTCTTTTAAAGCCACTTAGGAAACAACCTTTAAAATAAAATCTGAATTGCAAGGTGTCCTGTGGAGGGAGAACCATCTCCTGTATATATAAGATTGCATCCAAAAAACTCACTAGTATCTCTGTTTTTCAGGAACTCTCTGGTGCACTTATCACGAAGCTAACAGACATGTTAAGTATAAAACTTTTCCTAATCAGTCATAATTCCTAGGTGATCATTGTCAGTGTATTTGATGCCCACATCGATATTAATTGCACAAATTTCAGGCAGGATTAGGCAGAATACAAGAAAAATCAGACAGACCAGGAGGAAAAGGTTTCTTAAGCTATTTTAGCAGCTTAGTAGTAAATCATAAAATGTCAAGCTACAGAAATTGGCTTCAATAAATATGATTTTTTTCCTGAATTAGTTCACTAAGCTTTTATCCTTTCTGAACGCTTTCAGTCAATCCTAAATACTTTAAATGCCAAGCTTAATATTGAACAGTTATGCTACAGCACATATAGAAGATTGAAAGCAGCAGTTATTCTAGATGAGAATAAGTTATTTTATCTTCATTAGACCCAAAAGCAGAAGAAAATAATCACTGTGCAAAAAGATTATAAGCAGATGAATACTTCCAAAGAAGCCAGGTCATGGTCAACAAATGGGAATATAGAAATAAATCATAACAAATATGTATAATCAGCTCAACAAAGTGATGTCTATAGGATATGCCTTGTCCCCAACCCCCCAAGAGTTAGTATGACTGGGCTTCTGGGAGGGAATATGTAGTTCTAATTGTAATTTAATTTTACATTCTTACTTAAAGGGAATTTTGATTTGACAATGACTCTAAAATTGCACACCAGCTGTCACTTGGCTTCCATCGCAGTGTGGTCTTTACTGGATGCACATGAGTAAATACCACTAATACTGAAGGAACTTGTTCAGGGAAAGGTATTTTGCATTTGTGGAGCTTCTATTGAAAATGCTATTTTCTTCACTAAAACACACACATATGCACAAATGGCAGCATTATTATCTATTTTCCATAAGAAAAAATTAGGTCACTTGACTCCTCACCTGTGATTTTGCAACCATTAAAGGAGATCACTTGAGGCTATAGAATAGGCACTAAATGGAAAAGTCAGGAGACAGAATTTAAGACATGGAACTCACCACTTCTTAGCCTGGGACAGATCAGGTAACCTGGCAGAGATTTATTTACCTCAGCTTATCCTAGCTTGATTTGACTTTAAGCTCCCTGAGATCAGGAGGCATGGCACATTTATTGATGTATTTATAGGACTTTATGCTAAGTTGGTGAATAAACTATTTCTCAAATCAATGAATGTATGTTGGCAAACAATTTATGAGAACAATTTATGCCCCACTCCCCCAAGCTGAACAGGAATATTCAGGACAGCATCAAATTTCAGGGCACCTTTTATTAAAGGACACCGTCAGTTTATTTTCTTCATATAAAATACAGCTTAAGGCAGACATTCAAAACTTGTTTAGAAATATGAAGAAATCAAATGGGTTATTCTTTATTTAATGTTCATAGAAGTCTACCAAATGGTGCTGTCTGTAATCAAGCAGCTGCCGTTTTATTCCCAATGACAATATAATGCTTCAATAGTTTGTTAGGAAAGAGCCCATTCATTGCTTAGTTCTGTATATTTTTCAGAACTCATGTCAGTATGTACCAAAGTGAAAATTAAGGAATTTGGATTTTCTTACGTACTGCTGAGTTCCTAAGAAATGGGTTCTCCGAATCCTCACCTTTGTCCTGATGCTTGGGACCCAGTAGGTGCTAAACCATGTTTGTTCCCTGAGTGAATTCCATAAAGGGTCAAGAAATTTAGAAATATATATCACATTAAAAAATAAAATTCTAAACAAATATTTACATGTAAGTCAGAATTGTTTTTGAAATTCAAATTAGAATTTAAAAGCATAAAAGAATGATAACCATTATCCAGTTATAAATTACTATCAAGGTAATACAAGATAACATATGAACCCTCTCTGAACTTAACTTTTACAAATGTTCATTCGCTCTATTCTAGAAGACACCCAGATTTTTTTCTTTTTTTGCAAGCAGTTATACCTTATTTTATTTAATCTAAAGATTGGAGATTTTTATTCACATTTCCTTCTTTATCTTGATTTGCATACAATGCAAATGTCACATACAGTTTTAATGAAATGAATTAGAAGAGTGTTTTTTAAAGAACTTAATCCAACTAATTTGCTCCAAAATTTATGAGGATCTTTCTAATGAAGTTTGGTTTTTTTGCCTTTTGCAAGACTTTATCCTTGTTCAGTGACAGTTAGCAATGTTTTTAAAAACACTCAGCTATTGATGGTTTCATCAAGAGCAGAATTATTTAATAAACTTCACAATTCTCAACTTCAGTGTTAGAATTCTTTTCCCTGAAGCATTTCTCAAGGTATGAGCAGCTTGTATTCTCATTATTCTCCAACTCATCTTATTACAACAAGAAAGCAAATATTATTGAATTGAAAAGGGGAATGAAAATAAACAGTGAGAAAATATTTGTTTCTCCAAATGTTCTAGAAACACAAATTTCTCCCAAGTTTCTCCACTAATCACTAAAAATATGGTATTGTCTAAGTCAACAAATGACTACTATGAATTTTGGGGAGAAACAGTGAAACATGAATGGTAGACTTGAACTTGATAAGGTGATAGTGTTTGTGATTTCTGAAAGAATGAGTACAGGCATCCCTTGGGGTGAAGGCTGGCCTTTCCAAATGACTGGCATCCTGGGCGACATTTGCAGCAGTGTGTACCTATGAGATTGTAAGGCAAAGGAGTTACTCAAGCTAAAGTCTATAAGAAAGATAGTGCCCGAAATGGGATCATTTAAGAGTGCTTCTTAGCTTGTCTGAAACTTGATGAAGTTCCCTGGACACACAAGTTTAAAGTCTAAACCAGGATTGTCCAGGAAAGCTACTTTGGTCTTCCTAAGACAGAGAATACTCAGAATGCAAGATTCACACTAAAGCGACAGAAATTCCAGACAAAGTTGAATAAATGACTCACCCTATGAACATAGGAGGTAATGAAAAGTTTAGGGTTGCAGAGTGAAAATGTGGAAGCTGAAGACCAGAAACCAATCAAGCAATGAAAAGGAGGAGGGTGAGATGACCTTGAATTAATTACCCCTTCCTTAGCCTGGTTACTATCTAGCTACATGCACTAGAAAACACATCTGAATTCACAGTTTAGCTCTGCTACCTGTGAGCTTTGAAATTTAGGGCAAAATGCTCTTTTTTCTCAGTCTCAGATTTTCACCCAAGCAGTGGAGATGATAATTCTTTTTTTTGGTAAAATTCTTATGAGCAGCAATCAATGCTTTTAGGTGGAGGGCATAATATACAGAGTTGTTTGTATTACTATTCAAATTCATCTGATTTAAAGGTTGAGAACAAGAACAAAAAATGGGAAGGGTACCAATAGGTCATGATTTCTAGACTTTCTGTAAAATTTTCAATTTTTCTTTTTATTTACTCAAAGGTTTTGATTTTTAATTTAATTTTTTTTCAAATTAAAATTTTTAATCTTAAAATGTATTATTGCCTTAAAGGTTTCTTAAAATGTCTACTAAAATATTCAGACATTGTAGTTTTCTTATGAAAAAAGTAAGTACTAAAGAGCATAAGCAGCTTCATGGAAAACCTAGAGAGACACCAAAGCAATTAAAAATATCCATTCAATACTAGAAGTTCAATTCACGACATCTTCCAAAATACCCCCTTTTTCTCTTGGAGCCTTTCAGATTTTAGAGACAGAATGCGAACATTGATGTTTAAAGCTCTTGCAAACATATACTACCAATTAAAGCAGGAAAGCAGTAGATAATTGATTGCTTTTTGACCTTTGAGAACTCATTTAGGGGATAAATATGGCTGCCAATTAAAGGACCAAATCCAAAACATTGCCATGAAACAGGTTTTCACAATACTCTATTTTCAAAAATTTAAAATGAAAATCATACTAGTAATTATAGAGGAAAGGGATTTTTAAAGAGATAATAGGGGATTTAGAGATTGTCTTTTCTATTTTCTTTATAGGTAGAATGAATGAAACACTGGTTAGAGAAATGCCATATTTTAAATCACTTAGGTATTTTTTTTTGGAATTTTAGGAACTAAATTAAGAGGGAGAACAAAAAATAAATAATTCACTTGCAGTATTGTGAAAGATAAAGTTTTTTAAAAATGTTATCCTATATTGGATTACTTTGAATGATATAGATAATAAATGGAAGATGGACTAGAATAGAAAGAATAAATCCTTGTTATTTTCTAATATTGGTTTCTAGGAATCACAGTAAGTCTGGATTGTTTATTTACTTCCCCATTATTTATTTGATACTTTCAAGTGTCATCCACATTTAATAAAGGAAATTATCATTAAATTTTTAGAAATAATTTTTGCCCAAAGCCAAAAATATTCTAATGTCAAGTCAGTACGTACTTAAATAAGAAATTTCTGTTTTGAACAGGGTTTGAGGTTTCATGAATGCATATCAAATGTGAGCATGTACATTAGTATGCTCTTGTGAGGGGAGACACATTTCCACAAGGGATTAGTATTATATCCAACAAGTAAAAATATGATTGATAATTATTTTCCAGGTAACTTTAGCAAATTTCCTTGGAAAAATCTGTTTGAAGGAATATAGTATGGATAAAATATGAGTCAATGAAAGGTAAATTAAAACAATCAAAGTCACTATAAATGGGATTTCATCGTATAAACAGTAAGAGGTAATTGAAATTACTCATCAGATTAAACTGATTCAATGGTTAACTGCAAAATATTAGCTACTTAAATCTTCCATGTGAGAGTTGGAATATGAATGAGACAAAGAAGGTAGTCAAATTTGTAGATCTTGTTGATTCTGCTTTCCTCTTATTTTATATCTACATGCCAATTTTCATTCTATTTGCAATTACCAATTCTCACTTTCACTCTCTAAAATAGAATATTCTTTTTTCTATTCTCCAAGTTCTGATGAGAGATTCAAAAAAAGTTTCAGACCAATAATTGACTTTAGAACTAATGTGCAGAGCAGTGTGGCTTAGGTTCTGAAGTCAAAAACCACTGTATGATCCTCATGGCTGGCCTTCCATGACTAAGTACTGGCTACCTCTCCAGACTCACCCTCTCTCACACGTACCTGTCATTTATTGCAGTCACAGTACCCCTTCAGTGCTTCTAACTAACTCGAGATCTCTCTCTACCATCTACCAATCAATTTAGATCTTAGAACATAACTCAATTGTAATTTTTCTATATATATGTAGGATTCCCTGTGGCAGTAATCCATTGATTTCTGTCCTAACATTGGTATTCATGAACCTGTTGGATTTCTAAGGCTGTGAGTACTATGGGCATGATGACCATAGTCACAAGCCTATCTGCAGTGCATTGCATAGTGTTTAATCTAGATGTAGATTTAATACATATTTATGGACTTGAAATATTAGCTAATCAGGCTTCAAGCCGACCTTCCAATGTAGGTGGGAGAAACATAAGGCATTTGCAAATACACATTCTAAGAAAGGTTTTGCACCATGAATATTGTCCTGATTTTGAATACAAATCACTAAAAGTTATACTTCACTTTATCATCTCTATGAATGCAAATGGAATCTATTATATACAGTTGCAAATTAAAGGCATTTTTAGAATTATTAAACATCAGCCTGCTTCTGCAGAAAATGTACCTTTTTAATTTTTAAGTCAAATAAAATATAAGGTCACTCTTCTACTGTGTTAAACAGAAACATGTGAAGCTAAATATGATTTAAAATAATATCTTCTGTATAATTGGTGCAGTATTTGAAAAACCTCACTTGATTGTCTGTTAAATAAAGATATGTTTTCCTCTTTCTCTATTAAATGATATTTTGTCCTTGTAACAATTTCCTGCAAGGCATTAGCTTTCAGCAGTTGTCTCTTATCAAAGTAGACAAAGCTTTCAACTTAATTGAATTTGAAAAGTACAAAGATTGAACTGACTTACCAAAATGTATGTGGTAGCTTTAAAAACACAAACAAAATGGATGAAATTGGCATGTTGGCTTAAGCATACCAGTGGAAGAAAAGGTATAATAAAAGAACAATTTAATTAAAGACAGTGTCAATAAAAATGAGATTACATACACAATGAAATTTATGATAATGAATTTGATTTTTTTTAGATGTTAAAATATCCAGCTATGTATACAATCTCTAAATCTTTAAAAATAAAATGTATATTAGGGATTCCATCAATGTGGATATATTTATGTAGAAGTATTTGTCAATATGATTGTCTCCCCCAAGCATTAAAAATGCCCGTAAGCAATAAAAAGGAATTTAATTTAAAAGAAGAGAAAAACAATCACTAGGCAAGAAAGCTGAAGTAATCTGATAGCTACACATCTGTTTCATACTATACCAGTTCTGCCTTTTCATGTGTCACTTTGACCAAGACACTTCAAATTTCTAGATAGACCTTAATTGCACACACAAAAAAATGAAGGCCAGGTGCAGTGATGCATGTCTATAATCACAGCAGTTCGGGAGGCTGAGACAGGAGGATTGTGAATTCAAAGCCAGCCTCAGCAAAAGCAAGGCACTAAGCAACTCAGTGAGACCCTGTCTCTAAATCAAATACAAAATAGGGTTGGGAATGTGGCTCAGTGGTAGAGTGCCCCTGAATTCAATTCCAGGTACCAAAAAAATAAATAAAATTGTCTTTCTAGTCCAACATGTTTGTTTTCCAATGCATCACATTCAATCCCCATATAAACTAATGAAAAGCTGGGGGATACAGAGATCTGTCCTTTTTCAGGAGGTATTTCCTATTGTGAGGAAACTTTCCTGCTCTTTTTCTGATGGGGATCAGGAGGAAAGGAGCAATAAAGCATAAAATATATGCTTTCAGGTATCCAACAATAGGCTCAACCTATATAACTACTACTATCTGTTTTAAAGTTGTTATTATATTCACGTAAAAGTCTGTGTTGATATGCATCTTTGTTTCTCATGAGTAAACACTTAGAAATGGAATGTCTAGATCATACAGTAAGTATATGTTAACTTTTTAAGAAAGGTCAACTATTTTTCAATCGGTTATATAATTTCAGAGTTTCAACTTTTCCATGTGCTTGCCAGCACTTGGTATGATTAGTTTTTTAGAAGTTAGCACTTTGTTGGATATGAAATAGTATTTCTTTTTAAATTTCCCGAATGATAAATGATATTGAACATCATTTTCATGTGCTAATTTGCTATCAGTACATCTTTCTTATACATCTAAGTACAACAAACAGATTGCATGTTGTATTCATGAAATATTTTTTTTGGTGGGGTGGGTACTGGAGATTGAACTCAGGGTCACTCACCACTGTGCCACATCCCCAGTCCTATTTTCTATTTTATTTAGAAAAAGGGGTTCACTGAGTTGCTTAGTGTCTCACTTTTGCTGAGCTGGCTTTGAACTTAGATCCTCCTGCCTCAGCCTCCTGAGCTACTGGGATCAGAGGTATGTGCCACCACACCCAGTTATTCATATTGTCTTTAATTAAAATTTTTTTTGTCTACCTGCAATTGAGTTTGAGTTACTCTTCTATACTGGATTAAAATACTTTCTTGAAGAAATATTTTGCAGATATTTTATCCCTGATGGTAACTTTCATTTTCATATTAACAGTGCCTTTCAAAGAACTGAAATTGTCAGTTTTGACAAATAATTTATCATTGCCTTTTTTTTGCCTATTTATGAAATTTTTGCCTAAGTAAATGTCACTCAAATTTTTGTCCCATGTTATCATCTAGAAAATTTATGGCATGTTATGAATGATCAAGGTTCATATGGATATGTTACACATGGATATTCAATTGTTACATCATAATTTGTTAAAGGTAATTTAATGGGAATAATAAACCTTTAATGTATTTCTCAAAATTTATTTATCATGTATGTCTGTATGTGTCCCTATCCTGTTTCATTGATGCTAACACATGCTTTTTTTCCACAATACAAATATCTGAATTATTGTGGTTTTATAAATCTTTAAATTCTCCAATTTCACTGTTTCTTTTCAAAAGTATGTTGGCCATAGTTGTTTTCTACTGTTGCATGATATAACTTCAGAATGGTACTGACTTAAAATGCTCATGAATTTTTCCATATTTTCCTTAGATCAAAAGTCTGAGCACAGTATGACTAGATTTCCTGCTCAGAGTTTCAAAGCAGAAATCAAGGAGTCTACGAGGGCTGTCTTATCTAGGTCTCAGTACCTTCTTCCAAGCTCATTCAAGTTGTCAGCAGAATTCTATCCTTGATAGTGTAGAAATAAAATGGCTGTTTTCTTGTGGCTCTCCGGCCATAGGCCACTGTCAGCTCCTAGATTCCCTGTTAGGTTTTTGGCATGTGGCTTCCTCTGCAGTCTTCACACAGGCTCATGCCTCTGATCTCTTCTGACCTCACTAGGACAATCCTACCCCGGATAATCTCCCTTTTGGTTAACTCAACCTTAAGTGTTAGGAGATCATGATAACATCTGCAAAATCCGTTTACTTTGCTATATAATGTAATTGAATCCAAGGCATGAAAGCTATCACAATCATAGTCCTGCCCATAATCCAGGGCTGGGGTTATAGAGAGTGGTCACATCAAGGGATAGAAGTGTTGGTGACCGCCTTAGTATTCTGCCTATCACAGCGATTTTCTGTCCTCTCCACTTTCCTATAAATTGTAGAATCTGTTGCATATTTCTAGAAAACGTGTTGTGTATTTGACTTGTGCTGAATCTATACAATTTGAAGAGAATCATCTGCTAAGAATATTGAGTTTTAGAATCCATTAGCGTTGTATAATACTCTATTTACATTTCTTTACTTTTTCTCAAATAAATATAGATATGTACATAAATAAATTTTTCATAGTTGAGGTCTTGCATGGCCATTTTAAAATTTATTTGTATATTTTTATGCATTTTCCTAATGGGTACATATTTTATTTTTTTTGATGGGGAGTACTGAGGATTGAACTCAGAGACACTTGACTACTGAGCCACCTTCCTAGTCCTATTTTGTATTATTTAAAGACAGGGTCTCACTGAGTTGTGCCTTGCTTTTGCTGAGGATGGCTTTCAACTCACAATCTTCCTGCCTCAGCCTCCCAAGCTGCTGGGATTACAAGTGTGCACCAGGACGCCTAGTTCCTACTGAGTACATATTTTAAATGAACTTCAGGATGAAAAAGTCCTTGCCTTTAGATACACTATGAATTAATAATCAATGTTGTAAATGTCTGAATACCACTCAGAACACAGGCACATTTAAAGAGATTATAAAGTGAACAAATAGCTTGCAGTAGAATTCAGGTTCTTCCCCTCCCCCAAAGATAGCATATTTTGTTTTAACTTATACTGATAATAGTTATGGAAAACCTTGAATGTATATCTCCAAATTGTCACACATACCTCATTTTGTACAAGATAACTGCTTTGGTTTTAAATAGCAGGTCTACTGATTTGATTAATGTCTATGTGAGGCACAATGCAGATTTGATTTAGAAAGCGAGGTTGTGTTTATGTCATTGTATATTTTTATGTGCTAATAGATCTGGTAATAAAGTTGTAGTGAGGTCTTCTAAACCAATCTTTAATGCACAAGGGTTGAGCCTGACTTAATGGCACTCCTTGGATTGGTAGATTTGTCCCAGAACAGCAAGCTGTACTTCTCCAGAGAGAACAACACAAAACATTAACAGGGATCTGTGTAGGTCAGAAAAGCATGACATAAAAAGGGATATTGAAACAGGTTAAAATAAAAAAATCAGAACAAAGGAGCCAAGATCTGTGCTGCAAGAATATATGTTCAGAGGTAAGTTAGGAAGTAGTATGTCAACAGATTTGACCCAAGATGAAAATATTCCTTCTCTGATGATGATTTTGAATTCTTTACTAACATAGAGGTGGGTCTTCAAGGTAAAAATCATCATCACAGAAGAAACACAGCTGAACTATCAATAAAAATTAAATCATTGGAACAAAAGAGATTTTCTTTTCTTCCTTATCAGTGCTTCAGTGTCTTTCATGTGTATAGAGATACAGATATATGGACAAACTGTAATGGTGATGGTAGAGCTAAGGTGTTCTAGGAGGAGCTAAGGTCAGAATGAGCAGCAGTTGAATGTCAAAACTGAGATTAAAAAGGAAATGAGGTCAGGATAATGAAAGCATCGAGGTAAGGGAGGAAACCTGGGCAGGAATAGGGTGAGCCAGAGGTTGATGTCAAGCTAAGAGACTCTTACATCAAAATGAGGAAATATGTCTTTTACAGTCTCTAGTCAGCATGAAATCATCTTCTCTCAGATCCACACAAAGAAACTTGTTTTTGTCTCATTTGAAGTCTTAGAAGCAACCACCTGTGGTAGTGGGAACTTTGTAAAGACCCAGATTCTTTGCTACAAACACTTGTGTATTTCCCATCTTACCCAAAATAAAGATGGCTCTCTGATTGGGTGTTCTCCAAATGACTTTCTCACACTTTCCAATGACATCATGTTGAGCATTTTGACAACAGATTGATTGACTAATTTCCTTCTGGTACAAAAGCTACCCCATAGGTTTACTGTGCAATTATATAAGAGAATGCATAACACTCTTAGCCCTGGTCCTGACATATTTTGAGCATTCAATGAATGGGACCAACATTCGACAGCATGCCATTGTGTCATTATTATTTAGACCAAAAGTATGGCAACTTGGCCACATATCAAAAAATATTGATCATGTATCAAAGGAAATTATATATGTGAACCAAGTAGAGGGATTGAAAGCAAA
The DNA here is from genome assembly GCF_048772815.1 of Callospermophilus lateralis. Taxonomy (NCBI): domain Eukaryota; kingdom Metazoa; phylum Chordata; class Mammalia; order Rodentia; family Sciuridae; genus Callospermophilus; species Callospermophilus lateralis. The sequence goes on from NC_135322.1 coordinate 43,851,448, forward strand.
TATAAAAGCCTGTATTATTAAGGAGCTTACATTTTAATGCAGAATATTGATATAAGATTTACTATTAAAACAGTGTGAAGAATCTGTGTCAAATAAGTAAAAGAAATTGTTGGACAGGGAAAGGTCTATTAGAATGCGTTTATCATCCAACAGTGGCTCAATGACTGTCTCCCTGAAAATTAAACAGAGGTCAAATTGAGCATACTCTAATCCTGAGAGGAAAAAAAATTCATAATTTTAGTGTATTTTGAAAACATAGAAACTGGCCAAAAAGCGTGAACTTTGCTGAAAGAAGCAGTACATTATATTAGGGACTCCCACAGAGCCTGGCAGTAGATCAATATGGATTTGTGTCCAGCTCTGTGACTCACATGTTGATCTTGATGGATTAGAAAGCCATAGCTTTTTGCCCAAAGTCGGGCACACAGTAAGTACCAGACTTACCATGTAACTAATTAAAACTAATTATAGTTATTATGGTAACTATAACAATTCATGAGTTATTATAGTTGTTACTTTTTATTGATGAGGAAGAAAGTGATAATGATTATGATGATAATGATTATCCTATGCATATTTTAGTACTATAGATTTAGCAAATTGACCCAGAAGAGTTTCCTTTAACACATATGCTTGAAATAGCAAGGTAACAATTCAATTAAAGGGCTCTGTCTAATTTTGAACACTTGCTTATTGGGGGAGCTTTCATTATCTTAATAGAAAAATAAGCAAACAAATATCCTGTTTCTAAGTATAGACAAAGAATCAAAATCCCCAAATCTATTGAACACATTCAGTAAGCCAGTTTTTTCTCCATTTTTGTCCCTGAAGCGCTTATATCAATCTTCAGAAAGCACTTCAGGAATACTCATTACTGGATAAGACTCCATACATTTTATGAAATACATTTTTGGGGAAAGAAATTCAAGAATCCATATACATAATGAATTTTATGTATCTAAAATGGCTGCTCAATTTGAAAAGCAATTTTAAGTCTCTGAGAATTGTAACCTCAAAGCAGACTTCATAGAGATTATCAGGAAGGTAAGGCCATTGGTGTGTTATTTTGGGAAGAAAAGAAAAATAGAAAAGAAGACCCTTAACGTTTTTGTTGACCAAGTAATTGAACATATATACTAACATTTTAGTACTGACTTGGAGATTTCAATTATGCTAATTTGTGTAGAAATCTCTTTTTAAGATGTCAAAAACTAGTATTGCAAATTTAGCTTTGTTTTTCAAAACACACTTTTAATATGCATGCTGAGGTTGGTATGTTCCTTTGTTTCTTATGAAAACTCCAAGATAACACAAGGATGACAGATAAAATGAAAATCACTTAATAAAAAAAAAAGAGCTAATGTTCTGAGGAAATATACAACTTAAGCTTGCTCCCATTATTTAAGCATCTTTTTTTTCTGTATCATCAGGAAAAAGCATTCTAAGACTTCAGTTTTATAATATCCCAGTGGAGGACAAATAGGAAAAAGGGAATCAATATTTAGGGATCCAAGAGAATGTGAAATCTACATTTTAACTTTTCTTTTACTAAATTTCAATAGGACCGTTGATTTGGGGGGAGAGGGCATTCAGGTAAAATACCACAGGCGGCCTTCTCAAGGTAGGTTCTTGTTTTAGAAAAGGTATAATCAATTTCTATAAGTGTGCTTTTTTGACTACATTTCCAAAATTAGGCTTTATATAGTTACAACAGAGACTAGAAGCCAGCCGTTGGTCTCAAATAATGGCTGGCTTAAATTTTATGGGGTTGTATAATAGATATAATAGAAACTGAGGGCCCCATAATGATTGATATGAGGAGATAGGTAATATTTGGAGAAGAGGTTGCAATTTTATGGATTAAATAGCCACATGGTATCTTGTTTCCTTAGGTTATTATGTGGTTCCAAGGAGCAAGTTAACAGGAATTTTCTGAATTTTGGTTTCCTTATCTGTAGATTAATAAGAGTAGTCCCTGCTAAGGAATAAACAAATTTATGGTTTGTGACATTGTAAGATAATAGAGGTAGAATGAATTCTTGTGCTCTTCAGAGATTCTCATGGCTGTTCTCTTCTCTAAATGTTGGCTTTTTTTCCCACCTGAGATCCACTAGATGCAGCAATTTCCTGAATCATCATTGCACATAACAAAATCCAGAAGATGACAAGAGGGCCAATATATTCCCCCCCCCCACACTCTTTAGGAGTGAGTAAACCATTACCAATAGCTCATGATCCCAGAAGTTTTCCATTCAAGTACAGATAGCAGCATCATGCCCATGCCTAAGTCAACCGCTCTGGGCAAGGAGAATGCAGTTACCGTCATCGCTGTACCTCTGGGTTAGAATGGATGTTGGTAATTTAACAATATTCCTAGGAATTATAACCTAGACCTTTAGAGGATAAGATTCAGAACAGTTCATTCCAAATTACCAAGATCTTATTTTCATTGATATGTGAAATTTAGAGCTTGAGGTAGAAACCAAGCACAGTTAAAGAATTAAATTACATACTTCTCTTTTTCATGCTAAGTCATTAAAGGACTGGGCTCCCTCACTTTATTTAATTTAAATGTACTTACATCTTTGGTAGCAATCCCTCTAAAGTCCTCTTCTATATGCATTACAGTCTTCTCTATATGCTATGATCTGAGTGTGGTTTGAGTATTCCCGAAGGGTCCACTGTGTTTGAGGGCTTGGTCAATAGGGTAGTTTTCTTAGCTTTTTGATTGTTGCAACTAAAAGACCTGACAACAATTTGAACAGGCTTGCAGTTTCAGAGGTCTCAGTCCATAGATGGCCAACTCCATTGCTTTGGACCCAAGATGAGGTAAGATATTATGGCAGAAAAAAGGGTATGGTGTAGCAATGCAGCTTAGGATATAGCACCAGGAAGCAGAGAGAGAGAGAGAGAGAGAGAGAGAGAGAGAGACAGACAGACAGACAGCCAGCCAGCCAGCCAGACTGACTGACTGACTGCAGACCAGGGACAAAACATATACCCCAAAGGCAGGCCCCCAAACACCCACCTTCTCCAGTCACACCCCACCTGCCTACAATGATCACCCAGTTAATCTTTATCAGTGTGATTATGTTAAGATTCATCATAACTTTATCATTTCACCTCTGAACCTTTTTGCATTGTCTTATATATGAACTTTTATGGGACACCTAATATCTAATAGTGGTGCTGTTGGGAGGTGGTACAGTCTTTGGGAGTGGGACCCAGTAAGGTTCCCTAGGTCACTGGTGACTTGGCTTATGGGCCGGGGCTGTAGCTCAGTGGTAGAGCACTTGCCTGGCATATGTGAGGCACTGGGTTTAATCCTTAGCAACATATAAAAATAAAGAAGAAAAAGAAAAAAGGAGTGTGAGATTCCAAAGACTCTATGAATTCCTATTTGGCATAAACTTTTCCACACCCATAACTTCTCTCCTTATGATGTGCCATCTTTGACCCCCTAGAGGGGCCACCAGATCCCAAACTCCCAAACCATGAGCCAAATAAACCATATCTCCTTATAAAGTTCTGTACCTCGGGTATATTGTAATAGTGACAAAAATGTAATAATTGTACCTTATGGTTACAAATATATAGTGCAGTATATAAAACTTCAATATTCCAGGGATTTAATGGCTAGGAAGTAAATTATATCTGTAAAAGCCCCTTTCCTTCTAATTATCACATGTATATGCCCTCATCTTTGTTCTGTGAACAATTGTTTTTTTCAAGATTGGGCAATTTTTATATTTTTAAATTAAATGAAGACCATAAGGTGTTGAGGGTATAAATCTTCCTTGTTTCCTCTAACTTTTCCTCTGGATACTATTTACCTGAAGCAAGTAAACATGAGTCTTATATTGGTCATTCTGAAATCAAACTCTCACGACCTGCACATCTGATTTATGTTTTTCTCGTTGTTTGAGATATTTGTCTATAATGAAGTGCTTATAATGAAAGTTGAAATATGCATTTCAGATCTAAAATCCTTTCCTTAAGATTCCCATTCAGTGTTGTACATTAAAACTTTTAGGGCTAGAATTTTAGAATATAAGAAAATGGTGAAATTGAAAAAGAGTAGAACAGTGATGGAGTTAGATTCAAGAGAACTGGGTTTTAGATTCAGACATGTCTTCAGCTAATTTTTTCACAAGACATCAGCTCCATATGATTTGTTACCAAACTTAAAATTTTACAAAACCCTGATAAGTTTATTGATAAGGTCGGTGAATTCACTTCTTTTTTTTTTTTTTGATAACAGGGATTGAATTTAGGGGTACCATTGAGCCAAATCCACAGCACCATTTTATAATTTATTTAGAAATAGTCTCACTGAGTTGCTTGGCACCTCACCATTGCTGAGGCTGGCTTTGAACATGCTATCCTCTTATCTCAGCCTCCTGAGCCACTTGGATTATAGGCATGTACCATCATGCCCTGCTGAATTCACATTTTGATTATAATTATTTTAGATGTCTAAATAGCCATATCACCCACTCCCTACTCCAACAGGCTTCTTTCTGTTTTTCTAGGAAGTGAGTGGTCAAAATAATGACAATGAGAAACTTCCAGGTAGTATTACTTCTCATTACTTCTCATAATAGGTTGCATAATTATTTCACTTAAAAAAACCAGGTACCAATCATATATTATATATTTAAATGTACTTAAAAGTTTAATTCAGTATTATTATTTTCTATAATTGAAGAACAGAGCCTTGAAGTCAATTGTCACATGTCATGCTGTACTTCAGATATTTTTGAGAAGAAAATTTGTTTTTTTCCAAATGGGAACATAGAGTGGCCAACTATCTCCACCATCTCCTTTTTATGTGGAGAAATAAGAGGAGAAAGTAGAGATACTTCTTACACGTTGTAACAAATGTAACTGGAAAGATCCTCCTATTTTATTCATGTGTAGGATACCTTTGGAGAATACCTTCAATTCTTCAAGATTTTCTTTCAACAAAGGGCAATTTAAAAAGTTCACACACACACACACACACACACACACACACACACACACATACATACACACATACACATACACTTTTGGCAATAATGACACATGAATTGTGTGTTAGGTTTGTGTGTATAATACACAGAGATGCTTCTTGTCATTTTCAGGTTCCCTTGAGGTAGAAAGTTCTTTCAATGGCAAGAGTGAAAAGATAGATGTAAGAACCAAGATGAAGTTTTGCACTAGTACTAGATAGGAAAAAGGAACACAAAATTATTTATTTTTTTTTCATTTTTCCCGCTTATTTAAACTTTTGGTGAATATTATGAATATGGTGCCTTTGTTTCCCCATCATGAAATACAGCCTATGACCAGTAATAATTTTTAAAATAAGATATATGTAAAAAATTTTAAAAAGAGGAAGAAGGTAGTATTTGTCCCCTGTTCTAATCTTGAACACCAAATTGAATATTCTAACTCACATCTTTTTTAGTTCTCCTTTTCTTATAGGCTGTCAATATGCCTTTAAGCTGCAATAGACACCCCAATGTGTAGTCTTTTTCCTCGTAAGTATGTATAAAAAAAAAAAGACATCTCAAAGAGTTCCTTTTAATCCATTTCCACAATAGAGCCTTTGTAGATAATAACAGTTCTGATGGCAACATGGTGTCTCTTATCTTGAAGAATTCACAAATGGAATAAAAATACTCTTATTCATTAAAAATGTTTCATATGATTCAACTTATTTTTAAAATTTCTGCACTCTAGAAAATATTTTCATCTACTCAGGGAGAAAGATTGATGCATACACTAGAAGAGAAAATTGAAAATATAATTTACATAATTAAATATTTTTATTCTTTTTTATGTAATTTTTTAATATATGACTACAGAATGCATTACAATCCTTATTACATATATAGAGCATGATTTTTCATATCTCTGGTTGTATACATAGTAGATTACACCAATTCGTGTCTTCATACATGTACTTTGGATAGTAATAATCATCACATTCCACCGTCATTAATTACCCCATGCCCCCTCCTTTCTCCTCCATCCCCTCTGCCCTATCTACAGTATATCTATTCCTCCCATGCTCCCCCTCCCTACCCCATTATGAACCAGCCTCCTTATATCAGAGAAAACATTCGGCATTTGGTTTTTGGGGATTGGCTAACTTCACTTAGCATTACCTTCTCTAACTCCATCCATTTACCTGCAAATGCCATGATTTTATTCTCTTTTATCGATGAGTAATATTCCATTGTGTACAAATGCCACATTTTTTTGTCCATTCATTTATTGAAAGACATCTAGGTTGGCTCCACAGTTTAGCTATTGTAAATTGTGCTGCTATAAACATTGATGTGGCTGTGTCCCTCTAGTATGCTGTTTTTAAGTCCTTTGGTTATAGTCCGAGGAGAGGGATAGCTAGGTCAAATGGTGGTTCCATTCTCAATTTTCCAAGAAATCTCCATACTGCTTTCCATATTGGCTGCACCAATTTGCAGTCCCACCAACATTATGCCAAAATAGAATCTACTGTCAAGTATGACTTAAAAAACCCAATAAAATTAAATTTAAAAAGGAACATATCTTAAATGATATAATAAGTTTGCTAAGAGCTTTGATATCTGAAATACAATAACATAAAGTCAACTGAATCCTAAAGTTGTTTTTTTTTCCCCTCTAAACTTTGTTCCCAAATTTGTAGATTCTATTAGGAAGACAAATCTGTAGATTCTATTAGGAAGACAATTACCAAAAGAACCGGAACGATTTTTCATGGGGTTAAAAAAATACAAAATTTATAAATGAATAAATAAACAAATAAATAAATTGAATAGATAGTTTTGGGAGAATAGAGAATGTGGACCTAAGCAATTTCAATTCCCTCTGTTCTCTTTTTCATAGTGCCTCAATATACTACTCAAATAGTAAAGTTCTGATGAGCTATACATTAATGAAATCTTCTGACTTAAACCAAATTACAGGTCTGCCCAGTTCATGTTTATAGGATTGTCTTCCCAATATAGTGAAGCAAGCAAATCAAGGTGACATATTTGGAGAAAAAAATTAATTGGAAAGAGTGGATATGCTATTGTTAGAGTGTTGCATTCAAATTTCAGGTTTGTTGTTGACTTACTGTGTGATGCTGTGTGACATTAAATAACTTGCCCCAAACTAGTTTTGTCCCTATGTATGTTATTTAATTTCGCTCTCATAATAAACTATTGCAGATGCCTGTTTCAAAGATTTACGTATAGCGGATATTCTTACAGTGCAGGTACCTTCTTCCATTGATGTATTCATCTCACGCCAATATTCTTAACTCGCCTCTCTATTCTTCTGAATATATGCCAGCATTTGGCATTGCAATTTAGTAAAATTTCTTTAACACTATTTTCATCCTATTTTCATTAGTAGTGAAAACTCATAGTGAATAACACACAGTTTCTTTGTGAACAAATAGTTTGGGGCAACATCCCTCATATGTATCCACTATTTTTAAAGATAATTTTATTACATTTTAAATTTGAATCTTATTAGTAAATGTTTCTGAACACCTTAAGTAGACATTTCTACAATTGAGAGACTGTTTCACAGCATTTCCTTTGATAATACATCTTCGTGTGTTCCTGAAATAATGAAAGAGATTCTCCTCCATGATAGTACATAGAAATTTGAATGACTGATTTAGATACAGTATAATTACACTAATTCATGTTAATTAAGGAGAGAAAACCGATGCCTGTGCCACTGATCCATAAATCTAATTCTAGGACTCACAACTGTCCACTGAGTTTCACTGAAAATGAGACAAGCATAAAGTTTATTTACCACCTTATTCAATATTTAAATTCAAAGTAAGTGTGTTAAAACATTTTGTGGAGGACTTACATTCCTCCCTCTTCATTTCAAGAACGCATCTTGTGTATAGAATATATGGAGTATGGCATGTAGTGATGCACACAATATTATAGATTAGGTACTTTTACAACGCAGTGTGTGTGTTTGGAGTTATTCACATATGAGAGTGATTTCTTCTCAGGAAAAAGAAAATTAACTCCAGAAACAAAATTAATAGAGTGTCTCTATCAATTTGTCAAAAAACTATGGTGACAGACTTTAAAAACCTATTTTATTTTGGACCAAACCTGAAATCAAGGCACTTAGTTTTGATAATTTAAGTAAATTTGCAGTCAGAAATATTTAAGGCTCAAAAATGATTTGGCATTTCATGTCAGTGTTCAATGGACCTAATAATTATTGCCTGTTATTTAATAAATAATAAATGAATATTCTTTGGCATAACTTTGAGTTAATTCTGCAAACAATGAGATTGAAATGTTTATAATTGTGCACTTTAGTTAATTTTAACATGTTAAACACCATCTTTGTAATTATTTTCTGAAAATTTTGTTATTATTTATTTTCTCTTAAATGATCTAATTGTGAGGTTAAACATTATACATTCTTATCATATTAGAAAAAGAAACTTAAATGTCTTACAGATTTTTCCAAACATACCAGTGTTGTTCTTTTGAATACTTTTTTTTTTCTTACTAAGATTTCAATATTTAGGGATGTGTGTTTGTTTGCTTGTGTATGTGTGTTAAAGTATGTTGTATGCTTTGTGGGTTGGGTTAGAGGTAGAGTTAGTGAAACAATCCTAATTTTTATATTTTAAAAAGTTCTCTTATTAATGAAATCCCCCGGTCCCCCTCCCACACACACACCAGTAAATGTCAATTTGTGTCTAAATAGGTAAATATGTTGACAATGTATAATGAAAAACAACAAAAATTGTTTTGTTGCATATATATATCCATATCCATATCCATATCTAACTGTCTTTATCTATATTTAACCTTGGATTTATGTTAGAAATATTTTGGTTCCTATATCTGAAGAAAACGCTCTTTGAGAGTTTTTAGTTTTGTAACCAAGAAGTTCAGACTGGCAATGTGATAAAGGGTTTAGAGATAAGGTAACTGGTTTTAGATGTAATATAATGAAAATATAATATACTGATTTAGTAAGCTGGAAATTTTTATTTTATTTCTATCCATGCTATGTATTGGTCATTTGAATTTGTAATACCACTTCTCTGTTCTGCCTCAGTTTCCTGATAATACAAGAGTATTGTATAATACTAATTATACAGTACTTTAATATTATAATATACAACCTCTATAGATCTCCAGAATTTTATGTCAATGATTTTTGATTGAGCAGTAATTATATTTAACAGGCACATAGGTACATTGTTTTTCTTTTATTTCCAGGGACTTGTTGGTTGCATTGGCATGAATAGATTCAGATTCAAAGGATAATCAATAAGAAGTAGAAATTGTTAATGAATCCACCAAACAGCCCATTAGTTATTTTGCTGCTACTATAATTTTAACATAGTATGATTAATAGTATTCTTTTTGTATCAGGAGATCTGATGAAGCAAGCAGTACTCATCCTTAAAACCTATATCAAAAATTGAGAAGTTCCCATTACATATGTGTGTTCATATGTGTATATTAAAATATATAATCAGGAAAGATTGGAAGAATCTTTTATCACACTTAATTTTCTGAATTTGGATACAGATTTGAGATTGGAGGACCAGTGAGCTTAATTGAAGATAGCTATTTTACCCTAAAAAATTCAATTCCTATTCAGCACTTTATTATTTTGCAATGTTAGTACACTGTACATGTCTTCTTAATGAACAGTGAGCAGAAACTGAGCACTTCTCACCCAGTATCCAGTCTTTCTTTCATCTGTATCAACTGAATGTAGATTTTACTTAAGAAGCAAAGTTCCCCCCCAGGGAAGGCTTCTGGTTTCCCCTGAAGCTGAGGTTAAGCATGTGGGTTAATTATGGCCACAGGAATGCAGGAGGATGTTACATGTTAGGGATAAAGCAAAGCTTTTTATAGGAACATGCAAAGTATGCATGAAACCTTTTGCCTTGCACATATGTTTATTTCCTCTGAGCTGCAACATACTGGTGGTCTCCATGTGGTCCCAAGGTGGTAGTATCTATTCTTGACATTCCTGAGCCACTGAAAAAACAAGAACTACTTAACTCCATAACTCTTATTGGTTACAAAATCACAAATTTTAAATTCATTAAACTGATGTAAATTATTTAATTTTATTTCATATAGAACCTATTTTTAAATAATGGCTACATGGACAATGGATCATTGTAAGTGTTAAAGAAATAAAGGAGTGAAAATCAAAATGACTTTGGAAATATGGTAAGCTATGCATTGGGTCCTAGATTTTGAATATATTGCAAACATTTTACAAACACAATTGTCAAGTCTAGGGGAAAGAATAAGACAGGAAATCATCACATGCCATTCTGTAGCATAAAATTACGTATTTCAAAAGCTCCATTCTATCATCAAATGTAAGGTGCTCAGAAAGAATTACAATAGAGAGGAAACAAGAACAAATTATACTTCATTACAATTCTGTTCTCCCAGCCAGGCTTGGGACTAACACACAAAGAACATGATCAACACCACCAAATTCTGCCAAATTAGAAGATAAACTTCTAATGTAATTAGCTCTCAACAAGTGTGACAAACATTCACAGCATTGTATTTAGAACTTTAGAGCACAGAGAATAGAAGAGAAAAGCTTTTAACATCTATTTATTCAACAAATATTTTTCAAATGCTTCTAATTTGTTTGGTAAAATCCTTATAATTTGAATTAATATATATCTTTCCAAATTCATTCAGAATCATATTATAAACCACATATCAGGTTAATATGCTCACAGGAGGATTTCCTTCCTAGATTTGAAAACATGCTACTGCAGCTATCTCAAAATTTAGAATTAATTCTTCTGCTCAAGAAATAAGTGGCTGACTGAGGGCCAGTTGTTTGCTTTTTTTGTTGTTGTTGTTTAGCTTTATTTCCTTTATATTTACAGTGAAAATAACAATGATACCAAATTTGTAACACTGCTCTAGGATTCATTGTTTTAGCAAACATTATTATTTTTCAAATAAGTTGACAAATGAATAGATGAACAGTGGAGGAAAGGGAAACAGAGACCTTTAACTGCTTCTAGCACAACAAAGAACCTCAACACATTATTAATGTATTCCAAACACCTTGCTAAAGACCACCCTCTCCTATTACCCCTATAGACATCCAGGACTTGGATTTAGTAACATCAAAAATGGAAGCCTCAGAGGCTTCCTACAAGGAAATTTTTTGGAACTCACCTTATTATATTCAGGACAACTAATTGGTTGTCATTGTTGTTTTGCATCTTTCTCAGGTTATTTTAATGGTTCCATGGCATTAGGCTGGATTTACAGAATATTTAGTCAATTGTTTCTGAAATCCTGTGATTGCCAGTGTTTTGACTATGAAGTTATTTCTCCATTTTCCTCCTCTACCTCCTGCTCCTTCTTTTTCTTTCTTCTGTTACAGTGGGATATGACTTATTATCATTTATTCTATAAAGTAAGAATTAAAAGTTTGAAGATTTAGTAATTTTACAAGTCAATTGTAGTGTGACACTCTGGTATGTGGGGTATTATACAAAACATCTATCCTGTGCCCTTAAAATAATAATAATAAGGCAATGTCACGATAATCAACCACAAAGAGAAAAGACAGAGTTCTTATTATAGCTTTAAAAACAACTACAGAAACACAGCAAACAAATGCTTTGTGTGACCTTTGGTAGGATCCTGGATGAACAGTAAAAACAAACAAACTGTACAAAAGACACCTTAGAGGCAAGGATTGATAGTGAAATCTAGACTGTTAATTAGGCTGTACTCTGGAATTATTGTTTTTTTTTTCTTTTTAGTTATTATTTTTCAAAAATAGTTTTTAGTTGTAGATGAACGCAATGCTTTATTTTGTTTATTTATTTTACGTGGTGCTGGGGAATCGAATCCAGGCCCTCACACATACTAGGCAATTGTTCTACCACTGAGCTACAACCTCAGCTTCTCTTTTTAGTTATTATAATGACATTAAAGTGATATATGATACTGCCCTTCAAAGGAGATACATGCTAATGTATTTCAAAATGATATTTTGTGATATATCAACTTAATTACAATAGTTCAGTCAAAAACAAATTATACATATATATGTGTGTATGTACGTATTTGAAAATTAATATATAAAATGAGACTTAAAATGGATTAATACTTAGAGAAACAAAGGTGTTTATGGGATGTTCATTTAACATTACTTACAATTTTTTTTTCTGAATTTTTTTTCTCACAAGTTAAGGAGTTTGGAGGAAAAAATTCCTGATTGAATACACACCACTTACATATCAATCTTATAAAGGAATGTTGTAGAGGCTTTAAATATAGAGCTAAGTGAAACATCATACCCCATAAAATTAGTATACAAAGATAATCTTAAAAATATATGAATTAAAGCACAATCTACAGATGCTAGTAGACAATGCAAATTTTTAGAATCTTGGAGAAGAAAGTATTGCATAAACAAGAACTAATTTGTATGGATATTCTTTTCAAGGATTGATAGTGCAATTATCCTCTATAATTTTCCAATTTTTTTGGTGATATTAATTGCACCTTCATTTCTACTCTGCATCAGGGGGATTGTACATGTTCTCTTTCATTTGCCCTTCTCTCTTCCGGATTCCCTTCTGCTCTGTCCTTTCTACCTATCCCAGGTCCGCGATTGAGTCAGACTCACTTTGCTCTTGCCTTCCAGTTGGATTTGAATGTAGAGTATAGTCAGCAAGTCTGAAGGGAGGGGAGATTAAGATAAGGAAATGGTTTCCACAGCTGCCTCTGGAGGTCTTATCTGGAGGCCCTCTCCACTCAGCTTTCTCATTTTCCTCCCTTTAGGACCAGGGGTCATTAAGGTGCTCCCTGGTATTCTACAGTTTCTCAGGATTCCTCACTGACTCTTGTGGGTTTCTTAAATCTTGCACAAATTTCAGTCATTTGTCTTTTTCTTTAACTCAGAGACACAGATGAATAGAGAAAGTGAATAACAAATTTTATTCTCCCTTCTCTTTTCCAAACTAAATGTCGTATTACCCTACATCATCAGTCAGAATTGAATGTTTATAAGCATCATACGATTCAGCGATTCAGCCAGAACAGTATGAGCTAGATATCAAGGTTCCAGTTTCAGAAACCCCTGAACTATGGCATCACATGTGTGTATCAGTAGACTCAGTCACCTCAATTCCCAAACCCTGGATGTGTTAGCTCTTTCAGTGATGGAGATGAAGACCAATTTTTTTAACCAAAGTATTCTTCATTCATTCTTTCTTCCACACTTATTTAATAATTATTTTGCTGTTTTTCCCTTTGATTAATTTTTTTATCATCTCAGATCAACCAGAAGCTACTGTGACGTCTTAAATTTTGTGGCTTAAGAAATCACTAAAAATAGTTTTTACCACAAAACTCTGTTATTAAGATATATGGGTACCAGTAAAAAAAAAAAAAAAAAAGACTTTTGCATTAGTGAATCTTATTCTGTGATAATATTCTGTGATAAGAATATAGCCCAGAAAATGTGAATGTTTTACAAGGATGATAGTAAGAATTCTTTTTATAATTCTTGAAAGTAGATGTATTATTGTCACCCATTGCTAAAATGAAGAAACAGAAGCTCACAGCATTAATCACTTTGCTTAAGATCTCACATCTAGAAAATTGCTATCCTGGTGGATGAACCCAAGTATTGTTCATAAATGGTTCTTGATCCAAGGACATTCTTCTTTTGAAATTCATTCACATCAAGAAAGTCCATACATTGACTGGGAACTCTCTGTGGCTTCCTGAATCCAATAGAGTACTAGATTCTGTTTTGAGAGAGCAAACTAAGACAAAACAGAACACAACAACAACAACAACAAAAGACCCCAAACAGTAGTAAGACTGCTATTGTTTATTCCTGTCCTTTGCTACAGGAATAGAACTTCTCTGGTCCACATGTATCTCCATACATAAAAAGCAGTGTTTTCTGGTCATCTGAAAAATTATCAAGATACCCTAAATCCCTACATGCTTACACACTCAAAGGGCATTGCTGTATCCATGACAACCTCCAGCATTCATGTGGTACTTTTCTAAATGGCGTGGCCTCTGCAGACACAGACATGAAAGAGAACCTCTGCTACTTTCCTTAGATGAATGGTCTAGGTGCCTGAACCTGAGATTGAGACACTAGGGTTACTGACACATATCTCCTATCAGGTAGGCTGGGCTTCACTTGCATTCTTTCTGTTAATTAAATACTTTCTGTTAATTAAATACTTTTCCAGGAAGCTATAATAAACCAAGAGAAGCACAAACAAGACTAATCATTATTTGCAGATTATTGTTTTTGCCTCACCTAGAAAGTGAGAAACATTTTCTGGTACTTTTATAAGTAATTTGTGATTCTCCCTCCTTCTGATTGGTCAGAAATGCAAAGCACTAAGGGCTTCCTGATATATCCTCACTCTACCTTCCCCAAAATAAGTTAGAATGACAAATGTTTTTTCTTCATATCTTCTTTCCTCTTTGGTGATTTTTTTCACCCAGTTTATTTTCCTCATTCTTTTTTTTTTTTTCATTATTTACTGGGACTTCATCTATCATGACTATGTACCAGTCTCACAAATTTTTATCTCTACTATTATCCCTCCTTTAAGATTCCAAACTTGCATATTTGCATTTATTGCCACCTCTAACTTGTTTCATTCAAATGTGAAACCTTCCCTCCCCTGGCTGACTATCTTCCCCTTTTGAGCTAATGATTTCCTCATCACCTCTTTCAAGAGCACCCAATTCACAGTACTCTACAAAATGGCACCACTTATAAATTCTATGAAATATTCATCAGAGTCATTTTCCAAAGGTAGAAATTCACAGTGGGATTAATGTGCCCTCAGACCAAATCATGTCAATGCTGTGTCTCTATTCATGTCTCCAACTGCTTAAACACTGCAGTTCCTCCTAATAAACCACCTGGTCCTTGTCTCCACAGACTCTACTTTGGAGGGATTTTATCCAGTACCATGCATCTTGACTTACAGGAGATAATCTATCACAATGTCATGCCTATTGTCACAAAGTAGTTACAGGTAGGTGCAATGGTGCATGCCTATAATCCCAGTGGCTGGGGAGGCTAAAACAGGAGGATAACAGGTTCAAAGTCAGCCTCAGCAATTTAGCAAGGCCCTAATCAACTTAGCAATACTTTGTCTCAAAATAAAAAAATAAAAAAGGACTAGAGATGGAGCTCAGTGTTAAAACACCCCTTGAATTCAATCCCTGATACAAAACAAAACAAACACTGAAAGGTAGTAGTAAATAACACTATGATTTGCTCTTTAAATTTTACTGGTTTCAGGCATAAATGTCCCACTTATGCTCCCTCTTTTGGGGTTCATGTGAACAATGCATATTTTTTATAAGCTCTGCTCAACACTTAATGAATCAGAATGTTTGGGGGTCGTAAGGATTGGGCATCTGCATGTTTAACAGGGGTAGCACCTGGTTCCAATGATTATTAAAGTTCAAGAGCCATGGTCCTAAAGCCTACCTGGGCCTGAACTTCCCTTCTTACATACCTTTTTGTTCTCATTAACTAAATCATCTAAATCCCTTACATGTAAATGTAAGTCCCCATGTGACTCCACATCATGTTTCCATATTTATTCTGTCCTCAATTTCTTAACAGCAAACAGGCTTTGACATCAGAGTAATTTCCATTATCCCCATATCTTATGTCCTCTTGGTTTATTTAACTATATTTCATAACAATATTCCATCAATTGGGAATAATCTCAATCCCTGCATGTTTTCATATATTAAAATTTCACCTATTTTACAAATCCCAGAAGAAATATCATCTCCTTAACAAATATATTCATTATTTCCAGTCAATCAGACTTCAGCTCCTTATTAATCTTTCATGTTATTAATCACTATAAGTTTTTCAAAATTATGTTCCCTTCCAAATAATTTTATTTGTGATCCTTCACAAAAGGTGGCCCCTTCTCTGAATGGCCTGCAATATTTCTTTACTGCCTTACCAACAACCCTGGATAAACATGAACTTATGTAATGAATGAATGACAGTCATTGGTTTAGAGTCACCAATTAATAGAGATAATTAGGGTCACCAAAAAATAGAGATAATCTCATCTGAGTTCAATGAAGATTTTTAATGAAAAATACTTAAGGAAATCTTTTGAGAATACAATTTTCTAGGAAATACAATCAACACAGTCCACAAAATAAGACTTTTCTCTTTTTCCTCATTAGTAGTTTTCATTTGTTTGACCCATACACTTAATTCCATAAGCTTAGTGGAGACAGTGGATAAAAAGTGGGGAAATGTTAATTTCTCTAAAATGCAATATTTTGGAACATAACAATTGCCACAAATTTCATTTGGTTTTTGAGATTTATGATAAAATGTCCAGCAAATCACCTGCTGATTGGGATAGCTTAAATGAAACAACTGGATGTTTCAAAAAAATTTTATTCAATTAAAAGAAACACATTTTAAAAAACAACGACAACAATAATAGCAAAAGAACCTAAAATGATGTCTTGAGTGATGGCAGAGAATGCAGCGATAATTTTCTGACAATGAACATCTTTTTCCTGTTGATGACCTAACATATTAAATGGCTCATTTTGCTAACCCAGGGTAGAATGAAATTATACAATTTATATCCATTTTGATAGGTTTTCAGGTTAATGAGACTTTCTTACAAGGGAGAGGATAGTGGAAAAGAGCATTACTGTTCATCGAAACCTGCCATACAATTTTTTTTAGAGGAAAAAGTGCTGAATAGGAAATGTCAATAAATGAATTATTGCTTGGAAAACAGCATGGTCATATCCACTTAATATTGTACTATGTAGCTCATATGTAGAACTGGGGTGCTCTCCCAATGAGTCCTACACTTGCATAATATTCCCCTCTTGAGTATAGGTGAAAGTGTCTTAGTTCTGACAATAGGAAATGGCACAGATAAAGCAATTTTGTGAGTGTAAGTGTAACTAAGGATACAGCAAATCAGTTGCATTTGAGTTAATCAAAAGTCTAATGGTTCTCGGTGGGCCTGAACAAATGAAATGAAATTTTTAAGAAGAGATATTTCTGCATTGACAAACATGTTGAAAAGGTTTGGTGCAAGGCCAAGTGACAGGGAACTGCAGGGATCTCCTAGGAAGTGGGAGTGGCCCTCTCAGCCAGAGAATGGATGCCTCAGTTCTGCAACTGCAAGGAGGGGACACGCTATTCTCAACAGTCAAATTAGCTGGAAAGAGGATTTTCAGTTCCAAAAAATGGAAAGCAGACTTTGGACACCTTGCTTATAAACTTGGGAGAACCTGGAGGACTCTAGGGCCATGCTCAGACTCAAGAAACTATAATATAATAAAAGTTTGTCATTTTAAGTCACTGAGTTTTTACTAATTTATTAAGAATCAATAGATAACTACTGCTAACTCCTTGAAAAAATATAAGGTATACTCATCAAGAGAAAAATAGACACAAAAAGACGTTCTTATGGAATCTGAGAGCTCCTGATCATCTTTCACCCTCTCTTGCTTTTTCTTTGAGGTGCCCCCAAAAGTGTTTTTTTTTTTTTGCTCTTACTATATTGAGATATTTATAGTTCACATTTTCTGCTATTTTATGACCTAGAGTTTGTACATGTACAAACAGGAATGCCCTTTCTCATTGTGTTAAGCCTTCGTGATTCAGCTTTAGGAGATATCTGTTCTTTCAGCTTCAGTGGCATTAATTTTTTTCTGAGTTTCTTTAATGTACCTCCTTTTCCAATTTTGAATTCTTCTGGTTGGCAGGGAACTGACTCAACCTTTGGTTCAAAGGATAAAATAAGTAAATCAGTTTTGTTCGATCAAATCATCACATCTTCCTTGCTATACTGATTGGGTTTAGTGTGGGCAGATAGTTAGATTAGCCATGATATGCCTCAAATCAAAGACTTATGTAGAACTATTAAAAAGGAGGAGTGCCTGTTTTTGCTAGAACTCCAGTTATTTCCGATATTAGCCTTGAGCTTTGTGGCATCAATTTTCAGAACCTGGAGAAGAATCCAAGACAGGAGAAAACAGGATGCATGGAGATAAATATTGGACATTCTGGAAAAGTCATATTCGAATATACCCTTGGAATAATCTCTCATCTTTAATTTTAATTGTGCACTGTATCACATTACTTAGAAATATATTTACTTAATAACTTGATTGTCATCCTGCATTTTTTTTCATTTTTTTTATCCTTTGCCATGATGCATTTATAGTAGTTTACAAAAATAGCATGATTTTTAAAGGTACAAATTATGAGAGAAACGAGGACATAGAGTCATGACTACCTCCTGAGTTTAACATTTTGGGCTCAAATACCTTCTTTATTTCTTGGTATTTTAATAATCTGGGCAAGTTTTGTAACTTCTTTAAATTTGAGTTTTCTCATTATAAAATGGGAGTCAAAATACATCTATCATGGAACATATGAGAATTGAGTTATTACATGTAACATGTGTAACAGATCATTTTAACTTTTTATAAGTTCAATAAATGATATATGAACTAGTACATATTATAAGATTAATAACACATCAGCCAGTACATAAATTCTCAAACTTCAGAGCATGCTAGTGCTACCTGAAATGCTTTTTAGATCTACAATTTCCCAGTCCAAATCCTGTATGATTTGGCTTAATATTTTGGGGGTAAGACCATGAGATCTGTTGATTGAATTAAGACCTACATAATTCTGAAGCAGGTGATATAGGAGCAATCACTCTTTCAAGTGTGTGTGTGTGTGTGTGTTTGTGTCTGTCTGTCTGTCTGTCTGTCTGTCTGACTTCTATACAAACAGCTTGATATTTTGACAATCTGAACAAAAATATGTCAAGTGAACATAGTTTGACAACCCTAAAAAACATACCATTGTCTTGAAATGTTACATCAAACTCTGGTATATTAAAGGCCCTGAGGTGTTCTTTACCAAGTAAATACATTTATCTTTATCCAACTTTAATATCCCACAGGCATATATGTCCATCAAGCTATATAGCTATCAATAGCTCTTAAGGCCTATTGTAGGCCCTATTTGTGTTCTCCCTGACACTCTTTACTGGACTAATGGGAGCCATGCCCCAGGTTCTAGAAGTGTTGAAATCAACAATTCATAGCTTCATACTTCATACTTCTGGAAGAATCTTCTCTTGGGAATGTCTAAAAGGTAATCTAGAGGTGCACTGGATCCAATTTGTGTCAGCTTATGGATAGAATTGTGATGGTCCCATTTTAGCATTCAGTGATGTTAAGGACTGGTAACTTGAGATCAGCTGTATAGAATATGAAAATCAGCTCTAATTTAGGATTTTTTTTTCTGACAACTGGTTATTAAACATTTACTAAGTTACTGCAAATTAGTACTGTCATTAACTACCTGGTAGTGGGGATAACAAAAGTCTGAGTTTTCTGGGTCAAGGTATATAGGCTTTGTGAGGCCCTTCATACTCCAGAGCTTCATCTGAGATCAACCAGACGCTCACCTCCAGGTAAAATTGTAGCTTTGCTTTGCTTTGCCTCCTGTTCAGTTCTATTTCTTTCCCTCCCTTGTTCCTTACACAGTTGTCCGGAGATCATTCTTTCATAATTCACCTGATTAAAAATCCCTATCTTGGGCTCTGATTCCAGGGAAACTGACCTAACCAGTTTTCTATTGGAATGTGTGTTCTACAAAGCATGCTTTAAAAGAAGGTAAAATAGAAAAATTGAGGTTCTATATGAATGGTACACTGTCGTGCATGACTATTACTTGCTTCAATCACTCTCTGTGATTTGAATACAAGTTGAGCAGCACATGTATCTCATTTGCCTGTACATATCTTGAAGGATGGAAATTATCTTATTCATTTCTTCTACATCCTTCAAGGTCCTCATTAGCACTGTGAATATGTAAATGTGTTCTGAAATTGTTCTGATGATATCTGGCCAGGGCATCTTATTTGGCAGTATGGCATATTATTTTCGAGCATAGGTTCTTGTTCACAAAGGCTGGGTCCAGCTTCCATTTTATCATTTATTTGACATGTTGCAAGGACATATGCTGCATTAGCCAGCTTTTCACCTCTGTGACCAAAATACCTGATAAGAACAATAGAGGAGGGAAGATCTACTTTGGTCCATGGTTTCCAAGCAGTCAGTTCATATTCAACCAGCTCCATTGCTCTGGGGCTGAGGGGAGGCAGGAAATTGTAGAAGTACATGGAGATGGAAAGCTACTCAGTCCATGGCAGCAAGAAAGCAGGGAAAGGAAGGAGCTGGGGAGAAATTAAACTTTCCCATGACATACTCTCAGTGACCTACTTCCTCCAATTAGGACCCACCTTCCAACAGTCCATCCAACTATCAATGGATTAATACATTAATAGGTTAATCTACTGATGGGATCAGAAAACTCATGATCCACTCATTGCCTAAAAACCCCATCTCTGGAACCCTGCTGCTTTGGGGACCATGTTTTCAACAAATGAGGTTTTGATGGGTTTTAAGATTCAAACCATAGCATTTGCCTATTTGAAAACTCCATATGAAGAACTTACATCAAATGGATGCTTTTCCTTTGCAAAATGGAATAGTTTCAGCATTCATATTTGAGTGCATTCAGAACCAATGTATGTCATGAGTATCCAAATGTGATAAATAGTCTTTAGCTTGGTAACAGGTATTTAAATAGTTATCAGGGATTTCTGTCTGCCATTACATTGTGCCTGGTCCATTATAAGCATTTAAGAAAGTTCTTTTCGAGCAAATATTGTTGAATATTTAAACAATAAACAAAGTTCAGTGTCTTTCACAGAGAAAACCATTTACCTAAAGTTGAATTATTTTCTTTTTTAAAAAATAATTTTGGATTATTTTAAAAAATAACCCAAAGCCACTTCAAACTCTCTATGGGAAAAGGCAAAACATTGAATAACAACAAACAGATTTCTAGGGGTAAAGAAATAGTAGAAAAGAATGTAGGGCAAATGCAAACCCAGGAACCAATTCCTAGGGAAAATGCTATTATTTCCATGAGAAAGCATCAGATAAAATTGGTGAGGTTATTCTTCGATTTACAGGGAATGTAGAAACTGTTGTTATTGTTATTGTTGTTTATATCAAGATATACCTGTGGAAATATTATGCAGGTAGCATGAAATGGAAACACACACACGCACACACACACACACACACACACACAGACACACACACACACACACATCTCCTTCTCTTTATGTTCATAGAAGTTTTGAAATGCTTAATGCCAGGTTGATATGTCAAGTCAAGTAAAGAAAGAGAATTTTTCTGAAGATTGAAAAGCACAGCAATTTGCCTGTCAGATCAGACACCCTCATCCTGAGAGGTATTTAGTAAAGCTACTTGAAAGAGAGGTAGAAGCTGAATTCTCTTTATTTTAAACAGAGCTTTGTACAAGTAATTGATATGCGAGATGGAGAGGGACAGTGAGAAGAGACCAGGCAGACAGAGACAGAGGGACTATGACAGAGGGGGTGGGTAGGAAATGAATATTACTGCATTCAATACTTTCAATCTTAAGTTTATTGCCAATGGAGAATACACCAAGTGGTTCAGGTTCTGGGAGGATAACATATATGTTACTACAAATGGTAAGACACTAAAAGGAAATCAGAACTCCCTTCTCCCCCTTTCAACATTCCTTCCATCCATGGAACAAAATTCTGCTCCACTGTCTTTAACTGTCTCCTTTCCAGAGGAACCCTAAATGTAATGTCCCACTCAGTTGGCACTGCAAGCCTCTGCTTTGTAGATCAATGCTAGTGGTTGTACAATCAGACACGTGTGCAGTGCTTTTATGCTCTGGGCGGAGAAGACACTGTCATTTAATTTCTTCTTGCAGCTGGGTTTAGAGGATGCCTTGAGTTGTGCATATATTTTTCTCCTTTGCATAAGTAGGGCGTTCAGAAACCTAGCAGGCCCACTAAGAATGTGCTAAATGTAGAATGACTCCACAAAAGAACTTGTCAGCATCAATTATTCAGACTTTCTTTTTCATCTCTAGCATTTATAGTGCTTCTTTCCAAGTATCTACTTGTGTTACCGTAGTCAAGTCACCTGAACTTTCTGTTTTGTTATCTGAAAGAGGATATAAATAACAGTCTCCTTCTTAAAAAACAAAAAAAAAAAGTGGCATCAGAAATACTAGCAAAAGAATGCCCACACATGGCTTGGCTTATTGGTCTTCTCCAATTTGCTTACTCCAACTTGTTTACTCCATTTAGTGCCAGACATCCACAAGGCACAGAGTGTGGGGAGGGAAGTGAGAATTGAATTCCTGGGTCTGGAATTCCATCTCTGAGAAGCTTGAACAGACTCACCTCTTGTCATCTAGGTATTGAAAGACCTTGTCATATGCATCCATATTTACACACTGAGAGTCCTATATTGTGTCTGAGACATGTCAAAAGAAAAGCAAAGACTTGGTAAATATAGATCCTAATTTCCAACCTAGGTCAGTATGTGTTAGTGCCAGATATGCACCTATGGTTTCTTAACTACCCAGCAAGTCTCCAAAATTACCATTAGACATGAATTAACACAAAGATGGATACCTTCATTGGAAGGTACCTGTACTTTCCTCTACCACCAAGATCCATTGTTTATTAAATTCAACAAATGGCTCCAACTTTCTTCTAAAGGCAGCATATTTCCTCTCATTCATATTTCATTAATTTGTAATTTTCATTAAAGAAAGAAAAATAAAAGGAAAGTGATAAAATAGTGGGTAAGTCCATTATACTTCCTAATTTGTTTAATGTTATTTTTTTTAACAAACTCTTTTTTAGAAGGGAGTTTATTTACCTCTGACTTTTTTCATTAAAAAAATAATACACATAAGTACAAAGTTAAAGGTTTGATTCATCACTCCTGTTAACCTCTTTCTGATAATGATTGCATTGTAGAATGTTCTTCTCAATTATCCTGTAGTATTTTTTCTGGGATGTGTTGTTCTCAGTGATCATGACACCCTGATAGATCACAGGAGTGTAATTTAAGCAGATTTAGTAAACTTAATATGCTAAGAAAATACTCTCCTTTGAAGAATAAACTGAGTTACTAATTTAAAATTTTATAATCTTGTGGCAGATATATAATAATACTGAATTTTACAGGCTAGAAAAACCCATAAGGAGAAATAATTTTGTCATTTTCATGATAGTAGAATATTTGAAAAATCTTAAGACACCTGTCCTTTCCTTTAATAAAACAAATGTTGAAGCATTTCACTGTGTTCTGTGCCAGTTCAAACATTCTCTCTCTACCCCTCCCCTCATCTCTGCCTCTCTTTTCAGTTTAGAAGCCTAACTACCATTCATTGCCATTTTACCACTCCATACACAGAGCACTGTCTTTGTTTCAAGTACCCTTCTGCTGAGAGAGACATCCTCCACCCCAAGTCTCTTTACTCATTAAAAACATACACTGCACCTAAACAACATTTTACTTAAAATCAATGTATCTATAGCCAAATCTATACTTATGAAATAATAATTTCTGCTAAACTAAAAGTAGTCAGGATCCAGACTCAAATAAAATACATCAGCTCACTGGGTATCCACAAGGACTCCTCAGCCGCCTATACCTTTCCACCATGCCTAAGGAAAGTGTAATGAAGATAATTTTTTCTCTAGATCCCAAGATGGTGATCCCAATTGCAAATGCCACATGACTAAATAGAAAACTTTTCTCAACAACCTTAGCAACTTTTCTATTATATCTCCTTGTCCAAAATGATGTTAAATATCAGATCTATGTCTACCTTTGACAATGCAAATGGTGTCACTCGGGTGGGCTTAGACATAGACTAAATTCTAAGTCAGCAACTTGAACTGGAACTGGAGCTGAACTGCCATTGCTGAAGAATTTAACCAACTATAGCTCTTAAAGAAGAAAGAAGGTAGGGTAGAATCAGAATCACAGATAGTTATTTTGATAGGGAACCAAATTTCTTTACCACTGCATTCTCCAAAATAAAGTGAATATGTTACATTTTCCTTGAAATCTTCTCTAGTTGGGCCAGGTAAGGTTAATGATTTCTCTTTCTGCTGTGTATCTAAATCTTGTACATGCCTTTACCATTGTAATTATTCTATTGCATTGTATGAAATGAAATTAAATAGGGGGCTCCCCTACCATTAGCAAACTCCTTATAAGCAAGAGAGGTGTTTTATTCATCCTCATAGCCATAGCGCATAACAATGATTGGCCTGTAATTGGTTCTCAATGAGTGTTTATTAACTATAATTGGAAAGTAAATTCTTTTCACAAATGTAATCATTTCTGAATTCAATATATCATTTATGATAACATTTTAGAAGAAAAATTCACTTTGCTTATAAAAAGGCCACTGGTATGCCAACATTATAAATGATCATTAAGAAGAAACTGCAGCTACATAGAAAAACTAAAATATGCAAACAGAAAAATAATAATATAGATTAGACTGTAGGGTGGATAGGTGTATAGATACGTTGTAAAATAAGTATAGTGAAATATTAGTAGCATTCAGGTGATATTAGTATTAACATACATATTGATAGCATCCATGTGTTCACCAATTTTTTTCAAATATTTTTATATTTGACATTTTTTCATAATAGAATCTTGGAATACAAAATAATTGGTTAAAACTTCACTTACTATTTTGGGAAAATGTGAATGTAAAACAAGAAATGTAGAAAAAATTATACAGCTGTTCCATTTAGGGTGGTGAGACTATAGGGTTTTATTTTTATTTTTCATTTCTCCTTAATGACTATTACTATATGGGTTGGGTGAAGTTATTTTATATTGAAAAAAAAAGTCACATTAAAGAGTTACTATAGCCGAGTTTGGAAGTTGTAAAAAGAATATTTTTGATTAAAAGCGAGTTTCTATCAATAATCTATATTTTAGAACACTTACTTAGCAATAAAAATTTAACACATTCATTTATCATGTAGAGAAATATCAAATTGCATTTATAAACCAAGACATCTGATTTTAATCATAATTTAAATAAAATAAAAAGTCAACAACTGACATAATGAGTCATACCTATAATCCCAAAGATTCAGGAGGCTAAGCTGAGGAGGATCACAAAGTTCAAACCTCAGCAACTTAGTGAGGTTTTGAGTAACTAGAAAGTTCCTGTCTAAAAGTAAAAAATAAAAAGGGGTTGGGTATGTAGCTCAGTGGTAAAGTACCCCTGGTTTCAATCCTCAGTAACGCCCCCCTGCAAAAAGTCACATACATGAGAAAGTTCCAGAACAACATGGTAATAGAAGATGCTCATCCTCTCCAATGCATACTTTTATTATTTTATTTTTTATTGTTTTATTATAAAAATATTAAAAGTTTATTAATTTCACAATTGCCATGCAGTATATTATAGTCATTTTGTCCTTCAAACTTTGATTTGTGTCTAAAATTCTCCATCTGCCAGTAACCAAGGGAAGAATGAAATTATTTAATAAGACTGAGCAGTATAAAGATTCCTCTATTATTATTATTTTTTGTCTTTTCTGATATGAGACTGACATCCAGACAGTATCAACCTTATTTAATTCTCTCTGGTCTATTTATTCACTGATGGCACATATAACTTTTCACCTAAGAGCCAAGTATAGAATTTACTGACACCTGGAAAGCAGATGTGTCCAGCTAATGGAGTCTTCCTTCTGCTAACCATGGCCTCTCCTTGATGAAGGGCACATTTCTGCAGCTGAGACTCACCTCCAAGGTGAAAGGCAGTCCCTTCTGGTAGAGGAAATGAGATTGGTAATGGGAAAGTAATCTCACCATAAAATTAGTGCCACAATTAAACGGATTAATGGCAGTGATGCAGGGTTTGTCTTACTGAGAAAATTCAGTGCAGAGGGAACAATAAACTCACTCTGACTGGAGTCCATCTCTAATATCAAAGAAAATAGTTCCATTTTTTTTCAATTGAAATGTCTCTTTGTGTGTTTGTGATTATGAATACATATTTTTAAAAACTCATATGTACATGTGTACAATTAACCTTGAACAACACAGGTTTGAACTCTGTGGGTCTACTACATAGATTTTTTTTTTTCCTTTCAGATTTGTGACAATTTGAGCAAACTCAGGGGAAAGTTCTAATCTAGAAATAGAAACAAAATTTTAAAAAAAGTTAGGTATGTCATGAATGCATAAAAATATAGCAATAATATTTTATTCCATCATATACTACCATAAAATATACAAAAATGTTTTCTAAAAATTTAAAATTTATCCAAACTTATGCACACAAGCACTTACAAATCACACATGGCACCATTTACAGCTGAGAGAAATGTCAGATGAATGATTTATGTCCATCATAAATCATAACTGCAAAAAATTTACTGTAGTACCTACTGTACGACTCTATTTGTTGCCACCTCATGTTTCTATGGTAGTAGATTGAACTATTATAAGTATCAGCTTTAAAATCCCCACAATGCTAATCATTCCACATGAGACATCCCTCTCTCTAGTGAGTGCATATCAAATTCACTAGTGATCACTCACTGTTGGTGAATGTCTTTCACCATATACAATACGTGGGTAAAATAAAAACATATGTGGGTCAACTGTTTATGTTGTCAGTAAGGCTTCAGACAACAGGGAGCTATTAGTAGTCAAGTTTTGAAGGAATCAAAAATGTGGAGTTTTCACTATGCAGGAGGTTGGTGTCCCTAAATCCTATGTTCAAGAACAAACTGTATATAGAGATACAGAGATAAAAAAGGTAGAGGATGGGGAAAAAAAGAGAGGCTGGTGCTACTGGTGCTGTTCCTGCTCAGAATGATTGTATGTATTCATTTTCCTTGCTGATGCAAAAATGACCATACAATTAGTGACTTCAAGCAATGCAAATTTATTGATTTTTCAGTTCTGGGGGAGAAGAATGAAGTGGGTCTTGGGCTAAAATCAAGGTATGCCTTCCCAGGAGTCTATAGAGGAAGAATTGGTTTGCTTGCCTTTTCCAGGTTCTAGAGACTGCACACATCCCTTGGCTGGCACGTCTCTACCACCTGCAAAGCCAACAATGGCAGTAAGAGTTTCTGACGTTGTCACTAGGTACTTACTCTTGTGCTTCCAGCTTCAATTTTTAAAGAAGATTTGCAACTACACTGGACCCACCCAGATGATCTTTTTTTTATTTCAAGGTCTGCTGATTAGCAACCTTAATCTTCCACTTGCCAACTAACAACAAATTCACCGGTTCTGGAGATTAGGGCTCAAAGACAGGAGCAAAAGGATCACTGTTCTCCTTGTTGCAATGATGAATGCAGATTATTAGTTTATATCTGACTTTTCTTCTTTCCTTTCCAAGAAATGGGATTTGCTAAATATTAATTATGGGTCAGGTGTTCAAATGAATGAGTGTTGGACTTAGAATTACTTCCTTACAACATTGATCATAAAGTATAATTTCTTCTCAAGCAAAATCATGTCATTTGTAGATCACAATGTTAAAGAAAATAAGCTAGACTCTGAAAAACAATTATTTCATGATTTCCCTCAAACGTGGAATCTAGAAAGGAAACAAACAAACAAACAAACCAAAAAGATGACATGGAAGTAACAGGGAGACTACTAGAGAATAGGAAGGGGGAGGGAAGAATAAGAAGGGTAAAGGGGTGGATATGATCTAAGTATGTTATTTGTACAAACATGTCACAATAAAACCCATTATTCTGCATAGTTAAAATGTGCTAATTATATATATGTATATACATACATATATATATATATATAAATAACATGTACAAATGCACTCATATATAAACATATGTTTATATCTATATATATTTACAAATGCAGTTTTTCATTTTATAGATAAAGAAACTGGAGTCCTGTGTACAAAAATATTTACAATCGGAGAATGATGATTTTTATTTAATTGCTCTAATTATAAAACTATCCCATAGGTTTGAATCATTATATCATAATCCCCATGAGCCAAGAGAAAAGAAAGTAATTGATATTCAGTCATTCAAACACTAAGAATTGAAGAGAATAAGAAAAATAATATGAAGAGTTCTGGACTCTGTCAGCAATCCAGAAGAAATGAAACCTTTGGAAGACATTTTTGCGAAAGGGGCACTGACTAGAAGAAAGCCACATTGTGAACCACTTTTATCTCCCTGCTGCAAGCAGGAAATGTCTGCAGTTGAACTAGCATCCCAACTAGGAATTCTTATATCCATTTAACAATATTTATTATGTTTTATCTGTGTGCCAAACACTGTACCAGCATGTAGTCATAAAATGGTGGACCCAAATTGTTCTGACCTCTTGTCTCTGTAAAAAGTCTATGACCTAGCAGGGAAAATAAAATTAGTCAAATAGTCAAATTAGTAGATATTGACTTGCAACATTGACATATACTATAATGGGCTAGATAGGAAAACAAAATAAAATGCAGACTCTGATCAAGTTGATGTGGAGAGTGGCAGAAGAAGACTTCTATAACAAGAAATTGGAAAACTAAGCAGGAAAAAAACAGGCTAACATAGCAAGGTAGGGATTTTGCTTAAAATAACAAAGTGACCAAAAGACCATGGATGTGTGAGGAAATTTGATATTCTCAATGTAGAAAATCAGAATGGATGAGGGCAAACAGATGTCCTACAAGATATGCAGGGGACAGTAGGCACAGTGTATATCACACAGGGCACTCCACTGTTTGTTCTTGGGAGAAAATGAAATAAATTTATTTTGCCTGCTAGGTCATAGGATCTACCAAGATAAGAGGTCAGAACAATTTGGACACACCATTTTATGACCACATGCTGGTACAGTGTTTGGCACATAGATAAAGTTCAGCATTGGGCAGGCAGATTTGTATTCAATGCAAGGTATTTAAGGGCAGAAGAAGGGACTGGCCATGCCATTGCAAGGTGACTTTAATTTCAAGACAGTGTTGAGGAAGATCTATGTAGCTTTCTGTAATTGTCGAGACCCAGTTTTTCATTGGTAACCATGTGTTATGCTAGATTCAGTTCAAGGTCTCATCATTTCAGATCATCTTATTAAGTTAGATCTTGAAAACATGTGCTCTGTCCCATGATGCTGAGCTCTGTGTTTGACATGGTCCCTCCCCAGGGAGAGTGGGCCTGCAGGGGCATCAGAAGAGGCCATATTAATCACTTAGGTAATTTACAGCTGTTGTAACATAATGGAACCCCAGAGCCTTACAGAGCTAGCTTTCACCACATTTAAAGAGGGAAATGATGGTAATTAAAAATGGCATTTCTAATTAGTAAGAGGTTAATTAGTGAGAGGCTGGAAGGACTGAGGGGCTGAGGTCTCCCATTTCCCAATCCACTGCTCCCTTGCAATTGACTATGGGGCTCTCTTCATTTTTCTTGCCTTCAGGGTAGCTCTGGACCTTGAGGCAAGATTCTTCAATGTGTTGGGCAGCTGTCTCCCATCTGATATGGAGTTCGCTGATGGAGTCTTAGAGAATCTGTCTCTGTGTTTGATATGGAAAAGATACAAGAACATGGAAAACCATTTCAATGCATTGTAAGACTCAGGAAAATAGAAAAACAGGCCTCTGAGGATCCAAAATTGCTGATGCACTTTCTTCCATCTTCCAGCCTCTCTGAGTCTATTTATTCTTGTTTTATAAGTAATCAAAACTATTTGAGTAGCAGTATAAACACAACACCAAGGGAGATGAATGAATATATGCAGATATGCAGGGAGAAGTGAGGGCAATAGATATGAATAAGAATAAGCACACAAAATTCAGGATAGAAACTAATTTTTTTAAATGAAAGTAACAAAAAATAAAGAATATAAATAAAATAAGAGCCTATCCTTTTGCCAATAGATAATAAATAGCTATTCATATCCTTCTCGGTACCTAGCTTGTTCTAATAATCTGCATCTATGTTTTGACTTTTCAAGTGACTCAAGAAGTCATAATGTAAAATTCAAAGAATATTTATTTTGGTTTCTTAGAACAAAGATGTTTTGTTTTGTTTTTAAATACCTGTGGAAATATCCCAAGGGTCAATAGGGAAACTTGGTGGGAAGGAATAAGGTTTACATGAACCTATGAACCCAAAGGATTCCTTTCATAAGTGTATTATAATGTCTCCATGTATTATTTAATTGGGGAAAAGAGAAGAGATAATTGTTTTTAAAAGCATTTGAGCTATTTCCTAAATGAAAGGAAATTGTTATGGATTTAGAATTGTCAGCTGTTTTGTATCTATTTTTTTTCCAAAACAATAATTACAACCTTTGCCAATAACAACAATCTATTTTACAGATGAAAAAGCAGAGGCAGAGAGATTAAGTACTTTGTTGAAGGTCAGACAGCTGAATTGGGTAGAGCCAGAATGAGAATACATGATTACATATTCTTGAATCCAAAACCATTCTTAAGGATTAAGTTTACTAATGCCTTCACATGCTTAATAAAGGTAAACCAAGATATATGGAGCCAAATAAATCCAGCTTCCATGCAGAACCTCACCAATGCTATCAAAGACCTGGTTCCTTGCTTGGAGTTACTGTGCCATGCAGAGGTGCAACTATCTTGTTTAGGCTTCTGGCCTGGAAATCACAAGCATGTAGTTCACCTACAAATACCACACTTACTCAAACAAATGTATCTGAAACAGGAAGAAAGGAGAAGAGGCCTCATAACAAAGCTTTTTTAAAAATTGAATGTATTTTTCTTACCAAAATGAAATATTTCTCCTACACAGTCCCATGGAAAATATTAACCTCTTTGACCCAAACTATGTCATTAGGCCATACCTGCCTTCAGGGAGAATGGAAAAGCAGATGAAGATTGCCATATTATACCAATCAGAGTTTACATCTATTTTCTTAGAATGTTTATCGGATTGGTGACCAATTCATACCAGATTCTGTTGGCAAGGGATAAGAAGGGAAATCATCAATAAATGAACAGCCCAAAGGATCTGCCACAAAGCTATATTCTGTATTGGACCTATATTTTTCAAAGTTACCATGGTAGCAAAGTGAATATGTCTAAGTGACTTAAATATCACTTACTGTGCAAGATTCAGGCACCCACTGAACAATTAATGCAATTTTAATTTGCAAGCTAATATGGTATCCTGTTGTTCTGGAAGAGTTAACTGCAATAACATAAAATATTCCAACATAACTTTCCATCACATGATATAGGATAATGCCATGTGTTACAATAATGATTATTATAAAACTTATTAAACCATTTAATCATGCAGACATACATATAGATGATACACTGATAAATGCTTTTCACCTTGCCCTCAGTAGTCCAATAAAGTTCTCCATTTCTTATATAACCTACTCTCATATAATTGAACTAAAGCTTGAAATAAAACTGATATATTCACTACATCTTAATAGACTCTTAAATGTTCTTAGGTATGATAGAGGAGTCAGTTGTCTCTACTGTCCTGTATTAGTAAATTCTCAGCAATCTAAAGAGAGGCAGTCTGGAATAGCTATCCAGAGATCTGATTGTGCAGTCAGAATGCAAGATTCCAAGCCCTGGACGCACTGCTGGATGACTGTGTGGACAGTGGTTACACCTCTCTGAACCTTAGATTTTCAGCTGTACATTGGGAATAATAATAATGTCACTGAGTCTCATTAGATGATGATGCAGTGAGATATACCTATAATACTCTTAGTAGAATATCTTTTAAAAAGTAGGATTTTACCAGATATTCTATATATGTCCTAAAATATAAAATAATTACAATTATGAGATACTACCAATGGAGAGTAGGAGGAAGAAAACAGCACAGAGGATGGTGGTTCTGAGCACAGACCCTGAGGGTAGGTAGCTATAGGTTTCATTACCCTCTCTGATGCTTTATTAACTCTGTAGACTTCATTAATTTACTCATATTTGCAAAGATACTTTTCCCATTGGTCCACTGGGCCTTTTAACCATACTTGATGCACAAGATTATTGTGAGGATTCAATGAATATTTAGTGCAGTGTACTTAAGTAAAACAATGGCTAATATTGAAAACCCACTGAATAAGTATCAGTGGTTTTTATTTATTTAAATAAAGAAAAGGTAGAGATTAAAAGAAATATTTTATGAGACAAAGTTATCAGTGTCTCACCTCCCTCAGGCTGAGTGACAGAGTCTTCCAAGAACAACTTGAGAGTTCTGGAATTTGGGAGGCAAGTTATAGGACATGTGTTTGGAAGAAAGAGGAAAGAAAAAGAAAGAAAAGAAACTTAACAAAAGATGTGACTATAAGATACTAAGTAGTATTTAGTGGTACTAAAATACATTCAATTTTTAAAAAAGCTTGCTCTCCATTGCAAACCTTGCTTTTGGGCGGGTGTGTTTTGCATGAGAGTCTGTATGTGGATCAACAAGCAGGCATATGGAACTGCAGCTGGAGTTCAGCATATTGTGAAGGGTGATGTTAAGGAACCCCAAAACAGTTCATCTTAGAGAGAACCAGTGTTCGGATATCTGCCAAAATAAGAACCTTCCAACATAAACTATAACTGCTCATGTAAGAATGGGCAGCCCTTTCTCTATTTCTCAGTTCAAAGTCTACTAGAAGCAATTGGCTGCCAAGAGGTGAAGAAAGGAGGAAGGTAAAAGAGAAAAGAAGGTGAAAAAAATCATTTATTATAATAGATAAAAAAAAGAAATTCAGTAACCCACAATACTTTTCTTGGTCTCTTTCCCAAATTCTGGATTGTTTCTGGATTTGAAATGGGGGGATTAAAAAAAAGATAATTTAGCAAATTCAATTCAAATGATAAAATGCTGGTTTTTAATATTTTTCTTTTTGGTAAAAATTTCATCTTTGAAATAAATACATCAACAAAGTAGTTTAACAAAACACATCTGTGGGGGCCTTTGGCCTGCCAGGTTACAATTTCAGGTTAATATGCTAGGATCTGTGCTGCCTTTACAGGCTGTGACACATAGGTCTTTCTTTCTTTGTAAACTCTGTTGAATGAGCGACTTTCTGATAGTGGGAAACTCTGACACTAGTAAGTAGAATGCAAGGGCACAGGGGTGTGCTTCCTTCTCTGCTATCTTCTCTTAGATTTTCTGAATTATCCTCCAATTTAAAAACCAGTTCTAAAATTTAATAGGTAGTAGATCTATTTGCTTGATTTACCTTTTAAAAATTGGAGTGCCATTTTTACTCTTTTGTAGAATGATTTTACTTTGCCCTTGGGTGCCAACAAAATGTGTCCTTTAGATACATAAATTTGATGAACTGGTTGAATAAAATATTTCTTTCTCTATAAAATAATGACTTCTATATTAAATAGTTAAGCCTCCAGGAAAGTCACATATCTTCATCTCTTTATTAATGTGGAACTTTTCTATAGCAGATGGATGTCAAGTATCAAACATTCATTGTCAACAGACCTTGTAGTGGGAAATCCAGATGCCCAATTTTTCTCTCTTTGGACTACTTTGAAACCAAGGAAAAAAAATTTTTTTTTTTTTTTTGCAAAGGAGGAGACAATAAAGGACATTTATCAATAGTTTTAAATTTTCCTGAAATCATTGCAGGAAAAAAAAAAAAGAAAGAAAGAAAACTAAAAGAATTCTTATTTAGGGACCGGGGATTTGGCTCAGGCGGTAGCGCGCTCGCCTGGCATGCGTGCGGCCTGGGTTCAATCCTCAGCACCACATACAAACAAAGATGTTGTGTCCACCGAAAACTAAAAAAATAAATATTAAAAATTCTCTCTCTCTCCCTTTCTTTAAAAAAAGAATTCTTATTATTTAGTATTTTAAGTTTGAGTACTGAATTTAGCATTGAAAAGCTTTGTGATTCTTTTACTATCTCTGAGTTTGAGTATCCATTTATAGGAAGATAATCACATACACACACACAAAAAAAAATGTTGCAGGTTTTAAACATTGGCACGTGTTAGGTTGATAATTAATTTATGAGTTCTTCTTTTGTATTTAATCTTCATTATTAAAAATCAAGACATCAGATACAAAGAGTTTTTAAAAAAGGAAATAAGCTGGAATTTTATAATGGTCTTTGAGAAATTAGACTTCTTTTTTCAGCTTTTTGAGTTGCCCAATATCATGGTCTATCCTTTTATTCTAAAAAGTTTAAGAATATTTACTGGTCTAGAACTCACTGCACAGCAGAATGAATATGATCTTCAAGTTTGTATCCAGCTGAATAAGGACATGTTTGCAATTTTGTTTTGAATTCATGGTGTCCTGATTTATTAAAATAAAATAAACACAATCAAAGTGTGTATTATAAAGATGGAATAATATAAAGAAAACAAAGCCATTAGAATGTAGATAAAATAATAAGAAGAATGACTTCCATCAGTGTGCTACAATTTGTGGGCATTATAAATGGCTATTAATTTTGGTACTCAACAATTAGGAGTTTAAAGTAAGAAGATAATTAAGATAGAGAGTTCACAGCACAAAGAACTGAAGCTTTGGCTTTATAGTGACTGAGTAGTAGTCATGCTCTAATTACTTACCCTGTCCTTATGATCACCAACTTTTCTGTGTCCCCTTTTCTCCCATATCCAAGATGATAATAAAAATCTAGTTGCTAGCCTTAAATATTGAATAGGAGTCAATGATGTGCATTCATTAAATTCATTTTTCATATATTCGTGTAGCAAAATCATAACTCTTATTTTTCTAATAAGATGGAATTCTAATGGTTTATGAGTAGAAAACCCAGTTTCTTCTCTTAAGATTCCTCTCCTTAAAACTGTCCCCAAACCCTGAAGACTTGCTCTGATTCCTACTTTGGAAGTAGGAATCCATTCCCTTTCAAAAGCAAGTTGTGGAGAAAACTCAACTCTGCTCTGTTAATTACTGTCAACATTGTTTGCTATTGCACAGGGTCACAACTGAATAATGATCCTGCATTCTCTGATAGATGAAGCTTGTCTCTTGAGTGGCCCAGATCCTGTACCAACCATGATGAATACCCAAGGGGAGATGATCTCATGCCCTCAACACTAGGTTCGGTCAAAATGTATTTCAAAGCACAAGGCATGTCAAGGTTATATCTCTTAACAATTCCATTCCTTTTAATTTTATTTTATTTGCCATATAAATAGCAGTAGCTGAGAACAATAGGATCAAGGCAAATGAGCTATTATCTCATATTCGTCTTTTCAATGATTATCTTTTTCCAAGAAATAAAAGATACCCCCAAAATACAAAAAAAATTTACTATACTCTTAAAACAATCACAGCCTACTTGCTCTAGCTTTGCCTGAATAAAACATAAATAACTAAGAAGAAAAAATAGCTATTCAAGCAGAGAGTGGCATGTTCTCTCTCCTGCTATATGAATGAGAAGCCGTCAGTTTAAACAACCCACTAAAGTACATCTGGCATAATCTTTAGTTTGGCAGGTACTCTACGAAATGGGAAAGCATTACAACAATGCACACATCAAATCAATAACTATGGTCATTGACTCTCAGAGAAGAGCTCAGCAAAAGAGCACCACATTTTCTAAAGTCAATGCTGCTCAGTAGTTAGGAATATATGCTGTGTAGGCAGTCTTGTGATTGCACCCAGTTCTACTAAATTAATTACTGGATGATCAAGATGGAGAAAAACCAAGTCCTGGATGTCATGCTCTGAAGATCCAATTATACCCTATCTTCAGTGGAGAACCAATGAAGAGTTTTAAGCTTGGAAAGTACATGACAGGATCTATGCTTAAGAAAGCTCACTCTGGAAATTAAATAGAAAATAAAGCTCAGTTAAAGAGCTCTTTCAGATCAGATTATCAGAGTAGCATTGAATAAAGAGATCTCTTATTGCTTAATAAGGAAGAAATTTGACATAATACTGGTAAAGAATGAACTGTCTATAATGTTAAAATATTATAATAAAAGTCAAAAATGGGATTTGGATATTCTAAAATCAATCTTAATTATATCCAATGAAATACAGTTCAATAGGATTTTGCCATCCAAAAGTTGACATTTAAAGTAAGACTACTATATGTAAAACCATTTGGTATTGACATAGGAATAGAGACACAGATTCTTTGAAATGAACAGAGCTTATGACATGATGGAGTTATTTTATTTATTTTAATTCTTCAAAGAAAGGAGAAATTCAATAAATGGTTTTGGGAAATTGGCCAACTATTTGAAAGAAGTGTAAAGACAAATTATTATTTCACACAATATACATGAGAATGTCAATATGGATTAAATATTTTCAAATAAAATGATGCCTAACCCAATGTTATTAGGAAAAATGAATAAATATTTAGATAATTATGGTACAAAAAGAGCTTTTTGAACAAGACATCAAAATCTAGAAGTAATGGGAAAGTTGGTATTTGTTCTAAACTATTTCTGCAGACATGTATGTATAAAATAAGTTTCTCAATTGCTGAATATGTAAAATATTCACAAAGAACAAATGAAAATAATTATCACATAAAGCAAAGTGAATTTTTCTAGCACCTGCAAAGAAGTTTGGGGTAGGGATGGGCATTTTTAATTTTCCTTTAAAATTTGCAAATGATGTTTTTTGTTGTACAAATAGGTAAAGAATAATAATTTTATAATACTTTGGTGGGAGTAAAAGTGGCATTCTTCTATCAAAAACTATTTGGTATACCCCATTAAAAATATTTAGAAGAACTCTTTCTAAATTGACACAATAGGAGAGAAAGAAGTAATCCATGTAATTAATAAAAATACATAGAACTGAAATAATGAGCTGCTTTCCATATTAACTGCACCAATTTGCAGTACCACCAGCAGTGTATGAGTATACCTTTTCCCCTCATCCTTGCCAACATTTATTATTGTTTGTATTCATAATAGCTGCCATTCTGACTGGAGTGAGATGAAATCTTAGAGTAGTTTTTATTTGCATATCTCTAATTGCTAGTGATGATAAACATTTTTTCATATGTTTGTTGATCGATTGTATATCATCTTCTGAGAAGTGTCTGCTCAGGTTGTTGGCCCATTTATTGATGGGGTTATTTGTTTTTTTGGTGCCTATGAAATTAAGCTGAAGAGACAGATTTGAAAATTAATTTCAATTACTGGTGCAATGAGACATTGCTGGATTTTCACAGTAGCCCTCCCTCTGGTCTGTGCCCACCTAGGTGATAGTCTTTCTACTTCTCATCCAGTAAAGGCAAATCCAATCTACAACACTGATAAGGAACCTTAAGTTTACTACACTTTATGGAGAAATGAAAGAGAGTCTTACAAAGCTACCACTTAATAGGAGTTCACCAACTGGCAATTTCCCTTCACTTCTACTCCAATTCCTAAAGTTTTCTAAAATCTTCCAAGGTTAAGACCCTCATTTCACCTTTCTTATACTTTTTCCACAATCCTCACTTTCCTATGGCAATATGGCAATGGATCAGCCTGTATCAGCAAATTGAAGCCTTACCTTCCTTAGAAGAACATTTCCACGAAGCTTTTTAATCCCTAAGGGCTTATTATATTTTTCATTAAAAAGGTAGCTTTATATATTTATTTTTCAATTGACAGAGTATGGATAAATTCTAGTTTTACACAACAGGATATTTTTGGTCCATTATGTTATTTAAGCAGTTATTTTAAGACAAACCTGGATGTGATGTTTCTAACTCCAAATATCTTTTAGAATAGCAGGAAATTAAAAGTATTTTAAAGTACAAATATTTTGAGTTTTAACAAAGCATATGATAAAATACCATTGCCGAGTGATGTTTTTGAAAATATTTCATACAAATAAAGACATGGGGGAACTTTGAAAATATTTTTATTCTGTTAGTTTTTTTTTAATGTCATTTGTGACTGAACAATTGCTTCAAGGTTAATTTTCTTTACCTCCATATCATCATATTGAGGGTAGATGACTTGTCTTCTTAAATCACAGCCTGGAAAAA
Source organism: Callospermophilus lateralis (assembly GCF_048772815.1). Lineage (NCBI taxonomy): Eukaryota > Metazoa > Chordata > Mammalia > Rodentia > Sciuridae > Callospermophilus > Callospermophilus lateralis. The sequence goes on from NC_135322.1 coordinate 43,889,403, forward strand.
GAGTTGATTGCAGTTGAATTCTTCTTGACTTGAAGAGCGCAGGGTTCCTATATTCACATGTGTAATGTGAATATCTTGCTGCTGTCATGAACAATTTTATTTCTATAGCCGATTGTAAAATGTGCTCAGAAAAATCAATAATTCATTAACATTTTGATAATTTTATATATATTTTAGTAAGATTTGCACTGTTAGTATCCAAGGACACTTAGCTGGTTTTTTGGTTTCTTTGAAAGGGCAAAAAGATAACACATACATACAAACTATATAAATTTCATGCTTTGATGTTCTAGGAGCTTTGAAATATATTTCAAACACATATTCCTGCGGCAGTTAAGTAAATCTAAGTGTTGATATCGTTCTCTCTGACTTATAATGAAATCCAACTTAAAAGAGGCAAGTGGCATCATTGAGGATAACTGTGAACACAAGGACCTCATGGGTTCATGATGCTTGAGCTATGCATACTCTGCGTAACAATGCAAAGAGTGAATGGTAGGGGTTGTGAGAGAATACAGGCCCACTGGTTTCCAGTGCAGTGTCCCTTGCAGAATACTTCCCAAATTTTTATTAAATTTACCTACATATATGCTGAAGAAACCAGAGAAACAAAGCCCATAAGAGGCATTGAACATCTCCGTGGCCACAGGCTATATTTTCAAAGGTCCCCTTCAGGAGTTTATGACCTCCTTCCTGTCTAACATCATGGTCTCCTTATTAACTTTACTAAGTGCTTTTTAAGACATTGAACAAAATTTGCAGAATATGTACACAAAGTAATACAAATAATATTACATGAAGAAATGAAAGAGATTTTTATTTTTAAGTTCAGTTATTTGACCTGCAGATATTGTGTATTTGTGAGAAGGTGATTTTAACATTTCTAACTACTTAATCCCGGATATATAAAAGGTACAGTTGGCCCTCCATATCTATGACTCATACACTGGTGGATCCAACCAACCATCCATAAAATAATCTACTTAAAATTGTGTCTCTACTGAAAATATGCAGACTATTTTTTGTCATTGTTCCCTAAACAACGCAGAATAACAATGGTTTATAGGACATTTTCATTTACTAGGTTTAATTAGTAATTTGAGATGATTCAAAGTATATAGGAGGACATATATAAGTTACATGAAAATACTATGCCATTCAATATGGAATTGAGCGTCTGCAGATTTTATTTTGTCCTGGAACCAATCTCTCAGGAATTCCAATAGACAACTGTGTTTATTAACACTAATAATATTACTAGTCATATATTTTAAGAATTTGGCTACATTAAATGAACATTAAATCTTTCAGATTAATTATAGATTTGTTTTGAAAAAAATCCAAAATGCAATTTTTTTGACAATTGTGCCCATTTTTACATTAATCTCGTAAGAGCTGCTGTGTTTATAACATAATGTTTTCCATTTGGAATCATGCAATGTCTGTCCAATAAAATAAAAACAACCTTTCATGTTACTCATAAGGTCTTATTTTATTTTTGAAAAGGAAATCATTAATTTTAATATACTTACAAGCAAACTTTTTATATTTTAAGCTTTTAATATTTTATACACATAAGTGAAATCCCATTATTATATAGTCTAATTATTCCTTTTTAGTAGGTAGAAAATTTATGTTTTTAAACAAGCTTGCTTTCTTTTTTTTCAAACAGTGGCTTCCTATAATTTTTTTTAATCTTTATTCATCTTATTTATTTTTATGTGGTGTTGAGGATCAAACCCAGTCCCAACAAGCTTTCTTATTAGTTAACAATAGTCTTTAAGGAGCAAGGCTGTTCTCATTTGGGTACTTTATTATATCATCAGCAAGCCATGTAAATATTATTTCTACCTTTCTGTTGTCTGTATTAATTTTCATCTAGTTCCTCATGCAACAGAGTTAGTAATCTCTACTTCTCTAAGGGAATCTTACTTTCTATAATTCCAAAGCTACAATCCTGAAATAGAAGGTATCTTATTTCAACCTATTCTGAGATGCTTCCAACACGTGAGTACTGACAGAGCTTCCCATATGTCACCTACCAGTCATCACTTACTGAAAATTTCACTCTAGTGTAAAACTTCTTCCACCTACTAATGCATAAGATAAGTAGTTCCCAAGAAAATGGTTGAGTGTCCAGAGTAATCTCCACTGAATGAAAAACACATGTAGACATACTCCTCCATTTACTACAGTTAGATGTAAGCCAGGTACTGTGCAAACAGTACACCAGCTGTGTCCTGGAAAGACAAAAACCAAAATGTCTTACATATCTTCAAATTCATCATGACATTGTAGAATGTTGTTTTAGAACAACTGGCAATAATAAGGCTTTGCGACACAGATGCACAGAACAATAGTGAAAAGAGCACCAAAATAATACTGTTGATTCTTAGACTTCATTCCTAGATGGAATTATTGCTCTGAGTTTCCATATACTCCATGCTACAACTGTCATTTTAGGGAATAATACTCAAGATTATACCTGAGCTTTTTATTTAAAACTAAACATTCCGGCAAGTACTTCCTATGTGAAATATAAACATATAGAAGAAAATTAGAATTATTCTATACCATTATCGTGTCCCTCACATGAAACATCGTGAAAGGTTTAAAGGAAGGGTTAATGAGATTCTAAAATTCTCATATTTCCTTCTTGCCCAGTAAACCAGAAAGAAAATATGTCAGATACTAGCAAATGCTTAGAATTTAAAACATAAAAATAAGGTTACTGACTTTGTTGCCTTTTACTTTTCTAATTTTTAGAATCCTTATGCTACTGAAATTACTTGTGGCACTTGGCACTTGTTAAAGAAAGTCACTTAATGTTAAACTAGCTAGAACCTGGAGTTTATCATGAAATAAAATTGTTTAATGTGCTTTTTAAAATACTTAACTGGATTTCTGTTTCAGAAAGAATATTTTTCACTTTAGATCCAATAACCATCATAAGAAGACAATGCAAATGGTGGCTATTACATAGGAACTCTATAACCAGTGTAAGAATAGAGAAGTAAAGAACATAAAAAATAAAAAAAAATAAGAACTAAAATTACTCTAGGGAGAACCTATTTCATGCTGTTCTCTTAACTTCTGGTGCTTGGCAGCAATACTTGGCCTACAGATGTCTGCTTTCATTCTGTAGTACTTGCTATGTGTATATCTGTCTCTGTGTCTCTTCCCTTTTTCTAATAAGGATGCCAGTTATATTGAATTAAGTATCCATCATCCAGTATGGCCTCATCTTAACTAATTATATTTGCACAATCTTATTTTCAAATGAGGTCAGATTCTAGGTTCCAGGAAGGACACAAAATTTGGAGGAAAATTATCCAACTCAATACAGGGTCTTTGGGTGAATCTCTTACAGTTTCATATATTATCACAGATTAAATGTTTGTGTACATCAAAATCCATCTATTGAGATCCAAACTCCAAAAGTGATGGCACTGGAAATGGAGCTTTTGGGAAGTAATTAGGATTAGATAAAGTTATGAAGATGGATCCTCATGATGGGATTAGTACCTATATAAGTCATTCCTACCTAAGGTGGAAGAGGAGGAGAAGGAGGAGGAAGAGCATATAGTGAGAAAGCATCCATCCATAAGCCAGGAAGACATCCCTCACCACAACCCAACCATGTGAGCACCTTGATCTTAGACTTCCAGCTTCCTACAATCTGAGAAAATAATTTATTGTTTAAGCCACTGAATTTATGGTATTTTCTTAATGGCAGTCCAGACTGAAATTAGACACTTATTAACCATATCTTTAATATATAAAAAATGATTCTACCTATTTTAAGGTTCACATGAAATAAACACATATTTATTAAACTGGATATGCTAAATTACTGATAATATATTGAGGGATTATTTTATAGACTGCTTCAGGGTATGTTTAAGACATCTAAAGCAATGAAGGAAAGAACATTTGAAATCATTGAAATTTAGTGCACATAAGCAGAGACAAAGTGAACTGTCCCAAAGAAGAGAATTTTAAAGAGAAGATACATTGCAAGGTACCTGTCACTTAGCAGGTGCTTTCTTGCTGCTAATTTCCTCTCTTTCTCTCAAGAATTAATATTAATGTAGCTCTTCATGTAGAGCTTCTGCTTCATATCTAGTTTATTTTTCATTTTAGATCCATGTATACATTAAAAACAGCATATTTGTTTTCTTAAATCTTGAGTATCAGAATATGTTGCCTATGGTCTGCAGTGTCTTTCATTATCTATAGATTCAAGGTCAAAGTATTCTGGCATTCAAAATACACTATATTTGACTACGTGATAACTTTTACACCTCATTTATTGAAGCCATCTTCTTCAAATTACCTGGAATTCTTTTGATTCTTTAAGCACATCCTAAAACTATCCTAAATCCAGGCCTTTTGTTGTGTCCTCCCTTTTACCTGAAATTATGAACACAAGTAATAAAGGATTCAACACTAAGCAAGGAAGTCACTGTTTCTTTCTGGGATTAGTGGGAAACTCAGATAATTGAACAAGGAATTCTACTATACTGTCATGAAGCCAGTATAGGGAAAGTGCAGTTTCTGGGATTTATGGTAGAGAATCTGATCAAAGCTTTGTGAAGACCATATTTGATCTCAGGGAAAAGAAATAGATAATGAGGGATAGAGGGATCTATGAAAAGAGTACAACATATTTAAGTCTGTGGCTTGACTTTTCCACACAATTGAAATAAATTTATTCTGACTGTAGCACAGAGTATTGGGGAAGAAAACTTGGGAATTATAAGTGATGAGGCTGGAGAACAAATGAGCAGCTAGTTCATAAAAGTCATAGTGAGTCAAATTAAGGACTTTGTATTGTAGATCAACGAGGAGCCATTTTTCCCCACTAATTAGCATACATAAGAGCCAAGGTCTTTCTTATTGAGGCTCTAACTATTTTGTATTCTTTCTCTCAAACTTCTGCTCTCTCTGACTTCTATATTTCTCAATAATTACTTCCAGAATGTTAGTGTAGTTGTATGAATGAATGGTAGAGTAATTCCAAAAGAGAAAAATCAGTGCCATTTCCTTTTAGTCAATCATTTGGTGATCTTTCTCCAAAACTTCAGGTGGGAAAAATTCAAAGATAGCACATCCTCTCTATAAGTAAGAATGATCTTTTAAAAATCCAACTAGCAGTTGATCTTGATTTGCTAAATATATTTGTCCACCTTCTAGTTAAGGAAAGGCAGCTAAAATGTTCGAAGACTTAAAACACTGCCAAGAAATCATTTGAGCCAGCCCTGCTTACCTTTCAATTAAAATTCCAACTTGATAAATGGACACACACTATCTAATTTGCAAGAAAGAGAAATCAATAAATCTCTATGATATGGACACCATGATTCAACGCAGAGAAAATGGTATTCGTATAAATAGGCTAATATATAAATAGGGCTTCAATGATATTCTTAATGGAAAAGAGAACCTAAAAAAAACAAAAAAAAATGGTAAAAGATATAATGTAATCTCATTCTTTTCAGAGAAAATGAAAAAAATAAACCAAATTAAAAAGAAAGAAAGATATGATTGAGGGTTTGTGTTAGAATTAATAAAAGGAAAACACCAATATCCAAAGGTGTATATGCTATCATAAAATTCTTTATATCTGCAGTACTTAGATTTTATTTGCTTTCTGTGCCTGCATTCTTCTTGAGATATTTTCCCCAAGTTCAGTTATATTGGAAAGTAAGATTATATTGCTATTGAGTTCATTTTCCTAGTATATAATACCAAACTGGGTTGCAATATCTGACAGATTTATGACTATTTGCTGAGACATATTTTATAAAATGGCAGAATAGAAGGCATTTTTTTCAATCTGCTTTCTGTAGCAAACCTTCATAGGAAAAAAAAAAGTTTTTAAGGAGGAATATATTATGACTTTTTTTTTTGTCTGAGGCAAAGGATATTTCTGAATAATATGTTGCAAAATAATGTGTTTCAGATGAAACACACAATTCATTGCTTATCCTATAGAGAAAGACGTCTTTCTGTCTCTGCTAAATATGTGCGTTCATGGGTATATAAAAATAGAATGCACTTGGCAATGAAAGTTACCGCTGATTGATGAGACCCCATTGTCAAACAATTGATAGCTAGTGAGGAATTATAGTGACCTTGTAGTAGAGCACAAATAATTCAACAGCCCCTGAAATATGTTAAGCAGACTAGCTTCTCTCTTAGGGGTGCCTAGGTCACTTCAGTAGGGGAAAATGCATTTCTCTGATTTCCTTCAGAACCAGTGTAATCACCTCTTGGCAGGGAAGAGAGCAGGAAGTTTCAAGGCAGTTGCCTGGGATATATTCACTCATCACTATTATTGTTTTCATTGATAAGGAATAAAATTATATCTCTTATAGATTTATTGCAAGGATTGGATATAATGTGTGTGAATGGAGAACAAAACTCATAGCATTGATGTGCATTAGGAGGTGGAACCAATAGGACTCTAGGCGAAAGCACATATAGACCAACTGCAAAAGAGTCATCAAATCATTCAAAGACACATGGTTTTGTTATTTGTTGATGTCCTTAGGAATTTTTTCTTTTTACATAAAATGAAAAGAGTTTCACTATTTTGAGCATTTTGATGCAGACACCAGTAAATGTTGAAATAGGAGAAGAATCTCAAGTTCACATGGGTCTGTTGTTCAGAAGACAAGCAAATCATGAGTAGGGAGCAACAGATGTGAGTTATATTCTATATGGGTTTGGAAACCACAGGAATCCTTATCATTCTGAGAGCTGAGATGCTATGAGAGGTGAGCCAAGACAGGGGATCGATAAAGGAAAATAAGGGAGAAGATGACTTCATATTTCAAGATGCCCGATCTCCATCAGTGGTCAGTGGTCATGTGATAGTCTCCCAGCAGAAGCCACTGACACAGAAAAGATTATAGCATGGTTACTCAGGAAGGGCATGATAAGTGGGATGAAAGCTGCTCAAACTATCTCAGTCATGTTCACAGGCAAAGCTAACCACTAGTAAAGAACAGGTTTTGTTACCCCACAATGATAACAAAAATCATTACAAACATTTTCTATCTTGAAAGGACATGATTTATGTCTGAAAATCAGCTATTCCAGAAATTCACAGAAAAATGTATTCTTTGGAATGTTCACTTTGGATATTGGGATGTGAGTTGAGGTTTGCAATTTCAAGAAATTCATCTCTAAGAAATTGTCACCAATATGGACCATATAATCAGAAAGAACTGATCACCCTGATCTTTACTGTCAGAAAGGAAAAGGGAAAACCAAGTTGGAGCTCAGTGTGGGGCTTTTTGGAGGCCTTTATAACTGTATGTCCCCTTCAATGAGTTGTGAAACAGAGTTTGAAGAATAACGTTTTTAATGGAAGACAATTATTAAACACCTAAAATGCAAGTTTTAAAATGCAAGGAGAACCTTGTCAGAACTGGAAAACGCAGAGATGAGTAAAATACTTTAAAAGCTAAAGGACTGTGATAAAACAACAACAAAAAAAAAAAAAAAAAAAACAAACAAACAAAAAAAACCCCAACAAACCCTAAGGCGTAAGCAGGAGAAATCCAAGTGATACCAACAAGCATAACCATTTTTATCTTTGTAAAGAAAGTTGCACAATCTGTCTGAAGGTGTTTGAGTACCATTCAGCTCTCTAAGACCTATGAGATTTCTATTATTCTCTGATGTCCCCTCATTTAGAAAATAGTGTGTACAACATATGCCTTCAATACAATACTAAACAAAGATCAACACTCATTTTGGCAGCTATACCACCACTGTGGAAACTGAAAGGAAAAAAGACATTTTGCCATAAAAATGTTGGCCAAAAAAAAATAAATCCAATTGTATCTCAAATTGATCTTTAGATTATATATATTACATGTCTTTTTTTTTTCTTCTAAGTATTTTGCCCTCTCTTTCATGGCTAAAGTGTTCCTTTTTTTCAGGTAATATTTTTTTTTCAGGAAACCTGTCAAATTCTTTATATCTACAAGATCAATGACTCTATAATCAATAATTGTAATTTTGATTTGCCTTCATTTTAATCAGAAATACATGTTTTGATGAAAGAGCAGCATCCAGAAGCTCTAACACATGTGTTAACTATTATAATTGTAACATCTGGCATTTATTGAACTCTTAGAAGTTCCTGGATATATATTGTATGTTGCATGTGCAAAGCTTCCTGCTGGAGAGTTGGACTGGGATTTAATTACTCTTTCCCTTTTTACAAAAGATAAAGGCTAAGAACAAATAGAATACTTTCTTATTATAATAACTTCTTCCTTTATAAATGAGATGTGTTGAACTTTTTCCATCATCAAATCTCTCTTTCATTGCACTATAAAAAGTTCTACCTGGAAATAAACTTACTTTGTTCATTTTATATTTTTAAACAGAAGATTTTTTTTTTGATAGTGTGGTTCTTCCTTTGGCTGCTTACATGGAAAGATCAGGACTCACCTCATTAAATATTTCTTAATGAAATATTTTCCAAACATTTCCCTTTTGTGTGACCGGTAATATTTTCATAGTCTACACCTCATTAAATATTTCTTAATGAAATATTTTCCAAACATTTCCCTTTTGTGTGACCGGTAATATTTTCATAGTTTACATTTTGATAAAAGTAAGTAAGTGTCCCAAGAGATTTGGGAAACTTCACATTTCTGATCTACCATTTCCTCATCAATAAAAAGGAAGTGACAATAGAACTGACCCCTTCCAGTTTCAACTTGAGATTGGACTGTTGAAAGCAAATCCCTTAGTACAGTACTGAGGGCACAGTGCTTACTCAATAAAGTTTGGTGGAATTCTTTTCTTCTTCTTTAATGTGGCAGGAGATAAAATAGATAGGTAAGTAACTTAATTAATATCAACCCATTAATTGCTGACATAGTGACAGATGATTTGATGAGTGTTTAATGGATTGTTTTCCTGTCTCATGCTCATAGAGAACAATTTAGGTAGAAATGGAGTCCCATTTGATGAGAAGCTGAGACCTAGGGAGGTTAAGGCCAATTCCCATGAGTGTTGTTTGCCAGAGGCAGACTATGAATTTCAGCTCTTCAAACATGTCAATTAAGGGGCTTTTCTGTGTTAAATAATAGAAAAACAATTCCATAGGCATCAGCCATAAGAGAATATTATTAGTGTATAACACTAGAATTCCAGATGCACAAGTATCCACTGGTCACTGGTCCAGGTGTTTTGACTCTTTATCTACGCATCTCGTCTTTCTTCCTGGTGTTGAAGCCAGGTATGCATGTATGCCACTGCAGTGTTTCAAGCCTTCACATCTGGATATGACAACATGAAAAAGGACAGATCATACTTTTCTTAGACTTTCTAAAAACGTTTGCCCAATTTGCAGTTTTGTTCACTTGCCAATTCCTACACAAATGATTGTATCCAGAAAAATTAAATTTGCTAATGGGCCTAGGTTGTAACACCCCCCCACACACACACACACATGGACAAGGTGATATAAACAGACAAAATGTTATGAAAATGCTTTTTTTAAAATGAAAAGGTGATTTTTGAAAAATGAATGTAAATAAACAAAAAGCAACCAAGCTAGTTTGTCAGATGTTTACACTCTGTCACTCTTTGGGTTAGACTCTTTTAATAGAAAGGCAGTATAGATACACAGATCACAGAGTAAACAAGAACGTAATTTGTAATTTGCTGGACGTTCAGAAATGAGCTGCATGACTTTAGCACAGTGGCATAATATCTTTGTGACTGTGTTTCTTTTTCTTTTATTTTTGGAGATGAAGTTTCACAAACTCACACTGGTCCCAAACTCCTAGTCTCAAGTAATCCTTCTACCTGAGTCAACAGGCAATCCACTGAACCTAGCTCCAGCCTCTATTTTTTAAATCTACAAAATGGATTTCTGTGAGTATTGATTTAGGCAATCAGAGCTGATTAGTACATGCACATTATAATCTGGGAGCAGAAATAGAACCTAGAGCTAGAGAAAAGACTGTAGAATTGGAATCTGTTGGACTGGAATTAATTCTAGGCTCTATCGAAAACTGGCTATACTGAATTTCACCCATTCCCAAATTTCACTATGCCATTTGAAAAGAAGAAGAACACAATTAAAATAAAACAAAACAAACGCACAATCATATCAAATTTGTTGTGAGGATACAACGATACACAAAAATCATTCAGTGCATTGTTTCTCCTACACAGTCCTTACATATTTTTACTATTAACAAAACTGTGAAGTACAATTTCTGTCATCCAAGGGTTTAGTATCCAGTAAAGGAAGAAGACAGAAATAACAAATAAAATATATTACAACAATGATACAGATGTTAAACAGTGTAATTTTGCAGGTCCATGAGAAGTAGCTTTATCTCCTTGAGGGGTCAAACATTTCCCAGAGGAAGAGAAAATAAGTAGTGCACAGAAGGACTCAGTCTCTCCCTTACAAGAGGAAGCAACATGCAGAGAGCCTCAGGGGTGTGGGGAAACAAGACGATTGAGTTAGACAACTCATAGCACGGATGATAACACCGGTTTTCATAGCAAGTCTGCACTGTCTTATCCAAAGCAAAGATGTTCTGCTGCAGACCCAGCTGAGAAAGGAAAAGTGACAGAGAAAACAGATTTCCTCCTTATAATGTGTCAGGGAACTTGGAGTAGATTAAATCCTTGTAGGAAGGAATAGAAAGGCTCCGCAGCAATTTTGACAGAGCTGAAATAGAGCCAGGAGCCCATTACTTTAATACTGCGGGAACCCAGACAGATCGGCATCGGAGCCATTCAGGAAAGGTGGGCAGATTGATGACATAGTCCCAGGTGACATCTTAGAGCAATAGTGGGCTTTCAATACTTGGCAGAATTCCAACTGACACCCAAATTATCTTCACACACTACAAATTCTGCAGGCCACTGCTGATGTATATGTTGTCAGGAGGTAGGAACTCAGTAGACACTCAATTCATATTGTGTATACTAACTTATTTTGTAAATGACAATGCAAAGTTTGCTGTTAATTTATGTTGCAATGCAAGGAAGAGAATATTATGTGTTTGATGTACTGCAATATTTCCAAGGCAAATTTACATGATGTTGCCAGATCACCTGTCTTCTATTCCTTCCCTTTTCCACCAATCTCAGGTACTCCTCAGGTGTCTCTCCAGAACACACAAGGATTCAAGAAACTTGATCTAAGAGGAGAAGAATATAGGGCCAAGAAAGTGAGATGAAATTGAGTGATGATAAAGATGAACACCATCCAGAGACTGATATGGAGAGAGATTAAGAAATCTTATTCCGTGATCTGAAATTTCTAATGTGACTATCATAAACACAATGAGGGCAGCCATTAGACAAGAGCAGATGCCCTGGCACAAAGGGGGGCTGTTCACATCAGAGCAGAAGCCCACTCAAAATAAGGATTTACTGGAAAAATAGGATTTTTCACAGTACAAACATGCCAATGATTTCCCCTACTGAAATAACAGGTAATTCAGATGGCTTCAGGATAAAAATTTATATTCCAATTTGGCAAGATGCATAAATTTCTTCAACATTTTCTTCTCATCTTTTTTCATAGCAATATTTCCCAACCCCTCTGACATATACCCACACTATATTCTTTGTCAAGGTCCTACTGATATATGTACAGTTTTCAAAAAAATCATGTAGTTTCACACCTCCCCAATCTTAGGCTGCTTTACCAGCAAAACTGTTTTTGTTTTCTTTTTTTCTCAACACCTGTTAATTATTTTTGCCTGCATCTCTGAGAATCATCGTATCTAACTTCTTTCTGACATCAGGTCTGAAATTCCGTGGTATAGGGAGAAGGTCGTGAGATATTTACTCCTTGTTTTCTTTGACTCATCGATTGCCTTATTTATTGATTCATTCATCCATTCATCAACAAATATTTGCCAGTGACAGTCTTACACCCAAGTGAGAAAATGTTTACAATACATTATCTTAAATTGTCATACTAGTTAATATCTTCTCTTCTGTTCCCTATCGCACTTATCAATTAGCTTTTTGATTGGCTGTTGACACTGGAGGGAAAGGCTATTAGTAAGGAATTGTTGAGGACAGAGCCCTATATTATTAATTTTGGCACAGTCAAACCCATGTGTCTGGATTATAGAAGTAGAACCCATAATAGTCTGTTAAAGAAATAAGTGCATGAACTATTAAGTGTAAACAGACTAAGTTAGTTGCCTACGGCTGCTATAACAAAGTATCACAAATTGCCTGGCTTACAACATCTCTGACTTAAACAGAAATGTGATGTCTCACGGTTCTGGAAGACATAGATCTCAAATGGAAGCAACATCAGGATCATGCTTTCACTGATGTTTCTGGAGAAGAATCTGTCCCGTTGCCTTTCTTTTTATTTCTGGTATTTGCTGATAATCCATTGTTTTCTTTGACTTGCCTTTAACTTTGATCTGTAGCCCCAACTTCACAGGTCATTCTTCTTCCTTTGAATGTTTATGAGTCTCTTTTCTTTTTTTTTTTTTTAAAGGACTATAGTCCTAATAGACTGAGGACCCACCCTACTCCCTTATAACCTCATTTTAACAAATTATACCTCAGTGACATTATTTCCAAATAAGTGGCCTTATTCTTAGGTTGTCAAAGCACATGAATTTGGGGTACCCTATTTAACCCAGTACATAGATCATTATAAAAAGACATCCTATAACAATGGAGAAAGAGAAAGTTTTGTGTTCTTAATGATCCTCAGAAAAAGTTGCAAAAAATATGTATAATAATGTAAGTTATACAACTTTAATTTTATTCTAACATATGGTGAATTTATTAATAATTGGTAGTCATTATCTTACATCAAAATATTATAAGTTTGTTCACAAAAATGGATATTGATAAAGTAGTTTGGAATGGAAGATTATGAGTGAAAATCATAGATCAACAAATATGTATAAAATATCACCTTGAAAATACTAATGGAGGTTACATATTCAGATTGTTACCCTTAACTCCATCAATGTGCAAGTCCACACATGTGCACATGTGTGCGCACGCACATGTACACACATACACATTAAGTGGGTCCACTATATTTGAGGGTTCCACATATAGAATTCAGTCAACCATTGATTGTGATCCTTTTGTTGATAGGAAGCCTGTGGTGATTCACTTGCCCTCCAAGAGAAGTGAATTGTCATTCGTGGGAAAACTAAACAAAACAAAACATAGAGTTGATTTGCTCTTCTGTTAAGGTTACACAAACAGGAATTACAATTCCTCTCCAAAAGCACTGCAGTGTTCCAAAAGAAATACTAAACTAAAGCAACAGCAGCAATTTAGATCATAGTACAAATGGATTCAAAATACTTCATTCAGGCATTCACAAGATATAGTTTGGAATAAATAATCCTGAGACTCTTCTACAGATGCTGTTTTTCAATAATATTCTTACTCAAGGAGCCCATGAGGAACAATATGAAAATGTACACTGAAGTCATGTACCAGGCCTCAGTTTTATTGCTTGCTGCTACTAGAATCAAAGATCTAAATTTAATCCAAATGGAGATGATATTGACTATTCTGAAGATGAAGAAGAACCAGGAATCATTTAGAAATCCCTCCTAAGGTCAGATCCAAATTTATATATACATTTTTGCTCTGTGTCAACAGGTTTGACATACACAAAACCATTATCACTTTGGATCTTATGTGAATATAGAAAAAAGATTTCTCTAGTCACTATCAAAGGTCAAAAGCTGTATTCAATGCAGCTAAAATTTAGACTGAAGCAATTGTTACTGATAAATACCATGTCAACAACTTTTTCAATTTTTGACCCCATGATTTGTTTGTTTGGTCATTTGTTTTTCCAGACAGCAAACTGTACTTCTTTCAGATATAAAGTCTTCAAATGTGGAGTTAAATTTCTAAGTTATAAGGCATACAAGCGCCCTGAAAAGTGTCTAAATTCTAGAAAGTAATAGTTTGTTTTATCATACCTTCACTGTTCTGAATTTTGTGATTGCCTTCTCTGTCTCCTCATAAAATCATAAGTTGTGTTTTAAAATATATACGCAAACATTGTTCGGGAATAATAAGGAAAACTTTGCTCCTACCAGATGGACTAAAAATACTAAAAAGCTCAGATACAAAAAGTACATTTTTCAGTTCATAAAAACCTCTCTAATGAGACAGATGAAAATATGAATTGCTTCTAATGAGCTCAGAATTACATATACTTCCCTTGGTTTAATTTTCTAAGTGTTCATAGATATTTTTTGTTGTGCTTATTATAAAACAAGAAGTGGCCACTAGGCTGTGATAAACCAATTTGTGAGATTAAAGTGCTGAACTTGAACGGTTTCATTAAATTCTAAGTCATGAGTTGAAATCTGAATTTTAAAAGCCTCTTTTTCTTATTTACACAAGATCCACAGCATTTATGCAGGCAGAAAGTAGTGCCAATTAATGCTGACTCTGTTGATGAGGTCTAGAAGGACCCCTTAGGAATGCTATCTTTTCACCATATCTTCCCTTCATCTTTTCCCACAGCTTTCCTCCAAAAAAAAAAAAAAAAATGTAAAGCTCAAGCTTTAATGACATTAAGTCTCAACACAATATAATACTGCAAGCTTATTTTCTGGCTAGTACTCATTTATCCACGTTTAAAAATAAATTCATAGAGGCCTTACCTAATATGTTATACCTGGGGAGTTTTAGAAAACCACTTTATCACATTGAAAAAAAAATTGATCATTGCAATTGCTCTGTTTCTAATAGAAAGATGAGCAGAATTACAGTAACTATTATTTGTATGCAAACAACAGCATCTAGTTAATTAGTGGTGCTACTTAGAAATTATGGGTTTCTCAAAAAACTGCAGGGTGTAATAAAATAGAATAGAAGATCATTAGCTTTCCTTAATGAAGTTCAAGAAAAATAGGCACAGCCCTGCCTTTCTTTAACCAACGAGAGCCAAATTAAAATATATAATCTGAATATAAGAATATGCCACTTAATTCAAATGAAATGCAATATAAATTTCAGTATATGTTTAAACAACATTGATATATTTAAATTTCTATCCAACACATCATCATCCAAATATCTTAACATTCTCAATTTCATCTGTTAACATACATATAATTGGAGGCCACTGGCATGTTAAGGGAAAAGTCATTTATATGATTAGAAATAATTGAACTGTCTTAATGTACATCAAGACTCATGATACTGTCGCACTTGTACCTTTTTCACATGTAAGATTTTACTTACTATTTTTTTTTTTTTTTGTGTGTGTGTGTGTGTGTATTTACACCTAATCCATTTCAGTGGGCCTTTCTTTCTTCATCCTATCAAAGTTTGCTTTTCTTCCTTATTCTCCATAAGAAAAAAGAAGTTAAAAATATTGTGTGTCTGAATTTCGAACACTCCCCTAGATTATTTTATAAATGAGCTGCTGTTATCAAAACTGCTGAAACGGGAACCACCTTCCATGGGGTGTGCTGGCCAGCATTGAGTGGCTTTCATAGGTATGTTTATACATATGGATGTGAATAGAAATATATGTTCATAAATGAATCCTCTGAGAAAATGTCTACACACATATGTGTGTGCTTGTGTGTTCGTGTGTAAGTATGTATAAGACAAGAGAAACAATAGAAAAAAACTAAAAACAAGCAAATATTGGCCTGAAAGATAACTAGAAGATAATTATAATATAAAAGTAGTTCTTTTTTTTTTAAATAAGCCTATAGAAGCCACACATGCATCTCAGCTGGAAAATAATGAGCTCTAAGACATTAACCTATCTGTGGAACAGAGCAAAAGAAAGATCTGGGAACAAAAGCAGAAACTGGCTCTAGATCAGTACTGTTTCTTAATTTCCTTCTATATACTATTGTAGTCTAAGAAGCTGTGCTCTTAGATGTTTACATTTGACTTTTTAGATATGTTGTAATAATGATACCTTATTTGGGATATTCATTATATAAATGTTTTTCTGACTCTTGCACTAAATACTATGTAGGTATGGCCTTTAAAATATGTTGTAAATGAAAACTGTTAGCAAAACAATTATCATTTACAGCTTCAATGACCTTAGCTGTGTGCATCACTGTGATTAGTCTCGACTCTGATATCAGGTACATCACAAAGCTGCCTTCGATGCCAAGATAGAAAGCTTCTAGCTCTAGCCCAAAGGACATCGGGTAATAGTGTGATACTTGGGCAGTGAAACATAAAGGACAAACTAGTGTGATTATGTTTGATTTGTGTTGACTTAGAAACTGAGAAAGGTCCCTCAGACCTGAGAGTACCAGTAAATGAGGATAGAAATGGCCTGTCGGATTTGTGCTCTTTGTTACTGCTGTGCTGTTTAAAAACCTAATTCAGCACAGATTTTCTCTCCAGTGAGATGCTCTTGAATTTTGTTAGTTACAGGGCTTATTTATTAACAACGGCAATAAAATAGAATGCAAGGAAATAAATATTTGCTTTTTTTAAAAAATTAATTAGGCTATTGTTGGTTTTCATTTAAAACATACACCATGAGCTTTTTAAGTTTTACCAGGACCTCTGCTTATCACTGAAAATCCAAAATGAAAAATATGTTTTGACTTTGACTGTCTTTGTGTATGTACTAAACTGAATCTGAACATGCCATAAGCAACCCAGACATTCTAATGTATATACCATATACTTTACCTATGCACAATGATATGTCATGATTTTACATGATTCAAAACTGTACATTAAATGTGTTAGAAAATCAACACATAAAGCAATAAAACTATTCTGTATAATACTATAACTGTGGATATATATGTCATTTATTTGATCAAACCCATACAAATGAACCACACCAAGGATGAAACTTTATGTAAATACAGAATTTGAATGATAATAAAGTGTCCCTATAGTTTCATCAATTTTAACGAATGTACCAATCTGATGGCAGATGCTGATAACAAGGAGACTGTGCATCTGTGAGTGGGAGGAAGGGGTTATATTGAAAATTTCTATTATATTCTCTCAATTTTGCAGTGCAATTAAAACCTCTCTAAAAACTTATATAAGTGGTACAATATATGGATTTTTAGTTATGCTGTATATGATGTTTTGAGAATTAAACATTTTTAATATGTGTCTTGTGTTCACCTTCCGTCCTACGAGCATCTATTGTCTGTCTCAGAAAATATTTAATTTCTCTTTTTATTGTAGTGTCAAAGTGAACACCTTATGAATGTCTTATTGGGTACATTTCAGACTGTCTTTAGAAGTAAAATTGCTAGGTAATATCTACAAGTACATCTTCAACTTCACCAGATATGGCTCAATTTCTCTCAAAATTGGTTGTAAAATTTGCAGTCCTAGCAACACTGTAAAAGGGATTTTCTTGTTCCACTTCTTTGCCAAAATATTAGACTTCTAACATTACATTTTGCAAATATGAGGGTATGAAATGATATCTCTGCTTTAATCTGTGTTCATTTGAATACAAAGGAAAGTCTTCTTAAATAATTTTTGACCACATTTACTTCTAGTTTTTAACTTTCTGTCAATATCTAGACCATTTTCCTGTTGGGTTTGTCTTTTTATCGTTGTTATTTATTTGTAGGATTTCTATTTAAAGCTTTTAATATTCTACATATCAACTATTTATATATTTGTAATATGTAATCATTTTCTTCCAGTCTAGTTTCATAGATTTTCTACTTTGTTTATGTTATTTAAAAAAAATGATTATAATACCTTACTTGTTTTGTAAGCAAAAATAACTGAAATAGGAGCAGATTTCAATGGATCAACAAGCTGACTTTATTGAGCAGAGGTAGAATGGCACATTTTCAGGGGAGAAAATGGCAGCTTATACAAGAGGGGTCTGTTTTCTAAGCGGTCTTAAAGATAGTTGTCATAGCAGAATGTTTAGTGTGACTTAATCATTAGAGACTGAGGACAAACTGGTTGGGCAGTCAGGAAACTAGTTGTACAGGTTAAAAATATGACTCAGGAAAACAGTCGTAAAAGCTTGAAACTCGTTGTTACTGGAATGAAAGTCTAGAGCCCAGAGCCCATTGTTGGCCTTCTGCACCCAGGACCCATTGTCTCTGGGGAAGGATGACCTTCCCCTTCTGCCTCCCCTATCACACTATATTCCTTTTCTCATTGGGGGTTGTCATTTCCCTTTCTTGGTGGATGTTATTTCCATATCATTCACTTTTTCTTTGTCTATTTATTGAGATTATATTTATTGGACATCAGACTATTCCCATTGTTTCAAAAGATGTGACATTTTTTATTTTCCATTTGTTTTTTTTTTTTTTTGGTTTACCTCAAATAGTTTTATGTATGGGGTGTTCTTAGTCTTTCTGTATGTGTGACATAAGTGCCTATACCTGTGTCAGTCTCTTTCAAATGGTTGCTTCCATTTTAATGATGGCTTTCTTTTCTTTTCCCTCCTCCTCTTCTCCTCCTCCTCCTCTTCCCCCTCCTCCTCCTCTTCCCCCTCCTCTTCCTCTTCCCCCTCCTCTTCCTCCTCCTCCTCTTCCTCCTCCTCCTCTTCCTCCTCCTCCTCTTCTTCTTCCTCCTCCTCCTCTTCCTCCTCTTCCTCCTCTTCCTCCTCTTCCTCTTCCTCCTCCTCTTCCCCCTCCTCCTCCTCTTCCTCCTCTTCTTCCTCCTCCTCCCCTTCTTCCTCCTCCTCCCCTTCTTCCTCCTCCTCCCCTTTTTCCTCCTCCTCCTCTTCTTCCCCCTCCTATTCCTCTTCTTCCTCCTCCTCCTCTTCTTCCTCCTCCTCCTCTTCTTCCTCCTCCTCCTCTTCCTCCTCCTCCTCTTCTTCATCCTCCTCCTCTTTTTTCTCCTCCTCCTCTTCTTCCTCCTCCTCCTCTTCTTCTTCCTCTTCCTCTTCTTCCTCCTCCTTCTCTTCTTCCTCCCCCTCCTCTTCTTCTTCATCCTCCTCCTCTTTTTTCTCCTCCTCCTCTTCTTCCTCCTCCTCCTCTTCCTCCTCCTCCTCTTCTTCATCCTCCTCCTCTTTTTTCTCCTCCTCCTCTTTTTTCTCCTCCTCCTCTTCTTCCTCCCCCTCCTCTTCTTCTTCATCCTCCTCCTCTTTTTTCTCCTCCTCCTCTTCTTCCTCCTCCTCCTCTTCTTTTTCCTCCTCCTCTACTTCTTCCTCCTCCTCCTCCTCCCCCGCCCCCTCCTCCTCCTCCTCCTTCTCCTCCTCTTCCTCCTTCTTTGCAAATTAAGGAAGAGAAATGTATTTTCTCAGAAGACTAGAAGTCCAAGATCAGGTATCAACAGGGTAGTTTCTTCTCAGGCCTCTGTACTTGGCCTATGGATGGCCATCTTCCTCCTGTCTCTTCACATCATCTTGGCTCTATGTTCCAATTTCTTCTTCTTAAAATAATTTCTATCACTGGATTAGGGTACACCCCAAGGATCTCAGAAAATATTTATTAAGATGTGTTCATTTATTATAAAGTTTTAAAAATTATATCTTTCCTATTAAAAATAGATAAGTAACAATCATAAACTTTAAGTATTTGCCTACTTTTTATGCATTTTTCTAATTCTCAATTGTAAACATGAGACTTTCTTAAGCTTTCTAGCATTTTCATAATACTTGATTATTAGATTGGGTATGCTCTACTAATGCTTCTCTAATATTATACCAGCTTCTCTTGTACTATGCAATTCTCCATAATTGTCTTACATATAATCTATTACATTTATTTATAAGTCCTTCCTAGTAGGTTTCCTATGAAAGTGGTATCTGCTGTGCTATGTGTTTTAAATATTGTTCTATTATATAAATGGTATGTAAAGCATTAATTTTTAGATTTATACTCTATTTAGTAACTTGATGAATTTTCTTAGAACTAATAACTTATGTGTACATTATACTTAATTATCTTGTTAAGAAACCATATTGATTGCTTGTGAAAAAATGTTTGGTTTTTTTTCTTTTTTTCTAATTTCTTATCTTTCTCTCTCTTTCCTCCCTTCCTACTATCTGGTTTTCTTCTTCCTCTTCTTTCTTATTCTTTTCTTCTTTCAATATCTGTAATGTAATCTTAAATAAAATTTGTGAGAGAGGGAATTCTTAATGTGCTCCCAACCGTAATGGAAATGCTCTTAAAATTTTCATCCTTTACTCTCTCTTTCTGTAGATATTTCTATATGTATCCTTTATCTGGAGGCACACATTTCTTTGGATTTTTAGTTTGTCCAATTATTTTTTTTTATGATTGATGCTTGAAATTGCTATAATGTTTTGTACAGATGGAGATAAAACTGATCTGAATTATTTTCTCCCTAATCTTGTCACATGCTTTGATTTATTGTATTTTCTTTTTCATTTTCCTCCTGTTTTGAGTTTTTGGTGGATGTTGTTAATAAGAAGCTAAGAGATACTTGTAAAGTTTTTTTTTTTCCATTGTGGATTTTCATAAATCCTTACACTAGTGAAGGTCTTAGAAGGAGTTGGTACAGGTAGCAAAAAGTACTGGTGGGCAAATATTCTCATATAATTTCTCAGACTCAACAAATAATTTATATGTAATACCATTGAATTATAATGCTAAACAAATTTGCTGAATAGAAAAGGGAAATGTTCCCAATTCTGTTATTCCATGCAATTAGCTATGAATGAATGATTGACTTCAGATTCTCAAAATGTACACATATCTCTTTAATGAAAATTGTCTGTTTCAGTGAGAAAGGTTTGTTTAAATTTTATAATTATCTGAAACATTCCATAATTTGTCCCAGCCAGTGAGGAATTTCTGCTAATGATAGGTCTAGTGCATATCAGGGAACCATTAGACCAAGAAGTAAAACACTTAGTAAGCAAAAACAGGTTTTCCAAAAAATTTACTTTCATGAAAATTTCATGAATTTGGCAAATATTACTTAGATTTCCTTTCTAGCCCAAATTTATGCAAAGCAAACTGATGATTTCAGCCAGCTGTAAATTTAATAAATGCCTTTGAAATTTCTAAATTAGTAATGAGGCCAACCTGGAAACAATTCATTAGTAAAGCATACTGATTAAGGCAGCACAAATGTGTCTATTTCTTGACTGGTTTATGCTGGAGATATGTGGGGCCATAATATAATTTTAATTTTTTTTTTATCAAATTCTAGTTTCAGTTGTTACTAATGTAAGAGGAGGGAGTACTATATGTCCATTTTTTATGGTAGATGTTAGCACTTGTTGAATACAGGTGGTGGGTGTATGTAATACTTTATTTATGTCTTTTATCCAAAAAAATTACTACTTTTTCCAATCACATAGATAATTTGATTATATTTGGAAGTCTAGGTGAATACAGACTGGGTTTGGTGATATTTGAGAATCATGCACATAGATTAATATAACTTACTTTCAATAATTAAATTTGTACATAGAAGTGAATATGTTTTGAAAAAGAGATTGTACTTTTAAGTTGCTTAGGACATTTAGAAATGAAGTTGAAGATTATTTTTAAAATTGGGGCAGAGAATATAATTAAATTAAGTACTACTTATTAAACACATTCAAGTTTATGAAATTTTCTAATAAAAACAAACTTTATTGAGCATCTAATACTACACTTTACCTGATAAGTTGTATTGTCTTCATTTTATAAATAAATAAATTCATGTCCTAAGAAAGGTTAAACAACTCATTCAAAGACATGGATCTAGAGAAACAGTCCTCATTAGAAAAAAAATTTCGTTTTGAGCCTGCAAAGTATTTGCCTTAGTATAAAACAGGAATATTTTATACTAACCTGATCAAGGGGAATCTTTGACTTTAATGAGAAAAGAAAGATTTGCTCGAGAATTGAAAGAGAAGTAGCAATAAGAAAATGGACATGGACAAAGATTTTGCACATATTTTGGAGAATTCAATTGAACATAAAGAGAGAACAAAAGATTTCTGGACTTCAGTTAATTCCTGGACAGTTTGAATATTATATCTTTCCACCCCTTTCCTCTATGTGTAGAACAATATCTGAAATTAACTTAAACTAAATCCTCAACGATTCAAAAGAATGTATTTTGAGATAATTTAAATAGAAAAGTTTTTTTTTTAATGGAAGTTCTTTGAGAAACTACAAGTTGAATTTCATTTTTTAACTTTAGATGAAAAAGCAGTGAAGCTCACAAATGTAGATGATTCCTCAACTGTATGTTTGGTAAGAGGTTAGTTTCAGAGGACAGGGCAAGGCAGCAAGCAGAAATAAACATGACTTGCCTCTTGGGAGCCTCATCCTCAAACACAGATGTCTTTCAGAATGATGAGCTCAAGATCAATGGCTCACAGGCTAGAGATTTCCTGTAGCTGCCCTCTAGCTTCTTGTTGCAAGGTCAGGCCAGAATGCCAGCAGGATTCTCATATCTTTTGAAATACTTGGTAAACTCGGAATAGAATATGTGTTAGAGAGGAAATTCGTGGAAGTGTAGAAATACTACACACACACACACACACACACACACACACACACACTTTTTTTGTAGGGAGGGTCAAGAGAAGAGAGTAGAGGGGATGTTGGGATGAGACCATCCAGAGTCATCCTTTACCATGCTCACTTGATCTCGGTGTCATGTAGCCACTGAAATATATCACTTTGAAACCTGGCCTAGCAAAGGCCATCAGTTCCCCGCTTAATTCTTTTAGCCTGTAGCTTCTTACTGTGGTCATCTATTCTTTGCTTAAGGGATTTCACTGGAACATCCTGGGTACTGAGAATTTAATGCCTTCTTGACCAATGACAAAAGATTTGGTTTCACACCAGCTTTCTGAGGTTCCTGTTCCCAGGTTTTGCACAGCATCTTAAAGGCTTCAGCAGAGTAAGGCTGGGTCCTCCATAGTAAAACAAACTTGCCTGTAGCAGATATCTAAGTTTTATATTGCATTGTTTCTGTTTCCTTCCTTTCTATGTCTCATGATTCTTCTCCCACTTAGCACTCTCTGGAATCAACTTCTGCATAAACATGAGTCCTTTTTCTTAAGCTCTTCTTCAGGTTCAAAACAACCAGGCATAAGATTTTTTCATATTTAAAATTTTCACTCACAGGAGACAGTTCCCACTTGTAGCACCAATATGTTGGGAATTGGTCACTTCCTACCTCATAGAAGAAAAGCTGACCTATATGAATTTCCAGTGTGCTTCTTGAGTTTGTCAGAGGACAGAGAGCACAGATAAAGAGGGGCATGCATATGATTAAGGATCAGTTCACCAGAAAGGGGAAATAATCCTAAATGTGCATGAATCTGATACTAGAGAGTAAGTGTCATAGAATGATAGTGAGAAAATTCACAAATATTTGAAGACTAAACTACACACTTCTGTACAACACCTGGGTCAAAGGAAAGGTCCCTAAATGACACCCTACTGTCTGGAGCCATAACTAAGAAAAAACACTAAAATGGTAGCTTGGAACAGTTGCAGTTCTAGGAATCTTCCCACCCACCCACCCACATTTGTGAGTTCAATCCCCAAGAACATCAATAAGTTCTTATGGTGAAGAATATGAAGAACAGGTAGGAAAATGAAAAAAAAAAAAAAAAACTCAGAAAAGTCTACATGAAATATGCCTAGCATATTTATGCCTCAGTATAAATAGTCTCCATACTTATACTTATTGTGCATGGCTTAAAAATAATACATACATAAATAAATGAATATTTTAATAAATCCTTTTTCCACACTAAGGGAAGGGTGTTTCTCTTCCTCTGGTCTACACTGGCCTTGCTGCCTTACACAAGGTAGAGGAAATTACAAAGTACTTAGGAAGTTAGCCCCAGTGTAAAAGCTTACTGAAAACCTGAGATCTTGTTATAAGATCATAGAATGTTTCATTTTCCCTGTATCCTACCATGACACCAAAAAGGCTTCAGTCTAACAGTGGATTACAGCAGAGGAACTTGCAGGACAGACTCTCTGAAAATACAAATATGATAGAAGAAAGGTAAGCCTTTGGCACCTACAGTGAAGACATATCAATAACCATTTTAAATGTGGGTATTCTTTATGCATGTTTAAAAAGTATTGTCAGATTGATTAAAAAAATAAGACCACCTGTTATCTCTAAGAAGCTCACTTTTAATATAGAGACTTAGCAGGTCAAAAGTAAAAGAATGGAGGAAAAAAAATGTCATGCTAATATGAACCAAAAGAAAGCTAAAAGTAGTTATATCAATTTTAGATAATCTTCTTTGTTCCAAAACCTGCTTTATCTGGGATAAAGAAGGGCATGCATATGATAAAAGGATCAGTTCACCGGAAAGGGGAAATAATCCTAAGAGTGCATGCATCTAATACTAGAGAGTAAATGTCATAGAATGATAGTGAGAAAATTCACAAATATTTGGAGACTAAACTACACACTTCTGTATAACACCTGGGTCAAATAAAATGTCCCAAGTGACTTCCAAAATATTTTACACTTAATAAAAATTAAAAAGCCACTTAACAAATTTGTGTGAGGTATTGAAAGAAGAACATGATAGCTGAAAAACAAAAAGTATCTCCCTACAGAGAAAGTACCAAAATCAATTATCTAAGCTTCAACCTATCAAAACTAGAGGCAGAAGTTTAAGCTTTAAGCAAACATAAGAAAGGAAATAATAAAAATTAAGTCAGGAATGAATGAAACAGAGAATAGAAAAAACAATAGTTAAATCAAATTGCCCTCATAAAAATTTATAAAATTGACCAACTATTAAATAGATCAACAAAGAAGGTTAGTAACAGGAAGAGAGGGAATCTAAATGAGTGTAATGAGAAATGGAATAAGAGACATTACTACTATAGTTATAGTCATGAAAAGAACTATTAGGAATTACGAATAGATTTATTCTAATAAATTAGACAATTAAGATGCAATAAATAAATGTTTACAAAGACCCCAACTAATAAAATTAACTCAAGAAGAAATAAACAATCTTCCCTGCAGAATAATTTAAAATATTTATTAAGAGACTTCCTCCCCAAAAAGATGGGGCCTAAGTCCCTAGTCTTTCAGTGTGGGCTGTTCATGGTGAATGCCTTTTAAAAAACACAATGCTAAAAGTCAGAGGAGGGTAACTTAATGTTGGAGAAACCTGACAAACAGTATCCGTCAGAGGATAGAAGTTAAGACCAACAGTGATGCATCATGTCACTAGAAGCTACCTTCTTTATGATATAATGAAACTGGAATTTACTTCTGTGATCTTCTTCCCCCCAAAACCCACACTATTTTCAAATCATGAGAAAAACTTCAAGAAAATCCCAGTGAAGGAGGAGGATTATACAAAATACCTGAATAGGTATTTTTCTATGTTAGCTTTTCATCACAGTCACCAAAAACACCTGACTAGAACAACTTAGAGGAGACAAAGTTTATTTGGGGCTCACAGTTTCAGTAGTTCAGTCCTTGGTTGATTCCATTACTCTGGGCCTGAGGAGAGGCAAAACATCATGGCAAAAAGGTATGGCAGAGGAGAGCTACAGCTCACATCAGCAAGTAAGCAGAAAGAGAAGGGAAAGAGCCAAGTACAGATATTGCTCAAGGTCATGTCCCCAGTGGCCTATTTCCTTCAATCATGCCCCACCTGCCTACAGTTGCCATCCAGTAGTCCCTTCAAATGGATTAATCCACTGATAAGGTTACAGTTCTCATAACCTAATCTTTTCACCTCTGAACATTGCTGCATTGCCTAGCACATGAGTTTTTGGGGAGATATTAAAGATTGAGACCATAATATTCTAAAATCTGTCAAGGTTATCAAAACAAAGTCTGAGAAACACTAAAAATAAACCTAGTAAGAGGTGGGTACCTAAGTGTTAGTTTGGTATCCTACACAGGTCCCTTTAACAGAAAAGGAACATGAGGTACAGTTTAAAGAAATAAGAATTAACTTCGGGCTTTAGCTCATAATAGTGTATCAGTCTTGGTTCTTTATTTGTAGTTAATGTTCCCAACTAATAATGGAGGAATCTGCATGTGGGGTACACGGAACTCTTTGTATTATTTTCACAACTTCACTGAAAATTCAAACTGTTTTAAAATGTAAAGGTTTCATTTTTAAAAATCTACTAACAATCCTGTTTTACAAACATGTTCACGTATTATTTTATGATTCTTATAAGCCTCAAAATATTGTCCTCAGATTAAGTTCTTTATCTTATTGTTCCTTAACTCCTTCCTTTCTACATTTGGGGCTTAAATTTGTGTCTCCAGAAGAGTCTACAGCTAGAATTTAGCATCTAAGAAAACATGTAAATTCTATGTTTTTTATTAATTTGATGAAATGCTTGTTTTAATTGAGGTGAAAAGTTCTACCTGTTTTATCTACTGATGTTAGGAGTAATATGGCTGGAGAAAGCTAGATTTGGTAGGGGAATAGAAAATTTGGTTCAGATTGGTTGATTTCCTTAGTCTCATGCATTCCTCTATAATAAGGTTTATTTTTGTCTTTTTATGAAAATTAATTATTTACCTTTAAGAGGGTTTCAAATGCCAGCTCTTTTCAATAAGACATAGATAATGTTCTGCACACAGAAGGCTGGAACTAAATCAAGATTCATATCAATTAAATACCTCAGGTTTGTCAAGGGACATCTGAGGGTAACATTCATTATCATTTAATTCCTAATCACACTCTACTTGGTGCTATTCTGGGAGAGATGTACTATAATGCATTCAAGTTGGACTAGGCTTGGTTCAGCCACTGAGGCTAATGGCAGATCCATTCTCTGTGAAGTCTTATGGAAGCAATTAAAGTTATTAAGGGTTCTTTGATTGCTCATGAACACCTTCTATTTATTTCTCTTTTCTCCTCTGTTTACTAATGTTTCCTTTCCTCAAAGAAATCCGTCAGAGAAATTATCTGTGTCTCTTAACTAGAAATTCTTACTCAATAATTTTGGGGAACTGATGGAACTGATGGAATATATGTTCCTGACCTATTGGACTCTAAAGACACTTGGTCAGTTCCCCAAAAATTATTAAGAATTTCTAGTTAAGAGACACAGATAATTTCTATGATGGAAATTTCATGGTCTCAGCAGTGAAAATCTTAAATCCTGGCCAACTCCTAGTCCTGGGTAAACTAGGACAGTCATTCACCCTAATGTAAAGTGTTAATGAAAGCACAGGGAACGATTCTAGAAGCTCACA
The DNA here is from genome assembly GCF_048772815.1 of Callospermophilus lateralis. Lineage (NCBI taxonomy): Eukaryota > Metazoa > Chordata > Mammalia > Rodentia > Sciuridae > Callospermophilus > Callospermophilus lateralis. The sequence goes on from NC_135322.1 coordinate 43,916,541, forward strand.
TGAACAGAAGAATGGGGAAAGGAAAGGAAAGCACAGGTTAACTGCTCACTTGTTAAGAAGTTTATCGTACTGAGCTACATGACTTCTGGTAGCAAACTGAGTCCAGTGTCCCTGAGGCTCATTTCACAAAACTGCTCAGAATATCTGTTTTGAAGAAGAATTTAAAACTAGGAACACAGCAGAGACAACACAAAATGATAGGGCTAGCTCAATAACTGAATAAATAAACAAGAGATATTAAATTAGAAAATATTTATGAATAACATGGAGGTTATTTGTGCAAGTGGCTTTCATTGATAGGAATTAATAAAGTGGACTATAACTCAGTATTATTTTCTAATATAAGCTGTATATGTAAATATATTATAACCTTAGCAAATTTCAGGGAATATATTCTAGCTACATATTTTTGTGTTGTTTTAATCATTTGAAAGTAAATGCAGGATCACTAAATAGTATAAGAAAAAAAATAGCAGGCTCAACAAATTTCTTAAAATTATAGCATACTATGAAAAATTTCTTTTAAAACAGGATCACAGAAAATTTAACTTTTAGTTTTTCTAATTAAACAGCATTATGCATATGCACTTGTTGTTTATGAAGCACATATACTATTACTGAAATTGCCGTTTGAATTTAGGAAACTGATGAAAATTAAGCTCATAAAAATTTAATGCCATGAAACCTAAGTGTGGAATATATAGTTAGGGTGTAGCTTTTTAGAGAAACCACATTAAGCCTTGAAAAAGAAAATGCATTTCGTTTTACCCACTAATTTTAAAGGAGCTGTTTCCTTTGGGCAAATATGCAGCTCTTCTTTCTCCAGAACTGAAGTGAAAATAATTCTGTTATTAAAGTATCAGGGCAGGCTTAAGGTCACAAGGAAGGATGGGGTGGAAATTCTGGAGAGAATTGAGATAGCTAAGCAGTTTCCTCTACAGCAATGCCATTGTGTATCCTCGTTTTGGATGTGCAATGTGGAGTCATGCAGAACGAGTCGAAGACTGACAGGATTTGAAGAATAGGATATTTTGTGATGAAGTATTCTTGGACAGTTCAGTTTTATAAAAGTTCATTTTTTTTTCAAAACAAAATGCAAAATGCATGAGAAATAAAATTCTTGCTATGCTTACTTTATTGCTAGACAATGAGAATAGATAACTTAGTGACTCTAGACCTGAAAGGCACCAGAGGACCTATGTAAAGGATTATTTTAGTAACTCTTAAGTGACATACTCTTGCATTCTACAACATTTATGGTTAAATGTTAAAATCAGCAGATAAGTGATATTGCGTAATTATTTGAAAAGCATTTTCAGATTTTGAGCAAAGAGATTTTTTGAAAGACATTCTATATTTGCTTCAGATACGCATAAAGTTTTTTTCTCACAGTTAGGTTTTTATAAAGGAAAGGGATGTTTTACTAAGAGGATAAGCAGAAAAAGAAATATCCTATAAAAACAAAACATGTTTTGTTTTTATAGGATTTTTCTATCTTCTTCAATTATAAGAAGATTTTAATCATAGAACTCTTCAAATATGCCTTTTCCTAAGGACGTGGCTTGGTTATCATTTATTCAACTTATCCTATGGGCCATATTCTATCTAAAGTGTATTATACATATGAATTTGTGAAATCTTCACAAAAGTACTTAGATAAGAATATTAATATTGCTGTTTATCTTGTGTAGAAAGTATTTGGTGATATTTTAATTCCCCCAAAGTTTTGCATATAGTAATCAGAGCAGAAAAGTTTTGAATTAAACCTTATTTTTTTTTTTCAGTGCAGATTCTTTTTAACAATTGCATTCAGTGCCTTCCTTGGTTCAATCAAGGACACTGTCAGGGACAAGCAAAGTCTATTCTTCCTTTGGGTAGAGAATAGGATTTGTTTACTTCTCAATTTTGCTTACTATTGATTGGGTTAGGTTCTATAGGTACAGAATTGGGCACATAAATTTTAATTGAAGTAAGACATATTATAGTGTTCTACTAACTTGTTTCATGGATCACAGTGCAAATCCTACTGATTCTGAATTTTGGGAGAGCATGTCAACCTCTTATTTGGGCATATAAACATAAGGTCTAGACTAATATTAAGAACATGGTAGATGTCCAAAATATACATTTTGGAAAAATCTCAACAAAATACATAAACAGAAGGCAGTCCAGGACATCTTGTTCCTGGTTTTCTCTGCTTATGTTTCTCCATACTCATCTTGTCAGCCCAAGCACTTCCCGTTTACATTTCAAAACCTTCTTTGGTGATGATTTTCCTGAACAATCTTGGCTTTCTGTACTACTTCTATAACTTCCACACAGTTCAACTTCCCATATGCCATTCTGTATTTCAGGCAATGGATTGGCAGTGATTTGTGGAAATTTTTGAGGCATTGGTCCACCTATTAAAAGTGTACCATCTTTATGAAATTTAGAGCGACAGTCCTTTGCCCAGTGAAAACCCTTATTGCAATGTGGGCATAAAGTTTTGGGTCTAGATATCTGATTAGAAACTATGTTTTCTTTATTTTGAAAATTTTTATTAGGACAAACTTTACTAAAATGACCTGTCTGTCCACAAGAAAAACAGCTTTGATTTCCTTTATTTTGTTCTCTGTTTTGAAGTCTTTTAAGAAACTGAGCATTTGTTTGTCCTCGTAATGCTGCAGCTATGGCTACACCTTGCAAATATGAGGGTGATACATCAGCACAAACCTTAACAAAATCAGATAAATTTCCTGTCTTTCTAATAGGTCTTAGGAGTGTCTGACATGTAGTATTTGCATTTTCAAAAGCTAATTGTTTAATTATAATTTGTGCAGCTTCATTATTTGTTATAATTTTTTCCACTGATTCTTTTAATCGAGACAAAAATTCCTCAAAAGGTTCTTCAGGCTTTTGTTTTATAGTACTTAAGCCAGAAGTTTTAACTCCTTTATTTTCCAATTGTCTCCAAGCATTAACTGCTAAATCTGAGCACTGGATCAAGGCAGGATGAGGAAGATGTAATTGATCACTTGGCTGAGCCCAATCATTTTCTCCCATTAACATATCAAGAGTGACTTCACTATTTATAGATTTATTATATCGAGAGCGTTCTTTAGCTCTATCTTCATAATCTGTTTTCCATAGTAAGAATGTTCCTCCAGGGAGACAAGATTTTGCAGTAGCAAACCAATCATATGGAGTCATCCATCTAGTGGCAATAATTTCTACTATCTGTAAAGTATAAGGAGAAGTGGGCCCATAATCATGAACAGACTGTTTTAATTCTTTTAAAAGTTTTAAAGGAAGGGTCTCCCATTGAGGCATATAATTCTCATCATTTGAATCAAAAGTGATAGGGAGAGTAAAACTTAAATCTCCAGATTGTAGAGCCTCTTTCATAGCTCCTTTAAATCCTACATTCCGTGGAGGAGGTGGTAAAGTATTTTTCATTTTGGAACCCAATTTATTTTTGGTAGAAGATCCGCAAGAATGTGTACTTATGGGGGCAAAGAATTCTTCATTATGATATTCAGTAGCTGCTTCTTTTAAATTATCTTTATTTTGTAAACAAGACTGATCCTTCTCCTCATCTTTTTTTAGGACATAAGTTTCACTTCTAGAGTCCTTCCTTAGGGGAGTTTCTTCAGTAGGGACAGTAAAGTTAATCTTATTTAAGATTTCAGCTTCTTGAGCTGGATCTAACATATCTTTTAAAAGATTCCATAATGCTATAGCATCTACAGGCATATTTTCTGGTCCATAATTAGAGTAATATGCTCTTAAAGCTTTTCCTATTTTTACCCATGTTTTTAGATCTAAGGTTCCCTCTTCTGGGAACCAAGGACAACATTTCTGAATAAAATGAAAAAACCTCTGTAATTGTGAAGTGGGAACCTGAACTCCTTTTTTTCTAAGCAAATGTTTAACAATATCAATGAATAATCCTCGTTCCTTGGATTCTGTATTTCCCATTTTTCTTTTACCTAATTACCCACTCTCACCTGTTCTGCCAACAGGGGGCTCGCGAAACCCACGGGTAATGGCCTATCCACTCCGAAAACAAGGGGGCAAATGCCGAGGGGGCTTACCTTCAGGTGCCGAGGGGATTACCTTCAGGTCCCTGTTCGGGCGCCAATTGCCGGGGTCCAGCCCCAGCGGGGTCCAGGGAGTCCTGAAGGAGGAGTGGCGTCGGCGAAGTGATGAGACAGGAGTCGTTCCGTTTGAGCAATCTCCAGAGAGAGAGCTAAAGCAGCTTTCTCTGGGTCCCCTTTTTATTACAATTTTTCTCATCATTATAGATTCACAATACGTCATTGATTATATAATTTAAAACTTTGCCAAGACATGACATTTCCTTAACCATGATTGAGAGCACACCGATCTACATTCTTCCAGGATATGACCCCCAGCCATACAATCATCAAAGTACAGAATCATCAATAAAACATGTCACCAATTTACATCCTTCAGATTTTCCCAAGATTTACTATTTTTCCCAAGATATGTTATTTCCTTATTAACTGATGCCAAACTACATAACCAGACTCTAAGTCTCCTAGCCAATCATTAACCTAAAGTACACTTGTACTTTATTTTTAATTTAAAATTCCCATCTAAAAAAGTTCCTTTAAATCTTATATTTAAAATATCTTAAAGTTTATGAATCATCCTTAAAACATATCAGAAACCTATACAACTAAAGACTTAAGAATTTCTAAACTTAAGAATCTAAATAAAATAATATTTCTAACATTATTTTAAAACTGTGTCTTATAAACCTATTTTAATTGATTCCTAAATTTATTCTCATAAAACTGGTTGAGCTGCTTTCTCGAAGAGTTTCTTTGTTTCTCAGTCAAGGTACACTAGTTCTCAAAGAGTTTGTTTTTCAGAGGATGATTGTTGTCCATTATTAGGTTTGTCCACAATGTACTGAGATAGAAGAATAGCCTTTTACTTTGTCCTTGATATGCTGAGGGGTGGGTAGAACGGCCTCCAAGGCTTGAACTACCTGTTCTGTTCTAGCCATCTGAAATTTAATTTGTTTGGCATTTAACATACTCATGCCTCCTGTGAGAAACATAAGCATGAAAATGCAAAGTCCCAATTACATAAAAAAGGGTCTCATGGTTTCGGTTACCCACCAACCAGCGTGGCTTTGCCAGCATTCATCCTCACTGTGACCCTGTCAAGACAGTGGGAGAGCGGCTTTGCCAACACTTTTTCTCACTGTGACCCTGTCAAGACAGTGAGTGGGGGATCGCCTCCACCAGAGTGAGAAGTCCAGAACCTGGGATCTGATGTCAGACATGCTTGTATTGGAATTAGGCTCTATTTGTTCCTAGACCAATGGCCTGGGGTGAATCACTACTTGAGCACTGGTTTCTTTATCCATTGTTCTTTCCTCCTTTAGGGTATTTGGAGGTTTTAACAATTTGGAACTTGCAGATAGGCAAATGGAAACATTAAAAGTAGTGGTGACATTAACTTTACTATCGTAACCTAAAGACATATATGAACCAACAAGCTATAGTACAGGATGTTCAACAGAATATTCTATGATAGGTTCTATACCTGTCCTGTTCAGTGTGAACAACACTAACCATTTGTAGCCATTGTGAACTTGAATATGGTTCATGAATATGGTTTCCTTAAGTAAAATTGAACTAATGTTTAATTTTACTTAAGGAAATCTGTAAACAGCTGTATATGAGTACGGGTTACTGGGCTGGGTCAGCACAACTTTAGATGACAAAAGCATACATATTTTATCTTATTCCTCTTGTCTAGCACCCTATTACCCAGAATGAAGCCAATCCTCTAGAATATTCTCCAGACTATGGGACAAGAAAACATTATGTGTGATGACAAAGCAATGACCCAGCATTGTCTACAACAAACTGGATTTTCATCATTTTTGTAAGAAGTGCCCTTGATGGCAATCGGTCATCAGTAATTTTGAATTGTAATCAATATTCACACTTCTCCCAATTGTCTGTATTGAAAAGTTTCCACCTTTGGAATTGCTTTACTGTCTTACAAGCAAATTTTATAAACTCTACTGGCATATTTTTAATATTCTTAACAAATGGAAGACCCAGCATAATTTCCCATGAAGGAGATGTGGTAGATTGTCAATTTAGCTGGACTTAGATTAGAATCCAACTTGTGCTTTCTAGCTGGGTGGTCTTAGGAAAATTGCTTAATATGTCTGAAATTCAGCTTTCTCTCCCATAAAATAGACACAAATACCTGATCTACTGACAGGAATCTTAAGAAAAGCAAAATCATCTTACTGCACTGAATTGAAGGAAACCACAGAGAAGACAATTCATGAGTGAGTGCATCCTCTGAGTTTTATTACTTTTATCACACAGCCATACCTTGATAGATGCTCAAATAATTGCATTTTTTTTTTTTTGTTTTTATTGTATTCTTCATTGCAATTCTCCCCATGGTCAAGTGTTCTCTTTCTCCTCTCTCTCTTAAGAGAGTATTTTTGACATCTCCCTTGATGTCAAAAATGTTACTCACAGGAAAATTTTTCTTCTATGTGAACTTGTCTGATTTTCTTCCCACCCCCACTGGCAGTTCTCTAATCTCTGATCTGTCTTTGTTTCTTTTCTGGAGTGTGCAATCTTCTACAGATGAGCAGAGGGAATCAGGAAAGGAGGGGACTAATATATATATCTAGGAGGTCTATCTTGGGTGAGTATGGCATATTTTAATCTGCAAAACATCAATTAAACTTTTCAGTAATTTAATTTCCATTCAGAGCACAAAGAATCTGTATGCCTCAGAGAAGGTGTGAAATCCCTTCCCAAAGGCACCTCCATCAATGTGAAGTGGGGCTGAGATTTGGGTCCATCTGTTTCCCCAGAACTCACAGTGGTTCCTTCCGCTGGGATTCACTGCCTTTTGTCTAAATGTCTCTGGGATGGAGCCACATTCAAGCTCCCTTTCAGAGCCACACAACTGCAGGAGTCCAGGGGAAAGGAAGGAAACTAAGCCAAGTAGCTCAGCCTGAGGAACGATAATAACCTGACTTAGATTTAAATAATGATAACCCCTCAGGGACAGGTTCCTAGCCTGGAGAGTGATTATGCAAATGAACTCTGTGTGTATTTCTGAAAGTAACATTTTGAATGGAAACCAAACACTTTCACTGACTTCAGTGTTGATGACTATTTTAAGCTAGCTCTGCAGAAAAACATTCCACTGTGCCTGCCTTTTCTTCCCTTTTTCAAAAACACAGAGCCAAGGGGAAAGGGCAAGTCAACTGGCATTTAATGAGTCCTCTAATGTGCCACGCACGGCCTTAGGCACTGGTACATATGCTATTTTATTTAATCCTAACTAACACCCTGAGCAGTAAGTTTTGCTAGCCCCATTTTTTTTTTTTTTTTCAAGAAAAAGAAATGGATTTAAAAAAGAAGGGCAGGGGTTGTGGCTCAGTGAGAGAGCGTTTGCCTAGCATATGTGAGGCACTGGGTTTGATCCTCAGCACTACATAAAAATAAATTAACAAAATAAAGATATTAAAACGAAGAATAAAAAGAAGAAGAAAAACAACTATAAGGTCAATTAATTGTGCCTAATGCATATCAAGAATAGAAATTTTATGTTAACAATATTTAATCTTTTTAATGACAAGGTAATCTAAGCCTACCATCATTTCAATACTGAAACTTAGTAACAAAAGCAAGGGAAATTATGCAATTATCTCACTTAGAAACATGGACACAAAATGCTCTTTAGAATCAAACCAAATCTATTTATATATTTAAACAACTCTAATATATTGTAAGTAGTGTTTATTAAAGCAAATACAAATGTGAATCAATCACAAGAGAAACCACCAGTGTGATTCATTGTTATTACCTTTCTATTGGAAAATACAATCATATTTTTTTTAAAAAATGATATTTGACAAATTTCAACTTGCAGTTAAGATTTTATGAATAGAAAAGTGTTATCTTTAATCAGATATATTTATAGAGGAAATTATCCTTATTGAATGATTAGAAATATTTTCTTTATAATTTGTAATGATTAGAAGATGCCACTTTATTGCTTCTGTGCAACATGGTACAAGCAAATTTTAGGCAAGTTAAACTAAAAGAAGAGAAAACAGCAAAAAGACTGGTAAAGAAAAAAAAATGAAAAGCAAAGTCAACTTAGTCTCACTCACACACAGCTCACTTGGTTCTACCCTGAAAATTGTTTCTTTATAAAAATCTGATTATTGGATCAGATGGTTACCTCTACTTCTCTATGAAGAGAGCTGTAACAATCCTGATTTAAAATTATTGGAGCTATGAGAGAGTTCAGAAAGATGTCTGGATGCATCAACATAAAATATTTATCTGCATCCCTTTTACAGCAACAAAATTTTAATTTTAAAAAGATGCTATTTATAATGTCAAAAAAAGCAATAAAATGTAGGAATAAATCTAGAAGAGATGGCTAGATCTTTAAAAGGAATATTAAAAACTTAATGAAAGCCAAGCTTGGTGGTGCATGCCTGCAATCACAGCACCTTTGGAGGCTAAAGGAGGAGGATTGCAAGTTTAAGGCCACCCTGAGGAATTTAGCAAAACTCTGTCTCAAATAAAAATAAAAAGTGTTAGGGATACAGCTCAGTGGTAAAGCACTCCTGGGTTCAAAAACAAATAAAGAAAACCTTTTAATGAAAGGCATAAAGTATCCAAAAGTGAATTTTAAAAAGTACCATGTTTATAAATGGGAAGAATGTATCAAATATATAGTTATGCTTTTAAATAACCAGCACTTTTGATTGTAATGTCTGTCTGTAACACAAGAGATCTTTTTGTGAACACTGACAAATGGTCCCAAATGATCCACTTAGCCAAGACACTAAGAGATTAATTATGAAAAATATGTGAACAGGTATCAAAACTTTCTGTAGGTTATAGTATCAAAATATAGTGATTTTTGGCAGAACAGATTAAAAAATAAGGCATTTGGAGTTTCATTAAATGTCAGAGGGCAAGAATGAGCCACTCATTTAACAAAATGGGGCAAAATGTAGAATCAAAGACAACTGAATAATGAAAGTTTAAAAGAAGGAGGAGGAAGAAGAGGAAAAGGAGGAGGAGGAAAGAAAAAAAAGAGCAAGAGGAGGAGAAAGGGATGAAGGGAAGAATAATAATCACAACCACTACAAACAATAACTACATCCATCAGCTTTTCATCACTATGACAAATATATGAGAAAAACGAATTCCTGAAGAAAAGGTTTCAGAGGTTTTGTTCCATGGTGGACTGACTTCCTTGCTTTGGGCTTGAGGTGAGGCAGAATATCATGGCGAAAGGACATGATAGAGAAAAGCTTCTTAGCTCATGACAGCTGAAAAGGAGAGAGGTAGAAAGAGAGGGTGGGGAGAGGGAGGGGGAGGTGTGATCAATTGGGAGAGGGAAAGGGAGAGAAAGAGGGAGAGGGAGGGGAAGGAGCATGAGCCAAGGACAGGGTATAGTCCCCAAACACATGCATTCAGCAACCCAATTCCTTCAACCATGCCCTACTGCCTATGTTTTTCACTTCTTCCCAGTAGCCCATTCAGTCATCAATGGATTAGTTTACTAATGCAGCCAGAGACTGTTTGATCTAATTACTTTCCAAAGTTCCATCTCTGGACATTGCTGCATTGGGGACCAAGCTTTCAACATATGAGCTCTGGTGGGATGTACAAAACCATAATAATCACCAAAACAAAACAAAACAAATCCCCTTGAGTTTCAGGGCACTCTAACAGTTCTCTCTCCTGATTTGCCTTTTTAAATGTTAGCAAACACTGGTCAGAGGGAGAGAGTTTCTTAAATTGATATGGTGATTGTAGGAGGTCTCAAATGTAGGTCTCCAGATTTTAGCCTCTGATCTTTTGTTAGCAATATTAACTCAACCACAGAGTTTTAGAGATGAAGTGTGACTGATGGGAAGGAGCATGCATTCTAGAATTTAAGTATATATCTCAGTTCTTCACTGTATGTAAGTCATTTAATTATTTTTTACAATGTTCTCATTTAGGTTAGACAAAGGGCACATCTAACAGTAGATTTCCTTTTTTAGGACCTGTAAGAAAAAAAAAAAGCAATTTTTTTTTTTTTTTTTTTTTTTTTTTACTTTACTGTTTGTTATGAATCACAGTGAAAAAGCACAGAAAACTTAACATTGGAATTATTCTGGGGATATCTCTCTCTATCAAGAATTTGGGGCTCTGCCTTAAATTCCTAGCAGTAGAATCACAACTTATGAACCCAATGACATCCACCAAAACTTCTTCATTTCCATCTCATAGGTGGGCATTCTCACTGATTTTTCCCAGTGAGAGTGTCCACTGGGAAAGAAGACTCAAGCATGTAGAGTTTTTATGAAAAATATTGAATCTTTCTAGCTTCCTACAATTTTTTCCAATGAAAATTAAATCATTAACAGCTGATATAGATGGCTCTTCTTTGCAAATGTCTTTTTCTACTATTTTTTTTTTCAGGTTAAGTGTTCCATCAGACCTGAGAGTTGAGAATTATGCAAATAAAAAGTATGATGATTGCCTCCTTTCCTTGAGTAGCTTCCTCTTTCCCAGACCTTTACCTTATCCTGTCCATGTTTCATATGGTACAATCATAAAGATTTGGAGATAATTAGTGAAGAAAACCAGTCTGAACTCCTGTTAATTTGTTAGCCTTAGAGAAGTGCCCGAGAAGGGCAGGATCTTCATTATTTTCCTTTCCATACTCATGATAAATTGACAAATATTCTACTGTTTTTATACTCATTATTTCTTTTCCAAAAGAAAGACATACCTATTTATTTTATTCTTTTTATGTATATATGTATGTATTTTGTAGAACTGGGCATTGAACCTAGTGACACTCTAGCACTGAGCTACATCCCCAGCCCTTTTTACTTTTTGTTTTGAGACAGGGTCTCACTAAATTGCTTGGGGGATTGTTAAGTTGCTGAAGCCATCTTTAAACTCATGATCCTTCTGCCTCAGCCTCCCAACTGTCTGGGATTACAGATGTGTGCCATCACACCCAGCTCCTTTATTCTTATCTGTCTTAATAATGTGTATACTTTCCTGTACCTTCCCAGTGCTAGCTGGAGTCCTCCCTAACCTAAAACTTAAACAAATGTTTATATTTGAAAAAGAATACATAAACTTAATTTATTTTGCTAAAAGTGATGCTTACAAGATAACTTCTCTTTAAGATAGCAATCAGATGATTCAGAAGGATTCATTTTACAAAATTCCTCAAAATGAGACCTCCAGAGACTAAGTGGGTATCACCAAAAATTTTGTTAGTCTCTAGAGGAGAAGAAGGTTTTTGTTAGTTACACTCAAATGCTAAAAGAGGCAAAGCATCAAACTTGCAGAAAGTATCATCTTATATAATGCATATATTTCTTCCTGATACAGTCTTTCAGTTTATACCACTTTGTCCACAGTTCAGCAACATTACTAAAAGCATGACATGCTTAGCAGTAAGTACATTTATTGGAAGACAAATGAGTTAAAACTTGGCTTTATACTAGATTTATAGTGAGAAGACTGAGCTTAAATCCAAGAGGAATGGGAGATTGCAGGAAGAGAGGAGACAAAGGGAATGAGATTATAGGACAGAAATAAAAGGTATGAAAGAGAAAACTGATAAAGGTCAGAAAAAAATGTTTTTTCACAGAGCCATGGAATCAAAGTTTGGGGGTTCAGGATTGTACTTAATAGAACCTCTAGTGAGGCTTCAAGGTTCATGTATGCCTCATAACATGACCAATTTTTGAAAAAAAAAAATTAAAAATGGAAAAGAAAATATTGTATCAATCTATATTTTCTTGATTCCACATTTCTGCAAGAATCCCTGTTGGCACGTTGAATTTTCTTCTTTTTCTTTCTTTCTTTCCTTCTGTATATACCTATTTACCTCCTTGAAATTATAGTTTCTATAAAAAATGTATCTTTTATTTATAAATTGAGATTGTATTGCTTTTTCACTGATAGTGTGTATGTGTATGTTTCTCATGTAGGCAACTATCCATTATGGGCAAAAGAACTGTTACTGGTATAGACCATGAACAACAGGACTGGAATTTTGGGTACCAAAGTATTTACAATGAATTAAGATGTGGCTCTAATTATAGAGTCCCTAGAATTTCAATAACAATAACCATAACATGATAGCTAATTAAAAACATGTGTTAGATTCTCTGCTAAAGGTGTTATGTACATTATCTCTAAGAACTGTACGGGAGGAAAAAAACTGTTTTCTCTGTTCCTCTTAAGTTCATTGGTTGGGGCTTTACAAATGAGACTGACAAAAACCAGATGAGAGAAACAAACAGAAATTTTTAATGCTTGCCTCACACATACACCTGGAGTACTGTGGCAAGCATTTAGATCTTCTATACGCAACTCAGGGAAAGGGCCTTGGAGAAGGACAGGAGGGGAGGGGGACCAAATGTCATCTTGAAAAGAGAAAGTGGGATCTGAAAGACACCTGATTCGCTGTTTCCAACCAGCTTTAACCACAATGCCTTCTTCTGAGTTAGATAACGGCTTCTGTTCCTCACAGCTGCAATCACAATGACCCTTCTTTAGATACCCTTGTCCTTACTCCTGGCAACTTGTAACCACAAGCAGAACCCTACCCAAAGTACTTCCTCCTTCTATAATTGTGTCAAAAAACCACTAGGATAATAGACCTTGTCCTCTTAATTATGTAAATCAGGGATTGAAATTATGCACTTCAGATAATGACAGCAAGGCTTGATAGTTAGTAGTTAGTGAAGTTGGTTCCTGTAGGTGTTTTCTTGGTGCCATTTCTTCACAGTGAAGGTTGTTACCCTCTTGCTACCATGGGAAGGGAGCTCCTTCACAGAATTAATGTCTTGTTTTCAGGCATATGGGGAGGACACAGATTGTGCTGATTCTGCCTCCCCTCAATGCATTTACATTAAAATAATCTGTATGCAGTGTGGCAATATTTTGGGGTGATGAACTCTGAATCCAACAGAATAGTTACAAAAAAGATAGTTGAAATTCTTATCACCATTATATCAATGATCTTATCAATGATCTTTATCAATCTTAGCCTCAAAATTACTTACCCATAGTAAATAAGCTGGTTAGTGACAACAACAGTCAGGCTGTGAATCTAGACAACCCTAACTTCTCTATTACTGGCTGATGAAGGTGCATGGATGGGGATTCAGGAAATTCAGTATTTTAGCATTCCACCAGAAATTAAATATTCACTTTAGTCTAACCACATAAATTAAAAAGCACATAAATGCATTTGCTTTGGGCTAAAAAAAATATCATCTCAGAGTAAAAGTGTTAAATTAAGCTAATCAGAGCTCATTGTCAAGCATGCTTTCATTTTGGTAATAAAAATTTATAGAGCACTTTTCTTAGGAAAGGTGGAGTCAAGGATCCCCAAGTTTTTACCATTAAGGACTCTTTCATTAGCACCCTAAACCTATTCTCATAGTGGGGAGTCACTTTTGCTTCCATTCCTTGTTCAGTTAATTCTGACACTTCAGTATGTAAGAATAAACCACAAAGCTTTCCCCTTTAAAGAAGAACTCAACATCAAGTCCAAGCTTACAGTGATTGGGTCCAATATTTTCCCTTTGAACCCAAGTTGCCTCTGGGTGCTTTTCTACCCTTCGGCATTTTTCACTCCAACTTTAATTGTGTATCACATTTTGACACCCTCTGGTCTGTTTCAACCGTGTTGTGTTCTAATTATCTCATTTCGACTGAACTTCTACTTTCTGGTTGTATTGGTTCAGAGGCTTTTGGATTGATCCCTGTGTCACACCATCTGCAAATTTGATTACTGCCCAGTTTACTCAGATCTATCAGATCATTAATAAAGGAAGAAAAGAAAACAAACAGGCTTAAGCTGTTGCTGCACCTCACCTCCTCAACTCCCAGTCAGCTCTCCTCACATCCAGTCATTTATCACTAGTCTCTATGTTTATATCCCAGGAGCTGATCTTGCTTTGAGGACAGGGTTAACCACCAAGTATTCCTCTATTTGTCTTATATAAGATCATGGGAAGAGCCATATTGGACTCTTTAGTTAATGCACCACTAACAATTTCTTACAATTATAAGGTGTTTAAACTCAATGGCTTAGTGACTTCATATGGCATTCTCATGTTCCAGAATGGAGGCCCTCAAATGTAAGTTCTCTGAGGCTAGAAACTGTCGGTATTTTTGAATCTCTAATATGTTTCCAGTGACCAGTGTATAAATACTAACAAAAATGTCCATGTCCTTTAATAGTTAAGACTTTAGTAGTGAAGTCGAAATTTATAATCTAAATTTTTAATTGTAACCATCAGAAGGTAATGAATGCATCCTTGGTGGTTCTTCTGAAAAAAAATGGGTGAAATTTACTTATTCCTGGTCATTAAATATTATAGCTACACATGCATTCTTACACCTATATGTTTGAAGGAGTTTAGAGATAACTTCTGTCCCTAGAGCTTTTCTGAAATTGTTCTTCCTCTGATCGTGATGGCAGTTTATGCATATGCTGTCATTTTGCACGCACATGGAAAACACACACAAAATGTAGTGTTTCTCTAGTCACTTCCTGAATGTGAGCAAAAGCTTAATCCTATTGTTCCATGGTTCCCAGTCCCTAGCACAAGCACCTTGAATGGAATTAATCACCTGAGAAAACAACCCAATAATTTAGCTCTCGGATTAGAGCTAAGCTTTCTAAGTACAGAGCTCTTGCCACCATGCCACAGTTGCCACATCATTTTCATTTTACTTGTCTACGGCAAATGTTTAATTGTGTCCTTGCTTTCTCTTGGATTCATCTCTATTTCATCATGTTTATGTTTAACTGTCACATAAATATATTCTGAAATTTACCCACCATGTATTCGCTAAGTACTATGTACTTCTGATGGCTCGACGCCCTAGGGTTCAGAAGCCCATATGGAGAAAGTACCTGTTGACACATGGCATTCTTCTAGTGCCAACCTAGATATTAGTTAACACTCCAAATATGTGACCCCAGTGTTGCAGTCTGTCATTGATCACAAAAGTAAAAATATAGCTTATAAATAGAGCCAGTTTTCTAAATTTGTTTATCAGTTATTGACAATAAACAATATTAAACATGCAACATTAGAACATAGGATACTTTCATAAAATAATTTAAGATTGAATGACTTTCACATCAGGCAGAGAAAATTTTTATCTGAGCAGGCATTTTCTATTAAAGCGAGATTACCACACTCAACACAGATCCCTTTTCACTATTTTTATTATAATTTCCATCATCTAGTTTATCAGTTATTTAAGTTGGTTACACTACTATACCAGAAAATTTCATGATTATTCTGTATTAAATTTAAAGTTTAATGACCGTAAGCCTGGGCAAGAATTATATATATTTTCTTATCCCTAATTTTTGAGTTTCACCATTGTTGAACACTTTCCATGTGGTTTAATAAATTAGGGATGTCTGATAGTTCTTATTTTGTGTAACTATCTTCAAATGTAAATGAACAGGGCAGGCACATTTCATTTGTGGATACACTCTGAATTGGAGATTGGAATTAAAGGAGTACCATGATTTATAACCCTGAAGCACTAGAAAATTTAAAAAATTTCCAAATCCCAAAGGTGATTCTAATTATCAGTCAGGATTAAGATTTACTGAATAAGAACTAGGTACCCATTCTCTGAACAAAGAACATATCTTATTATTATTATCAGCCACTGCTTCTTGAAATTATTGGACACCAGACTCTACTGATAAGAAATCACTCAATAATAGTTCTATATGTTTTAAAAATTAGAAGGATGGCACTCCTCCCATGGTAGTTTGTGAGTTGATATTGATAAGACCCAAATTGAAAATCAAATAACATTGATTAAAAACAAC
The DNA here is from genome assembly GCF_048772815.1 of Callospermophilus lateralis. Taxonomy (NCBI): domain Eukaryota; kingdom Metazoa; phylum Chordata; class Mammalia; order Rodentia; family Sciuridae; genus Callospermophilus; species Callospermophilus lateralis. Next base: position 43,932,462 of record NC_135322.1, read on the forward strand.
CAGACGCCTGTCAACAGATGAATGGATTAAGAAAATGTGGTATATACATACAGTGGAGTTTGACTCGGTCACAAAGAAGAATGAAATTATGGCATTTGCCAGTAAATGGATGGAACTGGAGAACATCATATCAAGTGAAATAAAAACAAGGGTTGAATGTTCTCTCTCATGTGCAAAAGTTAGAACAAAGTAAGGGGTAAAAAGTGGGACAGTTTATCATAAGGATGAAGTGAAGATCAGTGGAGTAGAAGGAGGAGATGGAAGGGGAGGGAAGAACAACAAAAATGGGAGGAAATGCAAAATGAATTTGACAAAATTATTCTACATGCATATAAAAATATACTCCAGTGAATTCCACCTTATTTATTTCTAAAGAGCATCAATTAAAGATAAAGAGACAAAATAGAAGAAAGACCTGTAAAGGAGAGGAAGAGGAAGAAGAAAAGAAAGAAGGGGAGGAAAAAGAGAAGGCACTGGGGACTGAAAAGGAGCTGATTAAATTCCATGCATGTACTGATGTCAAATGAATGCAACTATTATGCATAATTATAATGCACTAATAAAAGCATTTTTAAAAAGCCAACAAGGAAGTCACTTCCCTTTTTCTTTTAATCTTTTAAATTATTTTGATGTCAAAGATAAAATCTATTTAAAGCAAATATGGTGTGAAGTATCTTGCCAATCTCTCTGAAGAAAGAGGAAGGGACTGGGGAGGGAAAGGAGAGGAGGAGGAGGAGGAGGAGCCAGAGTAGAAGGGAAGAGCAGAGCAATAATGAGAGAAGGAAGGATGAAAAGGCAACTTTGGATAGGGCAAAGGGGGAGGGAGGGAAGAGAAGGGAGGGAGCATGGGGTCTAAAAGATGGTGGAATGAGATGGATATCATTACCCTAGGTACATGTGTGAAGAGACAAGTGGTGTGACTGTACTTTGTGCACAACCAGAGAAATGAAAAATTCTGCTCCATTCATGTATTACGAATCAAAATGCATTCTGCTGTCATGTATAACAAATTAGAACAAATTAATTAATTAAAAGAAAAGAAAAGGCAAACATGAATTGTAGCCTTGGTAAGATAAAACTCAAGCTCAGATTCTGTGTGTGTGTGTGTGTGTGTGAGAGAGAGAGAGAGAGAGAGAGAGAGAGATAAATAAATTTATTTTCATAGCTAGTTTCACTAGGAAGCAACGTGTTAATAATGTAAAATTTACTTCGAAAGTAGCTATTAGTAGTGTACTTTGGGAAATGTTTTCTAATGACATAAATATTAATTGTCTTAGCCAGTGCCAGGCTTATCAACATTCAAGAAATCATTGTAAGAATAATAGCAATTAGTATTACTGAACATACTTGTCCATACAATCAAAGACTTTGACACTTCACTCAAGGACTGTCTTGTTTGTGATATCAGGGAGCATGTGAAAGACTCTTCAAGGAAATCTTCTGTTCCAGTGACTTTTGTGATAATCCCACCATATGTTTCTATTTTGGAAAACTCAGTAGAGGGATGAAAATATCAAAGTAGGCATATGTTTTTATGAAATTTTCAGAAAAGTGTGTTTATTTTGACTTATGTCTAAATTAGATTCCGAACAGCTGAATGAAATGTAAATTAGTTGTTTTTGTTGCAGAAGATAGACATTCCATAAAACATGGTATCAATCATCTCAGAAGTGCCTATTTAGAGTCAAGGAGTGATGACCGGCATGATCACTCCTATAGCTGTATGGAAGGAACACCTATGAGTGTTAAGGTAGTTTGGAAGTGTGTGGAGGTATGCCTATCAGGGCTTCTATGCCTATCACAAAGGTGGTGGTTAGAAATCTCTAAATAGAACCACCTGTCCTATTCATGTCTCCATTCTTTCCAACTTGCAGTTCTTTAAAGCTCCTTAGGTAATTTTGGTCACCAATTAGGTATGAGCTGCTGATTAATTTCAAATGTATTCATCTATAAAAACTAAGCTCCCACTCAGCAGCTTCCTGATGTTGCTATGTTAGAATGGATTTTTCGAGACCCTCATTCTTTTACTTTTATAGGATTGCTAAAAATGCTACTAAATCTCAAAAGAAACACATGCCTGAAAACCTAGTTATGTGTTTAAGATCACTCCTTCCTATGAATTTTAAGCTCCATGAGGAAAGATCATATCTGTCCCAAGCATCTCCTGAACCTACTTCCTTTTTAAAAGAATGAACCTGATAGAAATGCAAAAGTGTTTCCTTAATAAGCATGTAAAGGTCTCTCCTGTTCCATAGGGACCAGAAGCCTGAAAGTACAATATTACATAGGAAGGTGCTTTGGGCTTTCTAAAATGTTGTAAGAATATGAGAGGAAGGTGGAACTTTGGAATCATTGCCAATATCATTGTCTTCTCACTTATTGTTTAGTCGGGATTTACTTGGGAATGCAGAAGTAACCTGACTCTTGGGTTTCTAGCACCTAAAGCACTGTTTCTTAACACAATAGAAAATGGACTAGGTATTTAAGTACCTAGTACCTAGCACAAAATATCAATTAATATCTAAAGTCATGGGCTAAGAAGTAACAGCTAGTGATGGAGGGAGAGATAGCATGGGTCAGCACCATAGAATGACTACTAGATTTAGCAAATGGAAAAACAGGGCAACTAGTTGCACTTAATTTCAGATGCACAACACACACAAACACACATTTGTATGTATATTGTAGATATATCTACTATATAAAAAATACCATTCATTCATTCATTGCACATTAAATATAATAGAGCTAAAGTTTTGATGCTTTGTGCATGAAATGATGTATGTTTTTGGCAATCCTTTTGCAGAAGATATTATTGCTTTTTGTTTTTTCTACTTTACAGATTAGTACACTGAGCTATAGATAGTTTAAATAATTTGCCAGGATTCCCTGGTCAATAGTGACTGAGATAGAAGTGAAACTAGATGTTGGCACCATGACTTCTCAAGGATGAACTGTCAATTTCATTTTTCTTGAGTAGCACAATCCCACAAAACAACATTTACATTTTATCCTTAATTACAGCACAAGTAAAATGGGCACTTCATATTCCTTCCAATTCTACATGAAATAAAATATATATGTATATGTATATAGCTCATGAAGAGTTCTCAGTAATAGCTAACAATCTACTTTAATGTGGGGAGAAGCAGAGATTAGTAGGAATTATGAAAAATGGGCAATACCCTGCCTCATCCAAAAAGAGAGTATCTATACTCTTCTCCAGAAAATTATAACCACATATAGATGAGTATCAAATAATGCCCTTAATTTAAAGGATTAAAGAAATGCAGATTTGCATGTAAATATTTTATTTTTTAATGTTCACTAATACACAACTGATTCTGGTTTTGTTTGTGTTTTTAATATTGTGATGTCAACAAGGTGTGATGCCAAACTTAAATCTTGCATTCATTGTCTCTGATCAAAAAGTGACAGATGAGTGCTTGGAACTCAGTTGTGCTGAACAGACCTGGTGGGGTTTTTTTGTTTGTTTGTTTGTTTGTTTTGTTTTTTAAATTTTGTCCCTTTGTTTCTTGAACTTGTGAAGGAAATCTGGAATGATCCCTAGCCTATTTTGAAAAGGCATGGCTGCTACCAGTCAGATTTCAGCCTGAGAGCAGAAGACCTAGTCAGAGGAAAGTTTGCATTTATTTCCAGCCCCTGGTGCAGCTGATAGCAAAGCTTTCATTGCAGTTGTGTTTCTAGTGATCATTATCAACATAGCCAAGTTAAGTGGGCCCTTTGGCCAATGTTCTTTCAAGGTAATGTTAGTAAAGGGCTTACCTAAATAATCAGGTCATTCAAAAGAGTCTATTTGTTATGAATAACAAGTATTCAGTGGCAATACTTTCTAACAAATGATGCAATTTCTATTCAAAATTATATTGTTTGATTTTCTCCTCTCTCTGTAGACACAAAGTGCAGATATCCTGTGATCTCTTTGAAAGGACAATGCAGGGAATGACACACAGGCATCAACTCAGTTATTTCTAGTTCTGCATGAACTCTACCCAATGTCAACATACTTCACAAGGAGATAAATACCAATTGTTTTTAGGAGAAAGGGTAAGAAAAGCTCAACTGAGGTTCATGTATCTTTTGAAGGAAAAGACAGCAAAAAGAAAAGTCATATAACATTTTCTAAGTATTTTTCCACATTTAGCACATTTGATTCTTGAGTCACAAATGGAAAGAGGTGAAATAATCTCTGTGTCAAGTAGAAAAAAAAAGGCTCAGAAAGACTAATAACTTACCTAATACTACACAGCAAACTATAAGTAAAAATGAAATACAAACTCTTTTTTCTCTTCTTCTGTTCTCCCTTTCTTCCCTGAAGCATCTCACTAAATTCATGAATCTTCATCTTAATGAGGGCTGCTGGATTCAAAAGCTCGTAAATACAGAATTGAGTACAAAATTTTTAGAATTTTCCAATGTAGTATCAGAAAACTTGTCACTCCAAAATATAATTATAGATGCTAAACTGACAAAATCACAAATGCCACAAAATCTACTAAAAAAAGGAACACAATGATTTTATCAAATCACATCTCCATTCAATTCCCCTCCCTTACAAATGTGACTTTATACACTTTGTCTCTTTTATTATTATCTTTTTTGACAAACAAAAAATTCTATGAGATAATTTTTAAGAGAGATCATTGGAAGATTAGATCAAGTTTTCCTCAAGAATGGCTAAGAACAATTTTTAAAAATTATTGAAGATTCAGTTTCTTTCAGCCATTTTCAGTAACATCATGTAAATATTTAGTATTATCAAATTTGAGGAAAACTCTTCAATTTCCTTTCATGCATAAATTTAAACTCCCAGGGCCCTTCTAGTTTTTCCTGTAATGTAACTAATTTTGCATGTTCTTTTTATTATTTTTTTATGTGGTGCCAAGGATCGAACCCAGTGCCTCACGAATGCTATGGAGCCACAATCCCAGCCCAATTTTGCATATTCTTCAAACTGAAAATGTATGGCACATATGGAGATGTTTAGGTTGTGCTATTAGTCTATTTCTGACATGAGAGCACTTCCTTTTTGACTAGATATTGATGAGAACTGAATCCTTTGCTTTTTATTGGGGATATATCACCGTGGGAGAAAGTTTTCATGGACTAGGTTCCGTATCAGAATCTTTTAGCCTTACTTCTTTCTGGCTGTCTCTGTAACTCTGTTACTGGGCTCTGTTTGGTGAGGCATGTTCATATGGTAAAAAGATCTCTATGCTTGCACTTTTGTGTCACAACCCTGACTGTTAGCATGGCAGAGAGAAACGGGGTTTCCAGGAGTTACTCCTATACCAGGACAACCACAATTAATTAAATCAGGCACAGAAGTAAATGCAAAACACTTAAATGTAGACTATTAAAACAAAATTAAATGTTTTCTAAGTTCAACTTTCTTTTCACTAGATTCCCATAAGAAACTTTAGCTTTCTGGAAATATCCTCTAAAATAATCTGATAATAAGGGTGTGGAAAAATTAATATACAGTAAAGTTTTGAAATCCAGTTTATGACAGGATCTTTGCATGGGTTGGGTAAAATTGAATAAGAATTGTTATATAATAGTTTAGGATTGATGAACAGAGTGAATTGAGAAATCTGAAGAAAAATTGAAAGAGTTTTGAGAAGTAAACCATTCTTTTCAACTTGAAGAGCTTGATGTTTATCGAAATATTTTTCTTTCCTTCTTGTATATTCCTGAAATTTAACCACAGAGTATTTGTGACTTTCATCTTTCTGGGCAAGAGTTTCCCAGGTGTTGATGATTTGGGTTAATACAACAAATTCCTATCCATAGCCTATCCAATAAGACCTGGAGGATGAAAGTAAAACTACAGAAAGAACACTCTTATTTAACTCTATTATTCAAAGAGTTTGCTTTGAAACATTTCCCCAAAATTCACAGTCATGTGACATGTTGTTTGGGCTGCTTTTGGGAACTTGGAGAGTCCCAAAAAGTGACAGCTGCTGAGGCTTAAACTTCCTTACCTTCATGGTAAATCTCAGGACCCAGACCACTGAACCATCCTCACTGAAATATACAGCTTTAACTCTAGGCTGATGGAGGAACTTGAGGCAGAGGAAGGAACTTGAGCAGGATGCACTCATCTGACCAAAAGATCCCAGGGGAGTCTCCACTCTGAATTCTATGGTGCCAACACAAGTGCCATTCATGTGTGTCTGCTCATCTCTCAGCCTCTCTGCAGCCCTCTACAGAGTACACTATTTTTCTGCTGGCATGAGCCCTCAGTGATCAATACCATTTATCATGGTGAGTAGTTATGAGTAATACCATCACTTATTAATGATGAAAGAGTGCTGGGATGAAGTCCATTTTCTGGCATGTTTTCTGGTTGGTTGTGGAGAGATTGCCTTTTATTTTTGGATACTAAGTCCTGTTGTCCATTATCTCTAAAGCAGACAGGAAGTAGATCTCCCCCTCCCCCCTTCTTTCTCTCTCTCTCTCTCTCTCTCTCTCTCTCTCACACACACACACACACACACACACACACACACACACACTTCCCCCTCTTGATTTTGATTTTGTGAGTCTTACTAATCAGACTCTTATTTAAAGCCAGGCTCTAATCCCAACTACTTGGGATGCTGAGACAGAAAGATCACAAGTTTAAGGCCAGCCTCAGAAACTTAGTGAGACCCTGTCTCAAAATAAACTGAAAAACTAAATATACAAAGGGAATGAAGAGAAGAGAGAGGGGATGGGAATAGGAAAGACAGCAAAATGAATCATATGTAACTTTCCTATGTTCATACATGAATATACCACCAGTTTAACTCCACATCATGCGGAACCACAAGAAGGGGAAGTTGTAATCCATGTATGTATGATATGTCAAAATACATTCCAGTCTCATGTATAATTGAAAAGAGCAAATAAAAAATAAATACATCCATACTTGACCCTAGTCAATTAGAAATATGAAGAACTACCTGCACTGCGGTTATTTATATGTCATTTCCTATCAATTACCTAACCCATTTATATATATTTTGTTCCTTTAACTTGATATTCACAACATCTTTATAATGTGCTTCTCATGTTTTTACATTTTATGAATGAAGATATTGAAGTGCAGGGAGTTTAACTGACTTGTCCAAAGAGAATATGGCATGCAAAAGATTTGAATTCAAACCTCAAATCTAATTGCACTTCATTTTCCAACATATGCCACCACTTCAGAAAAAAATGTTTGTGATATATACTCCAAAACTAAGAATGAAGACTACAGGCTTTATTCACTCATTTATTTATTTGCTCATTTTTTTTTTGTTGAATAGAATATATGGTCATTTTTCTCTCTACAAAGCCATTACAAGAAAATGTGCATTTAGAGTAGACTCTAGCTGTCTGGAATACTTTAAGTCACCCAGCTTTTGGGGCTCATTTTAATATATGTATATTTAAAAATATTTAAGATATAAGAAAAACCCAGCTTAAATGTTTAGCTATGCTATAACTGAAATATTTTTGGAGATTTTTAGAGAGCTGTAATTTGATGTTGTCACTTCCTGCTGATTTTTGTTCTTTGCAGACTTCTTCAACCCAGTCATATCTTGTCACTTATTACCTCTTTCTAGCCTTCCGATGGCTTCTTAAATGCATAAGACCAAGCTATTTGTCTTCTTATGAAAGCTTCAATATTGTTTATTCAAAGTATTTGGTGTGCAATACCACATCAATGGAAATATTAATCATGTCCCTGATGGTGGCATGTGCTATATTGATGTGTGCATCTGCCCACACTTGTAGGATTGTGGTGGAGGTGAGCAAAAGTTTGGTATTTCAGAAAATGTTAAGCAGTTAGACCATTCCATTAAAATTTTAAGGTTGTGTTCAACTCTCTGGGCACCCTGTCCTCAAACTCTCACTGGTCATGTAATCCAGATCTTCTCTTTTCTCTTGTTCATTTGCATCTCCTGCTAGTTGCCTGTCAACAATCCTCCAATCTTAACTCCACTGTTGGACAATTTGTGTCCTCACCCATATAAGATACCACATGAACCTTAGAGAGATATCCTTAATAGCAATATAAGGAATTTTTTGCCAGAAGCACTGTAAAAATTCAAGAGGCTGAGGCAGGAGGATTGTAAGTTCTAGGCCATCTTGGGCAACTTACGAGAATTTGTCTCAAAATAAAAATAAAATAAAATAACAAAAGGGCTGGGGATGGAGATTAGTGGTAAACCTCCCCTGGGTTCAATCCCTAAGACTCCCCAAAAATGAGAATAAAACTTCTTTGTTTCTCAGAACAGAGTTCCATTTGCTTCAGTGAGAGGCTGTCACTTCCTTAGAAAAGGAGTATAGACTGCTTGTTATTAAAAGGAAGACAAAGACACACACACATACATACACACACATACATACACACTCACACACACACACACACACACATACACACACACAAACAAAAAACTTGTTTTCCACTATAGGTCAGTCCAGACCTCCAGCATCCCTATCAGTGTTTATGCAATTACCATTGGCTGCCCATGAGTTGGCCAAAGTAACACCTTCTTCTTATGTTTATCACTTTGATTACTTACTTAAACACCACCTTTAAATCATTTCAGTGTTAACATTTGCATTAACACTGTGTTAATAATCAAAAACATTTATAAATAGATGCTTCTGTTGCTTCTAACCATATATGAATTATTATCAGATTACCTCCATACCCTCTAGCATTTGACTGAAACTCTCTAGTTTATATGTATGTGCATTTATGTTTCAGCACAATATCTTACTGGATACATGGAAACATATGGTAATCCAGGTGTAAGCTTCCTTGGAAAACTGCCCAAGCAGCTGAATCCCCACCTGGCCTTTTGCTTTTGGCCTTTAATTAAACACTTCTCAAACTGGACCATGATTTTTTTCTAGATATAAATATCATTTTGTTCTTAAATAATATATTTGACAAGAATGGCATTTGCATATATTGAAAATAAGTTTTTGGTATTTGTTGTATCAAAACAACAAATATTTGTTAAATATTTGTTATATCAAAAATATTTAAATATTTTTGTTTATTGGTATTGGTATAAACAGATACATACATAAAAAATATAATTTGTGGCTGAGTATTATGCTACATGACCATAATCTCAGTGACTCTGGAGGCTGAGGCAGGAGGACTAAAAGTTTGAGGTCAAACCTGGGCAATTTAGCAAGACCCTGTCTCAAAATAAAATTTAAAAGACAGGGAATATAGATCAGTTGTAAAGCCCCCTTGGTTCAATTCTTAGCACCACCAATAACAACAACAAAAACAACAACAATAATAATTTTAGACAACTACTTCACATTTATGTTGGCCTCAGTCTTGTGATTCTCCTACCTCAGCCTCCCAAGTTTATGGAATTAAAAACCTGTGCTACTGAGACTGGTTTTATTTGTACTGTTTTAGTCAGCAATGTCTTTTGTAGGATTTTAATCCAGGAGAGTAATGAATAATTTCAAATTTAATCTCCTTCTCTTTTCACCCAAAGTTGTTAAGTACTGATATTTTGCATTGTGTTTTGATCTTCAATTAACAGCAAGGAAAAGAAAGAGATGGCCTCTGGAGACTCATCAGTATGAAGTCTCGGGAAAGTGTACCACTGATTTTTACCCTCATCATTCTCTGCTGTAAAATGGGGTAGAAGCAGTTCTCTCCCAAGGAAGATAACTGAGGACTGAACGGAAGTCTATAACCCCATGTTTATCCTTCAATGCTACTGAGCATTCTCCTTCTTCTATTGGGAAGCCAGAGTGGAAGCATAATCAGTTTCCCATTCCAGGAAATAGAATAAGAGAGTTAATACCCGAACTTCAGAATCATAAGATGTTAAAATTCTGGGGAAGACATCCAGTGTTAAAATAAGAGCTTCCTGAAATTTCTTCCTCCACCAGGGCGTTTTCCTAGTGTTCTGATATGTTAAGAATCCTCTTCTCGGCTTCCTTAATAAGGTAAATAAACAGTAATACAACAGATGTATTTTATAAATATTTACACTGATGTTTATAATGTAAATTAGCCAATTATGAAAGTTGTATAATCTCAGGTACATAAAGATGTGAAAGGTGAAGTTCTAAAAATCCTCAGAAAAAAAGAGTTCTGCTTCCTCCTGAGTATTATGAACACAGAACACAACAAGAACCACCACCCCTAACAAAAAAAATAATGGCTTATGTGGCACATGGAAAAGACTTACATGTGTGTTGTTCTCCTTCCCCCTCCAAATTAAATAAGCCCATCAGGGCACTAAATGATGTATTCATTGTTTTCAATACGTTTTGACTCTGAAAGAGTCAGGTACAATTAATTCCTATCAATGACATCCTTTGCTTACTAGAAAGTTGTGGTATTGATATATATACTTGCAGAATAAATATTGTTAATTTCTCTTTCTTGCAAAGTATAATAGAGTTGAGAGTTGTTGTTGAGGAACTAATAAGTGATTCTTGGACTCAGTCCCTTGCCATTCACCTGAGCTCCTCACTCTGATGGACTTGCCCTTGCCTTTCTGTGTGTGACCCTTCATCACCTTAGGCATGCATGAGTGCAGAGCATGATTTTCCCATGAGTCTTCATGTTCCAGTCATGCACCTTCTGTGGGTGTTTGAGAGTCTTTGCTTTCTTTGGTCTGGCTTCTCTCTTCCTCCCACATCACACAAAGCCCTTCTTCACTCTTCCTTCCATCTTCCTCCAGAGTTCTGCCTCATGATTATGATCTCCCCACAGTCTAATCCTGGTCACTGAATCCCGGAAGTCAGTCAAATATTATTTTTTATCCCAAGAATATTCACAGAGATTCTACATTTTCAGAGGGATTTAGACATACTTTCTACTCTAATATTCCACACTTTTTAGATAGTAACTTCAGTAAGTGTATTGACCTTTCCAATAACATTCCTAGAGAATGGGGGAGTGGGTGAATTGATTTCATAAAACTTGGGGCTGTTTCCTTACACACAGGGGGCAGAAAACAAGAACTCAGGCCAATGTTTGAGGACATAAGATAAAATGTCATTGGAATGAGGGTTTTATTTATCAGAAAAGGATGGGTGGTTACAAAACAAAATATATCAGGTTAAAAAACAGTATATATCTTACTGCCAAATACCTAATTCCTCATTTCAAGTTCTCATGACAAATATTTTATAAATATTTTATAAAAATTTTATAAAATGTAATCACTATTTTGGAAAAATTACATTTGTATCTATGTGTATGAACACACTGTACAATAGTTTTTATTTTATTTTATTATTATTTTTTATTGGTATCCGAGATTAAACTCAGGGGGACTTAACCACTGAGCAACATCCCCAGCCCTTTTTGTATTTTATTTAGAGACAGGGTCTCACTGAGTTGGTTAGGGTCTCGCTAAGTTGCTTAAGGACTCCCTAAATTGCTGAGGCTGGCTTTAAGTGATCCTCCTGCCTTAGCCTCCCAAGCCACTGGAATTACAGGAGTCCACCACAGCACCACGCTGTACAGTGTATTTTACAGGATTACTTCCAACACTGCGTTTGGAGAAATGTCAAAACACTTAGCTATGAGGGGAGGTAGAAAGGAAAAACACAGAAGAGGTGTAAGGAACATGCTGCTGCTATATCCAGGTTTATCACTTGTAATACAAATCCCATAAATATTTTATTTGACTCCTTTTGTTTCTGATAAATAAAACCCTCATTTCCAATGACATTTTATCTTATGTCCTTAAGCATTAGCCTGAGTTCCTGTTTTTTTTTTTTTTGTCTCCCCCCCCCACCCCACCCAGTGCCTAAGGAAACAATCCCAAGGTTTATAAATCAGTTTGCATTTTAAAAAAAAAAGAAAGAAAAAAGAAAAGAAAAAAATCTTCCAGCTGGAACTCTCCCAGGGGTTTTGATTGGAGGATGAGCAGGGTTCATTCACAAACTACAGAGACAGGTAGGTGAGTACAAAGCAAATGTTAACCACCCTAATTGGGTACTTCTGAAAGCTCATCAGCCCCCTGCATTTGATAGGTTCTGTCACTGTTGCCAGCACAGCTGCTGGAGAAGGCTGCCAAAGAGGGTGAGCTGGAAAGAGGTTGAGACTGCAGTTGGGGGAACATGTTTCACACAACTTGGCACCAGCTGCTATTATTCTCTGAATCTTCCTTCAGCAAGGAGTGGGTTGAATGCGTATGTCAACAATGGCTCTGGCAGTCAACTTTTTTGTTAATATAATCATTAAGAGGATGACCCTGTTTTAAAGAAAATACAATGAGCAGGTAAAGAACATTCCAGAGTTGTTTTTTAACTATGTTTGCTATGTAAAGGTCCTAAAAGCAAAGCAAACCAAAAGACCTAACTTCTATTATTTTATTTATGTCTCTGTAATTTACTTAGCTGCTGAGAGTCTGCCAAGATAATGAAGGTGTAATGAAGATTCCTTAGTGGGCAGAGGGGCGTGGGTAATGCCATGGATTCTGTGTATGAACATCCTAGGTGTATGCAGGAAGGAAGAAAAAGGAGTTGAAAGAGAGACGAAGGGAGAGGGAGATGAAGATTCTACTTACAAATGAGAATGTTTTTAGCTTCTCATTTCTCTTCACTTATGTTGATGAAAATGTGCTCAAGTATAAATGATGCTTCCTGGTGGCATTCTTCTTTATATGATGATATAACTACCACTTTTCTTTCAGCAGGTAAAAAGTGAGTTGGGGCAATTAAAAGCAAGTTGTTAGGGAATGGGCAGGATAATATGAAGGACAGGTAGATTTGAGGTTTATGGGATAACGAATTTGAGTGCCTGAGTATATCTTTGGCCTCTATAGATTTAGGGAGAGGAAAGAGGCATTTGTCAACTCTTAATTCCCAGAGCCAGCATGTGCTTGAATCTTTGCCCTGGAACCCAGGGCTGGAAAGAGCCTGGGCTTGGTCCTCCTTTCCTCTTATTGAGAAGGAACATTGAACCCAAGCAGCTTGGTACTTACAAACCAGGGTGTATGGGTGTGGTACTTCATACTCATTCTCCCACCCTAAAAGGTTCCCAAATCACTCTTGTTTCTCCTGGTTCCTAAATTATAAAAGAAATGCCTATGGTGTTGTGGCCTAAAGTAACCAGATTGAGTGGCCAAATCTTGGTGGGAGTTGAATCCTATCATTACATCTTCCAAATATACAACCTTCAGCAAATTCATTTATATACATGGCTGTTTTTCTTCTGAAAAATAAAATTAATAAGTGTAAGCCTCTTGGGGGGGCATGGAGAGTGTGTTTGTATTTTTGTGGGAGAAAATAAACATTGGGCATATATAATAGAAATGTCAGTGGACATTCATTTATCTGGCCCGAAAACAAAGTCTTATTTAATTCTGTTACAGTATCTTTTTTTTTTTCCTTTTTTTAGGTACTGGGGATTGAACTCGGGGGCACTCGACCATTGAGTCACATCCCTAGTCCTATTTTTGTATTTTATTTAGAGACAGGGTCTCACTGAGTTGCTTAGTGCCTCACAGTTGCTGAGGCTGGCTTTGAAGACGTAATTCTACTGTATCAGCCTCCCAAGTTGCTGGAATTACAGGCCAGTGCCACCAAGCCAGGCATGTTACAATATCTTTATAAAAAATATTAATTACTACCTAGCTTTACTTTCTCCCTCTCTTTCTGGTCTTTGTCTCCATTTCTTCCCTCCTTCCTTTCTTTCCTTTTCATAAAAGAATTATCCAGTAATCATTTTTAAAGAGGAACTGTATCAATTTTGTGAGAAACTTTTGCTGTTAAATCTTACCAATTCTGATTTATGAGTAGTAGTCGGTCCAAGTTGTTTTAGGAATAAATCAGGAAAACACAAATGAAATTAGCAGCAGCATGATTCTAAACAGTTTCCAATAAGTCTTTCTTGAACTCTAACATGGAAGCACTCAGTCATTCTGTCTTGATTACAAAATAATTCTGGAGCAATATCATTGGTATTTTTACATAAGCGAGGATGAAATTATTTTCCTTCTTTAGCTATTAAATTTAATTGATATATTCATAATATTTAAATGCTTTATCAACCTCTTCAACTTTTCATTTTTAACAATTCTAAGCCATTTTAAAATTTAATGCTATGAAATCAGGGCTAGTGTGGGTTCATTTTTAGTTTATTTATTTTCCAGTGGACGGGAAACACACAGTATGGTTAGAGTGAATAAACCACAAACCTTTTGTTTGATGATAAAATTATTTCACCTGAAACACTAGCTGTTGTTCTGAATAGTTAATTGGTTATGCCATCAGCTGTCAAATTAGTACATTTTATGGAGTTCTTATCTTGATTAAAATTTTCTTCTGAAGATAATTAAAACTTCATTCACTAGTCTTTGTTGTAATGAATTATCCAACAGTCAAACTTACAAAAACATCTCTAAATATGTCTAGTCTGATTGGCTTTCTTTATTTATTAAATGCCATAGTGGCTAAATCTAGTATGTCCTGAATCTTAATTCTGTGATTCATTACTATTTTTTTTTTTTTTTGCAGAACAATTCAAAGGAAGAACTATGAAAATATTTCGTTCTTCTTTTTTCTCTATTTCCTATCCTATAAATGTCACCTAAGAAAATAGTGACCATTGTGTCTACCCCAATTTTTGCTCCATTTTGAAGGCATGCATAAATAAATATTAAAACTTGAAAAGTTTTATAAATACGATTAAATTATTTTGTTTATTTTAGTATTGTGGCATAATCCATGCTAAGTTTTCATGCTTATCACACCCTTTGGTGAAAGAGTGTTAACATGACAAGTTTATTTATGAGCTGGTTTTACTAATAGTAAACTGGACACTAATCATATATATGTATAATCCATGTATGTGTTTCACGTACCATCTCACCTCATTTAGTACTAACAAAACATTTGAGATGTGAGCTTTTATTATTTTTAATTTATAGATATTGAAACTAAGGCTTAAGCAGTACCCTGTGAATTACCTAAAATCACACTGAAAGGGACAGTCAGGATTTAAAGCATAGTAAGTATTGCACCAAGTGGGTCCCCTTTGTAGTGGCCAACCATTCTCTCTACCTTCTTATGGGCTAGGTACTATATGAATCCTATTCCTTTTTTTTTTTTCTCATCCCCAGGAAACTTTGCCTACTGTTTATTTCCAAGGTGCTCTTGTTATGCTCGAATTCGGGACCCCCAAAGACCACCAGAGACCCAAGATCGATGTAAGCAGCAAAGAGGTGTTTATTGCGAGCTAGCTCGGTCCTCCGCACACGCACACACAGCAACTGGTGACGCTGAGAGGCCCCGAGCCCAGGGTTTGCAGCAGTTTTATACAATCTTTGGGGAAGGCAGGGACTTCACATATATCATAGCATCCCTTAGCAAATCATCACACACTGCGGGAAAATCAAATAACAACTCTAAAGCATGATTAGCACATTCACTGGTGGGAACAAGTTGGGTAGGGGTGATTGGTCAGTCCAAAAGGGGTATTCATTTGAACTGATTGGTTTAAGCCAAGAGGGGTGTACATGCTGAACTACATGGTTTCCCAACTTGTTATCAACCATCATAAACCACTGGCATCCCAGGTATTTCCCTGTCTCTTGCTGATTGGTGGCTGCTAGGGGGCTGCTATGGACCCCTACCTAGCCTGACTGAGTCAGGGACCAACTGGTGCAGCAGATCTCTCCTATTATTTGTAGATAAACAACTCAGCTGGTTTTTCACTCTCAGATTTGTACAAGTTGTAAAGAGCTTGCCGAGTCCTGCTTCCCCACATATTAAAAGTTTGAACATTAGAGAAGCATGTCAAGGCAATATAAAGCAGGCTTTATTTAAAAAGGGGTAACATAGACTTTTCCTGGGAGGGAGAAGGGGGCCATAGCTGGTATCCTGGTATCCCAAGAGGCGAGGTTTTCTGCCCTTTTTATATGTCCTAAGCTTCCTTTTGTTCTCCTGCCCTCTTCCCCTTATCTTTCTCCTTCCTGTGTACCTGACTAGGCCCAGGAATGCTGGGTGGGATGGCCCAAAGGTGGGAATCAGGTGGGCTGAAGTGGGAAGGGCAGGATTGAGCAGCCTTATGGCTCCCTGTAGGGAGGGGCAATTCCTGGGACTAGTAACCTTAGCAACAGGTTGGAGCAGGGGCAGGTTCTTGATAAGGGTGGAGGAAGGGCTCTGAAGGAATTAACATTTCAATCCCTCAGAGGACAAGTCTCCTACTTCCCAGACTCACTCAAAATTGGCCTCCTTCATCCGACCTGACTCGATTTACCTATCTATACTGACTGCCTAATTCTGGCCTCACTTCTACCATTTCTTAAGATTTTGCATTTATTTCTATTGGGTGGTGGTAGAAACTTTAAGAGGTGGAGACTTTGGAGGCAGGAAATGATTTAAAGTATATATTTTGTCTCTATACTCTCTCCCCTCTTCCCAGCTGCCATTAAGTGAACAATTTTCTTCACTACATTTTTTTTCCGCCATGACACATTCTTTACCATAAGCCCAGAAACAGTGGAAGCAAGTGACCCACGGACCAAAACATTAAAACCTCTGAAAACATGAACCACAATATACCTTTCCTCCTTCTAAATTGTTTTTCTGGGGTAATTTATCACAGCAATTGACACAATCTCCTCTGGTTGAGACTATTTTACATTGCAGGAGGCCCTTTGTTCCCCTTCCTTTCTCCCCAACAAGCAGGTTTTTACTCTTTCATCGGAAGTTACTGCTATTCTGATTGAACTTGACATTCAGCTTCTCTTCAGGTTTGGGCAAGCTTCATCATTTTGCAAAGCACTTCAAGTTTCCCTTCTCTCAAAGCTCAGTTCTGCACCACCCTTCAAGATCAACTTTGGATGTGTTAATTAATGCAGGGTATAAATCATTAGCATAGGATTTGGGCATTGTTCTCTGTTGTTGTTTTTAAGACCTCACAAGAAACTTTAGCTCAGTGTTTTTTTGTTCCCCTAGACACACAGAAACTATTACTCTACTTGTGTTAATAGATTTACCTACAGTTGAGTTTTCACATAAATGAAACGTAGGATGTTTGGTCTTTGGATTTATTTCCTTAATCACCACAATACTGGTATTGTTCATCCATCTTGTAGCATGTATCAGTGCTTCATTCTTCTCTATGTCTGAATAATATTTTATCATATTTTATAATATTTTATCATATACCACTCTTTGATTCATGCTCATTTTATGAGCATTTGCATTGTTTGCCTTTTGGGTGTTGTGAATAGTGCTGCTAAGAATATTCATGGACAGGTTTTTGTTTCAACATGTTTTCAAGTCTATTAGGTACAAACTTAGGAATTACTGGGTCATAGAAGAATAATTTTATGTTGTCCTTATTGAGTATCTGTTACTCTTTTCCACATGGTTGCATTTCCTCATATCCTTGACAATTAATTTCCATCATTTTGATTATAAGGCTATGAAGTGGCATTTTGCAGTTTAGATTTTTTTTTTTAATGATTAATAATGTTAAGCAACTCTTCCTCTATTTGTTCGAATTTGTATATATTCTCTAGGGAAATGCTTAGACTCATCCTTTGCTAATTGTTTAAGTTGGACAATTTTGCTTTTGCTGTGAGTTGCTATCCATTTTTATAAATAATTTAAATTGTAGAACCTTATCAGAGATATAATTTCACAAATATTTCCTCATATTTTATATCCTCTTACTAAAGCTTTTAATTATGATACAGTCCAATTCACTCTTATTTCTTTTGTCCTTATGGTTTTTATTGTAAGAAGGTTTTTTGCTTAACGAATGTCATGAAATGTCACATCTACATTTCTAATAATTTCATAGTTTTAGCTTTTATTTTTATGTCCACAATCCATTTTGAATTAATTATTGCATATGTTATGAGGACTTCATTCTTTTGTATGTGGATCTGTAATTGTCCCAGTATTGTTCGTTGGAAAATTATATCCTCATTGGATTGTCTTGACATCACTGTTGAAAATCAATTGGTTGATTTCTGAACTCTCAGTTATATTCCATTGCTAATTGTGGAATAGATTGATGTAGAAATAGAATTGACGTATTGATATTTATGCTTGTTTTTAATCCAGACACACTTTTTTAAAAATTATTCTCACTTGGTGGTATGTTTTGAAATGAAAATTATGAGAATCCAACTTTGTTCTCTCTTCAAGTGTTCTGGGGAAAGATTCCTAATATTAATGGTCATGGCTGACTTTATATGTCTCTCTGTGAATGGATGGATGGGAGATTAATGCAGAAGATCCGTAACATACATACCACATACACATACATTTACCTATTTGCTCCAGATAGAGTGTGAATTAAAATAAGACAGAGACGACTAGATCTGGCTTGTTTTTCAAATCTGTAGATTATATGGATTTTACCTTCTGTTTTAAGTTACACTGACTTGATTTTCCAATATCTAAGATATTAAGTATCACAGCCTAGTGGGATATTACAAAAATTTTCATGTAAGTGATGTTACTCCATTTGCATATTTGCATTTTGAAAGAGTACTAAGATTTGGGTGGGATAAAGAAATAACTTGGGCCAAAATATAGAATTAAAAAATAAAAAGAAAAAAGCCCACACATGCAGAGTCCATCTGAGGATGATGAGTTTATCTGAAGCTAATGATAAGGTATCCATCAAGACAGATGACAGATGGTAAGGGATAAAGGAAGTATGAATAGTTCCAAAAGTCAACATGCTTGCTATTGCATTGAGGAAGTACTACATAACAGAGAATCCAATTGATATTTACAAATTGGAGACAGAAAAGGTAAGAAATGTTTATTGAGATTCTACTATGAGCAAACAAAACAAAAACAAAAACAAAAAACTCTTTTTATCTTTTTTAACCAAAGTTTTCAGAAATAAGTGTAAGATAAGCATTGACTTTTATATGTATCAATATGATATGCCTCAGAAGTGATAAATTACACAAGGTTGAGCAACATAAAAATGACTGAACTGGGGTTGTTATACAAGTCTTTCTGACCCCAAGCCCAAGATAATCAATGGATGATAAAAAGCCATCGATTGGTTGAGGGGAATTTATCATGAAGGGAGGGCATGGGTCAGGGATATATTGACTTCGAAAGTGTATTTCCTTAATGGAACAACTTGAGGTAGGGCACCTAATTGGAATTTGATAATGTTTTTAATAAATAAAGAAGCTGGGCATGGTGTCATATTCCTATAACCCAAATGGCTCCTGAACCTGAGACCAAAGGATCCCAAGTTCAAGGGTAGAGTCATCAATTTATCAAGGCCCTAAGTAACTTAGTGAGACCCTGTCTCAAAATAAAAGATAAGTATATATATTTAAAAAATGGGCTAAGTATGTACCTCAGTGGTAAAGTGTCTCTGGGTTAAATCTCCAGAACCCCTCTTCCCAAACAAACAAACAAATGAAAATCAAATAAAGGAATAATGAACTGTATTTCAAAATTAAGTGGTTTGACGCATAGTATATATTCCAATATCTCATTATAAATTTTCTAATTAGTTTGGTTAACTGTTAAATCATATCCCCTGACTTTCTGTCCTGTATCTCTTTTCATTAGACAGCAAGCATTTTGACTTTTAGAACATTAGAATTCATTTGTTGGAAATACCTGAGAATCTAGCAAAAAGAAAATTTCAGGATTAAAATATTTTCCCTTATATGCAGTCAAGGGAAAAATAAATGGAAACAATGGGAAAATATCCTGAAACTATTAATAAATATACTTAGTTAATTGTTGCATTTTTATCACAATGTAAAGAACATATTTTATTTTAAAAAGTTAAATACTGCTCATGACTTATATTCCAGAGTCCTTGTCATGTAGGGGTGCACAGCAATTGTCACAAAAACAAAAGAAAAATGAATAGTGTGTTTTGACATTTTTGTTCCAGAAAGGGGAACATTATTAATCATCCCTGTGGGAATTTTGGTGCTTTGTGGACTAAGGAAATTTTTAGCAATTGCATATAATTCGGGGCATACCCTAAATTAACAGTAATCTATTTGTGGATACATTCTTTGTACTAAGGTAATTTCCTACTTCCTCAGTTATTTAATTGTACTTTGAACAGTTTTGGCAGACAACTCATTATGTATTCTCCTCACTATATTTTATTTTTATTATACAAAGTCACATTGAAATGAAATGGATACATGCACCATTGACTTTAATAGGATTTTGCATTGTAAGAATAATATACAGGTACAGTGTACTGCATAGAGATACCTGTGGGGTAAGAATAACAGGATTAGTGTAGAATTCCACATCCATATAACTCAACAGGCAGTCATTTCCCCACAGGTTTAGGTTTTTGTTTGTGTGTGTGTGTGTGTGTGTGTGTGTGTGTGTGTGTGTGTTTAGGGGGAGGAAAAAAAACTGAATGACAAGAGGTTTTAACAAGGCTTACATGTAATATTCATTTTAGAAAGTACTATCTGGAATACTCTGTAGATGTGAAATTAAATTTATGTAATGCAAAAGTCTTAAGAAAACCATAAAAACTGTGTTCTGTATCCAAAGTCATTTCTGACAAGATGGAAACCCATTTAACAAAGATTTCTTTGTAACTACAGTTTCTAAATGATTTTGTAATAATATTCAGAACTCAATAAAAATATCAGTTAGCCATCTGAGCCAAGTGACTTTCTTATGAGGCCAAAAATGAGCAAAAAATGACCATGGTAGAGTACATTAGTTATTCTGGAAATTAGCATTTATTGAGCAACTTTGCAGCATGTATCAGGATGAACACAGGAGAGGTATTAAAGAATCACTGTTAAGGATATGTGCCTCTAAGTTAGGTCTCTCTAGCTTTAATCTGCATAATTATCCAGTGCTGATAAAATTATTCTTTTTACAACTCACTTCTTCAGTTACAAAATCATGATTTCAATAGCATCTAATGCATAAGATGTTAGAAGGAATAAATAATCTGTTGTACAAAGTGATTTTCGCAGGATCTGACGTACAGGTATAGTGGGCTCTTCATATCCCCTGTTAGAGCTTCCCAAATGTACTTTAGGGTACAGGTGCCTCAAGATCCTGAACTCTAACCACAAACACAAGCAAAAGACAACAAAACATGGTAGTCAAATGGTTTTATGACGCTCGGATGGTAGATAATACATGAAGCACTTAGTCATGTATAGTCGGATGGTTGTAATTCAGAGAAGTCCTGCTGTAATGGGAAATGTTTCCTTTTTTGAAACTGAAATGTACTAAAATAAACATAAGCATAGAGGATAAATATTTAAGTAGCATTTTGTCTTCTTTTGTTGCCAAATTGCTGTTTATATAGGTACATTTATTGTTTTATGTAGATGAACATTATTTTAAAGAATGTTTCTTAGATCATTAGCCGGCAGGGTTGGCAGGAAAAAGGACCACATGCTAAAATAAGTTTGAGAAAATAACTCTGTTCAATTAAAGTTAAAAGCTTCATCTTCCAGCTCCTAATTTATTTCTCAATAGCTTTGGTAGTGGTCCTTAACCTGGAGGATCAGGGGTTGAGGGACAGAAAGGAATGCAGCTTTCATGAGAGCTACTTCTTCCCTGGTCTCGGTGATTAGATATAGGTGGAATATTGCACTTTCTTCTGGAGAACACTCTTTATAGAGAGACACTATTCATTGTCATTGGAGACCATTTTTTTTTTTCCACCCATAAACTCATTGTTATACCTTTACATTTCAGGCAAGAATTTGAAGGAAGCTTCTAATTCATTTTCTCCACCTTTTTTCAGTAATCTACCACCTCTGCTCCTCTGAACCTAACCCATTTGGTCACTAGATAATCATCCTAAGGAAATCTCCTAATCTTCACTGTTTGAATTCTCCAAGAAGCCCTCATTTGTATTTGAAAAGACCTAACTAGAAATTTTAATAGTAGTAAATCACATTGCTGGAGTTTATATTTTGATTTCTCTTTGTATTATTTTCATTTTGTATCTGCATTACCTAAATATTATTCTCATACTGCTAAACCAAGTCTTCAACATCTAGAATATATTTATCCCCAATCACACTTCTAGGTCTAACTTTTTTGATGAGGTTTAGATGTTTCCATTGCAATTCCCCAGAATATGGAAATTTAATATATCTCTACACAGATTTATTGTCTCACTTCATCTTTTCTGTTTCCATTTGCTCAAATAATAATACAGGGAAATCTGGATTCTCATCTTCTCTTACCTATATATCTGGTACTATATGTTCTAGTTTATTTTCTCCTACTGCACACTCTAAGTATATTCATAAAATATGGTTTGCCTTTATCTTTACCAGAACATATAGTAACAAGACCTTGTCAATTGTATCTCCTTATTGTTTCCCAATATCTTGTTTCCACAATGTCAACTGGACACACTGTTCAATTCTAACCAGAACATTTTTTTTAAATTCTTTTTTGTCAGTTGTAAAATTTTAACCAATTACACACATTTCTGTCAAATTTCTCTTTCTAGAACAACAACAACAACAAAAAAATCATGTCCCTCTGTTTTTCTATAGCCTTCAGTGACTTCACATTGCCTGAAAGATAGCATCTGAATAAAATACCTAAGAGACAAATGGCTTTGCTTTCTTCCTCCCTCCCTGATGACCTTCACCACCTACCAAGATACCCAATCCTACTATCCCAGGTGGTGCTCTGCCACTCACTCCACCTCTGCACTGTATATATGCTGCTTCTCTGCTTGCAAAAGTTTTCTACTACTTGCTCACTTGGCAAAATTGGTCTCCACGCTATAATTCAGGAAGCAATTGCAAGCCCACTTGGGCTTTTATTTTATTTTACTTTCTCCTATTGCACACGCTAAGTATATTCATAAAATATGGTTTGCCTTTATCTTTACCAAAACATAAATGCTTTCAGGGCATGAATTATTTTTTCATATATATATTATTCTTAGACACTAGCATGCCCCTAGCAGAAACTTATAAATACACACACACACACACACACACATACACACAAATAGAAAATTCAGAAAATTTGTCACTGAAAGAGATATTTACATTGGACAAGACTTTGATGAGGAGCTATGACTTCTAATTTGAGATATGAAGCATATAGTACTTCATATTGGGTAGGTGATTTTACTTGAAGAATAATATTCCTTGTGAGCGATGAGCTCAATAATTGTGGAGATGATGATTAAGTAGACACTTGAAGAGGATGCTATGGAGTGGATGGTGGTGTTTTCCAATATGTTTAAAATGCACTAGGAGTTCTGCAAAAGATGATCTTTGATGGTACAAACATGAAGAAAGTTATGCATTTCCTTGTGGAGTTACTTTATCTTTTTGACAAGTCATATCTGGCCTTTTCCTTTAATATAGATAGTTCCCTTTTCATAGCAATTTATTTTAGTAGAAAGGCAAAATAATCAATAAATTTTGAATTAGTAAGACTACGGGTAGTTTGAGGACATAGAAAAAATATACAAGTTGTACAAGATGTGCAAGTTTGCACCATGGTGTATTACAAATCAAATTAAAATTTAAAAGAGATAACTTTTGAAGAGCTATAAATTCTTCAGTGATTTTGAAGCTAATCTTTTTTAAAAAATGCAAGGTTCCACAGTACAGTCATATTTCAGGTAGAATTGCAAAGTCAATGTGAATGGTAAACTTATTAGGTTACATGGTTCAACATTTATTTTCTAAGCCCTTGTATTTAAATGACTAATATGCACATTAAAAGAATTTATTTTGGTCTTGCAGATTCAATTCATCTTAAACATGAAGCAAAAACAAACAATTCTTGTTCCATGATTTTTCTGTCTTAGTTCTTTCTGTTAGTAATCTCTGAATAGGGATACTAATGTTTTTTGAGTAGGCTGCATGTATATGAAAATGCACACAACAGGCTGTGTGTGTGTGTGTGTGTGTGTGTGTGTGTGTGTGTGTGTGTGTTTATGGTGAAAAGAAACAGTCATATGACAGTTGTCATAGCAACATGGCATTGTTTCCCAAAGAGCAAAGTAAATAAGCACTTTTCACATAAAACCCACAATTGTCTTGACACTGTGACATTTCCCCCTAAAGCAAACCCTTAAATCAATAAAAGTTTTCAATGTCAAGGAAGGAAGCTTTATGATTTATGCACTTTGAGGTATAATCCCCATAAAAGCACTGGGATGCTTCCAAAGAAGAGAATTCTGTGGTCAGAAAACAGATATAAATAGCTAATATTCATTTCTATTTCAAAATTCTCAAGAAAAGCTTTTAATAAATGAGACCAAGGAAGTCACATTCATTCCTTCATCCCTGCTCTGATATGTTCATGGATCATTATAGGAATATTTTGGCCAGTGCTACAGAAACACCCATGTTTCTACTCTATGAAATGGGTCCTGAAGAGGGTCATCCCATTTAAAAACACAGAAAACCTTAGATTTCAACTGCATGAATGCTGGATCTGGAGAGGATATCAGGCATCTCTAGACTAGTGTTTCTTATACTTCTTATCATCATATCGAAATTTGATATACATATATATTTTATCATATAAACTATAGTTTACCTAATTTTTAAAGAAAAAAATTTATATATATATATATATATATATATCACCATATAAATTATAGTTTATATGATTTTTAAAGAAACTTTATTTTATGCAGATTAAAGAATCTAGCCCAAGGGTAGCTCACAAGAGATGCCAATCAATGGTAGGTAGTATTATTTATAATACTTTGCTCTTCTCCTTTGTATCACTTGTCACTTAATCTAGCAGAACTTTGAGATGGAAAAAAATAAAAGTACATAAAAACATGATATTAAGTCAAAACAAACAAGCTGGGAATTATCCTTTTCCCTAAACACCATATAAAGTTGCCCAGGGGACTTTTTACTTTTTAGTTTACTTGTCAATATAATATGTATTTAACCTAATTCTTATACTTTTTCCTAGAATGTTTATACCATTAAGCAAACATCACCATTCCTTTTCCCTAAGTATTTAGCTAATGAGTGAATAGAATAATGTGTGTGATATATGATCTAATCTGATAGTTACTTGAACTTTGCTGCCTCCTGTTTTTTTCCCAATGACTAATTGCTATTTAGCAATTTAGAAACTACAAAGTATTTCCTAGGGAATTTAACTAGCTGTTGTAAATTAAACTATGAGGTCATGTCCTCTTAATTGAAGTGGAAGTGCAAATAATTGACCTTAACTTAAATACCTCACATTTAAATGAGGACATCCTGATCTGGCAACATAGGAAAAATAGCCTTCAGTCAATATACAAGTTACTTACTCAAAGCTTAGCAAAACCTTAAAAGAAGGGAATACCATGCATACCTGTAATCCTAGCAGCTCTGAATGCTGAGGCAGTAGGACTGCAGTTCAAAGCCAGCCTCACCAAAGCCAGCCTCAGAAACTTAGTGAGGCCCTAAGCAAATCAGTGATACCCTGTCTCTATATAAAATACAAAAAAGGTCTGGGGATGTGGCCAAAATAAGTACATAAATTCATGATATTTAATCAAAATTTGAGTGTTAAGTGACCCGGGGTTCAACACACCCAGTAACACACCCTTCTCCCAGAAAAAGAAGAGGTAAGAGGGGAACTTTTGAACACATAAAAGTCCTTGTGTTATCTTCTCTTGTAAAACAGTAAAATTGTTGTCTTCATAATAATATTATTGAATGACATTAGGACATTAATATAATTATTTATATCTCTTTTGTGAGCTAGCAATAATAGTTGATGAGTAATAAGTATATTTTTGGTTTTTTGCCTTAGTAATAAAAAAGAAAAAAATGCAGAAAGTATATTGCAATATTTTGAGCAGAGAATTTTCAGTTTCAATGAAAAGTGATGCTAAAAAGTATACTCACTGTACTTATGTATGCATTCTAGCTATTAAGAATGGTTCTGTTGGCAGTTCTGAAAATAGTATCTATTTTAATAGTTATCTTGAGTTTCCAAAGTAACTAATAAACAATTGATTTAGTAGTTGTTTATTAAACTGTTGTTAGTTTTAATGGACTCCTTCAGTTTCCATTATAGATGTACGTTCTAAACTTACCATATTCTCAACCATTTTTAAATCTGCTTTCTTTCTCCCTTCTTACCTTCCTTCTTTTATATCTTTCTTCTTTCTTTTTCTCTTCCTTTCTCTCCCCTTTTCTTTTCCCCTGACTTCTGTCCCTTCCTTTTTTCCTGCTTCTTTTTCTTTAAATGAACCAGTACAATTTAAAATATGGTTATTGGACAAGTTGCCTCTCCATAGTTTTTTTTTTTCCTAACATAATGCATTGAACTATGTAAAAAATTGAGAGTTAAGAGTTTAGAAATGCTTATAGCAATCTGACCTTGCTGTGACATCTAGATAGGTGCAATGATGCTGCATTCAATGGTTTATAGAGCAGTTTTGTTTAGTAGAACATGTGCTGTAAACTGAGCATTAGTTATGCACACTTTGACCAGATACCATCTGTGAAAGGTTGGAGGAGGGAAGCAGATTTTTTCATAGACAACTGAAGAAGCATTAGTCTAATAAACCTACGTCTTAAATATTTTTATAGACAAAATCATACATTTTTCTAGATCATACAACATAGATTTTTTTTCTAGAGTCATCTGTTTATTCTCTCTTGAGACCAGAAATAAAGCAGTGAATTTCTTTGACCTTATCCCTCTCATCTGGAAACTCTGGTTTAATTTCCAATGCAAAAAATAAAAATGACTCAGATTTTCAACAGATTTCCTCCCCCATCTCACATGAATTTAATGTATTTGATCTTAATCAAAGTAAATATACAGTTTTGTATATAGTCTTTTTCACTTGAGGTCATATTATGTGTCAAGTATTTGTTATGGTCTGTAAAAGCATACTTTTCAATAACCATTGATATTCCATTATGTTTCTGTGTTATTTATTTAACCCATGAATTTTTAAAAATTTTGCTGTGTTCAAATTTTAGCATTGAAATGAAGCTTACTCCCAAATCCCAGAATTGGTGATTCTTTATCAGTTGATACTGACTCATTTGCCACATTTTTAAGGCATATAAAAGTTTCTTTAAAATTGTAACATTATTGAAATTCACCACCCCCTCCTCCATGGGCTGTGAACTTCTTAGGAAGAGAGATTCTGTCAAATTCATCCTTGAACCATCAGGACAGATACCTACACACATTGGTGATTTTCATTTCTTTTTCAATAGGCATAGTCTACACTAAAGAGCAAAAGGAGACATCAAACTCTTCCCATCCTACACATCTTTTGTATGAAATACATTTGAGTTCTTTCATGGAGTGCAGTTTTACTTCAATTTTACCATAGTGACCTTGAAAATTAAAAGATTTTCATGCCCTAACTCTTGACTATGGATGTTTAAACATGCTCTTGATTTAGGTAAGCATGAGAGTATGGACATGGTGTCATTTTCATTCTCTTGAGAAAGAATGGAGAACCACATTAGGAGTTAAAATATCTATCTGGATTCAATTGGATGAAGTCTGAACATAAGGTCCGTGCACTTGTCAGGTTGAGCCTGTTTTCTGGAAGTCAAAAGAATAAATAAAAGCATACTACAAGGTCAAATTTGGTGGTCTCAAGGGAACCAAAAAATATTTATTTTACAAAACAGGCATTTTCTTTCATGTGTTCAGAAGATTTATTTCATGATAACTTGGGATATATGCTTAAAAATAGGGTATAAATTTGCTTCTGCCCTTTTTTTTTCTAAACCTGTTTCATGTACCAAAAATTGCTTTGTGTTTTTTGCAGAATACCAAAATTTAATTCAATTAAACAAATGATTGTTGGGTACCTGGATTTTCTCAAAATTGTAAAAATAATGAAAAAAAATCTCCCTGTCTCATAGAACCTTGCAATCTCAATAAGGTAGGATGAATCTAAATAATACAGATATCTCAGACTATTAATAATATATGATAAAAGAGATTATCTTGTACTATTTCATACTGAAGACAAATGTATTATTGTGAAAACAATGGAAATAGTACAGGATAAAATTAAATATGTAAATCAAACTATGAACTATGTCAAAAAAAAGAAAAAAGAAGAATAAGAAATCCTTCGCTATCTGCACCTATTGTGTAATTTCTGACTTTCTTGCACCCTTCCTTCCCCCTTTCCTCTATTTCTTCCCTTCTTCTCTACTTTTTTTTCTTCCTTCTCTCATTCTATCAAGATTCCTGTTTTAGTCAGATTTTTTTTGCTGCTGTGATTAAAAGATCTAACCAGCACAATTGTAAAGGAGAAATGGTTTATTCAGAGACTCATGGTTTCAGAGGTCTGAATCCATAGGCAGCTGACTCCATTACTCAGGGCTTAAGGTGAGGGTAAACATCATGGCAGAAGAGTGTGGCAGAGGGAAACAGCTCACATAATGATCAGCAAGCAGAGAGAGAAAGAGAGATTACACTCTCCAGATTCATAATGTATACCCCATAGCCACACCTGAACTACTTTCTCCAGCCACAGCTAACATGCCTCCAGTTACCACAGAGCTAATCCCATCAAGGATCAATTAACTGATTAAGTTAAAATTATAACCCAATCGTTTCTCCTCCTAACCCTCTTGCATTGTCTCACATGTGAGCTTTAAGGGGACACCTCACATCTAAACCATAACAATTCCAAATAAAATACAGTATATTTTCTGGTTTCACTAAGCTTTCACACACTGAGAGTGAGAGGACAGACTATAAGAGAGACATAAAGTAAGTGGACACATCAAATATAGCATATCAAGTGATGTGTTAGTCAGTTTTTGATCTCTGGGCCAAATACCTGAGAATAGCAACTTGGAAGAGGAAAGATTTTGTTTGGCTTACAGTTTCAGGGGATTTAGTACATGGTCAGCTAACTCCATTGCTTTGACCCTGAGGCCAGACAGAACATCATGGTGGAACAGTTGATGGAAGAAAGCTGCTCACTTCATAGGAACCTAAAAGTAAAGAGAGAGCAAGGAAAGAGCTGAGGACAAGATACATGCTTTCAGAGCAGGCCTCCAGTGACCCACTTTATCCAACTAGGTACGGACCTCTTGAAGTTTTCATCACTTTCTAATAATACAATTAAATTGTGAATCCCTCATTGGATTAATCTACAGATGAGGTCAGAATCTTCATG